>NC_136071.1:507016657-507684157 GCF_964261635.1 Lissotriton helveticus | reverse complement strand
CCTTCAGTGCGGCGCGAATTTTCGCGCTGTGCTGAAGGTTCGAAAAACGGGCGTGGTCGTGACGGAACTGTTCCGTCATCAGCACAGCCCAACCGACGCTGATGACGGAACCGTTCCGTCATGAGCGTCGAAGAGGTTAAATATCCACAGCATCCTACTCCAAGAGAACAGGCGGAGGCCACTCAGGGGAAACGTCAGGAAATCTTTAATAAATCAGCTCTGCATAATGCATTTCATACTGCCGGCCTTCTTCAGATGCTGCTGAGTTCAAGGAAATGCTTTCAACCCCACCTTTTAATTGTCCAGTGTCTCTCCCATTGGCGGTAGTCCGCCGACTGTAGTCACATGATGACAACGCCGCTGCAGCCTGAACACAAACTACATCTCCCAGAGTGCTGTAATTCCGGGTGAGTGTTGCTGGGATAGACTGTTTGGTAGACACTGTAGGTGTCTGAATCCTGCTGGCAAAGGTGCGGGGTATTTCAATAGTAAAGTCCTTGTTGGAAATACCAGATTTCCCTTGGGTCCCCTTATAACGTTCAAACCTGGTAGTGCGTGTGTCTGCCAGGCCGTGAGACAGAATAACAATGCCTCTGTCTCCTCATTGATAACGAGCTGCGCCAACAGCAACCCATGGCATAGCGTGCATTCCCAGGTGGGCCGGAGTCAAATTGATACCTCGATACGTGCGAAACTGCATCAGCAGCAGGTGCCAGTAATGCTCCAGCCTCTTAGCAGAATGGGCCTCCCACGCGCTTCTGGCCAACGAGAAAAAATCCACAGCATCCCACTCCCAAGAGAACAGGCGGAGGCCACTCAGAGGAAACGTCAGGAAATCTTTAATAAATCAGCTCTGCATAATGCATGTCAGCCTGCCGGCCTTTTTCAGATGCTGCTGAGTTCAAGGAAATGCTTTCAACCCCACCTTTTAATTGTCCAGTGTCTCTCCCATTGGCGGTAGTCCGCAGACTGTAGTCACATGATGACAACTCCGCTGCAGCCTGAACACAAACTAGAGCTCCCAGGGTGCTGTAATTCCGGGTGAGTGTTGCTGGGATAGACTGTTGGATAGACACTGTAGGTGTCTGAATCCTGCTGGCAAAGGCGCGTGGTATTTCAATAGTAAAGTCCTTGTTGGAAATACCAGATTTCCCTCGGTCCCCTTACAACGTTCAAACCTGGTAGTGCGTGTGTCTGCCAGGCCGTGAGACAGAATAACAATGCCTCTGTCTCCTCGTTGATAACGAGCTGCGCCAACAGCAACCCATGGCATGGCGTGCATTCCCAGGTGGGCCGGAGTCAAATTGATACCTCGATACGTGTGAAACTGCATCAGTAGCAGGTGCCAGTAATGCTCCAGCCTCTTAGAAGAACGGAGCCTCCCACACGCTTCTGGCCAGCGCGAGAACATCCACAGCATCCCACTCCCAAGAGAACAGGCGGAGGCCACTCAGAGGAAACGTCAGGAAATCTTTAATAAATCAGCTCTGCATAATGCATTTCGGCCTGCCGGCCTTCTTCCGATGCTGCTGAGTTCAAGGAAATGCTTTCAACCCCACCTTTTAACTGTCCAGTGTCTCTTCCATTGGCGGTAGTCTGCCGACTGTAGTCACATGATGACAACTCCGCTGCAGCCTGAACACAAACTACAGCTCCCAGAGTGATGTCAGTTGAGATGTCATCAGTGATGTCATCAGTGAAGTCACTGACCATGTCATGAATGATGTAATATGTGACATCATCACCAGTGGAATGCGGGCGCGAGAGTTACCGTTAGTACAACTAACTATAACGGAGGAATTTCAATGGTTTTGTATGAGTGAAATGTCCAGCTAACTATAACACCCCTAAAACCTATGGTTTTTTCAGGGAATTTCAATAGTTTTTTAAATGATAATTCCTAACTATAACCTGCTTGAAACCTATGTTTTTTTCAGTGAATTTCAAAGGTTTTTTAAATGATAATTCCAAAGAATAACCTGCCTGAAACCCAGGGTTTTTTTTCAGTGATTTTGAAAGATGTATTCAATAACAATTTTTAAATCTATTAATTGTTATATTTATTTCTTTGATACTGATTTACAAATTTATTTTAAATATATTCATTTTTAGATATCTTATTTTTAAGATTGCATTACACATCTTTAATATATATATTTTTTAAATGTAATATATATATTTTGTATAGTTTTAAAAATATTTTTATGATATTTTCTGTTTTCTTTTTTTTACAATTTTTTTAGCAGTCCCGCACCCAAAGTGAACCACTCTCGATTGCTGTATAGAACGTAGCCGCCATTTTACAATTGTTCTGTAGGATGCGCGTAGGGTGTGCGATGGGTAAATTTTTCATGCGTGATTGCTATGCGACTCGTACGTGACTTCAAGCGCATACGCAACATATACGTATCACGCCACACCGCGCGCGCGCGTTTCCGCATGACGTCATGTACGTGTTCAACGCAGTGAGCGCGCGACTTCCGTGAAAATTTTCGATATAAAAAAATATATATATATATATGTGTATTTAATATACATATTAAGGGGAAAAATAATATTCTTTTAGTTTTAATAAACTTTTATTATTTTTAAATGAAATTTGGAGAAGTCGCGCTAGATGTGTGCTGCGTGTACGCACCCAACGCGGATCCCATGTGACCAACAAAAAGAGATTTCATTGGTTTATAACACTTACTGTTCTAACTATTGAAGAACCCCACCCATTCCAATTACTCTTCTTAGACCTTCCTTACGAGAAGACCTATCCTGAAAAGAACGTCACTTTTTGTTCATTGGAAACTTGAACTTCTTTTTTGGATTAAAAAATGGCTACACCACTGCAAGAATCATCTGATTCTGATGATTTTGTTACTCAACAATTTCTACCAGAACCTCACTCTCCCAAAAGATACACATCCATCGTATGGAAATGTTTTACTTTTCCAGAGGGGCAAAAGAAATGTAATGCCACCAAAGTAACATGCAAGATTTGCCAGGCAGTACTGTCCAGATGAGATCCAAACAAGAAATACTCCTGTGGCACTGCTAGTATGCGCAAGCACCTCCAATCCATGCATCCTGTCAACTATGCTCACGAAGAATGTAGAAAACAGCGCTAAAATGTACCTCCACCACTGGCAATACCAAGTACCTCTACAGCATCACCTTCAACATCACGACCAGACATACGTCCCCAATTTGTGAAAGTTAGAATGCACTGCGTGAAGTGCAATCATTTAATTTGTTATGGGGAGCAATCAGTAGACCTAGTTTGCAGAGCAATTGATAACCTTTAATGCTAGTTTTTTTTATTCCCTCAAAGTTCATGGTTTTGTTCGTCCTGTTGACTTTTTTTTCTTTCTAAAAAAAAAAAAAACGTTCTAAAAATCAAAAAAATATATAAAAGTACAAAGAAAACAAAAAAAAGTTATTTTCAGAACTAACAACTCTGGTTAAAGAAAGAGCTAAATGTATATGCTAGTGTCTGGAAGTTTACATAAATGTATACATACTACATAATTGAGTAAAGAATGCATTTGTCATATATGGTGAATGTATAACTATAAGGAAGTGCTGTATCATGACACTGTAAGCTCTTTAGCTACAGCGTGCCGAGCTACTTCCGAAGGACAGAGATGCAACATAAGTACATAAATATGTTGGAAGTCTGTCCTTCCCTCTGCACTGCTGCTTAAACTGCAAGCATGTGGTGATACACGCACCCTTGCACCATTGTGCAACAATATCTGTGTCGTGTGGAGTTTGTTTTTGTGCAGGAAGACACACCTTCCTGCACAAAAACGATCAGTGAAGGCATTTGTCTCCTATAATGAATGCTGTGCATTGTAGCGTATACTGTAAGAAAAAAATGAGGAGAAATGAAAACAATTCTAGGGCAGATTTACAAGCTCTCTGCGCCACCAGTACATCACTTTTTGTGACGTACTGGTTGCGCAGGTGGCTCCTCCATATTCACAAGGAGACAAAAAGTTACCCTGCATGACTTTTCCTTTCCTTCTAAATACGGCCCCTTCATACGCAGCTCTTTACGTGTATATATATATATTACATCATTCATGACATGGTTAGTGACATCACTGATAACATCACTGATGACATCTCATATGACATCACTTATGCGTTCACTGATGACAGCATCCAGTGAATGTGGTTTGGTTTGTTATTTAAATATGTATTATATATATAGCAATCTACATTGAAGAATGACTGAATATAAAAAATTCTGGATAAAGGATTTAGTAGCAGTGTGATTGATTGTTTACTTGAATAATTTATAGTTTCTCATTAAATATATTGGATAGTGAATAAACTGTGTGAATATCTGTATTACTTTGTCAGTTGTTCTGTAAACTGCTGCACCAGTTGGTTACTAGCTACATGGAAGTCTATATTACTTATTGATTAGTTAACTGAGTATTTGTATGGGAGAGTGAATGTGTGTGTGGTTCGCTGGGGGGGTGTCTGACTGCCTATAGATGTGTGAATAGTTGATTCAGTAGGTATATGACGTTAAGACTACATGTTATAACAGTTGTTTGGGGGAGTTAATATCTTTATGGGTGTGGTAATGAGCAAATATATCTCTCAAAGGTACATGTGCAATAAAGTACAAAAATTAAAGGCAGTTCATGTGACATTTGTTGTATATAAAGAAGCATACATATGACTCAGTGATTGCATCAGTAACTGTATGGATAACTGTATACTTGTAATAGTGATTTTATAATACTAACTATGAGTTAGTATCTATATGAGTAAATGAAGTGCTGTTTGTATAAGTGTTAGGGGTAGTGTTTCAGGATTTAGGGTAGTGTAGTGGTGTTTGTGTTCTGAACGGGTTGTGCTTGGGATAGATTTAGGGTTTAAGGTAGTGCATTGGTCTTTGTGTAGAGTAGGGGGTCGTGTTGGTGGTAGATTTAGCGTTTAGGGTAATACACTGGTGTTTGTGTAGTGTAGGGGGTCGTGCTGAGGGTAGTGTTTTAAGGTTTAGAATAGTGCAGTGGTGTTCGTCTACTGTAGGGGATGGTGTTTTAGGGTTTAAAGAAGTGCAGTGGTGTTTATGTAGTATAGAAGTTCATGCTGGGGATAGTGTTTTAGGGGTTAGGGTAGTGTAGTGGTGTTTGTGAAGTGTAGGGGTTGTGCTGGAGGTATGCATTAACATTACACTATGACCACCCAAAGCATATTTATCAGTAGTAACCACCCAAAAATTCCAGGTGAAGTTATCAGCAGAATGCTAGGAAAAAGTGTATCAATATTAAATGCTTCTAATCAAGTAAAATTCCAATCATTACATGCAGTGTGCCACAAAGGATATTACCACACCAGTAAGTTTCCTCAACTTAGATTTAAAGTGGATAAACATGTTTCATGTAACAGACCCATAGGCCAACGCTGCAGCTTCCACATGCTTCAACACCCTCCACATACTCAGCAAGACCTTCAAATAGACCAACCCCCTGAATAAAGGAAGACCATCACCCATACACTCATCGCCAGCAGGGTGGACTTCGGAAACACCCTCTATGCCAGAATCAACAAATTTCTACTCCATAAACTTCAGACTGTCCAGAACACCGCAGCCAGACTCATCCTCAGCATCTCACGACAAGACCACATTACCCAGCATAAACGAGCACTCCAATTGCTCCCCGTCGAAAAAAGAGTGACCTTCAAGCTGCTCACACACACACCCCTATAAAGCCCTCCACAACACCGGACTCCAATACCTCAATATCCTTCTACACCCCCAAAAGAAACCTCCACTCCTCTGACCAGGCCTAGGCCGAAATCCTCTGTATCCACAGAACCAGACAGGAGGCACACCCTTCTCCTACATCATGGCCAAGACCTGGAATGAACTCCCCCTCAGCATCAGATGAACACCCACACTGAAAGCATTCAGGAAGAGCCATAAGACCTAGCTTTTCGAAACACCAAAGCTGCACAAATCCCCCCCACATACTCCCCCAGCACCTGTAAACCCTCACAGGTGAGTACTGTGCTCTATACATCCCTATTTGATTAATTGATACGCCACCACAGTGTGTGTTTAAGTGTTATCAACAGGCCCTGCCATTCGTTTGCCTGTCTATAGCGCTTAAGGGTAGTGAAATGAGCAGTACTACCTTCTTTAATATACACAGAATCTCTGAGATTGGCTTAGTTTAGCTTCACCTCTGAGAGCTACTTTCAGGGTGCTGGTGAGCTACCAATAGCTCCTGAGCTACTAGTTGGAGACCCCTGGTATGTATAGAGAGGGGGGAATTGTAGTCCTGAAGCACAAATGTGAAGGTTATTACGCCACTACATGCATAATACATAGCACTTTGAATCACTCCATTCCCTAAAGCCTGGCTCACTGCATGAGTACATGCTTACTGACTGAATGATTACATTAATATAAGTAAAGACACTGGGTGAATTCTTAATTGGTTGACTTTTACTTTAGTGAATGAATTACTACATGGTACTGAAAGACTCATTTTGAAATTGCAACATCAGTTACACTGTGTTTGCTGGAGTATATAGATACTGACTGGGGAATTGTAGGCCTAAAGCGCAAGTGTGAAGGTGGTTACACCACTACATGCATAATGCATAGTAGTTTGAAGCACTGCATACCCTAAAGCCTGGCTTACTGCAAGAGTGTACGTACTTATGTAACTGCAAACACATCAACCAACCAAATCATTCTCTCTCAATTTGCCAACTGGACACTGATTCATAGTGTGATTCTAGACAAATAACAGTATCCCTTGCAGTGTATAAAGAAAGATTAAAATAATGTGATAAATTAATGTATTAAAACTCGCAGTAATGGAATTAAATAAATTAATAGTCGGATATAAATTAGAATACTCAAAATTTAATAGAGAGTATCTCTGGCACCAGATGCAGGGAAATAGGTGTTTAGGGTAATGAAGAATAATAAAAAAAGTTTTACAAAAAAAGGGAAGTTACTAGAATGATAAGTCAAAAAAAAGGGGAATGAATGTTAATACTCGTATTAAAAAAAAAGTAACCTATACAAATGCTTTACTAAGAAAAACACATTTAAATAAAGCATTTTAGAAATTATACGAAAGTTGAAAAGTATGGAAAAAGGCACGTTTACATAAACACGTGACGCACTAAAACAGTGGAAATGAAAACACCTGTCAACTGTAAGACGTGACTTAAAAGTGGGAGGAGCAATACATTGATCCCATAGAGCGTTAAGTAACCAAAAAGTATATAAACCACACCTGTGGGATAATTAGTTTAGTTTCAGAGAATAAATACGACGAAGAAACTATGAGCAAGGTAATGATTCGGGGTTGCGGAAACATCTTGAGAATATCCTTCATTTCCTCAGAGGGAACATATTGTTAATGTATATTTAAAAATACATTAAACATTATCTTCCTTCTAGAGGAGTTGGATGAATTTCGACGGAGGAAGGAAAGAATATCAAAGAGAGGTAAATTATCTGAATGGGTATATGTTTGATATTTTTAAAAAAGAAAGCAGAAATATTTAAATGATTATAGAATGTGGTATAATTAAGTTTAAATGGAATATAATAACAAGTTGACGAAAGAACCATTACAAGAAATATAAGTTAATTAAGGAATTACTTTGTGCAAAGTAATAGTTAAGAGCAATGCCATCATCTTGAATTTATCTTTCATTTCCACAGAGGGATCATATTGTTAATGTATATTTTAATTTATATATAACTTTATGATACTTCAACTGGAGTTGGATGACTTTCAACAGAGGATTTCAAAACATAATAAATAATATTGTTTTTGGTATGCAAGTATTTCTTAATGATTGAAAAATGTAGTATAAATAAACTATCAACGAAAAAACGAAATACTTTGGAATAAAAGAGAATACTCTTTATCTTCTAGAGTGAAAATGTTCTAAAATTATTTATATTGAGTAGTGCTTTTACTAATTTTCACTAGTGAAGAACAGGAGGATTATCTTCGCAAGCACTTTTTTTGAAAAAAAATAATATCATTGTGGTTTCAAATGTTCATAATTATTTCCATTTTTAAAAAGGATTGTTAAATGTAATATTGAAATGAAATGTACATAAAAAAAGAAATATGAAGTAGTGAGGGAATGTTTGTCATAGCACTTCTATTCTACTTTATCTGAAAGTAAAAAAAGCCCAAACATTTAAATAAAAATGATGGGGCAACACGTATATAATGTAAACATAAGGAATGAGTGCTTATGATAAAATAAAATAAATGTGGTCCAACACGTGATACCAATGAATGACAAAAAAGATTTTGCATTTCACCCATGTGATGAATATAAAAGACTCAATCAAAATATTTTGAAAACTTGTGCATTTTTCTTTCAAGGGTGGTTTGAAGAATTATAATTTAATGAAAGTACAAAGTACTCCACACTAAAGGAGAAAAGTCACCACAATTATGATTGACTAGAAAATAGAATAATATTTTTAAATACCTTCGCAGTCAACAAACTCGTAAGCACAGTAGACAATTTAAAAAAAAAACACCCTACCACAACTGGGAGCATATTATCAAGAAGGGTTTGAAACGCATTGTAAAATAAAGTGCGTCACAAAATGGGCTACATACATGGTGAGGGTATCGTAATGTCACATAGAAAAAACAAGCCAATAAACATTAGGATCAGGAAAGTAGAGTTAACCACACAACAGCCAATCAAATGTTTTTCAAAATCTGCGCAAGGAAAGGGATTGGTCGGTAATACGTCTTCTTACAATGCTTCACAGCCAATGAAAAAGAGGTGTAGAAAGTTTCTGTTTTTAACATACGAGCAAATCAGATGACCTTGCAAGTACACACAGCGATAGGCAATTATTAAAGATGACTTGCTTTCGCAAGACCCCGAAAGGCTTCTTTCAGTATAAGTACGCACTTATCTGCCAGACCCCATTTAATGATTAACCAGGCTTGCAAGCCTAAACACGTCGGAAATACCCCACAGATGCAACACCCTGGATTTGCAATAGTAATTGTAACTCATACACTAGCCAACACATACCCTACAGATGCACCCTCCTGGAGTTAGAATAGTAATTGTTACCCCTACACTAACATGCACTTACCCTACAGATGCACCCCCCTGGACTTAGAATAGTAATTGTTACCCCTACCCTAACCTGCACTTACCCTACAGATGCACCCTGCTCTCTCTTTCAAAATCCAAACCAGATTTACAACACTCAACATTTGCACCGTGAACAAGCCCTGCTGGGTGAAACGCTTTGGTGAAGGGGGAATGGCACTGAAATAAATCGTGATTATCTACCAAGCCCGTGGAGTGCGTGTGTTTGTTTGGGCGTCCTTTGATGAGGAATTGTTACGGGGTCTGGTCCGACCTCGACACGCGCACCAGCTGTGAAAAGAGCGCATTTCTTGAAGTGGACAACTTGGTGGAAAATATATATATATATATATATATATATATATATATATATATATATATATATATATATATATATATATATATATATATATATATATATATATATATATATATATATATATATATATATATCTCCTACTGGCAGTCGCCAGTAGGTACTTATAGTTCGGACCAAAATTTCCATGGGAAAGGCGTTTTTTGTTTTGCAAATAACTTTGGTGCTTGCTTCACAAATCTTCACTAAATTTTCACAAAACTTCAATTTTTTGGTTCAGTTGCTGTGTTGAAAAATAAAGGGGGGGGGGTCCCAAATTGCATTTTCCCTATGTTATGTCTGTGGGGATTTTTCATTTTTTGAATATGACTACAGCCCGAACTGCTTAACGGAATTACCCAAAATTTGGCAGAAAGCAAGTTACTGGTCCAGAAAGCATGAGTTTGTGATTTGGTGTAAATTCGTCCAGTAGTTGCAGAGATATTTAGGTTAACAGCCTACTGTAGCCCTTCTGAAATTTGGTTGGTTGTCAACACTTCAACCAGGAAGTGTTGGCAGCCATCTTGGGACTCGGTTGAACCGAGTCTCACAAAAAATGTTTAAAAAAAGAAACGGGGCAGGGTAGACATACACTAACCCCCTAGACCTCTTGGGGGGGTCGCACTGGGACCTCCCCAGGGCCCTAAACAGTTTTTTTTTAATTTGGGGCATGATCTGCAGATCTGGCAGAAACTTTTTTTTTAAAAGAAGTGTGTTATGTTATGTTATTAAATTATTTATTGAGCGCACTATCACTGATTAGTTTCTTGGCGCTAAGATCAACAGTAACAAGGTCAGGGTGGATGGTGGAGAGTTAATTAAAATGCTTGTCTAAATAGCCAGGTCTTCAACGCTTTCCGGAATTCCGGAAAGATAAGAGATCTTGGCAATATCGGATCTCCAGGGGAAAGGTGTTCCATAAGCAGGGAGCAAGTGTTGCAAACCTACGTCCACCAGCACGTTTAAGTTTGAAAGGGAGAGTCTGGAGGAGGCCTTGGTGGAGTGAGCGAAGGTTGCGAGAAGAAACGTATCTGGTGATTAGTTGGTTGATGAATTTAGGGCTTTTGCCATGCAGGGACTTAAAGATCATGCAACCTGCTTTAAAGGCACAGCGTTGCGTGACCAGAAGCCAGTGCAGTTCGATGAGTAGGGGAGTAGCTGCATGCCATCTTGGTTGCTTTAGGATCAGCCTGGCGGCATAGTTCTGAACCATCTGGAGAAGCTTGAGTAGATAATTTGGTAGACCCAGGTAGTTGGCATTCGCGTAATCCAGATGGGACAGAACAGTGGCGATCACAACCTGGGTGATTGCTTCTGACGTTAATAGTCGCCGGACCTTCCAAATTTTTTTTAACTGAAAGAAGCATTTGGAAACCACCTGGCCCACTTGTGCTTTTAATGAGAGGTCGCTGTCCACGATGACTCCAAGCGTTTTGGCCGATGGTGATGGTGGCGGAGCTTGACCCAGATCTGATGGCCAGTAGTGGGGACCCCAATGCTTGGCGCTGTCCCCAGTCAATACCAATTCGGTTTTACCTGGATTTAATTTCAGCTGGTTTTGGTCCATCCAGGATTTAATAAACCTCATGGTTGACTGGAAGTGGCAAATGGATTTTACAGAGTTATCGATGGTAAAGAGTAGCTGTAAGTCATCAGCATAATTGAAGACTCTCACCTGTTTGTCTCTGAGAGTTTGAATAAGAGGGAGTATATATATATATTGAAAAGGTGAGGTGGCAGGGAGGAGCCCTGTGGCACTCCACATGAGATGGGCTGTTTAACACCGGTTAGGTCTCCCAGGCGCACCGCTTGAGAGCGGTCCTCCAAGAAGGACCTCAGCCAGCATGCCGCCGTGTCCCATATGCCGGCCTGTCCGACACGGTCGATCAAGATGTTGTGGTCGACCGTGTCGAACGCGGCCGACAGATCTAGGAGCACCAGGGCTTGGGGGGGAGCGTCTATCTACACAGTCTCGAAGTGTGTCCAGAACTGTGGTGACCACTGCCTCTGTTGAGTGTGCTGGCCGGAATCCAGCCTGGTGGGGGTCAAAACAGGAGGACTCCTCCAGAAAATTAGAGAGCCTCCAGGACTTTTGCCAAGTAAGGCAGTAAGGAGATGGGCCGGTAATTTGCCTTACAGGCAGGGTCAGCCCCTGTTTTTTTTAATAAAGGTATGACCGTGGCTTTTTTAAATGCAGATGGGACTATCCCCGAAGTGAGGGAGTCGTTTAAAAGTGCAAGGGCAGGGGCTGGGTAGGTAGAGAAGCACTCATTTAAGATGCGGGGGGCAGATGTCCAATGGGGAGCTGGATTTGACTCTTGTCATTAATTCCAGGAGCTGGACCTGAGTTATGGGCTGAAAATTAGTAAAGGTGGCAGTACTGGTCTTAATTGCCATACCAGTCGTGATTGGAGTCATAGATTGGGGAATGCTAGTTTTTATGTCTGCAATTTTATCACTAAAGTAGGTGTTAAGTGAATCACACAGACACTGGATAGGAATTACCTTAGGGCGGACATTCTCCAGATTCGTCAATTCGTTAAAAATAGAGAAAATATCCTTAGATTTGTTTGAGGAATCTAGGATTCGAGAAGAAAAGTACTCCGCCTTTGCTACGGAGATGGCATTCATATATTCCTTTCTAGTCCTGACATATTTAATTTTTAACTCAGGATCATATTCGCGGCGCCAAAGGCGTTCAAGATGCCGAAGGGCCAGTTTCCTAGTTTTCAAGTCAGAGGAGAACCATCTATTGGCCTCCATGCGCCGTGCCAGTCTAATTCTTTTGTACGGGGCATGAAGATTACTAGCCGCTTGTAACCAGCCAGTAAGAGTGGATACTGACGAGTTTATATCGTTGTCCAAGGGAGGGATAGCATTAGCTAGTGACTGTAAAAAAAGCAGTTTTATCCATTGCATTCCAATTTCTAGCTAACCTGCCGGCGACTGACACAGTGGTCCTAGTGGGGGTGATACATACTTTAAATTTAAGAATAAGGTGGTCTGACCAGAGGCATGGCAAGGTTATCGGGGTTGTTACACATGTGGTATTGGACCACACATGGTCTAGTATGTGACCTTTTCAGTGGGTAGGGGAGAGCACTAGTTGATTAAAATTTAGGTTAGACAGAAGATCAGTCAGTTCAGCCGATTGAGGGCCCTCCGAGGGATCTTTGTACCAGTAATTAAGATCACCTACTAGAAGGATCCTGGCATGATCAAGTGCCAGATTAGCGACTTGATCGCTTAGGGCCATAGCAAACGATGGCATCGAGGTAGGCGGTCTATACAAGAGGACGCATGCTATAGTCATGTGGGGAGTAGCAATTTTTAGCACTAGGTTATCTGTGTTGGCTAACGTCAAGCAGGTAAGGATGGTAACATCCAGACTAGAGTGGATAATTGCCGCGACTCCTCCTCCTCCTTTCCCCGTGACACGGTCTGCCTGAATGACATAGTAGTTAGGTGGCAGAGCTGCTATTATGTCGGGTGCTGAGGTAGGAGTTAGCCACGTTTCTGCCAGTAGGAGAATATCTGGTTTCTCCGTGTCTAGTAACAGAAAGATGTCCATCTGATGCTTGACAAGGGAACGGGTGTTTAAGTATAAAATGGTAAGCGACTGGAGGGGTAAATCAGGCGGTACCTGATTGTCTGCGTGGGTGGTCAGGTGACAGCCCTGACTCAGGATACCATACTTACAGAGCCGACAGAGTGTTTCCTTTGACAGGTATAAATGAGCTTTTTTATTATTGCACTCCAAGAGATCGGCCCTGGAGTAGTGAATGGGTCGGGCGGTATGGTATGCCCCTAGTCCCTGCTGGTCGTGGACGGGCGCAGACGGGCTTGTCTTTGGCGCGTCTTCGGCGCGCCGTCGACGCGCCCGCTGCGCTCGTCCGCTGCGCTTCCGGGGAGGGGGTTTCATTTTGTGACCGTAGGGGCGGGAGGGGCCGAGCACTGTGCCGCTCGCCTGCTCCTCACCTAAGATGGTGTCTTACACTCTAACCTCAGCAGCGCCTAATCGGCTGCAATGAGGCGAGTAGAATTAGTGGGCGGGTACAGAAGCAGATAGAGTGTGTGCCCAGAGAGTGAGCGATCGGTAAGTGGAGCAAAAATATACTTTTAAAACGTAATCTTTTAAAAGCTATACAAGGTACACTATTACACAGTAAAATAAATCTTCCAAAGCAGCAATTTTTAAAAGCAGTTAGTCCGCTCTCTCACGCATCAGTCCCGGCTTCCGCCTCAGGACCCAACACCCGCGAGCATATTGACAATCAATGAACGCGATGGTGATTGCTGATTTTAAATGTCAGAGGTGGGAGGGGCCGAGCACTGTGCCGCTCGCCTGCTCCTCACCTAAGATGGTGTCTTACACTCTAACCTCAGCAGCGCCTAATCGGCTGCAATGAGGCGAGCAGAATTAGTGGGTGGGTACAGAAGCAGATAGAGTGTGTGCCCAGAGAGTGAGCAATCGGTAAGTGGAGCAAAAATATACTTTTAAAACGTAATAAAGCTATACAAGGTACACAATTACACAGTAAAATAAATCTTCCAAAGCAGCAATTTTTAAAAGCAGTTAGTCTGCTCTCTCACGCAGCAGTCCCGGCTTCCGCCTCAGGACCCAACACCCGCGAGCACACTGACAATCAATGAACGCGATGGTGATTGCTGTTTTTAAATGGTCAGAGGTGGGAGGGGCCGAGCACTGTGCCACTCGCCTGCTCCTCACCTAAGATGGTGTTTTACACTCTAACCTCAGCAGTGCCTAATCGGCTGCAATGAGGCGAGCAGAATTAGTGGGCGGGTACAGAAGCAGATAGAGTGTGTGCCCAGAGAGTGAGCGATCGGTAAGTGGAGCAAGAATATACTTTTAAAACGTAATCTTTTAAAAGCTATACAAGGTACACAATTACACAGTAAAATAAATCTTCTAAAGCAGCAATTTTTAAAAGCAGTTAGTCCGCTCTCTCACGCAGCAGTCCCGGCTTCCGCCTCAGGACCCAACAGCCGCGAGCATACTGACAATCAATGAACGCGATGGTGATTGCTGTTTTTAAATGGTCAGAGGTGGGAGGGGCCGAGCACTGTGCCGCTCGCCTGCTCCTCACCTAAGATGGTGTCTTACACTCTAACCTCAGCAGCGCCTAATCGGCTGCAATGAGGCGAGCAGAATTAGTGGGCGGGTACAGAAGCAGATAGAGTGTGTGCCCAGAGAGTGAGCGATCGGTAAGTGGAGCAAAAATATACTTTTAAAACGTAATCTTTTAAAAGCTATACAAGGTACACAATTACACAGTAAAATAAATCTTCCAAAGCAGCAATTTTTAAAAGCAGTTAGTCCGCTCTCTCACGCAGCAGTCCCGGCTTCCGCCTCAGGACCCAACACCCGCGAGCACACTGACACTGTGGGCTCCCACACTTTGTTTACTATCAGCCCCTGGGTGGGCCAGGTACCCGGGACATTTCTAATTATAGGTGCGGTCATATGGGTACCCCATCGTGGGTCTTATTTGCCCTTGGGTCCACCGTATGGCTTTCCTTGCTGCCCAGGGACCACCACCACTACCCCGAGGCTTTAATTCAACAAATAAGTACAGGGGCACACGCAACCCCCCCACAGCCCTAGAGGCTACCGCCTTCCCAGGGCTTTTTTACAATGAATCTGGGGGGTCTACCTGCCCCCCGTGCCCCAAGGGGCAAATACAAAGGAGTGGGGCTGAGTGGACCCCTCATGAAGCCCTAGATGGCCCTGGAGACGACCACCCCCCAGTGCCAGCTCCAGCAATGTCCCAAGGTGCCAACCCTGGTACTCTGAAGTTTGCTATGGGCTGCCGGGAGCGGTGCATTAGCAGACTCTGCTCCGCTTTGTGCAAGCGTGAGCAGTAAAAATGCTCTTGCTTGCACGAAGCGGAGCAGAATTGCTATTGGATAGAGAGAGCTGCTTGAAATCAGCCCGGGAGGGGGGGCCACATGGGTCCCCATTAACAAAAAAACGAAGGCCGGGCCCTGGGTGATGGGGTCCCCGGGTCGAACTCGGCCCAGGAGGGGGGCCGTACGGCCCCCTTCCTATAAATTGTTAAAAAAAGAAAAAGACATGCCCCTCTCTCTTTTTTGTTTGTTTATAAAAAAAACAAAGGACAAAGGCAGACCTTTGCATTGTAGTATTTCAAAAGTGTGCCAAATGCAAGGCCTTCCAACATGGCTGAAATTTGACAGATATAAAAACACATTTGGGGAAAAAGTTAGTTGTCTCCAAACCATTGAATTGCAAATCAGAATTGGTAGTCTTCTAGTTAGAATGCCCCTGTTCCAAAAGATACATAGGGAGCATTAAATTACAACCCCACAAACATATTCTCCAACATTTGAGAGGAGTAAAACATTCAGACACAACCTAACCAGTGGCAAGACATTTCGTCGAGTACCATAACAGTGATCCCACAGTACTAACTTATAGCGTCTCAGACCAAGTTGAGAAATCAATCAGAGGAGGAGATAGAGAGAAAGCTCTCAGACAATTAGAGTGCAGGTACATCCTGAGAATCGTCACCAAGGAAACTATTGGTTTGAAAATTGATGAAGAACTGTATACCTTTATTTAAATGTATATATGTAATGCTTTTTTAACCTCTCTGCTCTTATATAGTTAGCTCTTTAATACTAGCAAGAGTTTGAACTGTTTTTAAATTATTTGCAGCCTTTTCAGTAGTAATCTAATTAGGTTGTTCAAAGAGGACACAACGACTTTAATGCAATGGAGCTAAGATATCTTTTCCTTCTTATATTTTTTATATTTATGTGTATATTTTTGTATAGTATTTTTCTATTATTTCTTCAGTCATGGTTGCTGTCCTTTACCCATTGGGGCTTGAATGTATTGATTTTAGTGGGTAATATTGGCAACACATAATTTGTATTGTCGGAATGTTCAGTTCAGTTCAGTTCTTTATTTATTTCGGTGGTTAAAAACCATCATAAAAATACATAACATAACATTACATATCCACATATAATCATACTGAACATTACAATTTTAAAAACTGATTTAAAAGATATTATTATTTACAAGCTTTTACCAAAAGAAGGGAGCAATAAATTCATATCATCATCCATCAACCCCTTGTATTTCTTATTGTCGGAATGATTTGCCTAAATATTGATATTGGTGGAATGATTTACGTATATTATTGTTTGCCCATATGGGCTTGTTTCATGAACAAGTGAGGTTGTTTACCCAATGGGGTATATACTTATTACTTCGGATGAATAGTACATGGAAAACGTGAGATCTTAACTGGCCAATGGAAGTGCTTGGACACTAAGATATGAACTTTCTAATGCATTCAGTCCAATGGGGCTTTATACTGCATACTTTGCCGTTTTACTTTAATTGTATTTCTTATTTAGAATAAGCTGGTTAAGCAAACCTGTTTTGAATGATTTAATGTAATCCCAGCGGTCATTTTGCTAAGTGTGTATTCTTTTTATTATGCCCACAAAAAGGCGGCAGTTTATTGGAAATCTTAGTTACACATGTTCACATCACTACAGGACATTTTGTAATATTGGGGTATTTTCCAGGCATAATTTAATTCAACGCAACCTATGCTCTGAAATATTAAATGTTGTGTATTAATACCATGTGATATTAACATGTTAAAAGATGGGCGACATGTGTTTACAAATCTTCACTATTGCAGAAAAGCTGTTTTCTATGTTTGTGTAAACTGATCATTCAAAATGTCTGCTTTATGGGCTGCCAAACCTCATGAACTAGGCTAGTTTAGCTGAAATGTGTAGATGTTTGTCTGGTGGAGCGTCTCAGGGAGATAGGGGTTGGGGGCTTTGCTTTGGACCTACTGGCTTACTTCCTGGAAGAGCGGTCCCAAATAGTTAAATTGGGAAGCTTCTACTCGGAGTCTATCCCCCTTGTCTGCGGTGTGCCTCAGGGCTCCTCCCTGAGCCCCACTTTATTTAATATCTATGTGGCCCCGCTGGCAAGGGTGGTTAAGTCATTTGGGTTGGAAGTTCTGTCTTATGCGGATGACACCCAAATTATGGTGTCAATCACGCAAAACGCCGAGGACTCCGCGCAGAACTTGAAGAACTGCATGCAGGCAGTCTCGTCGTGGATGGTACAAAACTATCTTAAATTGAACGGCGAGAAGATGGAAGGCCTGATTTTTGGAGACAGGTCTGATATCTGGTCTAGGAAGTGGTGGCCGAACTCCTTGGGCGCCTGTCCAACTCCTGTCTCTCATGGGAAAAATCTGGGAGTGGTGGTGGATGACTCCCTATCCTTGAATCTGCAGGTTTCTAGGACAGTTGCCACCTGATTTGGGCGTATTCGATTATAAGGAAAATGTCTCAGTTCCTTTCATTTGAAGCACGCAAAAGAGTGGTGGTTGCATTAATACTGTCCAGATTGGACTATTGTAACGCCCTCTATTTAGGCATCAACAAAAGCCAGTTGTGCCGCCTGCAGTTGGTGCAAAATGCCGCTGCCAGGCTGGTGATGGACCTTCCCAAACATCATTTGGTCTTGTCTTCCATTGGGTCATTGCACTGGCTCCCAGTGGATCGCAGAATTGTGTTTAAAACCCTCTGCCTTACTCATAATGCATACTATGGCCTGGGCCCTTCGGGCATAAAGACCATCTTCCAACAGTATGTGCCCTCTAGGAACCTGAGGTCAGCAAAAAAGAACCTCCTTGTTGATCCTAGGATCAAAAGATGAGATGGGGTGGGAGGGCCTTGTGATTTGCGGCTGTGAATGTTTGGAACTCCCTCCCGGACTTTCACTCGGGGCAACGAGTACACTCAATCTTTCGTAAAGCTCTGAAGACATGGTTGTTCCCTGAGAGTCGGGTTTGAGTAGGAATCGGTTTTGCTTGCATGTTGATCTGTGCTAGCGCCTTGATGCCCTTGGGCTAAGTCCGCGCTCTAAAAGTCTCATATTCATTTATTCATTCAGATACTCAGGATGTGTTTAGTATCTTGTATGTACGAGGGCAGGTTTCTGACCATCGCGCCAAGGAAAAGGTCAAATATAGCACAAGTCTCTCCATTGGTCTGCCAATGGCCGATACCATAGGTCTCCCGTGTGGGAATGGTGCCGACTTATGTATTTTGGGCAAGGTGTATAGCCAGGGGAATGCAGGCCTGTGAACTTTCTGATAGAGAAGTTCTTCATCGTCAATGAGACCCAGCGTATGTCAATCAGATAAACATGCGCACCCCCGGCTGGGTTGGAATTATCACCGGCTCTATGGTGAGCATTATTGACATTCTTCTTTAGCCCTCAATTTTGATCCCCCCACCCTGTGGCCTACTCTCTGGGATAACTCTTGTTTCTACTCGGGTTTCTCCTCTACGCAGGGACCTGCTCTCCAAATCCTAACAAACGCCACAAGGTAATCACCTAACCTTCCCCTAGGTTGTTTACCTGGCTCATTTCACACGATTGTCAAGATATCCTCTACACTTATCCTATAACCCCACCTTCTTTTTCCTTCCATCCAAGACCTAGTCCTTTGTCTCCTCAGTTTCTTCAAGCCTCAACACACGGCACTGTTCTACTGCAGAATCACCGCCACAAACAGTCGCAATGTCACTCGACGTGTACCCACCACCGAATTACTGTGTACATATTGTTTAAGTGGTTCTCTTTGGGCATTTACGTACCTTTCCGAATTAGCATATGACACCCATTATGTCAATTCAAATAGTCTTTATTCAATTGATTCATCATAAAAGACGTACATGACATAATATACATGAATTATACACTTAATATAAAACAGAAAAAAGGACCTTCTGTAGCAAGAACACTAGCAAATGCCACAGTATCACAGGTTAAAATAAGTGCCCGAGGCTGAAAAGACATAGAATTATAATAATAAACACCTATGAAACTTTAGTGAACCTGTTTCTAAGGATCCAGGCCCAACCTAGGTATTTAGCTACGCCTATTACAATTAGAGGTGACACATTTGTTCTTAGAATTCTACTGGCAGTGACAGCCGAGCGCGTTCTCAGACTTCTACAGACCGGACTTAACCATTTGGCTCTCGGAGCAACATACAGGGGGCAAACAAACAGAAAATGGTTTAGGCTTTCTCCATGACCCTGACACTTGGAACAGTGCCCCGACCCCCCCGAACCCCATTTTTTGGTAAACTCCTTTAGAGGCAATGAGCCACATCTGAATTGATGGTAAGGTTTGCGGTCCAAAGGCTTTGATATAGTGTCCCAATATTTTTCGAGATTGGGGACGTCTTTAATGGCCACAAATAGACTGGAAAGTGTACTAGAACCCAGTCTCGAGTGTCTTGCTTGAACCACCCATTCCCAATAACATAATTTCAGACCTTTTTAGAAGGAAATGGTGCGGTTGCGGGTTCTGACCACAGTTCGCCGTAGCCCATGGAGTTCAGAGTGGTTCTTAGGTCCTTAAACCAGCCTATGCTAAGGGCACCCGGGCGGTCTCGGACCTCCAAGCAAGCCCTAGCATAAAGATGGAGTTCTGGCGTTGTCCACAGGCGACGCCAGAATGCTAGCGGGCGAAACCTAGCCTGGTCCTCCATGGGCTGGAACCCAAGGTCATACAGGAGTGGGATCCTTGGTGTTGATTGAGGGAGTCCCGTTACCACCCTGAGGAATTTGTTTTGAGCTAATCTCAGGGGGTCCAGATTACTATAACCCCATAGTTCTGCCCCATATAAAACAGAGGGGAGAACCTTAGATCCATAGATTTTCACTAGCGGGGAGATTGGTCGAGTGTATGAGCCTTTATGCTCTTTAATCAAGGCTCCTCCCAACTGCGTGTGCTTAAGGGCCATAATATCAACCTGGTGGGACCAGTTTAGGGTCTCGCTGAATGTTACTCCCAGGTAGGTGAACAATTTCGTTTGTTCCAAAGAGATGCCCCCCATAGTAGCTCTTGCTGAAATCGGCTTTTTTCCTCTTAAAACCATAAATTTGGTCTTGGACACATTCACCTCAAGCTCATGTTCGCTACAAAACAGTTCGAACCTCATCAGTGCCTCTTGGAGACCCTGTCTAGTCTGTGAGATAAGAAGAGTATCATCAGCAAACATGAGCAGGGGGATTTTCATTCCATCTAGGGATGGGGCATCGGTCGGGTGGTTGTCAAAGTACTTAGTAACCCTATTGATATATAAAGAAAAAAGGATAGGAGCTAGTACACAGCCTTGCCTTACACCTTTGGACACTGGGAACCTGTCCGTTACCTCCTCTGGTTTGCCCCATCGTACTTGGGCAAACGTGTGTGCGTGTAGATTAATCAGGAGACGGACAAGGGGAGCTGGCATGCCCAGTTCTACTAAGCATTTCCACAACCCAGCTCTCGGAACAAGATCGAAAGCGGACCTGAGATCCACGAAGGCTGCATAAAGATTACCTTTGCCCAAGTAAACCGTCTTCCAGTAAAGAAGAATAAACCGGAAGGCCTGATCTATGGTACTCACATGGGACCTAAAACCAGCTTGGAGCGGAGATAAGATGTTATACTCATCGATCCATTCCTGGATCCTGCCAAGTACAAGACGGGCAATGATTTTTTGCACCGCGTCTATAAGGCTGATTGGCCTGTAGTTGGAAGGAACAGACCGATCTCCTTTCTTGTATATTGGCACGATTTCGGCCCCTGCCCAAGACTCAGGAACCCTTGCTCCAGTCGCCAGGGCGTTAATCAGTTGTACTAGATATGGAACCCATAGATCCTGGTCATATACAAATAAGTCAACTGGAATGCAGTCGGGGCCAGGTGCCTTGCCCCTTGGTATAGAATGCAGAACAGTTTTGACTTCTCCACTTGTAAAGTCTAGTGGGTCAATCAACATGGGGCAAAAAATACATTCCTGTGCACTCCCACGACATCTGAATTGCTCCTCAAAATATTGAACCCATTGTTGTTGGCCCACCGATGCTGGGCTCGGTCGGTCTTCCAGCGAAGAGCCCCATTTTAATAGGTGCCAAAACCGTTGAAGGTTCCTGGAACTGCAGGCTTCTGCCAGCGAGACCCACCGTTCTTCGTCCCAATTGGCCTTAGCGGTGTGTTTGGCAACATTAAATGCCTTCCTACAAGACCTGATTAAAGTATAGTTTTTAAGCTTTAACGCTTCAAACAGGTCTTTATGGGTTCGACTACACTCAGCATCGAACCAAGTAATGGATTTCATTTTCCCCCTGTTACCCCGTCTGGAAATAGATTTAATAAACAATTTTTTTAGTTCAGAAAAAAGATTGGAGTGTATATCAGTAATGGCCGCGTTTATATCCTCACGAGAGTCACATTTGGAGATGTCAGCTAGTGAGTTGGAAACCAGGGATCTTATCATATTGCGTGCCTCTACGTCAGCTGAGATTTTTGGCCAGCGAACCCTTCTCATATCGTTGGTAAGTGCAACTTCATCCTGAATAAAGTTGGACGTGCTTAATACTGACCCAGAGAAGTTAAAATCCCTAAGTTCCACCACCAATGGATCATGATCGCTTTCTGGGCGAGGCTTAACCTCCATATCCGTTACTACAACCCAACAACAAATTATGTCACTTGTGTCCACGTTTGCCCACACTATTGTACTATTTCACGCCACTCTTTGTACTATGTTTTTCCCGCGCATTATTCATGACTATCATACCATGAGAGAGGCACATACACAAAAGTCACCAATCACCACGTGCTTTGAGTTGTCACGCAAACTCTGTATGCACTTAGGGTGATCCCCTCCCCTTGCTCCCATTTAATACGTCAACGACTAGATTTTCCAAATGTTTCCCGGTGTCTCCCTTACCCCATGTTTTGTATCTTTCCCAGCCCTGAAGAGTCACAGGACAACTCCTATTGACGAAACATGTGCCCGCTGGTTGTTTTTTTCAATTCAGTAGTGGCTTCATTAAATAACTTTTCAACATTACACTGGTGTAATCCGAAAAAGACTTTCATACCATTGTTATACCCCCACCACGTGTGTCCGGGACTGTGTTCATTTTCCAGTGTGGGTTCTTCAATTCACAAACTTCCAGCGGTTATTGGTTAATTCCCCCGACTTAGCAGCATCGTACCTACTCGATTCATAGAAGACACCACGCGAACTAGTCTGAGCGCCATTCTTCCTGACTTCACCAACAACCCTACCCCTAGCTTTCGCTCCTAAAACATGGACCAAAATGTCTCAACCTTTTTGTAGACAGCAGAGAGTCCTCCGCCAATGATGACAACCCACTCGGTTGCATGCATTGAAGAGAAAGAAGGGCGATATAAAGTAGGCCGAAGATACATTTATTTTTATTTATTTCAGTGATGCTCATGAATGTACACTTGCTGATTTAGAATTACACCTCAGCTACCCTAATAAGTATCAACTATGCTGATTGAGATGAGAAGTTCTAACAAGACTCTGCTACATTAATAGGACTAAGTTATTTAATAAAGTGAACTATCTTAATAGATTAGTCTTTATCTTAAGAGAACTTAGGTATTCTACTCATTATAGTTTCACTATCCTAATATGACTGAGCTTTTCTGGTAAGCCCACCATCTCCAAAAATGACTGATCTATCACAGGGACTGAGTGATTCTACCAAGACTAGCATGTAATAGACTTGAGTTCACCTATTATGACTGCACTATCCTATCATGTGAGAGCTACACTGCCTTGAATGAGCTGTGATAAAAAGACACAACTATCCTTCTAGATCTGTGCTATCCTAAGATATATAAACTATCCTAGTGATGATAACCGAGTTTAGTTATCATAAATGGTTGAAGTGGCCCTCTCTGCTCTACCGGATCAGGATTGATCTACCCTAACATGTTACCAACTATAAAATGTTTGAGTTTTTCTAATAGAGCTTAACTAGCCTAATTTAACTTTCCTAAATAGACAAAGCCTTTGAAGTAGGACTGGGTTGTGCTACTGGGCTGTAGATGGACTAACAGGGCTTAACTTCCTACCATGCTTGTCTATCCAGTAAGGATTGAACTGTTCTTTCATGCCATTCAGTCATCATAAGAAGACTTAATAATAATAATAATATTAATAAAGCCATTTTTAAAGCGCCTGGCTGCACTAAAAATAGTGTGTCCCCGCGCTAGAATGCTACTACATCTCAAGAGACAGAAAGTGGGGGAGAGTGAAGCGGGGGTCGGAGGGTGGGGGGAGAAATTAGGTGACTGGAAACAGATGAGTTTTGAGTTTGGCACGGAATCTAGTTTCTGAAGGTTCCATTCGAAGATCAAGTGGAAGTTCATTCCAGTGTTTAGGGGCCAAGTGTCTGAAGGAACGGCCACCCATCTTGACTCTGCGGGTGCGTGGGAGTTTGAACAGCATAGCTCCGGCCGACCTCAGGTTTTTGGTGGGGCGGTGGATTGTGAGGAGCTTTTGCAAATATCCTGGGCCTTTGCCCTGGGCGATGCGGTGCGTAAAGCATAAGGCTTTAAATTTGATACGATCCTTGACCGGGAGCCAGTGAAGCTTCGCTAGAGCATTCTTCCCAGGTGCTCTATGAGGCAAGTTGAGTACCAGGCGGGCAGCAGCGTTTTGCACGCACTGTAGTTGGTGTAAGTCTTTTTTACTTAGACCTAGGAGTAGGACATTGCCGTAGTCAAGATGGGGTGTGACTAGGGCATGGACAAGTGTCTTTCTGGCGTTGATAGGGAGGAGGTCAAGGACTTTGCGGGGGGTTTTTAATGTGCTAAAGCACCTTCCCGTGATTTTCTTGACCTGGGACCTGAAAGAGAGATCTGAGTCAAGCATTACTCCAAGATTTCTGACAGAGTCTGCGGGGGAGGGACAATTGCCCAGTTCCGCCGGCCACCACATGTGCGACCAGGCAGAGGGTGATTTGCCGACAACTAAAAGTTCAGTTTTTTCGCCGTTCAGGCGTAGACAGTTATTATTCATCCATAATGCCACTGATGCCAGGCATTTGGAGAAGTTAATGGCATCTTCCGTATGGTCGAGCGTCAGCTTGATCATCAGTTGGGTGTCGTCGGCATAGGTAACAATATCCACACCGAAAGCTTCAACTATATGAGCCAGGGGTTCCATATAAAGGTTGAACAGGGTAGGGCTTAAGCTGGAGCCCTGTGGAACCCCATGTTTCAGCTTCCGGGGGGAGGATGTGAAAGGGGGACAGTACATCTGGTAGCTTCTGTTAGCCAGGAAAGATTTTAGCCAGGCAAGGGCGGATCCCTCCACTCCCATGTTGGAGAGGCGAGACAGCAGCGTTGTGTGCAGCACGGTGTCGAATGCTGCACTGAGGTCTAAGAAAACCAACGCTGCTGTCTGTCCTTCGTCCGCCATCTGTCTGAGGCACTCAGTGGAATAGAGGACGGCTGACTCAATCGAGTAGCCGGCTCTGAACCCCGATTGAGTAGGGTGGAGGAGGGAGTTCTCTTCCAGGTATTTCATGAGCTGCCCGTTCACCACTTTTTCCATTATTTTAGCACAGAAGGGAAGAAGGGAGATGGGACGGAGATTTTGAAATTGGGAGATGTGGACATTAGGTTTTTTTTCAGAGGGATGACCTGGGCTGTTTTCCATGTGTCTAGAACATGGCATTCTTGGAGAGAGAGAGTGATGATATGAGTGATCTGATCAATCGTACTCTCCAAGATTCCCATACAGCGGTTGGGGGGGCACACATCACGGGGGGAGCCAGACTGTATGCTTTTAACAATGTTCAGCAGTTCCTGTCTCTCAGGTACTTTAAAGCATGTCAGACGGGGTTTGACAGTGGAGTTGTCTTTAATTGCCATGTGTGTGCTAGGGGAATCAGCCCCATCTGTGAAGGTAGCATATATTTTGTCAACCTTGCCGACAAAATGATCAGCTTTGGAGTCGCATTGCTCGCTGGAGTAGGTGTCTTGCGCTTCGAGTCTGGTCGGGACCGTTAACTCTTTATAGATGGCAAAGAGTTCTTTAGTGGGGTTGTCGGCAGATTCTATTCTGCCCTTAAAGTAGGTGCCTTTTGCTGCTCTTACTAGTTTGTGATAATTTTGTAGTTCTGTTTTATAGAGTGATTTGCTTTCTAGATTGTAGCTTTTCCTCCAATGCCTTTCCAGATTTTTGTATTTTGCTTTAGCTTCTTTGAGTTCTTGAGAGAACCAGGGGGCAGTTTTGGTTGATCTTGCGGGAGGTTTGAGTGTCCAGGGTGCTACCTTATCTAAAGCATTGGACATCCAACTTTCATAATTATTCCACGCCTCTTGCAAAGTGTTGCTGGGGGGCGGTGGTGTCTCAAGTAGGGCAAGCTTGAATGTCTCCTGCTTGAACTTTTTCCAATCTCTACGTTTCTGGGGTAAGGGGTTGTTGGTTCTGTTATTAGGAGGAGTATCTTCTATTTCAAACGGAATGATGAAGTGATCAGACCAGATAGTTCTGATCGGGGAGAGGACGTTGACACCCTCCCAGTTGGCAAAGATGGGGTCCAGAAGATGCCCTAATTGGTGCGAGGGGGATCTGGATTGAAGGTTGAGCTCTAGTGATTTTAGTGCTTCTGCCACAGCCTGAGCCTCCTTACAATCCGTATTATCAAAGTGAAGGTTTAGATCACCTAAAATGAGAAATTTTTTATACCGAAGTGCTGGCTGGGTTATCAGTTCTGTTAGATGTTCGCCGAACTGTGCAGTCCCTCCAGGCGGACGGTATATAAGTAGTCCGTTAATGATGTTTTTGGATCCTGCTTTTATAGTAAAAAAGCCGCTTTTGCTGTTAGGTAGTGTAGCTTTTAGTAAGGTGCACTCTAGCTCAGTTTTATAGATGAGAGCTAACCCTCCACCTTTCTGTTTCTGTATATCTAATCTGAGTAGACAATATCCATGAGGAGTGGCTTCGAGAGCTTCAGGCGATGAAGCATCGTCTAGCCACGTCTCGGTTAGAAATAGTACATCAGGACTTCTTTCCGTTAGTAGATCATAAATCTCTGTTTTATGCTTTTTCATGGATTTGCAATTTAGTAGCAACATTTTTAATTTAGCTGTCTCCCTTTTATCTTTCTTCAAGAGTTGGGGGGTGCACTTACAGGTCTCGCAGAAGACAGGTAAGGAATCAGCCGGCAAGGCATGGTGGCAGTTGTTTTTAAGTGTCGGGCGTATAGATAGTAGTTTTTGTCTAGTGTAGTATGTCCTATGCCTGGGAGTTCCTGTTTCCGTCATGTCCATAGGTACAAATGAGCAAAGGGGACCAGCCCCGAGCCCCGTTCGGTCGCGGACGGGCACAGACGAGCTTGCCTTAGGCGCGCCTTCGGCGGGCAGACGGCAATAACTTAGTTATCCCATTGGAATTTATATAACAAGACTAAACTGTCCTAATACAACTGAGCTGTCCCAATAAAGGTGGCCTACTCTACCAATAATGGACTATCCTAAAACTTTGATTTTTCCTTACAGGACTGTGCAAGCCCTAAAACACAGGCATCCTTGTAGGACTAGGCCAACTGACAAAGCCTACGATATGCTACTGGTACTGACATACCCTACGATCATTGCATGAATGTAACAGGACTAAAGGATCCTATTGTGACTGACCTATCCCAAAAGAACTGTATCATCTTCCATGATTGACGTTGCCTAACAAGTTTGTACAAATCTGGTATTAGAACGGGAAGGCTATTAGAACGGGGACCCTGTTGAAATGGTTAGCCCTCTGACATAGGATTTGCCACGCTCTGGCCAAGAAGCAATTTCTGGTCGCTCTGAGAGCCATTCCACTTGGGCTACGGATGCTAACACTTACACCAGAGTGCATGTCCTTGACATCTGCCAGGCTGTGACATGGGCGTCAGTGGACATGTTCACCAAGCACCACAGCCTTGACAGTCAGGTCTGGTGGGTAGGCTATTTCACTTGCTTAGTTCAGCAGGATTTTTTGGGTCTGAGTCATCTCCACAGACTCTCCACCTGGGGAGGTACTGCTTTGATATCTTTTGCAGGGTGAGAAACCTGCTGTTATAAGAATCCATCAGAAGAACAAGTCACTTACCAGTGGTATGTCTCTTTCTGAAGGATACTATGTCTAAACCCAATGCCCTCCCTCCACCCCATTCTTTGGTGTTGCTTCTTTTTAACATCTAGAAAGATCCCAGGTATTATTCAGCACACTGGTAGTAACAATTGTTCATGCTGTGTGTTGGACATTGCACTTTTTGCAAGGTCGTCCCTAAAGTTTTTGCCTTCCTCCGGGATTTTTCCTTACCTGTTGTTGTTGGTTTTATGACTCTGGGCACCTTACCACTGCTGATCAGTGCTAAAGTGCATATGCTCTCCCTTGGTAAATATGACTGTGAATTGAAATATCCCTGATTGGGTTATTTGGTTTACCTGTAAGTCCCTAGTATTGTGGCCTGTGTGCCCAGGGCTGGTAACCCAAATGCTGCTGGTGGGCCTGCAGTGCTGGTTTGCGCCACCCACAGAAGCAGCTTGTAAAGTGTACCTCAGACCTGCCACTGCAGTGTCTGTATGCAGTCCAGAACTGCCATCCTAGCTGTGAAGTGCGCCCACTTCCCAGTCCCTGAACCTACCCTTGGCATCATATCCGTCACCCCTATGGTAGGGTGCATTGTGTGTATAAGGTAGGACATGGCTTGATATGTGTAGCATGTCCTGGTAATGAATTACACCCCATATTGTTTTTCACTACTGCAAGGCTACCTGTTCTCCATAGGCTAGAATGGGCGGTTTGATTATTACATCTTATAATCCTAACTGACTCAGGGAACATGGTAGAAATTCGAGTTTAGTATGTCTGTACTCAGAATGATAAAATACATCTTTTAGCGAAGTTGGTTTTAACATTCTGTGTTTGAAAATACCACTTTTAGAAAGTAGGTATTTTCTTGCCTAAGCCTTCCAGTGTGCTCTGCTGTTATGTGTATTGGCTGTCAGGGTTTAGAGGGGCAAGGCAAGGTGAGTCAGACCTGGGTTGAATAGAGAGATCTGCATTGAGTATTGGGGAGGGGTAGCTTCTTGACCTGAATAGGGCTGTGCTTGGCAAGGTGAATGCTGGCTTCACCTCCTACTGTGCATCTGATGGCAGACCCCCTCTTTCTGAAAGGAAGGATGCAGCCTGGTAAACAAAGATCTCCAGGACTGAGCAGAACTGGTTTTGGTTAGGTTCAGTGACTCGTGGCTTTTTAGAACAAAGACTTTTGGGGTATAAATATCTGTGCCCAAACCGCTACAAATTGTTTTGCCCCTGGATGTCAAGAAGAACCTCTGCCCATTTCACTGAAGGACTCTGCAGGAGAGGACTGTCCTTGTGCTTGTGTGCTATTTCTTTGATTGGCCTGCAGTAGTTTCCCCTGAACTTGGAAGAAGAGGGAAAAGGACTTCTGAGAGAACTTTTATTTTGCTAAAGCAATCACCCAAGGGCTAGAAGAGAGCTAGCCTCCTGGGGGGAGTCATAGGCACATCTGACTACCCCACCAGCCTCCTGATTCCTCCCTGCGAGGATTTGTATCTGAAGGTGAGGCCCCTGTGAGTTGCAGGGTCATTAGTTCTACTTCAGAGAAGAGAGCGCTGAAATTGTCGCTAATGCCCGTTTGTGAGCCACCGCAGCTGAAGAGAGTCAGAAAAATCACCGCGCTGCTGCCGCCGAGTGCTCGCAAATCAAGAATAATCGCATCGCATGCTTGCGGGGCCCAAAGTGCTCGCTACTCCCAAAGATCATCGCATTGCATGTTTGCGGGCCGCCGAGTGCTCGCTAACCCCGGATTATCGCATCGAGATCATCGCATCGCTGTCCGGGTGCCGTGCGTCCGCCATTTTACTCACATCACGCCCGAATCCTCGCTCCCTCGTAGAGCACCATTTTCTCTCATCGCAACAGGATCGTACATGCAACAGGCTCAGCGCATCATTCCCCCTAGCGGCAAAGATTCAACGCATCGCTGGCCTAGCTTGAAGAAGTTTGTCGCTTTGTCCCGCACGCATCCGCAGACCGGCACATCATCCTCCCTTGCGGTAAGGATTCAACGCATCGCCGGCCTCACGTGAGGAAAATCATCGCTACAGCTCGTTTGCGACATTTTGTTGGTTTTGCTATGAAATCCAGGTACTTTGTAAGTAAAAGGGTCACAGAGACTACTCTGTATATTGATTCCAGCAAATTGTAAACCTTTAGGATAGGGCATGATGGGTGTTTTGTTAATTGTTACATATTGCTATTTGTTATGTATGCTGTGAAAAGTTATGTTTAAAGTTGTAGATTTTATATAGGTTGTTATTAGTTCTGTTACAAGATGTGCCATGTTATGTTCCCTATGCTCTTCTGACATATTGTGCATGATCTTGAATTATTTTTCCCACCCAGTCATGTAGTTTGCTCTGTTGGTGGCCAGGTAGATTTGTTCAACATAGGAATCAGACTACGTACTCATAAGCATTGCTTTGAGTTGGCCAAGTGACCTATAATTGACAACTTGGATTTGTGCAATGTCGCTCAGCTTTTATTTATTTGCAATCGCTTCCGAGCCTGTATACATGTGTTGTATTGTCACAACACTTGTTGGCTGTTATAAGACACAAGAAGCAGCTGTAGAAATTTCCTGTTTATAAGGGGATGTCCATGCTTGTTTTTATTCATATGTTTTAACCCTCATTTTAGCAACCTGTTTTTTACTAATGTCTTTTTAATTCAGATATTGTTATAGAATGTAGCTTTTATGATACACGATGTGTTTTCGAATAAAACTTATTTGATTTGACCTATAATTGATGCTGTCTATAACATTCTTAGTAGTATTTTCCTTGTTGCTGAGAATCAATCTTTTTTCCTATATTTGTTAAAATGTCCAAATTACTCGGGTCTGCTCAATATGCTCTACGGTTAAGGATACATATTTTTCACTTTTGCATGGCCTCCAAGGTTCAAATCCTCATTTCCATGTTGCTGCAATGTCTAATTGTGGGCCTTCTTGGTCAATTGATTGCCATGCAAGATCATGGAAGACAGACACATCAAAACGCCACACAGCTCAAAGCTCAGATCAGCTCCATTGTTACTTCTTGGAACTCGGAAAAATGGCCCCATGCAGTTCCTACAGCACAAGCAGAGTTGACGGCAACTATCCACAAAGACAGGGTAACTAACCCGTTTTCATTGCTTGATGTGTATGCCAAACATTTGTTCCCATGGTAGATCAAGTTATTGACATGGCCATGGTTTAACATCACATGGCAAGGGGTGGCACCGCTTTGCCTTCAAGGCACATAGGCAGCTCCTGGAACACTAGGGATCTGATGTCTTGGATGTCTTCAAGACAACTATTAAAGGTATTATGAACCTTCTCCCAACTCTATCCAGTTGCTATTTTTGTAACCTTCAGAGAAAGTGGTGTTCTCTTCCACATTCTTCCTCTACCACCTCACCTCCCGCCTTCACCTTTCTCCAAGCCCTGTTTTAAACTGGTCATGTTCCGCATAGCACCAATTAGAAACGAATAGGCCCGACAGGGTGAATGAAGGAGGTCATGAAAGAAATTGGCATTTCCTGCTCGGGGAGATTAAGTTCTCCAAATTATACATGGATGCTGAGAGAAAAAGCAAGTGCGAGAGAGAAAAGGAAATATGCTCTGTTCTGCCCCCCACCCCTTCCTTCCAGCCACCACCCTAATGAAAGCTCACTCCTTTAAGAAAGGGGGCTGAAAGAAAATGAAAGGGTGGCGGGAGAGGGAAATTAGCCTTGTCAAACAAGGGACTTAGCTGTCTCCGAACTACATCACCATTGTCCAAAATGTTCATGCTTACTTAGCTCTCAATAGTGCACAAGACAACAGCTCATTATGGAACTATGGGAGGGCTTGGTCGGTCACTGGGACAGAAGACCTGGTTGGAACTATAAAAAGCTTCTACAAGAAACCCTCTCTCTCACACACACCTCACTCTAGCATAATGCCAACTCCCGCCCCCTCCCTGCACTGGAAACAACGCTACTGTTGCGAGGGTGGCAGTGGCCCATTGACAGCGACGCTCTGGCTATGTATGGCGAGGACAACAAAAAAAGGCAAAACCTGCCTCCCCTTTCTCCGTCTTTGGGAGATAATTACTTCTTGTCTCGTCCTTTCTTTGTTGGGTTGTTTTCTGGTTGTGAAGAGAATTCTGGCCTGAGGTGTGTCCAAGAGGCACCCGTAGAGCGAGCTGCCGCGAGGCCTTTTGGAAAGGAGCCGACGGGATTGGCGGGCTGAGGGCGGCGCGCGCCGAGAGAGAGTGCGGCGGGAGACAGAGACAAGTCCTTCGCATCAAAAAGTCACAGGCGTTTTACAGTTTACTTGTGTTAATTAAAACAGAACTCACTGTTTTGTGTTAGTTAGTTGAGGCTTGACTTAGTTCAATAAGGGAAGAGTCTTGGTGCTGCATTGTTCCAAGAGAAAATACATGTACTTATTCCAGGTGAGGAGACCTGTGCTTCATGTGAGCGCGTGGTAGCGGGTGGTACCACTGGCATTCGTTTTTGGGGACCGGCCATTACTTTACCTCAATAGACTTTGACTCAGAGCAAGAGAGAAACAAATACACGGGGAATGAAGGACGAAGACGAAGGCGAAAAACAGTGATAAAAGAAGAAAGCAGAGACAAAAAAGAACTTTCAAGTGTGTGGTAAAAAGGTAGGGAGTGCTGGTGGTGGATGAAAGAGGCACAGGTGAGAAATCGAGACTACGCAGCCCTGATGCAGCACCCCGACCTTCAATAGCACAGGCTGCGGACTTCTGAGCAAAGCTTAGCGCACTGGCACATATTATTTTACAAGCTAGGCACTGGATGGACCTTATGAAGGATCAATGGAAGAAACATGCATAATGCATTATTATATGCGCTTTAGGGATCAGGAAACATTGTCTAAGGTCTTAACAGTTTAATGATAATATTATATCAGCGGTGCTTCTGTAAGGGGTTGAAAGACACTAGACCCAGATGGAGCATAATAAATGCCTTTCAAGATGTTCCACTGCACAAAAAAGGCATCTTTGTCGTTCATGGGCTCCCCGATAACTTCGTCAACAATGCATCTGTATACAGTATACATCAATTTAACTCTTGACGACCACGTGCCCCAGCATGCTTCACATATGAGTAGAACACCCAAGGGCAGTGGGAAAAACCCGAAGTTAATAAAGAAGGCTTCACTAAGGAAGGAATAGTTGAACGTGTCTTGATTGTTGTGAAACTGTCAAACGACTAGTACTGTGACGCTGTGGTTATGACGGATGTCCATCAGTCACATCCTTCTTGCACATTTTGAAGTTTTTTTCACACAGTTTTACTTCGAAACCCTGCACAGAGTCACAAAATGGAGATGTCATTATGCTCAGATTGCTTACTGGTAGCCCTGTTTATTGTTTGTAATACGCATTTTGCCAACTAAGCTGTGAAAGGGCGAGATTTTGATCGATACCTTATATCTATTGATCCAAACCTCGATCTGGTCGACTGAACCTTTATTGCCTGTCTTGGAAGGAAACAGTACACCTATCTGCAAATTAGTTCACCCAAGAAAGGACTCTGCTCTCAAAAGATCACGGACAACTTCTAGGTTTCAAAAGTTTATTGTAAAGATATAATGAGCTGCAAATACAAGCATCTCAGAATGAGATTCACGAGATACACAGGTCCAATTACATACATGTGCTCTCGAAAAGCCCTCAGACGAGCAACAGAAATCACTAACACAAGTTCTAAAAATAGCAAAGCTATCAGCATAGACGCATATCTCTCCTTCATTTAGGTTGGAGGAAAACAAACACAGGTTAGGCGTCCCTACCCTGTTCTAGATGGTATCCCTACTTAACCAAATCCCAACCTAACAAAGGTGCCAGCAATGAATGACCCCCAAGGGAAGTCACCCACTCTAAGTCTCTTGGTGAAAACCTAAAGTTCTCCAGTCATGACCCCTCACTGCCTACCCATCCGCTCTCTAAAGGGTCCTCAGGTCTCTGCTCTAACTCCACCCAGGGGTGCTGTCCCTAATACAAAATAGTCAACAACATTTGAGACGCCCCTTGCGAAACGCCTCTCACGTGGTGCAACTTCAGGCTTTTTCCATGATGCTTTGTATTGGGCCTCAGACGTTAGAGTTGACCTTGCTTCTCAGTCTCTTCTCCGGCCCGCTGATACCCCTTAAACATTCCAGAACCCTCCTCCATGTCTGGGCCGTCTACTGAACAGGCCTCTATTCATTCACTTATAATTGGATCCCCCCTTTCCTGTTGCAGACAGATATCTGCCGCCAAGAACCCAACTCTCATAGACTTCTAAAAAAGGCTTGCAACATTTCTCAGCCCAGACATGTACGTGTAAATCAATGCTAAAACATTTCAGGCCTACAATATTTCACATTATGATTATAGCATTCAATTTCTTCATTTAATTAAAGCATGTTAAATCTCTTATTCTATTATTTAGAAAACATTACTCTAAATCATGGCCCATTAATGCAATGACCAAAACGTTAAACAATCTGTGTCGTGAAAAGAAACACCTTCCCTTTTAGCTCCAGCTCTGGCCCTGAGGCCTACCACGTTCTGCGTTTTACCACAGACCATCTTATATGTTAACAGCTACACGACATAGATTCAAAATAATCTCGTCTAATAAAATCATATAATGTCACGCATTTCTGTATTAGTTCCACTTCTACTTAAATCTCTATATTAGCTATACATTTAGAATATAATTTCAGATACTATTAGCACTCATGGCATTTCTCTTCATGAATTATGCTCTCTATAGGTAAGTGTGATGTACTCATATATTTATATCAGTTTGCGCTCTCTCAGTTCCCCCCTTTGATGACCTCTCGGGGTCATCACTAACATTTAAACTGCAGTTATTGCTGGCATTCTCTGCGCTTCCAGAGCTCTCAGGCTCCTGTACTGATTATCTTGTATGGCAGCCAATCTCTGCAACTGTTCTCTTTGGGCCCTTTCTGACCTTCTTGCTCTGTACCATTTGAATACCCTCACCAATCCCCACAATATTATCCCACAGATCAATATTATGATGATAGGCTTTAGGATATACCAAATAAAGCTTTTGCCTAAGGTGGAAAACCACCCTCCAACTGTACTCATTCCGTGGCCCACCTTTTCCCAGACATTTTCTCTACTCAAGTCTTCGATCTCTTTGTGTATATTAGTTATGTTCTTAATAACTTTCTCAAGGGGTTTTGAAAGGTCTGGAATGTAAGTGCAACATTCCTGAACCTTCAAAGCCTTACAGACTCCGCCCTCTTTTGCTAATAAGACATCTAATGCAAGCCGATTTTGAAGAACCATAGCCCTTATCGATTGCATCTCTCCTTCTACCAGCATTAAGGACTGAGCAGTGCTGGCAGACAACCTGTCGACAACTGTTGCCAGTCGTCTAATTTTAACATCATTAAGGATTATTCCCAAAAGAGGGAACATAGCTCCAAAGACATCTCCAACCATTTCTGCATCGCCTAAATCTCTCCTTCCCCTCGATGATGTCTGGCCCTCAATGATCAATAAGTCTTGTGCATGATATATTTTGGGGAAGACAATTGCCAAGTAACATGATCCATACCAGTTGTCAGGTAGTCTCACGTAAGCATTTCTTCCACATACAAAATACACATTTGGAATCACTTGCATTCCCTTCAGGAAATCCTTAGTGTAGTACTCTAAATTAAAAGCATGTTCACAGTCAACTTCACCCACGTATACATTTTCATAATACGTTTTGGCTCGGTGAAGACATAACTTTCCTTTCTGCGCTTTATCTAAAGCTATTGGACCACTACTACCCTTTCTCTTGTGTGACTTCTCTTCCTCGGTCCAATCTAATTTCCCTTGTCCTGATTTTTTCAAAATCTTTTGTCTCCTGTAACGATCATCCACCTGCCCTATGAACTTTTTCTCGACTTCGGACACCTTACATGTCAGGTTATTTCTACGGGCATGTGAAGTATCTAAGGTAATCCAAGGAATGAAGAACTTGGCCAATCTGTCTTCACTCTTCCAGTAATCCCATTTATTCATCTGCTTATAATTCGGGACTTCTGGCAACACAGAATCATAATTGGAGAAATAGTATTCAAAACTATCTCTCTCATAAAATATACTAAGCAATAAGCTACATGTAATGCCATATGTCAGAGGGAGGTGATGATATCGAATTCCTTCATCTACTGACGCAGGCAACTGCATGCAGACGTAGCAATCCTTAACCTCCATGGCATCCACGTATTCATACAAAAGTTTAGCATAAGCATTTGACCTAAAGTCTCCTTGGGACTCGTCTACATGTAACCTGCGGGCTTCTGCAGCCAATAACGCTTTCTCTTGAGTGTTTTCCCTTTTCTCACCTGCAACAGTGGGTGTAAGTGTTACTACAGAATTCGCATCAGTTACCTTTACCTCTTCCTCATGTCCCTTTACATAAGAAATTGTTACCACTAAAGCTATTAATATTATCACTCCTACTATTAGTGTACCTATTATACATTTAGCTCTGCGGTTCGGGGTGCCGGCCTCCATTTCGTCAGACAATCTAGCTTTTCCCTTTCTCTTTACAAAAAAGTTCTTTTCCTCTCGTTCCTTTACAATCTCTTTCAATCCTTTTTTTGTCTTTAGAATCCACACAGCTGGAGGCTGACAGCCTTTTTTGCAAAAAGTCCTTTCACAGTTCAAAAAGACAACCCTAGCCCTTCTCCATCCACTCAAGGGGTTCCCTAAAATTCTCTGCTTCCTGGGCGCTAGGTAATCTTCCTTTCTTCTGCTTGCTTTATTTACAAAGTCCTTTAACAATCGACTATTAGATTTGTGGTTGCAGCTTCAATAGCATAGTTCAATATTTCCATGCGAAGAGTATGCTCTTCATGTGCTGTTATCGTGGTACCAAAGTCGGGGAATTTCAATTCTGTAAGAAACATGTGTTTTAACTTGCTGAGGCGGGGAGGTCTGGGGAGCACGAATGTTAGTGACCCTTCTTGTTCGACACCGGGTACCAACAGTTGTATTTCCACGGTGATAATGGGCTCAGAACTGGACACCACCACCGCTCGGATCCTCCCTGTCTCCGGTTTCACAGACATTTGTCGCCAGATATGTCCACTCAGGTGTGGAGTATCTTCTGTTAGGCACACGCACTCTTCTTGACCTTCTTCGGTCTGGTGCTTCAGCGCCCTGAGCACCTTCTTCTGGGTCTGAGTCTTCTGATATCGGAGGAAGGGTTGCTTCTGGAGTTGACCTCAGGCTAGAACTTCTTCTTTGCGGCCAATTTGCTTCTCCACGTGCCCTTCTACTCCTTCTCCTTCTGGTCTGTTCTCGCTCTCTTTCAGACCTGTCCGGGTCAGACTCGTACTCCCAGCTGTCTTCTCCTTCTGTAGCGTCTTCTGTTTCGCTGTTGTACTGACCGTCCTCAGCTTGGTCAGACTCGTTCCCTGCTTCCACTGGCACCTCTACAGCTTGGCTAGCCCCCTCTATGGCTTCTTGGTCCTCTGCTGGACGTCCATCCGAGAGAGGAGCTGTTTCCAGAGGTGCTGGAACCCTTTTCGTATGCGACGCGTGTATCCAGTTGGGCAGGCCTCCCACCTTTACAGCTGTACTTGTGATCAGGATGACCTGGTAGGGCCCACGCCAACGAATATCCAAGCAGCTTCTTCTCACATGTTTCTTCACCAGGACCCAGTCCCCAGGATACAGGTCATGGCAAGGGCCCTGGCACGCTGGAACCTCTGCAGCCTGCACCTGAAGGGACACAGAACGCATGGCGTCAGACAGCCCCTTACAATAGTCCAGGATCATATCATCTGTGATATTTAACAGTGCAGTAGCTGGAATAGATGGCAGTCTCATTGCTCTCCCCATTAACACCTCATGTGGTGACAACCCTGTTCTTCTGTCTGGGGTACTACGAAGGCTCATGAGTACTAATGGCAGGGCGTCAGGCCAATTCAGGGTCGTTGAGGAGCAAACTTTCGCTATTCTGGACTTGATCGTGCCATTAATTTGTTCCACAATTCCTGAGGCTTCTGGTCGGTAACTGCAATGGAGCTTTTGGTCTATATTCAGTGCAACACAAATCATCTTCACAAGCTCGCTGTTAAAATGTGTTCCCCTATCTGATTCCAAAAAGGCCGGCACCCCGAACCGAGGGATAAGTTCTCTAAGCAGTAACTTAGCCACTGTGAGGGTGTCGCACCTACGTGTAGGGTATGCCTCAACCCATCTGGAGAACACACAAACAACCACCAGGACATAGCGGAGGCGGTTGCATCTTGGCATTTCAATGAAATCTATCTGCATTCTGTTGAATGGACCTCCAGACCTTCCTATGTGACTTAGTGCAACTGGTGTTCTTTTCCCTACATTCAGCTGCTGGCAGGTCACACAACGCTGGCACACTGCTTCTGCTGCTATTCTAAACTTAGGATTGTACCAAGTCTGTCTAAACACTCTCAGCATAGCATCTCTCCCTAAGTGTACTGGACCATGTATGAGTCTAGCCATTGGACTCACCATCTCATTGGGCAACACTGCTCTGCCGTCTGCTGAGACCCAAAAATGAGTCTCACCCATTACACATCCTGCCTTTTCCCATGTTTCCTTTTCTGAATCAGGAGCATTTTCTTGCATGGTTGACAATTCATCCCAAGTATCAACAGTTTCCAGTATCATGGCTAATTCAGTTCTTACATTTATTCCACCCACATCCACCTCTGTGAAAGAGTAACCTTGTTCTGCGCAATACCGCGCAACTTCATCAGCATATCTATTGCCTTTCGAAACAAAGTCCTCATTTTTGGTATGTGCGATGCACTTTACAACTGCGATACTTGCTGGACATTGCAATGCTTCTAACAACAAGCGCACAAACTCTCCATTGCGAATGGGAGAGCCTGAAGAAGTCATGAACCCTCTTTGAGACCATAACTGCCCGTAATCATGAACTACCCCAAACCCGTATTGGCTGTCGGTGTAGATGGTGACTCGAATTTGATTGCCTGCTAAGCAAGCACGTGTTAGGGCAATAATCTCGGCTACCTGAGCGGAGTTTACTCCTTCCAGGCACCCTGCTTCCACAACTCCTTCAATTGTACAAACAGCATAAGCTGCTCTCAACTGCCCAACTTCGTCTCTTACACATGAGCCATCGACAAAGAAAACTTCATCTGGGTCCGTCAGTGGCTCATCTACGATGTCGGGTCTGGGTTTGGTGCATAGTTCAGTCACATCGAGACAGTCATGGTCTGTATATTCATCATCATCATCAATATCATTTGGAAGTGGCATTAAGGTAGCAGGGTTCAAAACAGAGCATCTCTTGAGGGTCACGTTCTCTGCAGCAAGAATAACTTGCTCATAGCGCGTGAGCCTGCTATTGGTCAGATGCTGTGTTTTGGTCCTGGTCATCAACAGTTCAACAGAATGTGGCACGCACACCTCTAACGGGTGCCCCATGACGATATTTTCACATCTCTCAATGCTGACACCCGTTGCAGCAACGGATTTGAGACATCCGGGCAACGCTGCGGCTACTGGGTCTAAAGTAGCCGAAAAATAAGCAACTGGTCTACGGGCATTCCCATGGATTTGGACCAACACAGACAACGCACAACCTTCTCTCTCACAACAGTAAAGAAAGAATTGTTTATTGTAATCAGGCATTCCCAATGCCGGAGCACGACACAGGTCCTCTCTCAGCTGTAAGAATGCCATCAAACAGTCTTTGTCCCATGGTACCGGATCACTCACCTCTTTGTGCGTCAGTTTTTGCAAAGGTTTTGCTTTCAGTGAAAAGTTCACGATCCACTGTCGGCAATAACCCACCATCCCTAGGAACATCCTGACCTCTCTCTGGGTCTGAGGCGCATTCATTTTCATGATCGCCTCTATCCTATCTGGTGACACTTTTCGTTTGCCTTTCTCAATTCTGTGTCCCAAGTACTGCACTTCTGTCAGGCAGTACTGCAATTTTCCCGGGGATACCTTATGCCCATTGGCAGCTAGGTGATTTAACAAAGCAATGGAGTCTTCCCTGCAAGCTTCTTCTGTGTCTGACGCCACAAGGAGGTCGTCTATGTACTGGACCAGAACTGACTTCTGGGGCAGCACTAGACTTTCAAGATTTTTCTTCAGAAGCTGGTTAAAGATCGATGGACTCTCGGTATACCCCTGAGGGATACGACACCATGTTAGGACGCGATTTTCCAGCTTAAATGCGAAAAGAAAATGGCTATCTTCGTCCAAAGGGATCGAAAAGAAAGCCTGACAAAGATCCATCACAGTGAACCACTCAGCTTGGAATGGAATCTGAAACAGTATCACTGATGGATTCGGTACCACTGGACAACATGAAACGACTATGTTATTAATCTTTCGAAGGTCCTGCACTATCCGGAATTTCCCATTTGGTTTCTGCAGACCCATAATCGGGGAGTTACATGGACTACCCACGATTTCTTTCAGTATTCCCTGTTTAATCATGGACTCGATCACGGGTTTTATGCCTGCAATCGTTTCTGGAGTCAATTTATACTGGGGTGTTCTTGGGAACTCAGCATGCGGTTTCACTACAATTTTCACTGGGTCCACCCCTTTGACCAATCCAATCTCTTCCCCAGTGAAATCCCATACCTCTGATGCCACTGTCTCTCTCAAATCCCAGGGAAGCTCGTCTACTGTCAAAGTAGGGTACAGCTCCACACATATTCTTGAGTTTGCAACTTTGAAATCTGCATCATCATCATTAGTCAATACCTCCACTCCCTGGGGTGTACAATATATAGTACAATTCAATTTGCACAACAGGTCTCTTCCTAGCAGACACACAGGGCTTGAATCGCAAACCACAAATTGGTGCTCATCGCTGTACTTCCCTATTTTCACCTGTACCGGTTCTGTCAATTGGCTGGTTATTCTCCTGTTTGCGACCCCTACCACCTGTATGGTCTCTCCAGACATGGGCAGGTCTGGAACTGCAGCTGATCTGATCGTGGATCTAGTGGCTCCTGTGTCCACCAGAAATGTCGTAGGGCACCCTGCTACTTCTGCTTCCACATAGGGTCCCCTCTGATCTACCTCTAAGGCTGCCCCGAGGGTGCAGTCTTCTCTTTCCACTCTCTGTCCGGTTAATGGGTCCACATAATAGCATTCTTCACCTTCCACAAACAGGGGCATTTGTCTATAGGTCTTACCCATACTCCCTACTCGAGGAGGTTGCGGGAACTGGGCTCGGGGAGGAGCCCCCCCCCCTTTGAGCACCTTTCCTTGGTATGGCGTCGCCCCTCTCATAGGTGCGCTCTGAACCTCTTCCTCCTCTATCTCTTGCTCTCCGATCTCTACATTGTAAGGGCACTCGCGTTTCCAATGCCCCAACTCGTTGCACTGGTGGCACCTAGTCGTTTTCTTCAAGGTAGCTATGTCTACTCTGGGTCTAAAGGTAGTACTCTCCTCATTACCCTTGTTCTGACTGTACTGCTTCTTACCTCCTGTACCTGTCCCTTGCTGCTGTTGTTGCGGTCCCCCCTTTCCTGCTGTCTGCAATTGTACCACCATCAGCTTCTCTTTTAGTTTCTTAGTCTTGGAGTCTACCTCATCACAGCAGTACCTGGCATATCTCAGTATTTCATCTAGGGGTCTACTTTGCCAACAAATCGAGTGTTGCTGAATCATCAAACTAATATCCGGTCTCAGTCCCAGGACGAACTTGGACACGAATTGCCCTATGTCCTTTGGATCCATTACATCCAAGCCGCTATACTGTTTAAACGCCTTCAGCAATCTCTCGTAATATTCATGGACTGTCTCTTTGGGTTCCTGTCTCGTTCTGTCTATTCTGACCCAATCTATGTCTTGCATTGGCACTTTTTCTTTCAGCCAAGTCATCACTCTCTCGAATTTTGCCATCACGATCTCGGACGGCCCATTAGTCCTAGCATCTCTCTCTGGCTCCGTTGTGGGCCACTCAGCGCTAACCTTGCATGCTGTCCACAGATCTCCTGGTACTACAATGTCAAACAGCGTGTTCAGATCTATCCATAGGACTTTTGAGATCTTTACAAACCTCTCGACTTGCTTGTACCACTCCACGGGGCTCTCTCGTAACTTGGGGAAAGATGTGGTAAAAGCAGCTAAATCTCCCCTACTCCAAGGGACATGTACATAGCTCCCATTGGCAACTTCACGCAAAGGGTAAGCTTCTATTCCCTGCTGTCCTGGTGTTATACCAATCATGCTTCTTCTGCCGGTCCCTTTCTTGGACCACCTCTCTTCCCATTTATCTAGTGCCCTCCATGTCCTTATTCCAGTAATCAGTTCCCTTATGTGTGTTTTCAGCCCAATCGTTCTCCTCTCATCTAGATCTCGATCTGAGTAATGTAGCCTGTGGTTACCCTGTAATGCTTTGGTTCTTGACAAGTCCACCATATATTTGCCTGCTAGTTCGACTAACTTCTCATGGACTGCTCTCGCCTTTCGTGTGATGTCCTTTGCCATATACAGTATTTCATCCTGTTCATACATTTCCATTCTTTCCAAAGGCAGGGTACCATCTACCATGTCATCCAGATCTGACCTTAAGCTGGAGACATCAAGTCTCTTGGCTTTTATCTCAGCTCGCAATATGTCTTTCGAAGGGGGCTCACTGGTCTCCCTACCATCCCAACTTCTAGCTCTGCGTTTGGGCTCAGGAGAATTAATGGGTGGCCTCCCTTGCTCCCATCTCTCCAGGTCCCATGCTCGGCCATCCGATCTTGGAAGGTGATGGAACACGGGCCTTTTATCCCTACTCTCTCTCTGCCCACTCTCGTCTTCTTCTCTCCTCTCACCGCACATCTCTCTGTTATTTTCCCTCTGGTCGCTACACTCCCTTTGCCTCGTATCGCTCAGTATCCGATACGATCCTTCCTGGTTCCCCATATTCCCTGGGCTGCGCTCGTTTCTGTCATCACAGGGACTATGGTGCGACCTCTCACAACTCCCATTCTGTTCTCTGGTGGCAGGCACACAGTGTGGACACTTAAAGCTGTTCCTGTACTCTTGCGCTCTCCTCTCCCCTTCACTGAGTATTGGGCACGCCACCCCTCCACTCCCGGGGCCCCCGTTTTCCAGATCTGTTCTACCTCCATTCCGGGCCCAATGGGTGACTCCCCTACTCCCTCTACAGTCCCACTCCGGGCTACTCTCCCCAGCCCCGCAGTGAGTTCGTGCTCTGCTGTCCTGACTTTCCCTTTCTGCTTCTGCAGCATTGATGCACTTTTGAGCCTTCACTGCCTCATCCCACTGCTTCATGTACTCATTTAGCTCTTGAAAGGATTTTCGTCCAGATCCCCTCAGATCCATTGGCCATTTAGGGCCCCCAGGATCCCCTCCTGGGTCCCCTGCTGTGTGCATCGGGGTGCTCCACTCTCTGGGTATCGGCATCTGACTTGGGGAATTAGTGGTATCGTTCCTCCTTGCCTGCTCTGCTCTTTCTCTGTCTTTCCGTTTCCGTTCTTCCCCTTTTGCTCTCTCTTGGTCATATATCGATATTATAGGACCTATGGTAACAGGTACCTGTAGTGCATCTGGTAATGGGTAGGATGTGGCGCTTTCCGTTTCCGGTGCTCTTTGTACCACAAACCTACCGACTACCTGTTGCACCTGACTAGGCTGGAGCAACTCTTTCTTTGGCTCAGGATCCCACTCTGAACTGGGAAGCGGTCTATGCTCTCCTGCATTGCCCCCCTTTTCTCCTTCAGTATTCTCGACCTCTCCCCCTGCTCTATTATACGGGGGTGGCCTGTCTGTCAGTAATCTGTTTATCAGGCTGTCCTCTGTTTCGCTCTCATCATCCTCTTCTAGGGGGCTTTTATTTACTGGCGCCTCTAACACTGGGTACAGTTTATTTATTTCCAAATTATGCACTCTCCATCTTTTAGCATCCGCATCCCACCTGGCATCCTGTACTGCCCTTACCGAGCGTTTCACCCTTTCTTGTCGTCTGTTCATATTCCTTTCATGCGCTGCCCTAAGCCATGCTTCAAGGGCTTCAAACTGGGTTGGTCTAGGCAAGGGTCTCTTTGAGGTCATGACTGATTTCAATCGATGTAACACCTCTAATCTGAACGTCCCGTACTTCGGGAACGTCAGTTCCTCGTTTCCTTCAGTAATCTTACTCCACTCTGATATCCAAAGGATCGTATGCAACCCAACATTTACTGCCATATAACGAGCTGGCGTACCCTCCGGCGGGGCTTCTTCCCCTTCGTACGATCCTCGCCTCTCTTTCTTAAACAGCGCTTTCAACCATTTAAAACACTTCATAATTATGCGCACAAAATCCAGCCTCGCTACTCTGTTTACTTCCTGATGACAATCCACCAATCCTGTCGCGGCTTTGCTAGCTTGGCCTATCACAGCGCGGTCTTTCTCCTGTTGGCCAATCACTGCGCGACACCACCTGACGTCTCTTTTCTCCGCTTCGCAGCAGCACCCCTCCTTTCTCAACTCGTCTCCCGGTTATGCATGCGTCCCATTCATACACTGAAAAATGACTACTTCCGACCAAGCGGTCACTTCTCTCGACTGTACGTCCACAGTCTATCTGTAATTGTCAACACAACTGACGAGATGTCTATCGTCTCTCTGATAGGTTACTTACACACACAGTAACTTCCGACCAGCGTCCGTTACTCACGCACTCACTCTTACGTTCCCCCTATCTCGGTCTCTCGGGTGATCAATGGTACCTCATGACCCCCTTCACACTAGTTGACAATTACTCTGGGTGTCCGATACACCCGAACCACTTAAGCTCTCTTTGAACTTAAGATTTCCACCGGTTGCGCGCGCTCACAACCTGTTCCACAGTCACTCTACAGACATTCAACTCCGCCAGACATTACAACATAGATACAATACAAAAACACCGCAATCTAACACGCATAACCCTTTATACTCACTCTCAACCGATACTGCTGCTTTTTCTGTCTCACGTCATCCGGATCTTCATCTGCGGGCTGTTCTTCCGATCATCGATTTCTAGGGGCCTTGGGGTAAGCTAACCTGGCCTAGGTCACCGTCCTCAAGAAGGCAACCATCCTCTATAGCTACCAACTGAAAGGGCGAGATTTTGATCGATACCTTATATCTATTGATCCAAACCTCGATCTGGTCGACTGAACCTTTATTGCCTGTCTTGGAAGGAAACAGTACACCTATCTGCAAATTAGTTCACCCAAGAAAGGACTCTGCTCTCAAAAGATCACGGACAACTTCTAGGTTTCAAAAGTTTATTGTAAAGATATAATGAGCTGCAAATACAAGCATCTCAGAATGAGATTCACGAGATACACAGGTCCAATTACATACATGTGCTCTCGAAAAGCCCTCAGACGAGCAACAGAAATCACTAACACAAGTTCTAAAAATAGCAAAGCTATCAGCATAGACGCATATCTCTCCTTCATTTAGGTTGGAGGAAAACAAACACAGGTTAGGCGTCCCTACCCTGTTCTAGATGGTATCCCTACTTAACCAAATCCCAACCTAACAAAGGTGCAGCAATGAATGACCCCCAAGGGAAGTCACCCACTCTAAGTCTCTTGGTGAAAACCTAAAGTTCTCCAGTCATGACCCCTCACTGCCTACCCATCCGCTCTCTAAAGGGTCCTCAGGTCTCTGCTCTAACTCCACCCAGGGGTGCTGTCCCTAATACAAAATAGTCAACAACATTTGAGACGCCCCTTGCGAAACGCCTCTCACGTGGTGCAACTTCAGGCTTTTTCCATGATGCTTTGTATTGGGCCTCAGACGTTAGAGTTGACCTTGCTTCTCAGTCTCTTCTCCGGCCCGCTGATACCCCTTAAACATTCCAGAACCCTCCTCCATGTCTGGGCCGTCTACTGAACAGGCCTCTATTCATTCACTTATAATTGGATCCCCCCTTTCCTGTTGCAGACAGATATCTGCCGCCAAGAACCCAACTCTCATAGACTTCTAAAAAAGGCTTGCAACATTTCTCAGCCCAGACATGTACGTGTAAATCAATGCTAAAACATTTCAGGCCTACAATATTTCACATTATGATTATAGCATTCAATTTCTTCATTTAATTAAAGCATGTTAAATCTCTTATTCTATTATTTAGAAAACATTACTCTAAATCATGGCCCATTAATGCAATGACCAAAACGTTAAACAATCTGTGTCGTGAAAAGAAACACCTTCCCTTTTAGCTCCAGCTCTGGCCCTGAGGCCTACCACGTTCTGCGTTTTACCACAGACCATCTTATATGTTAACAGCTACACGACATAGATTCAAAATAATCTCGTCTAATAAAATCATATAATGTCACGCATTTCTGTATTAGTTCCACTTCTACTTAAATCTCTATATTAGCTATACATTTAGAATATAATTTCAGATACTATTAGCACTCATGGCATTTCTCTTCATGAATTATGCTCTCTATAGGTAAGTGTGATGTACTCATATATTTATATCAGTTTGCGCTCTCTCAGCTGCCTCTGTAATAATTTTCTTAAATTAAGAAATCAGTCATGATCGATGTATAAATACTGATGAAGTTTACGAGAATAAACTGCTTTCCGTAGCTCCCAAAAATAATCACCTTAAGACACCTTATTTAGAGATGGAACTTATATCAAAGCATGGGAAAGTGAGCAGAAAGTTTCCCATCCCTCTGGATTGGGTATAATGTAAAATTGGTGTAATAAGCATTACTAGTTAGAAATCTGGATCATCACCTTCAGCATTTCTTTCTGCAGTGCTGAGGTTGTACCAACGCAACAACAAACGATGAGTTCTGCCATGAACATGCATGCTGCTGCTACCATTCTGTAAATGCAACATCCATGCTGTTGGATCCTCAGTGATATCTCTTAATCCATTACACATCTGAGAATTGATACTCCTGTATCCGTCAAAGGTGGATCCCGCGCTGAGGGCTATGGGTGTGATGAGTCTCAGTCTTTGAGTGCCATGCCCATGTTCATGGTCTGCAAAGGTGTGAACATGGCATATCTGCTGCTCCTATCCAGAATACAACTGCTCCTTTGGTGGATGTCCTCGATTCAGCTCTGGGAAACGTCAGACCTGGTGGTGGACAGGCTCTTGGAATTCATCTGTCTACATGAATTAGAAACTGGAAATTTCAACCCTTTGCTGACCGAAAGGCAATTGACAAAGAGGCCTTCCCATGTCCTAAATTCCGACATCCTAGCAAAGTCCCTCAGCACTATTTGTCTGAGATGTAAATCACCCAAATTCCCTGATCCATTAGACTCTATATAGGCTCAGATAACAACCGCTTTTTCCAAATTAAATTCAGGTAACACCATGGAAGAAAAGACAAGACTGCTTTCAACATTATGGAATCCCAATACTTCTCAAGATAGCGCTCAGAACAAAGTCAGAGTAGGGATGTTATTCAAAGTAGCAACAGGATCTTGTAGGTTAGGCAATTTATAGTAATGCCCTTTTGGGCCATGGAGGGATTTGCATGCAGCTGCCTCAGAAGAAAGTATGGTCATTCACAAGCATGACAATCTTCTTTAAGAGCTTCAGTAACAGATCCCAGAATTCCAGCATTTCAAGCCTGCTCTTTTGATGGGAAAGATTCTGATGACAGGGCAGTGAAACTTTAAAGTTGCTACCACCAGACCCTTGCTAAGCCACTGTAACAAAAAATCCAGCTTTCTTTTTCACTCAATCAATCAATCAATCAATCAAGCATTTATATAGCGCACTACTCACCTGGAGTGTTTCAAGGCGCTGGGGGGGGGGGGGGGGGGGTTCGCTACTGCTCGAACAGCCAGGTCTTGAGCTGCTTCCTGAAGGCGAGGTGGTCCTGGGTCAGGCGGACGTGGGTCGGAAGGGAGTTCCAGGTCTTGGCGGCCAGGTAGGAGAAGGACCTTCCTCCTGTGGTGGCTCTTCGGATGCGGGGGACGGCGGCGAGGGCGTGGCTGGTCGATCGAAGTTGGCGTTTGGGAGCGTAGAAGTTGAGGCGGCTGTTGAGGTATCCTGGGCCTTGGTTGTGTAGGGCTTTGTGTGCGTGGGTGAGGAGCCGGAAGGTGATTCTCTTGTTGACCGGGAGCCAGTGCATGTCTCTCAGGTGTCCGGAGATGTGGCTTCGGCGGGGGATGTCCAGGATGAGTCGTGCTGAGGTGTTCTGGATCCGCTGGAGTCTCTTCTGGAGTTTGGCGGTGGTTCCGGCGTAGAGGGAGTTGCCGTAGTCCAGACGGCTGGTGACGAGGGCCTGGGTGACCGTCTTCCTGGTCTCGGTGGGGATCCATCGGAAGATCTTATGAAGCATGCGCAGGATGTTGAAGCATGACGAGGAGACGGCGTTGACTTGTCTGGTCATGGAGAGGGAGGAGTCCAGGATGAAGCCCAGGTTGCGTGCGTGGTCTGTTGGTTTGGGTGCGCTGCCCAGGGCGGGGGGCCACCAGGAGTCGTCCCAGGCGGAGGGTGAGGATCCCAAGATGAGGACTTCCGTCTTGTCCGAGTTCAGTTTCAGGCGGCTGTTCGACATCCATTTGGCTACGTCTGTCATCCCTTCGTGCAGGTTGGCTCTGGCGGTGGCGGGGTCGTTGGTGAGGGAGAGGATCAGCTGGGTGTCGTCGGCGTAGGAGATGATGTTGAGGTTGTGCTGGCGTGCGATGGCTGCGAGGGGGCTCATGTAGACGTTGAAGAGTGTTGGGCTGAGCGAGGATCCTTGAGGAACGCCGCAGATGACTTCGGTGGCCTCCAATTTGAACGGGGGGAGGCGGACTCTCTGTGTCCTTCCGGCGAGGAAGGAGATGATCCACTCAAGTGCCTTCTCCTGGATTCCGACGTTGCTGAGGCGTTGTACTAGGGTACGGTGGCAGACAGTGTCGAAGGCCGCGGAGAGGTCCAGGAGGATGAGGGCCGCTGTTTCTCCGTTGTCGAGCAGGGCTCGGATGTCATCGGTAGCTGCGATCAAGGCGGTCTCGGTGCTGTGGTTGGCCCGGAAGCCAGACTGCGAGAGGTCGAGGGAACCGTTCGTCTCCAGGAAGGCGGCCAGTTGCTTGTTGACGGTCTTCTCGATGACTTTTGCCGGAAACGGGAGTAGCGAGATGGGGCGGTAATTCTTGAGGTCGGTGGGGTCGGCTGATGGCTTCTTAAGTAGAGCGCTGAGTTCGGCGTGCTTCCAGCTCTCCGGGAAGGTGGCGATGTCGAAGGAGGTGTTGATGATGTCCCGCAGGTGGGGTGCGATGACAGCGTCGGCTTTGTTGAAGACGTGGTGAGGGCAGGGGTCTGTCGGAGATCCGGAGTGGATGGAGTTCATCGTGCGGATGGTGTCTTCGGTGCTGATCGGGGTCCAGGCGTGGAGGGTGGTGGTGGGGGGCGGTGGTTCAGTCGCGGCGTGCGTCGGTTGAGTGCTGAAGCTGTTGTGTATGTCCGCGATCTTGCTGTGGAAGTAGGAGGTGAGGGAGTTGCAGAGGTCTTGCGAAGGGGTGATGTCGTTGTTTCCGGCGTTGGGGTTGGAGAGCTCTTTGACGATGTTGAAGAGTTCCTTGCTGTTGTGTGCGTTGTTGTCCAGTCGTTCCTTGAATGCGGTTTTCTTGGTGGCGCGGATCAGTTGGTGGTGTTTTCGGGTGGCGAGCTTGAGGGCAGTCATGTTGTCCGGTGTTGGGTCTCTGCGCCAGGTTTTCTCGAGTGCTCTGCATTTCATCTTGGAGCTCTTGAGTTCGTCGTTAAACCATGGGGCTTTCTTGCTGCCGGGTCTGCTCGGCTGGGTCTTCAGAGGGGCGAGGTCGTCTGCACAGTCGCTGATCCATTTTGTGAGGTTGGTGGCCGCTTGGCTGGGGTTCGTTGTGCTGGTGGGAGGGTTCTTGCTCAGGGAGGTAACGAGCTGGTCTGCAGTGATCTTGTTCCAGCTTCTGCGGGGAACCTGTTGCTGGTGATGGTGGAGCGTGGTCCTTCTGAAGCTGAAGTGGACGCAGCTGTGGTCCGTCCAGTGGAGTCCCGTGGCGTGGCTGAAGGAGATGTCCTTGCTGGATGAGAAGACGGGGTCGAGTGTGTGTCCGGCGTAGTGGGTGGGGGTGGTCACCAGCTGCTTGAGTCCGAGGTTGGCGAGGTTGTCCAGCAGGGTGGTAGTGTTGCGGTCGTTGTTGTTCTCCAGGTGGAAGTTGAGGTCCCCGTTGAGGATGTAGTCGGCGGAGGGGAGGGCGTGTGGACCGACGAAGTCGGCGATGTCCTCGCTGAATTGTGTGCATGGTCCCGGGGGTCTGTAGATGAGGGTGCCTCTGAGGTTGGTCTTGGGATTGACGTGGATCTGGAAGTGCAGGTGTTCGGCGGGTGCGAGGGTGTCGTCGGTGTTGGTCGTGATGCGGATGGTGTTCCTGTGGATGATGGCGATGCCTCCTCCTGTCTGGTTGACGCGGTCCCTCCGGATGATCTTGTAGCCGTCCGGGATGGCGATGGCGATGTCGGGCGCTGAGGAGGCGTTCATCCAGGTTTCCGTGAGGAAGGCGACGTCTGGGGCTGTGGTGTCGAGCAGGTTCCAGAGCTCGACGGCGTGTCTGTGGACGGAGCGGGTGTTGAGCAGGATGCACTTCAGGTGGGTGCTGCTGGTGCTCGGCTTGGTGGGTGCTGGTGTGGCGTGGGTCCGGTTGCAGGTGAACTTGCAGGAGTGGCAGCTGAAGGGTCCGTGGGTGCGTCTCGGAGTGGCTCGGTAGCAGCCCGCGGTTCGGCCGGTGTTGAGTGCGATGAGTTCGGTGGTGTCGTAGGTCCGTCGGGTCGGCTTCTGTCGGTGGGGGCCAGGGGTCCTGGCACTGGGCGCGGTCCAGGCGCGGACGGTGCTCCCGCTGCGCGCGTCCGCTGCGCGGTCGCTGAGGGGGCGTCATAAGAAGGGAGTCGGTCGGGCGGGTCAGCTGGGAGGCGGGATGGGCTTGACCAATCGTCTGGCGAGGGGGGCGGGGCCGCAGGCAGGAAGCGGCGGGACGGGACAGGCAGAGCGGGCGGCCCAGCGGCGGCTGGGGCGCTGCTGTCGGCGTCGGCAGAAAAGGACTCGGCAGCAGGGGCTCAGAGGTAGGAAAGGAGAGGAGCAGGGGGGCGACCAGGCCAGAGGCACAGTGGTCGCTCCCCAGGTGCAGGCGGGATCCCCTTAAGAAGGGAGCCGGTCGGGCGGGTCATCTGGGAGGCGGGAAGGGCTTGACCAATCGTCTGGTGAGGGGGGCGGGGCCGCAGGCAGGAAGCGGCGGGACGGGACAGGCAGAGCGGGCGGCCCAGCGGCGGCTGGGGCGCTGCTGTCGGCGTCGGCAGAAAAGGACTCGGCAGCAGGGGCTCAGAGGTAGGAAAGGAGAGGAGCAGGGGGCGACCAGGCCAGAGGCACAGTGTTCGCTCCCCAGGTGCAGGCGGGATCCCCTTAAGAAGGGAGCCGGTCGGGCGGGTCAGCTGGGAGGCGGGAAGGGCTTGACCAATCGTCTGGCGAGGGGGGCGGGGCCGCAGGCAGGAAGCGGCGGGACGGGACAGGCAGAGCGGGCGGCCCAGCGGCGGCTGGGGCGCTGCTGTCGGCGTCGGCAGAAAAGGACTCGGCAGCAGGGGCTCAGAGGTAGGAAAGGAGAGGAGCAGGGGGGCGACCAGGCCAGAGGCACAGTGGTCGCTCTCACTGCACAATTACTCACACTGGAGGTCTCAGTAACATCATGGAAACTGGAAAATTCACTCCATGTCTTCAAATTGACTTTTCCCTCCGGCCGCAGACTACGGCGCCCTGAGTACCGACTGTGCGAACGGTGCCCCCTCCCTGACCTGCATGCCAGGTTAAGGTGAGGTTATTTTCCCGCAACACAAGCGTACCACCAGTGATTCTTCAGAGAAGAAAAAGATCACTGTTTTTGTTTTCCTCTTCACTGTTTCTCCATTGATTTAAATAATTTTGTATGACTATAGATTACCACTCTACACAAATATTGTGAAAAATTATCATATTGCACAGGACCTGTTGGTCCTGACGAAAGCCACAACACCTCTTTTGAGGGTCAATAGGCTGAAACAGGTAGACCTTTTGTCATCACTAACTCGCAGGTATATGTTACCCCTGCCAGTGCCGTGTTTTTAATCCAGGCCCCAGGAGGTGTTAATAAAGATAAATTACTTACCTGGTAGCAGGTTTGAATTTATTTTTTTTGCACTATCACCATACCAATTTGCACTGTATATCTCACCTAACCTAGTTTGCTATTCATAATTGTTGGATTTAGTATATCCTTAACTAGGAATAAAAACACCCTTGAACTCCTCCCTCTCAGAGAGGGGGTTGTAGCCCGTGGTGGGCTTCCCATCATGAGGAGAATCCCAATGATGAAGCATGCCACCTATGGTGGGAGAGGGCTTTTGTCCTAACAAAGAGACACCCCAAGGGACGCTAAAGGCTTTCTTGGGACAGTCTCTCTTGCTTTTGTTTATAGTTTAGACCAGAGGGTTCTGTAGTGTGTTATTTTTTCAAATTTACCCTGGCAGCCATGTGAAATGCCTATTTGTGGACTACCCATGTTATTGATATGATCGGTCGATCTGCCTCATTGCCTCCAGTTATCTCCACTTTGATTAATGAATTGCACCCTCTGATGGTGATTTCGCATGCTCTCTCCTGCTGCCCCAGTCACACACCAATTGGCTTTGTTGGCACCTGTCTTATTTATCTGAGGAGTTGAAAGATTCAGCGATATAATTGACTTAGAAACAACTGAAATTCTGCCTTAATCCTTTGTGTTACTCGAAATATAGTGACTTTGGTCATCAATGTTGGATTCAAGCCACTGTTATCTTAACATGAATTTAGCCCTATTGACATGAGCATTATTACTGCCGCCACATCTGTCTTTACCCACAACCAGAGCTTCTTGAATTTGCAGCTACAGTCAGAGATGATCTTGCAACTACTGGTCCTAATCACACAAGTAAATAAGCTCTCACTTCTTTGTAAAAACGTCCCGAAGCATGTGCCTCTCCAATGCTTCACTTACCTTTGGAGCCTGAATCACCTACCTGTCCTGGAAGAGATGAATCATCACCCCTCCACCCACACCCCCTCCAGATGAAGCAGGTAGACAGGTAGTGAGAAATAAGTAAGATAGAAAAGAAATGAAGCACAGCGAAAAAAGGGTAGCAGCCAGAGAGAGAAGAGACAGGGAAGGGGAGAGATGAGGTGGGGTGGGGTGTGGTACCAAATGAATGGTGAGGTATGTTGAGACATTTGGTTGTGAAAGATAAAAAGATGTTGGGTATAGATGAGTCAGTTAGACAGATGTGAGGTACGGAAGGAAATGAGGTGAGGAAGGGCGAGGTGAGTTAGAGAAAGGTATGAGAGGAGGGTAGAGGGAGGTGAGAGAAAAAGAGATGGAGAAAGGTAAGGCGAAGCGCAACAAGGTTGAGAGGGAGGTGAAGCAGATTGAAGGGATATACAGTGATGTGTGATTGAAAGTAAGCAGTGGGGTGAAGAGGGGTGTGCAATAGAGCTGAGGTAGAGAGGAGGTGGTAGATGCATAGATGTAATGAGAGGTAGGGAGCTGCGGCAGACAGAGTACGTTGAAATAGAGAAGGATGTCCAGAGAGCAAGTAGGTTATAGTATAGAAAAAAACAGGAAGAAGGTAATAATATGTAAAAAAAAAAGTGAACGAAAGGTAACAAGAAAGACATAATGTAGTGAGTAGGGTGAGATACAGGGAACAGAAGTAGAAAGAGGGAGAGAAGAAGAATTGAGGTAGCAAGCAAATGGTTAATTGAGATGTTAGAATGTGAGAGATAAAGAGTGGTGAGATAGCTAGGAATCTGAGGTTGGGGACTGTGTTAGTGAGATATGAGTTAGAAAGTGAAGGGTAAGTGAGCGATGGTGCTAGAGAGATCTGGGTATAGAGAGGTAAAGTGAAGAGAGATGAGGTTGAAAGGTTAATCAAATGGAGGACAGATACAAGTAAGTGATATGGAAAAGAGTAGTAAGGTGCAGTGAGAAGGGTGAGAAGGAAAAGGTTGAGGTAGAGAGAGAAGGGGGAGGTATACAGTGATGTAGAGATAGGTATCGAGAGAGCAGTAAAGAGGAATCGGTGAGGGTGGGAAAATGACGTGTATTTGTAAAGTGCACATTCACCCAGAAGGGTGTCTTGGTGCTGAAATGACAGATATTTTTTGTTATCCAACTCAGTAGTACTAATTCTATCAACTTCAGAAGGGTGATAATCTAAGTGGACCAGCCAGGATTCAAACCTGTGATAATGAGGTCAAAAACAGATCACCCAATGGATGCATGCGCCCACTGAGCCACCAGACCTTTAAGAGGTGAGATGCAGTAAAGCAGACCCGAGACAGAAAGGTTGATGAGGCAGAGAAAGTGAGTTACAAGGTGGAATAGAGAGGTGACATATAGATAGTCACAGAGCAGAATTGACATAGAAGTGAGATAAAAGGGCTGGTATTCAGTTATTGGTCCGGTAGAGAGAGAGATGAGCTCCAACACAAGAGTAGTTGGGGCCAAATTAAAAATAATCCATTTCTTCCTCAATATATTAAGTTGGGTCTTCTGATTGTCCTGATCACTTTAATATGGGGGCCTCTGGAAGCTGATGGCCCTGGACAATTGCCCATGCCGCCTATGTCTCAAAATGGCTCTGGACTGGTGGAGAAACAAAAAAGGCTATAGATACTTCTTTACTTTATTTAGTATGCGCTCCTTATCGATCCATAATCCCTTTGCACATAGGATGCTGTTCTGTTGAAGGTGTAAGGGAGGGACTAACTAGCATGTAATGTCAATGGAGTTGAGCAGTGTGTAATGTCATTTCCACCACTACCACTGTGGGGAATACATTTCATGGTCTTTTGGCCTCAAAGACTCCCCCTGGCCCAATTTGAAACGTACTGGAGAAAACTATCTTTTAAAGATCAAAGCACCTATAAGAAATGCTCTAGTCTGTCTTAAATGAAAGACTATAACTACAAGTGGGTTGTTAAAGAGCATGTTTGAAACATTATTCTAATTCTCATACAGAAAGGAACTCTTCTTTTTACTGACATTTCTCACACACAATTCCCTCCTCTTCTATAGGAACCATGCATGACTCAACGCCCATTAGGCTGAAAGGGGTTCAGCCCCCCATCGTGTGTGTAACCCGGGCTGCAGCTCTTTGGGTGTCTGTCCCAGGGAAAGGCTGGGCTAAGTACTGCCCGAGAAGAGAACGTAAGAACACAATTTTCTTATCTCTAATATGGATGTTCAGCTCATGTTGCTGCTGCAGTGTCCTCAAAGGAGGGGGTGAGGTTATTCATAACATTGGAAGACAACAAAAAAAACAATGGGGGTTCTAACTGTTCACAGCAATGTGCTTTACTATTCACCATTGTTTTAAAGGAGAAACAATGTTTGCCCATTAGCACTGGTATACGAGAGCATGTGCACTTAAAAGGCGATCTTCCATCTTTCCCAGCTTATCTTATTCCCTATGTGCTTCAAAGCTAACAAGGCCAAAATCACAAATGTGTCTTTTTTTCCCTTTTTTTAAAATTGTGTTGCAATGATTCAGTGACCATCAGTCAGTCCAGATTTTCTGTAAATAGTATATTGCATTTGTAGGCTTGTGGTTTTGGCTCTAAAAGCTCCAAAGGCTGACTAAAAAATGTAGAGAATGAAAGATGTTTTAAAAAAAGAGTGAGGGTTGTGGGCAGCCGCGGCCCGTGGAGGGAGTTACGGTGGGGCATGAAGGCATGAAGGCGGGGCGGGGGAGGGGCAGGGTGGGGGGTGCTAAAAACTGGAATATGGATAATTGCAGGTAAGTAAACAATTTAATGAATAAAACACATTTTTTAGCAGTTTGCGATGCAGGGAGCGCTACGAAATTCGTTGTATTCATTACATTGTTTACTTACCTGCAATTATCCATATTCCAGTTTTTAGCGGCCCCCACCATGCCCCGCCTTCCTGCCCCACCGTAACTCCCTCCTTGGGCCGCGGCTGGTTGTGTGGAGTATCATCATCGAACAGTGGGGACAGAAACTCTTAAAGGATGATCCAACTGGTAGCAGTCCCACTCCTCTGTGTGAAATGTTCCTGGCTACCTGTCCATTCTCTGTAGGAAGGCTTGCTAGGGCCAAAGGATTGATGTTGCCTGTGAGTCTGCCAGACAGTATTGGCGTCAGGCTGGTGGCTTCAAAATGACATCATGACACCCAGTTTCTCTAACAAACCATACACATTCCATAATGCAGTGCAGCACCTCACTGTGCTCATCTACCTCTTACTTGCTTTTTCACTCAGTTTGGATAGGACTGGACAGGTGCACCCCAGCAGGGGTTCACATGTGGTGCAATTGTCTACTAAGCGCAGCTGATCTCTCACAGCCCATCTCAAAGAAGGCTCTTGTGTGCCTCTCATTCTAGGCATTTGGTGGTTGGACATGTGTAAGACGGAAGAAGCAGATCAGAATGAAACTGTGGATGGACAGCACCTGGTACTACTGCCACCAACTCTTTCTGTTTCAGCATCATGATGTTCTCTAGAGAACTCTGACCTTGTGTGGTCTACTTCTTGATCATCTTTACCATTTCTGCGAGTGGCAGTTTATGGTTAGAAAACCTTGAGCCAAAGAGATAAGGGTGCCTGCTATAAAGTGGCTTTAGTGGTAGATGTGGGTGTACTCTAGGATTACCGTATTACACTCCCCACTCATACCCCAAACCTCAGAGCCCAAGTTTAGTATGGCCGAAGACCTTCGTGATCTTGGATTTGCACTGCACATTGAATTTTAGTCCAAGAACTACTGTAAATGTAGAGAGGTCAGGGCCTGGGAACGTTTACCCCATTGGTTAGGAGGAGACAGAATTCACCTCACTCACTAGCTAGTGCCTGACATAAATATGGCATCTTAAGGTACCCATTTAGAATTCCTGGACATAGAAATGATCAGAAGAGGACTGGACCTGTCCACTGTGACCTGAGAGGCACTCTGAAGGCCTGGTTCTGCTCCTGTGTGTACCCAAGATAAAGACTTGGACTCCAAGGATCAGCTGGCTGACCTCCTCTGTGGCTACAGGAAGACAACAAGCTGAAAGAGGTTTTTCATGGAAGTACCAAGCTGATCAGTGACAGCTGGACCTGTACTGGGCCCTGCTGTGGGCCTCTGCCTGACATCCTGTGAGTCTCTAAGACCCCCCAGGATATAGCGGCATGGAGTAGCAAATTTAGCGGCACAAAAATGGAAATTTAGCGGCACAAATATGGAAATTTAGCGGCAATTTTGCGGCATTTTATTTGGCCATTTTTCTTACAACAAACACAGATATCTTCGTATTTTTAGTTATTTAACAACATGAAGCTATGTATGTATACTAATGTAAGCATTCCTCCATAGAAACACTCTTAATTATAGTTAGGGATAGCGAAAATGACATCACATGCTCCTTGACCTTGATGCCATCTCAGAAAGGGGCACTGAATGACCTTAGTGTTAGGCCACAATTGATTTTTTGAAACCTCGAGGCTGCAGCATCTTAATAAACAGGTGTCTATAACAAATACAGATAACCAGCTACCGAATCGAACAAAAGCCAAAGGTATACGGACTTTTAAATCACCAACAGCCAGGCTGATAAAATCACAGTAGTTGCAAGCAGCAATATAGGTGCATGGTAGTGCACTGCAATTGGATAAATATATTACTACCTCAACGAGGCGTCGAAGCGTCTAGGCAGCAATTATCACCTCTTGTAATGTCTAATTGATGGCCTCGTCTTGCATGACAAGTATCCAGCACATTTGCATAGCAGGAAATGCACAGAGGTGCTTGCCACACTTCGGGCGGTGACCTCATGTCTACGGTGCAGCCAGAGGTATGTTTCTTATGATAGGCCAGCACCCTGGCTTCGTGCAGAGTGGTACGTGTGTGTTAATGTGAGCAGTTTAGGGAAAGTGTTAGCCTCCCGGTGTTATATGCAGTCATGTGAAAGGCTGATTTACAGCCGCTTCTTGGGGCGGTCCGCGGTCCTCGGCTCCCGGTGGGCTCTCTGGTGAGCCATGCTGATTTAATGCCATGCTTCAGAGTACCACCTGCTGGGTCCCATTTCAGCTGTCATTAAGAAGTCCAGGGCTTCATTAAAGTACGGGCAATTACCAGGGGGGAGGCTTGCATCTCCGACGGAAAAGAAGCGTCTTTCAATTTAAGTCACTTCTTATAGATGCTCAGTTAAGGCCACGACGTATGCGCCGTGACAGGAAATTTCAGCATCAAGGATTAGGCGCGGAATGAAAAGAAGGTTAATGCGGAAGGTCAACGTATGCCCGAGTCAGCCGCGGCTTTTGTAAAAAGCCGCGATTTCTACTAAAGTGCCGATTTCGCGGGCACTTTTGTAAAAATCGCTGCATTTTTACTAAAGTGCCGATTTCGCGGCAAATCGAGAAATCGCGATATCCTGGAGGGTCTGTCTAAGTGCCTCTGTAGCTGTAGAAGTATACTCCTATGGTGGATTGGGATTTAAAAGACTAAATCAGAAGGTAACATTTTTGACCAGGATGAACCTGGTTGGTGTGTCTGACCCACGCTCTATCAAGGGCAGCCTGAAATTAAGTGTGCTTTGTTAAAATACCCCTCACACACTAAAAAAATCCGTTAGTGTCATGCTTCATCATAGGGGTCTTCCCGTCCCTATAACGGGGCGGGGCGTGCTACGACCAGACGGACTACGCGGGAGCACTGTAAATGTGACAGATCTATGTGTAGGTGTAGTGGTGTCAGTGAAGTGTAGGGATCTTACTAGTGAATGCACCAAAAAATAGAAAAATAGAAAAAATTGAAAAAATTAAAAATTCCCTGGCTAGTAGAACAAATACATTTTATTGGTATCTCTAGCTGGAAATGTTAAAAAGGGGAATAAAAGGTAGAGTGATTACTAACTACCAAGTCGACATGTTTCATAGGCAGTCCCCAACTGCCTACTCATCAGGACCTTTCGGTGATCCCTACTAGGAAAAAGCTCAGTTCTACAGTAATATGCCTACTGTCCTATAAATATATCAGCAAAAATAAGCTGAATATTTATGCTTCGGGGCATGAGCTGGCCCTAGTGAAGCAAAGCACCAAGAATTAGTGCCAAAAGGAAGTGACCAGTGGTCTCTGTAAATGAAAAGGAAAAAAAAGGGAAAGAAAGCACAAGCATATTTGTATTTTCACTTCTGTTCATTCGATGTACATCAATATTGTGAGGTCACAATTGTTACTGATTTAGCAGGATCTAGCTTAATTTCTGCCAATTCTTTTGTCACGTTTGTTGTGCATTGGTCAATGTGCACCTCCTAATTATGGGCGCTATGCCCGACGTATTTGTCCAAAAACCCGTCCAAATGGAGACGGTTATTGATTCATTCATCATCCATACATTTGTGACTCAACGCATTCATACACCCAATCACACTGGTAGGAAAGAAGACCCATAGGTCATGTGTTTTTTTTATAAAAAGTCAATAATCTAAATAGCGGTGTGATAGAAGATAGTAATCAAAACATTCATGGTATACATACTTTATCGTTCGTTTGACAGTGCCCCATGAGCTTGCAGGCGGGGGAAGTTTTTGCTCGGTCTACTGGAGAAATAAATAAATATTGCCGCCCTCAATAATGGATGAGGTACACTCGAGTTCTGGCATATACAATAGTGAGCCTGTGACCCGTTTTTTAGAGACTCGGGGTCCGAGTCTGTTACTTACGTTACCGGCCTGGCACATCGCCTCTCACCCCTACCGTGCAGCTCAGAGGACGCATGGTCTCTCGTCTGCATTGTAGATATACTGTCGGCAATTACCGTCCGTGTGGCTGGTTGCTTCCGGGAGACGCCCATCGCTGAAAAACTAGACTGCTCAGTTCAAAGATGGCCGCCGATCTTTGGCACTAGGTGGGGAAAGTACACGGAAGTCTTTCTTCACTGGCTCTAGCTCATATGAGTGAAAAAGATGGTGTAAATCTTTATATAGTGAGTCGATTGTAAATAGATATTATCTCATAAAAGTGTCTATATAGTCAAACTGGTATATTCCCCATTATTCTCAGATCACAAAAAATGAATGTCAGAAAAATGAAATAAAAAAGTCGATTTTTAAATTTTTAAATTGAAGTCTGGTATGGTGTTATTCCCGTGTTATTTGGTGTTCATAGAGATCTGCTCACAAGTTGATCCCAGCAACCAAGGAATCACCTCACCTCATGGGGTCGATTCAGACAGGATACGGTAGGCTTGCCAGGAAGATGTTGGAAGAGTGCTCACGGGTCAGTAGGGTATTGGCCTGAGATTTCATCAGAGCAGTATCATAACCAGAATGTTGAATTACAGCACAGTGTCAAGGTCTTACTATAAATGAAATGATTCATGCTTGGACAGGTGACATAACACCGGGGGTTCCCTGTGCCAGGTATACATCACGTCATCCTTGTTGGTATTAGGCAGTTATCAGGAGATACTCCCCAGAAGAAACTCCGGATAGGAGAACATAAAAGCACCATCAAATGTAAAAAAAACAGCACGAAACTCACCAATCACTTCCTAGAGATGAACCACAGACCAGAAGAAATAACATGGACTGTGATAGAGCAAGTAAACAGTGAGCGATTTCTTCTGGAGAAAGAACAAAGATGGGTGTTTCGCATCCAATCTCATAAAAGGGGACTGAATGATGACATACCGTGGGGACAGCTATGACCCCCTGCTCTTTGATCGTTACCATTGGACATGTGTGCAACCCACATACAATGACACAAACTGCTCTACTTCTTTCTGGGGAGTATCTCCTGATAACTGCCTAATACCAACAAGGATGACGTGATGTATACCTGGCACAGGGAACCCCCGGTGTTATGTCACCTGTCCAAGCATGAATCATTTCATTTATAGTAAGACCTTGACACTGTGCTGTAATTCAACATTCTGGTTATGATACTGCTCTGATGAAATCTCAGGCCAATACCCTACTGACCCGTGAGCACTCTTCCAACATCTTCCTGGCAAGCCTACCGTATCCTGTCTGAATCAACCCCATGAGGTGAGGTGATTCCTTGGTTGCTGGGATCAACTTGTGAGCAGATCTCTATGAACACCAAATAACACGGGAATAACACCATACCAGACTTCAATTTAAAAATTTAAAAATCGACTTTTTAATTTCATTTTTCTGACATTCATTTTTTGTGATCTGAGAATAATGGGGAATATACCAGTTTGACTATATAGACACTTTTATGAGATAATATCTATTTACAATCGACTCACTATATAAAGATTTACACCATCTTTTTCACTCATATGAGCTAGAGCCAGTGAAGAAAGACTTCCGTGTACTTTCCCCACCTAGTGCCAAGGATCGGCGGCCATCTTTGAACTGAGCAGTCTAGTTTTTCAGCGATGGGCGTCTCCCGGAAGCAACCAGCCACACGGACGGTAATTGCCGACAGTATATCTACAATGCAGACGAGAGACCATGCGTCTTCGGAGCTGCACGGTAGGGGTGAGAGGCGATGTGCCAGGCCGGTAACGTAAGTAACAGACTCGGACCCCGAGTCTCTAAAAAACGGGTCACAGGCTCACTATTGTATATGCCAGAACTCGAGTGTACCGCATCCATTATTTAGGCCGGCAATTTTTATTTATTTCTCCAGTAGACCGAGCAAAAACTTCCCCCGCTTGCAAGCTCATGGGGCACTGTCAAACGAACGATAAAGTATGTATACCATGAATGTTTTGATTACTATCTTCTATCACACCGCTATTTAGATTATTGACTTTTTATAAAAAAAACACATGACCTATGGGTCTTCTTTCCTACCAGTGTGATTGGGTGTATGAATGCGTTGAGTCACGAATGTATGGATGATGAATGAATCAATAACCGTCTCCATTTGGACGGGTTTTTGGACAAATACGTCGGGCATAGCGCCCATAATTAGGAGGTGCACATTGACCAATGCACAACAAACGTGACAAAAGAATTGGCAGAAATTAAGCTAGATCCTGCTAAATCAGTAACGATTGTGACCTCACAATATTGATGTACATCGAATGAACAGAAGTGAAAATACAAATATGCTTGTGCTTTCTTTCCCTTTTTTTTCCTTTTCATTTACAGAGACCACTGGTCACTTCCTTTTGGCACTAATTCTTGGTGCTTTGCTTCACTAGGGCCAGCTCATGCCCCGAAGCATAAATATTCAGCTTATTTTTGCTGATATATTTATAGGACAGTAGGCATATTACTGTAGAACTGAGCTTTTTCCTAGTAGGGATCACCGAAAGGTCCTGATGAGTAGGCAGTTGGGGACTGCCTATGAAACATGTCGACTTGGTAGTTAGTAATCACTCTACCTTTTATTCCCCTTTTTAACATTTCCAGCTAGAGATACCAATAAAATGTATTTGTTCTACTAGCCAGGGAATTTTTAATTTTTTCAATTTTTTCTATTTTTCTATTTTTTGGTGCATTCACTAGTAAGATCCCTACACTTCACTGACACCACTACACCTACACATAGATCTGTCACATTTACAGTGCTCCCGCGTAGTCCGTCTGGTCGTAGCACGCCCCGCCCCGTTATAGGGACGGGAAGACCCCTATGATGAAGCATGACACTAACGGATTTTTTTAGTGTGTGAGGGGTATTTTAACAAAGCACACGTGCTCTCATCTTTCCACCGCTAAGAGAGAGCCTATCATTTCACAATAAAAACATAAAACCATAAAATATTTGACACCTCCACATATTGATAGAATCCCTATGTTTACTTGAATCGTTTAGGAGGGTGATTCTGTCTCAACCTCTACGCTTCCTCCTTCTGATTTTTCAGCCTGAAATTAAACCTAGGTCCCAGTCTACCACAACCATTGACTATCATTTGGCGGTATTTCAACTTTCAAAGTTAAAAACTCCTATCTTCACTTCCTTTTTTTTACCTTTTGTCATTTTCGTGTAATTTTGATATCCAAATGTTACTCTATGTTTCTAATTCAGTTTGGGATTTTTATTTTTGACACTTTGACATTATTACTGTTTTGGTACTGTATAAATACTGTATACATTGCCCTAAGTTAAGTCTGTCTGCTCTGCGCCGTAGCTACCAGGGGGAGGAGCTCTTGTTAATGTAATGACTACAGTGTTCACTCTACAAGAGTTATGACTATTTCTTGAGTTTGGCAGTCACCTACCTCAAATAATAATTACATTTCTTATAAGCCCCCAATGTATGTATACAGTGTTGCATCTTTTCCCTCACCTCCCATAATGTGTAATGCTGTATTGCTCTCTAGATAGTTACGTGCTATATGAATACCAACATGTTCAGGTTTTTACTTTTGGAACAGGTATCCTGCTTATTATTCTATGTGAATACCCCTTTATTTTGAACTTTTAATGAACCCCCTCAATTTGTAACAACTAGATAGAAGCGCACCATGATTGTCTTTTTCATAGTTCATTCACCAGACTTCAATGGAGTGCATGTATGTCTTCTTCTCAATATATGTGGGAGCACTTTCTTGAGCTCACAGGGAGATCCCTCTACATACAATCTTCTTGTTCCCTGGAAGAATCTGTTCATTATGCAGCTTGTACTTACCTTTCTGTCTGTCAGATATGCAAAGGACTTGCTTGGTACCAACCATCTTGCAGAGATCCGATGCTCACAGGTCTGGTCAACACTCTCAGAGCTCCAGAAGTGCTAAATATCTCAGTGGAATGCACTGGTAAAGGCAATAGATCTGGCTTTAATGAACTAAAGCATGAAAGAACTGACATGCACATATGCCGTTGGCATGCGTTAGCACATTAAAGCCAGACTTATTGGCTTTTTCAACATGTATTGTTATACAAGTTTTGAGGAAGTCTGGGCTCCCCTTCAGTGAAATGGTAGCACCACTGCTAGAAGTCCTAGCCCTCCCGCAGTTCGAGCCAATTTGCACCCCTGATTGGAACCTCACAAGACAGTACCACATTGTTGCATTACAATGCAGTCTATCAATAGTGCATTTATAGCTTGTCGAAACCCCAACATGGTGTCTTGTTAATAGAGCAAGTACCTGCCCTGTTTTTAGTGCACGGTTGGCGAAGATGTTGGTTGAAGTCTCATCTACGAGTGATGAGTTTGTGAAATGGATTCTCCAGGGGCGCTCTCCCTGTGACTTTCGCTACTTTCAATGTGTCAGATGGGATGCCCAATTCCTATTGAACCTGCTGCGCTACAGATGCGAATGGCACAGCTTCGTTAATTGAATCATGAAGTGCTTCACAATCCTAATAGTTGGGAATGTAGTGATGTAATCCACGTCGATGCATCCCTCAATGACAGCTTTAATCCTACCTTCTTGTGCGTAAAATGTAAATGTAAAATGTAAATGTTTTATTTGTAAAGCGCACGGCTGCCCACGCGATGGGGCGTCACGGCGCTGCACTCATACCGCTGTGGAACCCTTCCTGGCTCTTCCATGTGTAATGTCCACTCCTGGGCACCCCCAAGGTGAAGCCAGGCATCCAAGCGCTTCTGAGGCCGTTGTGGAGATTAAGCAAGCTATTGCCGAGAGTCACAGAGTGGGACCCATGATTAGACTAGGCACCAAGGTGAGAATTATCAGGTCGGGGGAGATTGAGTCCAAGAGCTGCCGAGGCGGGAATTGAACCCTTGTCCCGGGCCAGATTTCTGCATCAGGGTCTGCCGCTCTAACCATTGAGCCACGCTTCTCCGTGCGTAGTATGGCCTTTTCTGACTGTAAGAGCCTTGGGAGACACGCCTTCCATTTCCATTGAAATTCCCAATATTCTTAATATTAAGTTTGATAACATGGGATCCTCTTTTGTGTCACTGAAGAGCTCCGTTTCCATCCTTTCAAGAGGATACAGACAAGAAATGCATTTAGACAGAATCCTCTCTTCTGGATCATTATGCTCCCTGTTCATTCGCACATGCTTACACACATAGGGCCATATGTATCAAAGGGTTTCACCCATTCCGTGTCTATGGTAAAATGTGTTTATACATATGGGCCATAGATCTTTGCATCAGGATGTGGGAATTCGATGGGACCTTTTGTCAATCAAATAAATCATCCACTATAAGTGGAAACTCATGAACAACAGGCGATCTACACATTTACTTTAATATGCTGCAAGGACTATTGCATTCTCCTCTTGAATAGATATCTCGCCATCACTTCCTAACCTTTTTCTGGTATTTTTTCATTGTCAGATTAGGATAAATTCTTGTATTTTCTCCTCTTTCTTGACTTCCACAGCTACCACTCAATCATTTTCAACAGGTCTTCTCTAGATGATGAAAGCTCAGCCTTTTCCACCTACTCACTCGTCATTGGTTCAGAAGATGGAGCTTGAGCCAGAGGGAGCCCTGTCCATGTTGGGCATCTAACTAACTTCAATTTGGTGTCACATTTCAATGGACACTAGGGGTTCCTATAAACATTTCACAATAAATGTTAAGGATACGAGGGAAACTGGTTGCTTACTTTACAGATTACAGCCATGTAGCCATCACTTGGGTGGCCTTGGGGATGGGTTCTTATTTGGGGAGAGGAGTTAGCCCAACGGCTAGGGCGGTCAACCTCGAATCTGGGGAACTGGGTTTGAGTATCGGCAATGACGCTGAACATCCTGTGATTCTGGGCAAATCACTTAATCTCCCTGTGCCTAACAAAAATGAATGTGTGTACTCATGTAACGTAACCTGCTATGTAAAGAGCTCTGATACCGGATTTGGGTCAAGTTTGCGCTATATAAAACTCTAAAAAGAAAATTACATTATTGTGCCCCATGTGTCCTATGTAATTGTACCTGTACTTTCTAGGATACCCAATTTTTGCATTCATTATGAGTCCAACAGCCTTGCCAAGAATCTCACTAATTGGATCCCATCCCTTGCACCCTGTCCATGCTTTACACAGGATAAAGTCCTCCTCTTTCAGAGGACCTGCTATGAATACCAGTACCCTGTGGGAGAACTCAATCCTCCTGATAATACTGAGGTATGTCATTGTTACAAACATGATAGAAATTGTGATCTTCGTCCTCTCCTTTGTAAGCTTCATGAAAGCAAGGAGTCTAATGAGATGGGGGTGCAGACCCCCAACAAAGTTGAATATTTTGACCGCGGGTCACCTTTCTCTTTGCGCACAGAATGGGATGAGGAAATATTAAGATACCTCAGGTAGCAGAGATGTAATTTTCTCTTTACAGGAAAATTGAAAGTAAGGTTTCTAAAGGCAGTTTTGAAATTCGTGACATATAAAGCAATGCTGCATTAAAACACATCTTTTCCTGACCGCAAACGACAGAAAAATAGCCTTTAACAAAGACGAAAAATGAAAGGTAGTATTTTGTTAGTACAAAATATAGAATCACAGCTTTATGAACGTAAGAATGGTATACGCCTTGACCAAGTTCAACCTCAGTGCTGACTTTCTGTTTTGTTTAGAATGAACAAGTGTTGAAAGAAAGCACAACAATAAGCCTTCATTGAAAAATATTTATTTGGATAGCCAATAGGTCGCACCTTTAAGAAATAAGGTCTATTCACTATAATGCTAATTGTTGTGTTGAAATGTGTTTCTCTTTGGTTCTTTGCTTCAGTATACACATCATAGCCCTTTTGCTCCTCATCGTTCTCTGTTTGGGGTATTTAGTCAAATAGACTCCAGCAATCAACACCAAGGCACTTACAAAGCAAAGGGGTGTTCTGTATCGGATGTTTATATTCTGTACTGGTTCTATGCAATCTTTGTCACAGTATCTTGTGCCCTGCATTTAGGCAGTGTGTATTCCAATGCAGATGATTCAGCAACTTAGAGCGCCAAATATTGTGCTACTTCACTTCTTTGTGCATTTGAGGGTAAATCATTTCATAAAACCACTGGGAGGTCTGCTCCCCAGGCATACTTGGGGAATGGTGCAGCCCGGCCGTTCAGCAAGTTTTTTGGGCTCGTTGGGCTACATTTGGGCTAATGCTGGCTGCTGGCATATAAAGCTGCAAAAACAACAGTTGATGGACAGAATGCAGAACAATGTCATACATTCACCCCAGTACAGAGATCTGGGCTTAAATCCATTGTTTTCTTGCTCACCATGCCATTCCAGTCTGAACCTAGCCATATGCAAAACAGTCTTGACCCTGGGCCCCATGGGAACAGTCCAGCCCGAACTGCCAAGCCAGGTCCTCCCTGGACTGGAAACAAGCATCCTAGGACCGGTTTCGGGCTTTCAGCCCTCATCAGCCAGGAGAGCTTGACTCCAGTGGCATGGAGAGCACGGGACTCACGTCAGAGCATACCCGTCCCACTCGGGGTGACAAATGCAAAAACAACAGTTGATGGATAGAATGCAGAACAATGTCATACATTCACCCCAGTACAGAAATGTGGGCCTAACTCCATCGTTTTTTTGCTCACCATACCATTCCAGTTTGAACCCAGCCATATGCAAATCAGTCTTCACCCTGTGCCCCATGGGAACAATCCAGCTCGAACTGCCGAGCCCGGTCCTCCCTGGACTAGAAACAAGCATCCTAGGACCGGTTTCGGGCTTTCAGCCCTCATCGGCTAGGATAGCTTGATTTCAGTGGCATGGAGAGCACGGGACTCACATCTGAGCATACCCGTCTCACTCAGGGTGACAAATGCAAAAACAACAGTTGATGGACAGGATGCAGAACAATGTCATACATTCGCCCCAGTACAGAGATCTGGGCCTAAATCCATTGTTTTGTGCTCACCATGCCATTCCAGTTTGAACCCAGCCATATGCAAATCAGTCTTGACCCTGTGCCCCATGGGAACAGTCCAGCCTGAACTGCCAACCCTGGTCCTTCCTGGACTGGAAACGAGCATCCTAGGACCGGTTTTGGACTTCCAGCCCTCATCAGCCACGATAGCTTGATTCCAGTGGCATGGAGAGCACGGGACTCACATCTGAGCATACCTGTCCCACTCGTGGTGACAAATGCAAAAACAACACTTGATGGACAGGATGTAGAACAATGTCATACATTCACCCCAGTACAGAGATCTGGGCCCAAATCATCACGTAGGCTGTTATGAAGTTGGCCATATTAGTTCACTAGCCACCACTTTATTATTGGTATCCGATGGCTGGCATTATTCAACACTTATCCTGGCCGTAGGGCAACTCCAATAACAACTTCATCCCAGAAGACCAGTCATCAGTCACATATTCCTCCTTAGATGTGGCTCTGGCCATCGTGGAGAAGTTAGGGTGGGGGCGAGCATGGCAAAGTGTGACATTAAGTTGGCTTTTTGTTTGCTCCCAGTTCACTCGGAGGACTTTCAGCTGCTGTGCATCCAATTTAAGGGTTAATGATTAGTGGATAAGGCGCTATCGATGGGGTGCATTATTTGAACAGTTCAGCACATTTCTGCAATGGGATTTTTCATGGTGCACAGGTTACACACATGTCACACATTATCTTGACAACTTATTCTTCATGGGGGATTATGGGGCACAGGATTGTCAGAGGAGGCTTCGGGTTTTTTAGGAAGTCATGGAGGAGTTGCGAGTACCGTTATCTCCAGAAAAGACCGTCAGACCCAGAACAGTGCGGTCTTTCTTAGGCATTGAAATTGATTTGGGGGAAATGGAAGCCCAGTTACCAGAGGACAAGAAAATAATGGTGCAGCTCCTGTTAGATGCAATGTTCACGAGACAAAATTACGGTTTGGGAGGTTCAGGTGCTTTTGAGCAGGGAGAACATTTTGTTGGAGGTTGGGGTTGGCATTGATGGGCTTGCTATTGCTGCAGCACCATATTAAGCTGTCAGCAGGCACAAAAGAGGATTTGAGGACGTGGCGCTTCTTTTTGGACTTTTTTAATGAAGGGAAGATAAATGTTATGAATGAAGTTGAGTTGGATGCTCAGGTGTTTTCCGACGCAGCTGGAGGGATAGGTTTTGGACTTTATTGGCAGGGACAGTGGTGTGTAGAGGAGTATTGAGCAGTGTCGAAGCATGGGGAGAGGAGTATAGCATTTCTGGAATTCTTTCCTCTAGTGGTAGCAGTAACACCCTGTGGGGAGCAGTTGGCACATATGAAGGTTCTGTTTCATATTGACAACATAACTGTGGTACCGGTAGTGAATAGGCACTCCGCAAAGAAGGTGCAGGTCTTTAAGTTGCTGTGGGTTTTTGTCCTGAAGTGTCTACATTTTGATCTCTTATTTACAGCACAACATGTACTAGGAGTGGACAATGGAATTGCGGATGCTTTGTCTCGTTCACAGTGGGAGATATTCTATGGGCTGGCCGTGGAGGTGGACACAGTCAGATGTAGGATACCAGAGGAGTTGTGGACAGTAGGCAACAGAGGATGCTACAACTGGTGGTAGAATCTCTGGCTGTGTTGATGAGAATGGCTTACACAGGCTTGGGTAGAATTCTGTAGCAGTGAGGCACAATGGAGGGAGGAGGTTTGGGAATGGGCAGAAGATGTGGCCCAGTTTTTGCTGTTATTGATAGAAAAATGGCAGTCCAGCGTAACTAATGCAGCTAAACCAGTGGGCTTTGCTTTTATGGGTAATGTATTGTGAGGTTATACCCCAATGGCAAGGGAGCTAGGAAGAAGGATACTTGAAGGGTGGGCCAGAGAAGCTAGATGAGCCAGCTTGAAAAGAAGACCACTTACCTGGGAGATTTGTTGTGCAGTACTGAGGACTTAACAATGATATGCACAAGTGTCGATGAGGTCTTGTTTTCCACTCTAATGTTGTGGATGTGTTGTGTTTTGGGGCATCTAGAGTTTCTGAGCTCTTGGGGAATAGAGGAGTGCTATGGGCAGAAGTGCGACAGTATGATGCGGGTTTGTACAGTATGGCTAAACAGGTCAAAGACAGATCAAATGGGGCAGGGTAGATTGGTTCCATTGAACAGGTACCCAGATTAGCAGTTTCTGCCCAGTTAAATGGGCTGTATCTTTGCACCAGAAGTTTCCAGGCTGAGCGGTTAAGGTTTTCAGGCATTTGGATGGCAGACGGGTGTAGAAGCAGGCAGGCAGGGTTGGAGCACACAAATATATGTCTTTGCTATGCATGCTTCTCATCGCATGCATTACAACGTGGTCGTTACAACGACCACGTTGTTACATTGAGAACCATTACATCGTAAGTTTTTACAACGATGTGCTGTAAGGGGCGCGCTGGACTTAGGAATAGTATCATTTTCAATTCCTACTCCAGTTTTCGCATCAGCAGGGAATGTGTTGGATTGTAAATCCAACACCTTCTGCCCCCTACAGCAAGTCGTTGTAACGACATGCGATGTAATGGTTTCCGACGTAACAATGCGATGTAAAGCATGCAATGTAAATGCTGTTTCCCGAGCACACAGAACATTTTCACTTTGGGTAGGTGGACTTCTAATTGCTATCAGCAAAATGTGCAGGAGGAGGTGTTTTGTTAGGCCATACTTACGTTTCCAATTGTTTTTTTAATTTCCAAGTTTGGTTCCAGGCCAAGAGGCACCGGATTCGTCGCTGTGGATAGTGGGATATTTTCAAACGTGGCGTAAATTTGGGCTTTGACCCCTCCATATTGAATGTGTTATGGCATGGAAAAAGGGGAATTAGATGGTTAGAACTGCTACCTTGTTGAATAGGCTGAAGATGGGGGGACCTGCCTAGACATATTGTTGATACATTTAGGCAAAAATTACCGGGTGGTTCAGAAGGGGGTAGCTCTATTACAAGCGATGAAAAATGATTTGGCGGAAATTCAAAGGCAGTGGGCAGGTTGCCACATAATGTGGACATGGTTTATATTAAGAAGAGTTTGGCGCTGTGCCTCTAAACCAGCCGCCATTGGAAAGACAAGGAGGACAATTAACAGGGAGATGAGGACTTTTTGTAGAGCGTGAAGTATTACAAGAATGGTTATTTACAACAAGGGGTGGTGATGGACAGAGTCTCTGAATTAAGCAGAGTACTCTCACCCAGTCAAGAGATCAGGGCTAGATCCAACACCGTTTTTTAGCTCATTGCACCATTCCAGTTTCAGAACCTGGCTGTATGCAAATTAGTCTGTCCCTGGCCCAGTGCATCATGGGAACAGGGCAGACCAGACTACAAAAGCCAATTCTTACACTGGGAAGGAAACAAGCTTCCGGGGACCGGTTTCTGGCATTACAGCCGTCTTCGGCCCGGCTTGCTTGAATCCTGATGGTGCAATGAGCAAGGGACTCACATCTGAGTATACCCTTCCACGCTTAGGGTGGACAAAATTATTTACAACAAGGGGTGGTGATGGACAGAGTCTCTGAATTAAGCAGAGTACTCTCACCCAGTCAAGAGATCAGGGCTAGATCCAACACCGTTTTTTAGCTCATTGCACCATCCCAGTTTCAGAACCTGGCTGTATGCAAATTATTCTGTCCCTGTGCATCATGGGAACAGGGCAGACCAGACTACAAAAGCCAATTCTTACACTGGGAAGGAAACAAGCTTCCGGGGACCGGTTTCTGGCATTACAGCCGTCTTCGGCCCGGCTTGCTTGAATCCTGATGGTGCAATGAGCAAGGGACTCACATCTGAGTATACCCTTCCACGCTTAGGGTGGACAAAATTATTTACAACAAGGGGTGGTGATGGACAGAGTCTCTGAATTAAGCAGAGTACTCTCACCCAGTCAAGAGATCAGGGCTAGAGCGAAAAAACGGTGTTGGATCTAGCCCTGATCTCTTGACTGGGTGAGAGTACTCTGCTTAATTCAGAGACTCTGTCCATCACCACCCCTTGTTGTAAATAATTTTGTCCACCCTAAGCGTGGAAGGGTATACTCAGATGTGAGTCCCTTGCTCATTGCACCATCAGGATTAAAGCAAGCCGGGCCGAAGACGGCTGTAATGCCAGAAACCGGTCCCCGGAAGCTTGTTTCCTTCCCAGTGTAAGAATTGGCTTTTGTAGTCTGGTCTGCCCTGTTCCCATGATGCACTGGGCCAGGGACAGACTAATTTGCATACAGCCAGGTTCTGAAACTGGGATGGTGCAATGAGCTAAAAAACGGTGTTGGATCTAGCCCTGATCTCTTGACTGGGTGAGAGTACTCTGCTTAATTCAGAGACTCTGTCCCTCACCACCCCTTGTTGTAAATAATTTTGTCCACCCTAAGCGTGGAAGGGTATACTCAGACATGAGTCCCTTGCTCATTGCACCATCAGGATTCAAGCAAGCCGGGCCGAAGACGGCTGTAATGCCAGAAACCGGTCCCCGGAAGCTTGTTTCCTTCCCAGTGTAAGAATTGGCTTTTGTAGTTTGGTTTGCCCTGTTCCCATCATGCACTGGGACAGGAACAGACTAATTTGCATACAGCCAGGTTCTGAAACTGGAATGGTGCAATGAGCTAAAAAACGGTGTTGGATCTAGCCCTGATCTCTTGACTGGGTGAGAGTATTCTGCTTAATTCAGAGACTCTGTCCCTCACCACCCCTTGTTGTAAATAAGTATTACAAGAATGGAGCACAAGGATTTGGGGTATGATGCCTTGGATGTTTTCCGCGGAGATGGAGTGCATCTTTCTTTTATTGGCAAGGAGCTATAGTTTTTTACAAGTGTGTGGGATTGCGGCTCAGATTTTCCGCCTGCATTAGAGGTTACAGGATACTACAGGGGCAGAAAAAGTCAAGGAAGGGCCTTTTTCTGGGTGGTGGTTGGCTGATTAGTTGGCATGGGTTAGCCAAGTTTATTGTTGTTGACAGTGGCAATCCAGGATTAAAGGGAACGGGTAGGTAAACGCACGACTGGACGAGGCTGGAAGTTTAAGGTTCATTGACATAGTTTGCAGTTAATAGTTTTATTAAAACTGTAGGGTGGGTTGAATGCCTCAAGTCAGGAAGTTTAGCCCCGGAGTAGATAGAACATTGAAGGTTTAAGTTTGTGGGGGGAGGACATTTTAGGTGTGAGGGGTGGTTTAATGTAGGTAAATCGTTTGTATAGTGAGGTTTCGTTTTGTAAGCCAAAAGGCCCAGGGTTAATTATATGTGATGTGCACCTGTTTCAAAAAGCAGACTTTTTTACACAAGCCCGGAGTCAGGGATTTGTGCTGCCCCTCCTAGTCCCCAAGGAGGGGATTGGGGAGCAGCTGACCACTGGGAGGTCAGCCTCCCAGGCATTTTTGGGGAATGGTGCAACGCAGCCGCTGAGCAAGCATTTTGGGCTCGTTGAGTTACATTTGGGCTCCTGTGGGCTGCTGGCATATAAAGCAGGCCATTTTAGTTGGCCAACCACCATTTTATTAATGGTACTTGGTGACTGGCATTACCTAGTGCAGGTTTTATCCCACGCTCCCATCCCTTAGCGTGGGATTTTAGTGTTTTTACTTAAGTCATTTTGGCTTATATGGCCCATCTTTCTGTGAACAGGTTTGCAGGGATTATGGATTTTGTATGTTGTCGCTTTGAAGCAGGTGCAGCGACGGTTGTCCGAGAAGTTGGCATGTGTTAGCCAAGTTTATTGTTGTTGACGCCAGTAATCCAGGCTGGAAGGGAAAGGGTAGGCAAGAACACTCCTGACCTAGTCAGGAAGTTTAAGGTTCATTAACAAGTTAACTTAGTTAGAGGTTAATATTTGCATTAAAACTGTAGGGCAGGTTGAAGGTCTCGAATCAGGAAGTTTAGCCCAGAAGGAGGTAGAACTTTGAAGGTTTAGGTTTGTGGGAGGTGGGCATTTTATGGGCAGGGGGTAATTTAATGTAGGTAAATCGTTTGTATCGTGAGGTTTAGTTTTGTAAGGCAAAAGTACCAGGGTTTATTATATGTGATGTGCACCTGCTTCGATGAAGGTACTTTTTTAACGCAAGCTCGGTGTTAGTAGTTTGTGCTGCCCCCCATATTCCCCAAACAAGTCTTAGGTCTAGTCTTCCTTGTACTCTCTCAAGCATGGGAAAGTTCCACGCAGCAGTAGGTGGGGCTGCGGATTCCAGTCCTTCAAAGGAAGGCCCTGTTCATGCTTTTGCCTCCCAGTTTAGGCAGCTGCTGACAGACAGTTGCGCGAGGCAAACTAGAAACCCTTTTGGGTCAGAAAGTGCTGTCACAAACCAAGCACTTTTCTTTTTTATCAGTGCAGTGTTCTTGATGCTGTCTTTTGCATTCTCTAGTTGCAGATGACTTGTCAGAGCTTAGGGCCGCACAACATTCTCAGCAATTCTGACAGCAAAAGAAATACCAGCGAGCACGCTGAAGTTTACTGGTCTCGTCGCCAAAATGTGATATGCAATGCATACATGACTGGAAATGCCGCGATCACTAGATCAAGTCTATAGTATGAACATCAGGAGTCAGTTTCCAATATTTTATCAGCTTGTGCAAGGTGCCAGGAAACAATAACGCGTTATCCGACAGTGACGGGAAAATATGGACAGAGGGAAAAGGCAAGGACAAATGGGATATCACAGTAGTACTGAATGCAGGATATTTCAAAGGCCCAAAGTTTCACTCGGCCTTAGTACACCTAAAAATATTAGTTTGGTCAGATAATATGGAGCGAACTCTCTGTGTAAGTACGTGTAACCAAAAAAAGGGAAAAGGGTGAAACAATCCACAGTCAGACGTTCTCGCGTTTCTTCAGACTCCAAAAATCTGACAAATAAAATCATATAAGGGTAACAGGAAATGAGAAACAGGAGCAACGGCCTAACACGGAGGGAACGAGAGCCACAAGAGATGAGTTTCACATTTGTAGGAAAATATCTCGAGCTGATGATGCATTAACCGCGTGTGGGCCGGAAGCGGAATCAGAAGCAAGGAATCCTGAATCGTGCAGTGAGTTAGGAATCATGTAATGGACTATCGTGAAGGCGGCAGACGTGCCCTTGCTTGGCGAATACAAATAGGGTCAACAGATGACTGACTCATTGTTTCTGGGCTTCTTGGATGCAAGTCCTGGATTTTCATTTGACAAATGTTTGCATTTTAGGAGTGGTGATCCTGTTTTAATTCGATTGAACTAGTTGAAGTGGTACCTGTAAGTAATGATTTGTAAATGTGAGGCCTAGGACTGGGAAAGTTTCGATCTGGTAAGCTCTGAGACAAGTAAGGTCTCCGCTCAAGAGTGTCAACTGAGGATGGACAGATGGCGGGACTCTTAAAAGATCTACAGCATGGCGAAGATGTTGACATGACATCCAATATAGAAAAATTCCACTACCAACAGTGATCCTGGGTCATAGCTGGGAAGTGGCTGCATGAATAATGTCAAAAGCGATACAAAAAGTCCTGGAATATAACAGGTTGTTGGTTAAAAAGCCATGTATATCTTATCGGCTCACGCTTGACTTAGCCACCTGGCAGCTAAAGGCTTATAAGAGACATAGAGCAACAGCATCAAGCTTTCAGGTACCAATACCTTTTGTGCTGTGGCTTGTTCAAAGTAAATACTACTCATGGCACCAGAGGAAATAGTCTCCGTACCAGTTTGGCTTTTCATTTAGATATTTGGTCTAACGTAAACAAACACTCAGGCATTTCTCTCAGCCACATATTTTATTTTCTTATCTCGAACAGTTAAACTTTTCTAATAAATCTGATAATCAAAATTGTTTTATTGTATTTCAGGGATAGTGATTTTAAGGTGTTGAACTTAAATTATGAAACACATACTATTGAGCTCTGTATTCAGATGTGGACAGAACACTTCACCAACTTTTTGGTACTCAGGCAAACTCTACATCAAACTATTTGTTACGTCCATATCAGTAACAACAGTGACTGGGTTGGAAACTCCACACTGGAAACAGAAGGTCAGTATGCACCAAAAATCTACCACCTGCAATGCAGATCATTACACTGTTGTGCCTGGAGTAAAAAATTAGGTGCTTTCTTAGTGCTGCATTTATATGGTAGCACATACCAAATTAATGGACTCTCCCTTTGTTTGAGATGAAAGATCTACTGCTGGTTCAAGATCACGCTGGTGTTCTAATGGAACTCATGACGATAGGTAACATGTCTTTATAACCATTGAGAGCCAGGCTGGGCAGCATTTTATTATGTGGGTATTCAATTGATCTGTACCAGAGCTGAGTGATCCAAAGTGCGATCCATTTAAAGTTACCTTGAAATTTAAAAGTCGTGCCTTTGGCATGGTGTACTTGTGCGGTTAAGAGGACACTTCTTTTCTTCTTTAAACTGGATTACTTACATAATTCTATTTCACAGTCCACTGGTGCATTACAGATTAATACAAAACCCATACCCAGAGTAGTAACCAAGACAGATTGGAGATAGCCCATCATATCTGTACTGAAGCATCTGCATTGACTCCGTGTGTGTGGGTGGGACAAAATGTCTGTCTTGACTTCCCACATCAAAGTTCATGTATTGGACTCTACCCGAATATCTGTAAAAGGAAGTTAAGAGGTATCATTCAGTTAAATATTGAAGGTCAAGAACAGAAGCCTGTCTACACTCAAATATACATGATCTACTCATGGCGGCGAGTGAGCATTCAAATTCAACCACTCTGGAACAAACTTTAGACCACATGTAGCTTGCACTAGACGTCCAAATTCCTATAAAATATTATGGGACATGCACAGTATGGTGCTCTTTTCACTTTAATAATCTATTGCATCGTCATCCTCAACTTCCAACATTATTTCCTTTCCACAAATTCTTTAATCTGAAGTCATTTGTCTAACTGAATACCCTGAGGCGTTTAGGAGGGGCTTGTGCCTTAAGTTATATTACCACACAAAAATAGTGTCTACTACTACTTAACGAAAGTGGCAGCACATGTAGCAGAAAATACGTTCACCTCTTTTTTCACAGGTGTTAGAAGCTTGAAGAGAAAATATTCAAATGTCAGACACCATAGTATGCACCTTCCACATTGTAAGGTTATAGCAAGGATGCTTCAAGTTCAACAGGAGGCCTAACCATTGTGTCAGAGCACACTATTGTCAGAGCACTGAACCGAATATCCAAATTTCCCTGCAATGGACCTTTTTTAGATGCCTGAGAAATAAAGAGGAGTTAACATCATTCAAGAGTTCAATTTACAGTGTAGACCTTTTGGCCACAGAGTGAGAACCCAAAATCTATAAATGGGATTAAATGTAGGTTTATTACAAGTTCAAAGCCAAACTGATGTACACAAGTCTCAAAAATATTTTGTAAAAATACAGAATAAATACTGGCAGTCTAAATCATCTGACAAAGTTTAGCCTAAATAGTGTAAAGCATGCAAGGAATTCAGTAAGAGCAATGCAAAAAATAAGGAACAAAATCTAGTGCTCGGTATATGATTTCCAGTCCTCTTGCCAATATATGAGTAGATCTAAGTTTCCTAAACTAAGCCTAACCTGTGCCGCATTAATTGGGGAAACCCTAATTAGATCCAGTAAAGCTGGAAGGTGTCAGCATTGTAAAGACATCTGTAGAAGTTTGCCAAAATTAGGAATATTGCTTAGAATAAAACCACACAACAGAAATATAGCAAAGAGATATGTACCTCTCTGGTTCTAAAAAGAATCTGCCTAAAGCCAAAGTGTGACCACCTATTACAACTCCACAGAACATTTGAGAAATCTTACATCATGTGTCCCAGTACTTTTCCACGTTCTCACAGTAAAACTTGGCAACCAAATTCAATACTCCCATCTCCTGGTTCGAACATCAGGACGTCCTTCGATTCCTCCCCTCTCGAGATATTACTCGAATCAGATATCTCCCTTTGTGCGTTAGAGCCTCTCGTCCTCGACAAAAGTTCTTCTCCAAGGCCTCACTATCTCTCATAGGCAATGTGCCTTTCACTAATTATGAGATTATATGAATATACCTGTAAAGAAGAAGAAAACATTGCAACCTGAGCAAACGTTCACGTTGAAGGTTAAACATTAGAGTCCAACTGTTTAAGTCTTTTGGCCAAACTAACGTAGCAGAACACTTCAATATACATTTAAATGTATGGTTATGGATACATATACAGTTATAACATAAATGCAGCATACTATTCAAATGAATACATGAATATATAAGAGTTAACAAAATTACTCTAACTACACAAATGTAGATATATCTGAAAACTGCAATTTGGTATTACTATAAGGAAAACAGTAGGCACACTCATGTACATGTCTGGATTATACAGCAAATGCACCTGCAGTATTTTGGTCAAGTGCACCCCTTTACGTTAATGATATAAAGCACACAAATATATGGTACTACATGCAGGTATATATATGGCATAGTCCAGATGTGAAAGGGGGGAGCCAAAATTACGCTGCTCCAGTCCCTCCTCTATTGACAAATCAAGCCAGCACAATTTAAGATCTAAATATTATCAGATGGATCATCAAAAACCTTGTGGTCTTAAGCATTTTCCTTCTAGATTCTTCAAGACGTTTCATGTCATCATAGTAGTTACTCTGACTCTCCTCTAGCTCTACAACCACTCTCTTTCTCTTCACTCCCTGTTTGACTTTCATGCACTTACATCCCTTAAAGATCACAACTAGGAATATTACACAAAGGACAAGTATCACCAGAGGTTTTAGAATAGATCCCAGAATTCTCCTTCCCAGGTTTCCAAATCATTTGCCTACTTCAGAAAATCCACTTCCAATGGCTTGCCAAACATCTGTTGCTTCTAGCTCCTACAAATCCTTGTTTAGGTCACAAATGTTCTTTATAAACTTCAAATCCTTACTCTTGTCAGAAATGTAGGTGCAGCATTGCTGGACCTTTAACATCCAACACACTTCGCCCACCTTAGCCAGTATGATGTCTAATGGAAGGCGGTTTCGAAAAACCATGGACTTGATAGCCACTATTTCTGTATCTACAACTAATAAAGCTCCTTCTGTATAGGTGGCCAACTTATCCACTATAGTGGACAACTTCCTAATCTTAATATCATTCAAACTCACCCACAGATGAGATCATCACCCAAAAATATCTCCCACAAGTTCTCCGGCACTTAATCCATTCTTATATCTGGAATTCTGTTCCCACACAGGATCATTGAGTTGTTTCACATGATAAATCTTTGGAAAAATTACACTTAGGTACCAAGGGGCATATTACCAACGTTAAGCGATATTTATCGCTAACGATGCTTAGCAACGAATTTTTTAACGCTAAGCATCGTCAGAAATTATCGCAGATAAACCTTGCTATTATCAAGGTTTATCGCAAATGCGATAAAAAACGGCCGCAATGCATGAATATCGCTGAAAAGTCAGCGATATTCATGCATTACCGAGCTAATGCTCTTAGCCATGTTATCCACCTCCCATTGGATAACATGGCTAAGAACTGCTCAGGGCAGGTGTTAGTTTTTGGAGATATTCGCGCTTAGCGCGAATATCTCCAAAAGTTGGTAATATGAGATAGCGATGTTAGCGACTGTTTCCAGTCGCTAACATCTTGGCACGCCCACTTTGCATGTCATTAGTGATAAATATCACTGACATGCAAAGTGGGGCCCAAGATGGTCGCTATCTCCTACTAGCTGTTGCTAACTGGTGTTAGCGACAGCTAGGTAATAGGGAGATAATTTTATCTCCGCTTTCTTGGCTTTTAAAGCCAAAAAAGCGGAGATAAACCCCCTTGATAATATGCCCCCAAGTACCTTACCAGCCTCTGGGCAATGTGAAAAGAGGCATGTCTACCACAAATATAGTAGACTTCAGGAATAACAGGATCATCACCCATCAAAAATAAATTCCAATTTCCCATTACTTCAAATTTATGGTCACACATACTCTATTCCACAAAACGATTGTCAAATGAAGATCTCTCCACAAATATACACAATTTCCCTTCTGTTTCCAATCTAGAGTCAATGCTGATTATTTTCCTGCCACAAGCTCCTCTATATCTTCATTTGTCCGTTTATGATCAGTCATAATATTCTTGTCTGTTTCTAACCTAGATTCCTTCCTTCTCCTCCTGTCTTCAACTAAGTGTAAACATTTCTTTTCAACCTGTGCTATGAGCCCAGGCAGTGTCTATTGCTTCATAATAGGCAGGAATTGACTCTATGGGTTCTAGGGTCGTCCTGTCAATCTTGTCCCAGACAATATCTTTGGGCAATACTGTAGATTTCAGCTACATCCTCACCTGGTTATACTTTCTCATTGATGTGGGTGTCGGACTGTTAGTCAATGGATCTCCTACCAGTTCTCTCTCTCTCGAGCCACTTGGAATTACAATATCGAATAAAGTTTTTAGATCAGTCCACAAATCCTTCAAGATTTTCACAAACTGCTCAACTTGTTTGTACCATTCTATAGGCTTCTCTCTTAATTTTGGAAAGTCGTTTGTGAATGACGCAAAATCACTCCCACTCCAAGGCACATGGATATAACCTCTGCTGGGTACTTCTTGTTAGGAGAAACTTGCAGTATCACTCCCCCTTCTATGAGAGGAGGCAAATCTCCCATAGATATCTTTGGAACTTTCCTTTTTGCCCATTTACCTTCTCACTTATCTAGTGCACTCCAAACCCGAATGTTTTGAATCAATTCCAAATTTCATTTTAATTGCTGATATTCTCATACACTCTAGGTCTTTATCAGTTGGTGGCGTTCTGTAAGGCTTTTGTCCAACCTGGATCTTCCTCATATTTCTGAGCTGATTCAGATCATTTATCACAGACTTGCCTCGCCCGTCTGATGACATCCTTATTCATAATCAGAAGTTCATTTTCTTGGTAAGTATCTATTTGGGCCACTTCAAGACTTCCATTTATCATTTTGTCTAATTCTAGATTCAATTTAGTTATATCCACTAAATTTACCCTCAATGTTGTCTGAATCGTACTTCACTCAGTTCTGAGCTTCCACTTTCATTTAAAATGGCATTGAGAACCTTCAACCATTTGTCTACTTCCTGAACACTAAGAGTAGGCTGCACTCCAAGGGCTTTAGGTACTGCCCTCTCCTTGGGTGTGCTAATATGTGCTTTTAGGGGTTTGCTATCAGGTGAGCGTGTCTATATTTGGCCATCCTGGGAATGACCGTAGAGTTCCAAATTCTGTCTGGTTCATCTTTGAATCTCCATTTGCACCACAAGGTGAACCAGCATTAGTTGGAATTAGAAGAACTAATCCTCCTGCAATCAGTCTTGTAGGAGCATTCTCTGGGTCCTTTAGCTTGACAGGGACAGTCAAACTGTGTGTTACTTTTACATTCCCTGCAGAACTAGGCTTTTATATAGGGGCTACAGGACCAATGGTAACCGGGAAAGTAACAGAATCTGAAGCATTAAGAGCTGTTGAGGTACCGAGGGCACAAATCCATGAACTCCCTCCGATCAGGTTTTGATTTATATTTACTGGGGTGGCTGCCATCACATTAGGGCTCACATTTACTGGTGTGGTAGCCACTCCAGAATTTCCATTCACATTAGTGCTTCCACCTGCCATTAAATGGGTCTTATTATACGGAGGTGGGTGTTCTGCCAACAACACATTTAGAAGACTATCGCTAGAGTCACTGTCACTGTTTTCACTTCTCTCATCTGGCTCCTTTGACTTGTATCTTTTCCCTTACCTTTTCCTCTCCTTCCCTTTCTCAAAGTCTTCACTTGGGGGGTATAATTTGGCTCCCTCTATCAATTCCGTTCTCCACTTCCTCTGTTCTACATCCCACTGTGCATATGCATAGGTTTGCACTGCCTTTTTAGCTCTTCCTTGGTACCTTTCCTTCCCTCTGGCTTGAGACACATGATTCCAATAATTGAGGTTTCAAACTGTGTAGATCTAGGCTGTTGTTTCAGCTCACATATTATCCTCTTCAAATTTTCAATGATTCTCAAATTGAACGTACCATTACGTTGCAACACCAGTGCCCCTTCTTTCTCTATGCGTTGTGCCATTGTTTAAACCAAATACATGTGTGAAGCCCTACATTTATCACCATATAATGACCTAGAATATCTTTGGGTGGTACCTCTTCTCCCTCTCTAGCAGGTATTGTCAAATTTCTCTTTATCTAATCTCCTATAACTTTAAATATTTTCATTTTTCAGCAAAACATCAATAATCACAAATAGAATTTTGTTTCAGAGCAGGAAATAATGGCTTACCCACAATTCTCATTCAGAGTCAATTACCAATATCACTGCAACACTCTATCAATTGTCCTTTTTGCATTTGTCACACAAAAAAACTATGGATTTAGGCCCAGATCTCTGAACTGGGGTGAATGTATGACATTGTTCTGCATTCTGTCCATCAATTGTTCTTTTTGCATTTGTCACCCCGAGTGGGACTGGTATGCGCAGACGTGGGTCCCGTGCTCTCCATGTCACTGTAGTCAAGCTATCCTGACTGATGAGGGCTGAAAGCTCGAAACCGGTCCTAGGATGCTTGTTTCCGGTACAGGGAGGACCTGGCCTGGCATTTGGGGCTGGACTGTTCCCATTGGGTGCAGGGCAAGACTGATTTGCATATGGCTGGATCCAAACTGGAATGGCATGGTGAGCAAGAAAACTATGGATTTAGGCCCAGATCTCTGTACTGGGGTGAATGTATGGCATTGTTCTGCATTCTGTCCATCAATTGTTCTTTTTACAATCTATGTTTTAGACAACTAATAACAGCTCTGCTTTACACCAACCAACCAAGCTCAGTGCAGTACACTATGACATTACTCTCCCACCTTGCAGCAGTTCACCCCCCTTTACAATTTTCATGAATATACTCTCCTCAATAATATGGATGCAAAACAAATACAAAGCAATTGCAACAAATACCTTTGTCTGCTCCACTAAAGAAATCAACAATATTCAATCATACAAGAAATGGTTTGGAATAACACTTTCCAAAGTACTCAGACACACTTGTATAAGGCTTCGATCCAATTAGTAAGGCTCAATGGTGCTGTCGATTACGTCTTACAACGAGCACCACAAAACTTTAGCAGACAATTATAATAGTGTCTTCTATATTTTTTGTTACCATTCTGGGATCTTAGGCCACGTTGGACCCTATAACAACTTCAACTTCTTCATTTTAAGCACCACATGCACACGATATTCAAAACATCTCTGCCAAACATCACGCAATCTCCATGAACACCGCAAACTAAGTATGAGACATTAGAACGTTCGACCCTATCAATATTCACCCCTCGCTACTACAACTCTTTCTTAAACTGTTGGATCTCTGCCAATCCTCCAAACTGAAACATGGGCCTGAGGCTGAGATTGTACCTGAACTACTCTAACATAAAGTATTCTAACGCTCGTATTCCAGGATCTAACCATCCTTGTTTTGCTACCATCTCCCCGAGCATTGAGCTGAATATCTAAATATCCCTGTGATTAACCTTTTTAGATGCCTGCGAAATAAAGAGGAGTTAGCATCATCCGAGAGCTCAATTTACAGTTTAGCCAATTTGGCCACATATTGATGACCCATAATCGATAAATGGGATTAAATGTAGGTGTATTGCAAATTCAAAGCCAAACTGATGTGCACAGGTATCAAGAATATGTTGAAAAATTACAGAATCACTACTGGCAATCCAATTGTCTGACAAAATTAAGTCATAACAGCATAAAGCATACAAGTTATTCAGTAATAGCAATGCGGAACATAAGGAACAAAATCTGGTGATCAGTATATGATTTGCAATCCTCTTGCCTAAACATGAGTAAATCTAAATTTCCTAAACTAAGCCTAATCTAAGTAGCATTTAATAGGGAAGCTCTCATTAGATCCAGTAAAGCAGGAAGGTGTTACCATTGTGGAGACTTCTTTGAAAGTTCTCCAAAATCGAGAATCTGGCATAGCATAAAACCACACAACAGAAATATAACAAAGAGGTCTGTACCCCTGTGAGTCTAAAAAAAAACCTTGCTAAAGCTAAAGTATGTACCAATGAAAAATCCACAGAACATAAATGAAACTAATCTCACATCATACGTCCCAGTACTTTTGTACCTTCTCACAGTAAAACTTGGCAACCTTATTCGATCCTCCCTTTTCCTGGTCTGAACTTCAAATCGTTCTTGAATTCCTCTCGTCTCTAGATATAACAAGAATCGGGGTCCTCCCTTTGTTCGTTAGCGCATCTCGTCCTTGCCAAAAGTTCTTCTCCCAAGCTTCACTATCTCTCATAGACAATGTGTCTTTCACTAACTATGAGATCATATGAACACACCTGCACAGAAGAAGAAAACATCGCAACCTGAGCAAACGTTCACATTGAAAGTTAAACAGAAGAGCAAAATTGCTTAAGGCCTTTGGTCAAACTAACGTAGCAGAACACTTCAATACACATCTAAATGTATAGTTATGGCTACACATACAGTTACAAAATAAATGCAGGATATTATTTAAATGAATACGTGAATATATAAGAGTTAACAAAATTACTCAAACTACACAAATGAAGATATATATGAAAACCGCAATTTGGTATTACTATGTGGAAAACAGTATGCACACTTATGTAAATGTCTGGAATATACAGCAAATGTATCTACAGTAATTCAGTCAAGTGCACCCCTTTACGTTAATGATGTTAAAGCACATAAATATATGGAACTACATGCACGTATATATGGCATAGTGAAGACGTGAAAGAGTGGAGCCAAAACTCCAGTCCCCCCTCTGATGACAAATCAAGCCATAACAACTTAAGATCTGCATCTTATCAGATGGAACATCTAAAACCTTGTGGTCTTGAGCATTTTCTTCCTAGATTCTTCCAGAAGTTTCATGTCATCATAGTATTTACTCTGACTCTCCTCCAGCTCTACATCCACTCTCTTCCTCTCAACTCTCTGTTTGACTTTCAAATCCACTTACTTCCCTTAAAGATCACAACTAGGAATATTACATTGCAACCTGAGCAAGCTTTCACATTGAAGGTTAACCACGTGAGTTCAAATGCTTAAGGTCTTTAGTCAAACTAATGTAGTAGAACACTTCAATACACATTTAATTGTATGCTTATTGATATATATATATATATACAGTTATAAAATAAATGCAGGACACTATTTAAATGAAATTGTGAGTATATAAGAGTTAACAAAATTACTCAAACTACACACATGTGAATATATATGAAAACTGAAATTTGGTATTACTATAAGTAAAGCATCAGTATGCACACCCATGCAAATGTCTGGATTCTACAGAAAATGCACCTTCAATATTGGAGTCAAGTGCACCCCTTTACAGTAATGATATTAAAGCAAAGGAGTTTGAGACCGCACTTATTGAAGCTGCCAGTGTTCTGGCAATGGGAGCCTCCAACTTTAGCATTGTTGGAGACTTAAACCTGCACTTTGACTGTCATATGGTCACAGAAATGAGCAGGTTCCTTTCAGATCTTGCTGCCTGTCAACTAATTCAATTAGTTTCAGGTCCCACCCATGTTGCCGGCCATTTGCTAGACCCGGTGTTCTCCAACCTTCCCTCCTTCACTGTCAGCATCCCTACCCTAGTTTGCTGGTCTGATCATTTTCTGACCTCCATGACCCTTCCGGTCTCTGAGCCTCTGCAGAGAAGAGATCAGAAGTCTTCCTTTAAGCGCCCTTGGCGCAAATTGAATCTTGAGCAATTTCATGCCCTTCTTTTGATGAAGACCCCCAATCTGCCAAAAGGATTCAGACATGACGTATAAAACACTATGTGATAGGATTCTTCAGTCGCTGGATTTCCTCATCCCGGCTAAATGGTCCAAGTGTTGTAACTCTAACTCCAACACCTGGTTCAATGATAAACTGGCCATTATGTGTAAAGCCTGTAAAAAATTGGAACAGGGCTGGATAAGGGATTATGATTCAGCGGCAAAGGGATACTACCTGGCTGCTCTTAAGAGTTATCATAGGGCCATCGAATTAGAACGGGCTGCCTACTTTGCAAGTGAAATTAAGTCTAGCAGTAACCCGCCTAAGTGTATCTTCACTATACTTAATGATCTTAAGTCAAGGAAAACTCCAACCACGCCGGTAATTACATCTGCTCAGCACTGCGAGGACCTTGCCACCTTCTTCGTTAAGAAAGTGGAAACTATTTATAAGTCCTTTTCTCCAGTGCCTGCCTGTCTTAGCACTGCACATAGACTCCCTCCTACTCATACTCGGGTGGCTTTTCCATCAATCTCACAGGATGAGCTTCGTCTGTTATGCAGCAAAGTTAAATCTGGCTCTCCTGCAGACCCTCTTAAGCCCGACCAGTTCTTGGACGCCCTGCCAGTGCTCCTAGCACCCTTGAGTAAGGTGATCAACACCTCTCTTTCCACTGCTGTTGTCCCTGTGCTATGGAAGCAGACTATGGTGGTCCCCTACTTTAGAAACTAACACTGGACCCGGCCAAGCTAGAAATCTTCTGTCCTGTATCACTTTTACCGTGGACAGCCAAGATTACCGAGGTGGATATCAATACTATCCTTACAGAATTCTTGAACGATAATGGTATTCTGAATCCCTCCCAGAATGGCTTCCGCCCGCTTCACAGCACAGAGAGATCCCTCCTTGCAGTGACTGAACACCTGCAGACAGCTCTAGATGGGAAACAACCTTTACAACACAACTTTTACGACGCACTACCATTACAACAAAACTTTTACAACGCAACATCCATTACATCGCTTGCCATTACAACGCAACCATTACAAAGCATGACACTACAACGCATACCACTACAATGCATGTCATTACAACGCAGTCCTTACAACGCATGCCATTACAATACATAACATTACCATCCAACACTTACCCTACTGTTGCACCCCCTGAAGTTAGAATAGTAATTTTTACCCCTACACTATCCAACACTTACCCTACTGTTGCACCCCCTGGAGTTAGAATAGTAATTTGTACCCCTACACTATCCAATACTTACCATACATGCAATGTAATGTTATACGTTGTAATAGTATGCGTTGTAAAGGTAGTATGAGTTGTAATGGAATGCGTTGTAAAGGTCGTTTTAAAAAAATCGTTGTAATGGCATGCGTTGTAATGGAATGCGTTGTAATGGATGTTGCATTGTAAAAAATCCGTTGTAACGGTATGCGTTGTAAAAGTATGCATTGTAAAGTCATACATCCGCTCTAGATGCTGGGCACACAGCAGCACTAATACTATTAGATCTAAGTGCCCCATTCAATACGGTCTCCCACCAGATTTTATTACGTTGTCTTGAGGAGGCCGGCATCGTTGGCTCAGCTCTAGAATGGTTTAGATCTTTCCTCTCTGAGAGAACATTCCAGGTGACAGCCCGTCCTCTTCTCTCCCGTGTTCAGTCTATCAGACAGGGTGTGGCACAAGGCTCTGCCCTGAGTCCTGTACTATTCAATCTTTATGTGCAACCACTGGCAGCGGTATCTAGGGATCGAAGACTCACCATTGTCTCTTATGCTAACGATACGCAGTTGGTGGTGGCTCTCTCCGACGACTCTATGCAGGATGCCCCTAAATTTAGGAGCAGTCTGACGGCGGTCGAGGAGTGGATGACTGCCAACTGTCTCCAGCTAAACGCTAATAAATCTGAGGTGTTGCTGGTGGGGAGAGACACTGAGTTCTGGAGTGAGCGATGGTGGCCTACTACACTCAGTGGTAAAAAATCTAGGGGTGTGGATGGACTCAACCCTTAGTTTTCAGGACCATACAAAGAGAGTGTCAGGAACCTGTTTCGGCCTACTTCGGGGGCTGAAACCTCTGCTGGGGTTCTTTGATCCATCCACCCAGCAAATCATTGTCCAGGCTTCAATTCTATCGAGGCTGGACTATGCCAGCTCGCTCTACCTGGGAGAAAACAAGGCAGAGGTCACATGTCTGAAGAGGGTCCAAAATGCAGCAGCCAGAACCCTGCTCGGGTTCCCTAAAAGATGCCCGACAGCTGGTGCCATTCGCCTGCTACACTGGCTGCCAATGGCTCAGTGGATCAAATTCAAGACCTTCTGAATGGCCTTTAAAATGTTGAAACTTTCCGGGCATTTTGACCAATCTCCTGATGCCCTACATACCTATGCGCCAACTTCGCTCCATAGGGCAACACTAGGATATTGGCCCCCGGTAGAAAAGGTTGTGTGCGGGGTGGCGCTCCTTCCGCAATCTAGCGGCCAAACTTTGGAACTCCTTCCCTTTACAGATCTGTGGCCTGGACAGCTATCTAGCCTTCCAGAAGGCTATTAAAACATATCTCTTCCCTCTGGTTTAGGATCTAGCTTCACTGCTTTGACTGCTGGAAGCACCGGGACGCCTCTTTGCTGAGGCAGCTGTTGCGCAATATAAAATAACATAACATAACAAATATATTGTACTACATGCACATATATATGGCATAGTCAAGATGTGAAAGAATGGAGTCAAAAGTCTGCTGCTCCACTACCATGAGGTCGCCAGATTACAAATATAAACTTTCAATTTTGCCACCATGCCAGAGAAAGGGGTAGTTGGAGGTGAGAGAATGCTTTGTTGAGCGTGGCATAAACCTTTGCTGCACACAGACACACAAGCAAACACACACACAAACTTCTTCTCTCTCTCTTTTTCCCCTTCACCCTTCCCTCCCTCAATCCACTCTCTTTCTCTCTCTTCTTTCTCTTTTGGGCACACAACTGATGTGTTTCTGGGTTCTATTTCTCAAGGCCTAAGCTGATGAATGGATATAAAGGAAATAAAATGTGAACCAACAATTCTGCACACTCTCCTGTAAACCTTCTAAAAATTGTCTAAGATTATATGTCTATTGTGCATAGTTCTGTGCTTCCACCATATCTAAATTATGAACTGGTATTCCCATATCAACTGCAGTTCACAATAAATACGCAGCAACAGGAAAGTGTAACATATAGTAATTGTCTGCTGTGCCAAAGCACTCTTCAGCCACGGGGTTACAGAAGCTAGACTCTCAAGGCTGTACCCAGGTGATCCTCTCAAAGGTTCACTGCTGCCCATGCCACCCTCATCAGTTTTAGTCATTCTTTCCTTGTTGATGTGTCTTTGGGCTCAAAGGAGGAGCTTATTCAAGAGGGATAGTTTGCTGCCCACCATTATCTGCTTTTCAGCAAAGAAAACGTAATGATTGGTCCAATAGGGGACAACTGGCATACCACTGGTACCATTAATAGGGTGACCAGAATTTTAAAGCCAAAAACAGGGAATTTTCACAAAAATAGAAGAAGGACTACAATTTTACTTCAAGCAATTAGAGCGCTCCTCAGCAGAGAATTACAGAACAGGCAGTAAGAACCTAATTAAAATGCAATGTTTAAACCCATAAGCTTGCCTGTTAATTAAATAGCTTTCTTGAATCAACTGCTAACTATCCCTGCTTTGTAAAATATAGAAAACACCTCCCACCGTTTTTAGTCGACCCTCTCTAAAAACAGGGACATGAGCTAAATTTCTTGAAATCTGCTGGGACAGCTGGTTAAAACCAGGGACCGTCCTGGTAAAATGGGGACACCTGGTCACCCTAACCATTAAGTACTTGGTGATTTGAAAACTATTGTGGAGTAGAAATCTCCAAGAGTCGAGGTATGTTGAAGAAAGTAGTTTATTTATATCCAGAGAGAGAAGTACCAGTTATCCTGCCTCAGCAACCGCCCCGTCTGAATGCCAGGAATCCGGAATCAAGTTGATGTCGAACATGATTCCAGATTCCATGCTCCAGAACGCGAGGCAGAAGTGAAGGCCAATAGAACATATCTTCTTTTCTTAACAGACAAAAGAAACATACAGGAAAATTAAAACAGAATATAATGATGCTGAACAAGAGCATAAGTTAACTACAATGAAAACATGTTAATCATGAGAGCATTGAATATAATAACAATAATCATGAAAGTATTGGATAAAATAACACATGAATATGCAAAACAAAATACACTCTGCAGATAAATTGAGTAAGAACTATAGAAAACTACTAATACATGATATAATCATCATACTTCTTGGGAGCACTGCGCTGTCTTGTAGAGTGTACACCTTCTTGCACAGATTTATCTACTTGGACCAACTCGTCTGGAATATTCTTGGAATTAATAACAACCTTGGAACTAGAAACATTCTTTCTAGAAGAAGACTCCTGAGAAGCAGCAGCAACCTTGGAACTAGAAACATTCTTACTAGAAGAATACTCCCCACAAGCAGCAGCAACACCACTACTCCCTTTCGAATACAAAGCAATTCTTCTGAAATTCCAATTTTGACCATTTTCTAAGACCACATGCCACTTATGTACTTCCTTAACTTTAAGAGGTTCCGAAAACTCATTTATTCCAAACTCTTTCCTACCCAATTTGATCTTGACATAGTCACCAACATCAACTCTACCAACCTTACTTTTGAAACCACTACTTGAACTTTCAAAGCTAGTATTAGAACTCTTAACATCTTGAAATCTTTCTTCAAACAACCACTGAGGGACCATCTTAGTCTTGGGAACCCTACCACGCATGCACTCAAAGGGAACTTTATTGGTGATGCTATGAACAGTAGTATTATAAGACCAAACGGCTTCTTCCACAGCACTATGAACTTCATGTTGACTTTGCACAGCCAATTGAATGACGCCTTTGACCAACCTATTAATTTGCTCCACAATACCATTACCCTGTGGATTGTATAATGAAGTATACATATGCTTGACACCGTGATTAGATAAAAATGTCCGCTTAGAAGAAGAAGTCAACTGAGTACCATTATCTGTCAACAAGATACCAGGAAATCTTTCTTTCATAAAAATGGATTTGAGTTGACCAATAACACTTTCAGTAGTTATGTTTTTCATGAACTCAACACACAACCAACGTGAGCATACATCCACTAAGACCATTGCAAAACGACATTCACCAGATAAGTAGTCCATAGGACCAATAAAATCCAAACATATTTTGCTCCAAGGCAAATCCTCATTGCAAGATATTGAACCTAAAGGACGTGAGTCAATTTTCAATCTCTTCTCACTCTCCTTGCACAATGAGCAGTTCTCAACCCATCGCTTCACATCATCATCTAAACCAGGCCACCAGAAATTGGCCTTCAAACGTTTGCCAGTCATACTCTGACCAAGGTGACCTTCGTGTGCCAAAGTGAAAAGTCTTTTCCTAAGTGAATGCGGAGGTACAAATCGTTCACCCCTCAACACAAAGTCATCAGAACTCCCCAAACTAAGTTCTTCTTGTAATGTCACAAAACTCCGCAAAGAAGGCTTTACGTCACCTTCCCTTTTCCACCCTAGACGAATAGCACTAATCAATTCAGCAAAGTCAGAGTCAGCTACAACAGCTTGATGCCACTCTTCTCTAGAAATGGAGTTAAAACAATATGAACAAGCATCATCAAAGCCAGCAACCAAACAAACAGTCTCATCATTATAATCAACACACTCTTCAGATTTAATAGGTAGACGTGACAAGCAATCTGCTTGCACATTTTTCCACCCAGAGATATGCTGCAAAGAAAAATCATACTCTTGTAATTTTGCAGCAAACTTCATCAGACGAGGAGAACCGTTATTAGCACCACCAGGTGACAGTATCTTAATAAGTGGTTTATGGTCTGTTCTCACTGAAAAATGCGTGCCCCACACATACGTGCGAAAGTGAGAGACTCCCCAAACAGCAGCTAACGCTTCACGTTCTATTACTGCATAATTTCGTTCAGAGGCACTAAGTGTACGTGACGCGAAAGCCACAGTCCTCTCTATGCCATTGTTCCTTTGAGAAAGGATGGCACCAATACCATGAGCACTGGCGTCAACTGTTACAAAGGTGTCTCTACCAGATTCAAAAGTAGAAAGAATGCCTGCATTAACGATTTCAAGCTTAATCCTTTCAAAAGCATCAGATTATTGTGAACCCCACTCAAATTGTACACCCTTTCTAAGAAGTAGTCTTAACGCTTCAGTCTTGTGGGCAAAATTAGAAACGAATTTGGAGTAATACTCCACCAATCCTAAAAAGGATTTCAATTGGTCCTTATTTGAGGGAAGAGGAGCAAATCTAATAGCCTTTAATAAATCTTCTTTGGGTTTCACACCACAATGTGATATGGTATAACCTAAATAATCTATTTCTGTTAACAAAAACTGACATTTATCTTTTCTAAGGGTGAGGCCAGCATTTGAAAACACATGTAACACTTTGGCTAAATTATTATTGTGCTCCGATTCATCAATCCCTGTAATCAAAACATCGTCTTGAAAAAAATGAACATGTTTCCAGTTCTTTAACAAAGAATGCATCATGCGTTGAAACACGCTGGCCGCAGAGGCCAGCCCAAATGGTAACCTTTTAAATTGAAACACTCCCTCTACGGTGACAAAGGCAGTAAGTTCCCTTGACTTGGGGTGTAAAACAACCTGATGATAGGCTGAACGGAGATCAAATTTGCTAAAAAACTTTGCCTTGTCCATAAGAAGAACCATTTCAGAAATGTTAGGGAGAGAAAATTTGTCCACGATAATATTCTGGTTGAGGGACCTAAGGTCCACACAAAAACGAAGCTTACCATCCTTTTTTTGAGTAATAACAACAGGAGAAAGCCACTCAGAGACTTCTACAGGTTCTATTATATCTTGTTCTCGCATGTCATCTAACATTTCTTTTACTTCATTACGAATGGCAATAGGAATTCTCCTAAGAGCATGTCTAACAGGAGAAGCGCCTTTTTTAAGCTTTATTTCGTGCATGTAACCCTCTAATTTGCCTAGATTTGTCCGAAATACATCACTGTACTTATCAAGTATGGCATTAACATTGGGAAAATCATCAACAACAAGAACACTTTCAACAGATCTTGGGTCTAGGATGATGTGCAGATCATATTGTTGTATCCAGCCTAGAATAGCTGGACCCTCATCTGAAATGTACACCTTCCCAGAAGAACATCTTCCCTTAACTCAAATGAAGCATCCATAACGCCCATGATGTTAATAATCTGGCCACCATATCCTTTTGGAATAATGTCACTTTTATGGAGTGGAACATTGGGCCAGTGTTCGTTAAATAAACGCAAAGGAATGATCGAAAACATAGAACCTGGATCAACCAAGAGCGTTATGGCAACCCCATTGACTACAAAGGTAGCTTTAGGTCTTTGAAGACCAACACAAAGGCAATTTTCTAGGTCATTGCATTCTTCTATGCATAAAGACATTTCATTAGAAACATTGTCGTCATCAACATATGCAACCTTATTGAGTGAAGGAAACCTACAGGCTTTGCTGATGTGACCTCTTTTGCCACATTTCATACAAGTTTTATCTCTTGCAAAACAACCTGCAAAATCTGCTGCATGAGCCATGCTTCCACAGCGGAAACAACCCACAAATTTACTTTTTGCAAATGGACCAACATTCCTGTTTTTCTGTTTAAAATTTTAAAATTTGGGCTTAACATCAGTAGAGACAGAGTTTTTTTGCTTGACATCCGTAGAGACATAGGGGCATATTATCAAGCCTGTGAGATAAAATTATCGCCGCTTTATCGGCCGAAAACGGCCGATAAAGCGGCGATAATGGGCTTGATAATATGCTCTAAGGAATTCCAATCGAAGCCCATGTTAGGTGTGAAGACATCTAACATGGGCTTCGATTGGAATTCCATAGAGCATATTATCAAGCCCATTACCGCCGCTTTATCGGCCGTTTTCGGACGATAAAGCGGCGATAATTTTATCGCACAGGCTTGATAATATGCCCCATAGTTTTTATCCACTCTGTTCACCATATTAACAGAATCATCCTTCTTTAACTCCAAACTGTGCATCTCCTCCATACACTTATCGGATTCTTCGACGACTTTGGCAATAGCAATAGCCTCCATTAGGCTTGGATTTCTGGCGGCCCAAAGTTTTTGTTGCATCCTCTTATTTTTGCATTGGACGGTTAACTGATCTCTGATCATCTGATCAGTCATGGGACCAAAATCGCATTTCAACGAGAGTTCCCTTAAACGTGTGACCATTTGATCCACAGATTCTTTGTCTTTTTGTGGCATAGTATAAAATCTATGTCTTTGCATGACGATATTGACTTTTTTTCCAAAGTATTTTTCAAGTCTCATTTTTGCTTCCACATATGGATTGTCAACAGGTTCACCATCCGCACCACGTAATTCTGGTAAGAATTTAAAAGCATGTTGACCTCCTTTACCAAGGGAGTTTAATAAAATTGCTTTTTTGCATGTCAAAGGAAATCTAAGTCCATCGATGGCTTCCAAGTAATTTTCAAAGACACCTATCCATTCTTCCCATTCAATGGTAGGTGTATCTCCATCAATTAGAAACAGAGGAGGTGGTGCAATAGTAGAATTTGCAGTTGTAGCCATTTTAATATAAAAGAATAAATATTGTATGCTGATTTAGACTGAGGCAGGAAGGGTTTCAATAAATTATTATAATGGTGGGGTTAGCACATCAGAGTCTTGTAAATTTGAATAAAAAAATATATATATTTTTTTTTTAATAAAGTCACTGTAAGCCACAAGAGGGTGTTTAACTGAAGTAGTATTTAGATTACCATAAATTCTTGCATTGAAGTGAGAAAAGACAAAGTTGGTGGCCCTGGTAGCGTCAAACACGATAGATTTGACAAAAACGTTACGTGGTTGGTAATGTTGGTTGGCAAAATGAACAAAATGGCCGCCGAACGTGAAGACGTGATGATGTCAGGCAGAGACGCGTGTGACACAGTGTGCGCGTTAGGCTGCAGCGTCTTGAGGTCAGCGCTGTTTTGAAAAGCGCAAAGGAGAGTCTCGCGGCGGTGTCTGGCGGTCAGCGCTTTGAATGGGTGGCGTGTGACAGCAACGTTTTGCCCAAAATTAAAGAAATTTTTTTTTGGGAGGTTACCTGTGACCAGATAAGAAGAATGGAGACTCACGAAGGCGTCAGGGAAAAAGGTCTGCAAAGGAACAGCAGGAAAGCCGAAACACCGTGAACGGCAGCAGGAATCACCAACAGGTCTGGGAAAGACACGGTGGCCGGACTGGATTGCAGAGCAGGATCGTCGCCAAATATTGTGGAGTAGAAATCTCCAAGAGTCGAGGTATGTTGAAGAAAGTAGTTTATTTATATCCAGAGAGAGAAGTACCAGTTATCCTGCCTCAGCAACCGCCCCGTCTGAATGCCAGGAATCCGGAATCAAGTTGATGTCGAACATGATTCCAGATTCCATGCTCCAGAACGCGAGGCAGAAGTGAAGGCCAATAGAACAAAAACTAGCACTTCTACATTATTCATGCCCCGCATCCCTGGTCACTATTCTTGTTTGCATAGTACCACCAGTACTTGGCAAAGACAGGCCCCATATGGGGAGAGCAGTTGGTGGGGAGAGACGGCAGAAATCCATAAAATGGGCAACTGGATATACCTCAGAGTTTAGTGAGTAGCACACCAGACAGTCTATTTTCCTAATCTCTGGCTCCTTCCTTCTGGCTGGTAAGCGCCTTCTCTGCTTCATCCTCTTCAATTTCACATACAGTTGTCTGTCGACAAGAAGTCTTTGATCCCGCTCAGCATGCTCTGTCCTCGCTCCTTTCCAGACAAGGATGTTTTAAAAGGCAGTGCTCTGTAGTCGATTTTCATAGCAGTGTGCATTTGCAACAGTGCTAGGTCCTGACTGCTGATGACTGATTAGATGGCATAGTCCCAAGGTCTACTGTGGTGTTAAGGATGAAAGTTGTACTTGCCAAGAGTGATCGAATATGCTAGGTGATAAGCAGTGCCCGAACGGGCGTAGGTTTTGGTAAGCTTACCTAACCATAACTGGCACATTTCAGTGCTTTTTAGACTTGTTCCTTAATTGTGTATTTTTCAGTGAATTTCAGAGATTTTTTAACCATATGTTATGGTCTCATAAGTTAAACATAACTTCACATTAACTGTTTTATTTTTTCATTACATTTCTGGGGTTTATTAGGATATTCCACATTGTGCTGTTTTTGGACTTCATCTCTGTTTACGGCTAACCCTCATTGAGCGCAATCTTGGGCTATGCACAGCTTTCACTGGCTGACTGTTCTGTGCACAACTTAATATGGGCAGCCAAATCCCTTAACTGCATGTACTTTAGCCATATGAAGCAGAGCAGTGATTAGCTGCTGGACGTGACCGATGGCCAGACTCTGGTCCCAGTCCTTTGTGGGTGGCCAACCATTCAAGAGTAGCCACAGGGCCAAGCCTTCCTGTGAGCCCCTGTGCACCACCGTCAAGAGGGTGACCATCCCGCACTGCGTACTGCAGAAGCGCTAAGTCCTGTAATAGTGGCAGCAACAGATTTTTCTCTGTGAGGCCTGCGAATATGGGTTTGAATTTTATGGTACCAAAATGGTTATTGGGAGAAAAAGCATAGTTTTTCCCATTCAGGTCAGAATTATTTATTTGGGGGCTCTCGATAGGTATCCAGTCCCTGGTTGGAGCACCCTCCTGGAGTAATGATCCAGATTCTCTATATTTTAACCTCTTAGTGCCCATACTGAAACACTTTTTAAACACTTAGGGGCTTATTTACAAGCCCCTTGTGCCGCCTGTGTGCCACTTTTTGTGACACACTGGCAGCACAAACTGCTGCCCCATATTTACAAAGACACTTAAAGCCACCCAGCGTGGCTTTTCATGTCCTTGTAAATATGGCCCCTTTACACGCAACACTTTGCGTGAAAAGGCTTGCCTTGGGTGTTGCTGTGGGTGTTCGCGCCCAAAACCCATGGCTTCTGCCACATTTCCAGTTTTACAAGAAATCGGAAACCTGGAAATGCGTCAGAATGCTACGCCTCCCCAAGTGAGGCGTAGGGAGGCGTAACGAGGAGAATTTTTTTTATTTCTCCATGTTTTTTCCTCTTTCTGTGCGTGCTGCATTCTGCAGCAGACATAGAACCAGGAAATCATCATTTGTGAATGTTTATATGCAGGAAGGTGTCCCTTCCGCACATAAACAATCATTAAAAAAAATCTGTTTTTCAACTTTTATGTGTGCTGCATTAAGAAACAGACATAGAGGTTAAAAAAACGCCATCTCAGATTGTTTATGAGCAGGAAGGGACACCTTCCTGCACATAAACAATCATAGTTTTGGCTCCAACCTGATACATCTGATCTCTACATACCTTAGATTATCAAAGGTGGCACCTTCCCCGTGGTTCGCTATGTTTTCCGACTCGTGCTTTTGCCTCGTGACAATAATTTGTTGTTGTTCACGTATGTCTGTTTAAAAAACGAGTCACATTATTTACTGCTCCGCGGTGGACACACCGAATCTACCAGATACAACTCCCCTATTTAGGTCATACGTTCTCATTTGCCTGGTACTCGGGATTTCTTTTCTCGATGAAAAAATATATTGCGCTCTTATTCTTAAACAATCGGGGCACGGAAGGGTTTCTGACATATCTAATTCTTCACACTGCTCGCCCGGATTGTCTAGTGCTCGCTACTCCAGCAGAGGGTCTAACAATTCTAGACACCCCCTGCTTGCCTAATGTGTTACCTCTAGACCCCAAATCCTATTCTCGGTCTAAGCTTCAGTACGGGAGGTATCGTGAAATCATTCTAATCCCTGCTTACCTCTTAGTTTTTCATGCAGCGCTCGCCACGGGTACATCCGTTTTCGTATTTTCCGTTTGGTCTAATCACGCCTTTTTCAGTTTCTTATATATCCCATATTAGATGTATCACAGCTGTGGGATATAGAAAGCACTCCCTTTCCGCGCATGCGTGGGGGGATTCTATTCTTTCCTAACAGATGGTTGCCATCTTGGAAAGGGATGGTTGACTAAATACGTTCCGAGTGTTTCTTAAACCCTAGCCTGAGTAATCCTATTCGTATATAAGTTTCAGTTTTTAGATGGTATTTCGTACTCGAATGACACTGGACACCAGGGATTATTTTTATTTGTATATGTAGGTGTGGTGGTTTCCGAAAATAGAAATGCTAATGTCTTCACCCTGCAAAAAACAAAAGAGACAGTGTTTCTGCCTCCCTAGGGGCAGATGGGGGTAAGAGCCCCTGATTTGCCCGCCTGGGGGCAGAAAGCCCACTAGGAACTAGGGATTTTTTAAAATGTAAATTCGGGGGGGGGGCTGCCTTGAATGGGCATTGTAATGCTCCATCCCACCCAGGAGCAGGCACAGTCTCTCTGCTGATTACATTTTTACGTATGTTTATGGGTGGGGTTCCCCAGAATGTCCATGCCAAAGCCTTGCTTCAGAAATAAAATAGCCACTGTCTTTCAAGGGGCAGATGGGGGTATTAGCCCTGATCTGCCCTTGGGGCAGAAAGCCCACTAGGAACCAGGGATTTTTTAAATGTATATTTAGGGGTGGGGGCTGCCCTAAAGGGTCATTGTCATGCCCCCACCCAACCCACAAATAGGCACAGTCTTTCTGCCCAGTAAGAACCAGGGATTACATTTTTATAAAAAGTTAAGGGTGTGGGCTGTCCATGCCCCTCTGGGGGACAAATGTGGGCGTCGAACCCAGGACCCAAAACGCTGGCGTCTCCCTTGCAATACTAGATTGTTTTGTGATAGATCATTTTGATGTCTCCGCAACAAGTTTTGAGCCTTTTCTTGTCGCTGGCACTAGGCGTACCCACACAAGTGAGATACCATTTTTATCAGGAGACTTAAGGAAATGCTGGGTGGGTGGACGTTTGTGGCTCTCCACAGACTCCAGAAGTTTCCATCCCAGAAATTTGAGGAAAAGTTTTTTTTTTTAACAAAGTTTGAAATTTGCAAGGGATTCTGGGTAATAGTACCTGGTGAGAGCCACACAAGTCCTGCATCCTGAATTGCCCTGGGTGTCTAGTTTTAAAAAAATGTAAAGGTTTTATAGGTTTGCCGAGGTGCCAGCTGGGCGGGTTCAAGTTTGTGACTCCGTGCAGATTCCAGAACTTTCCATCACAGAAATGTGAGGAAAATTGATTTTTGTTTTTACAATGTTTGAGGATTGCAAGGGATTCTGGGTTACAGAATCTGGCGAAAGCCATACAAGTCACCCCATCCTGGATTCCCATGGGTGTCTAGCTTTAAAAAATGTACCAGTTTGCTAGGTTTCCCCAGGTGCTGGCTGAGCTAGGGCCCAAAATCCATAGCTAGGCAATTACAAAAAAGGGTCCGTTTTTACTGGAAAAATGTGATGTGTCCATGTTGCATTTTGGCCATTTCTTGTCGCAGGCACTAGGCCTACCCATGCAAGTGAGTTTCTGGGTCCCCTCAGATTCCAGAACTTTCCATCACAGAAAGGTGAGGAAATTGTGTATTTTTAGACAAATGTTGACGTCTGCAAGGGATTCTGGGTAACAGATTCTGGTGAGAGCCACACATTTCACCCCTTCCTGGATTCCTCTAGGTGTCTAGTTTCCAAAAATTCACAGGTTTTCAAGGTTTCTCTAGGTGCCAGCTAAGCTAGGGTCCAAAATCCACAGTTAAGCACATTACAAAAAAAAGAGTCAGTTTTCCTTGCTAGACTCATCAGTTGATCCTTTAACTTTTCTTTAACTGCAATGCTTAGCTCTTCACCCGGCATCCGCACTGAACTTTTTCCCCACCAAGTATGCAGCTCTTATCAACTATTCACCATCTCTGTCTCTATCTCTGTCTCTCTCGCTTTCTCCTCTCTCTCCCCCTCTCTCTCTCCACCCTTTCTCAACCCCGGCCATGTGGCTCACCTGGGACTTCTACAGCATGATGGGCATTTGCACCTCAGTGGTGTTGTGTAGTTCCTATAAAACTTATACAGGATCTGCGGGTTTGGACAGCATGCACTGTAGGATTGGTGTCAGACTGATTCTGAACGCCCCCACCGAGTATGTTGGCTTTTCTGTATCAGCTAGCTCACAGTGCCACTATAATCTCCTCTTAACAAGGAGAGAATAGTTCTTGGTAACCTTCGAACATGGCAACCCTGATCCCTCAGGATCGTGAAGCAATATACTACTTTCATTCAGTCACTCGTGCTTACTTCGCATGTTTTAGAGAGATACACAGAATAAACAGGCTGTGCGCTTTCAATAAGTATTCATTGAACAGTTGTTATTTTGGTGTAAAATAAATGTGCTGCAACAACCATTAGACTGTAAAAGATATAAATGATTAGCAGTGCAGTACTATAAAAGTAAACGGATGGTAAAGCTCTACCATTTTGCAGTAATCATGAATACATACAAGTATAGAAAATACATGATATAAAGATGCGGACTCCTACGATTCCTCCCTAACTAGATGTACCTAAGTGTACCTAGCATGTATGTAGGTGCTAGGCCAAGAATCCCTTTAGGATAAAGTCAACCCCATTACCTGAAGTGAGAGACTGTGGGACCCCGTCCTGGTCTCGAGTTGGACACCCAGCAAGGGATGTGTTTAGACAACTGCAAGCTGGAGTGTCTGCATGCAGGAACCTCAGCGTCTCTGGTCAGTGTGTCAGCCCGGAAGTCCTGGTCTCCTCTATCTATCTTAGCATCTTAGCAAGATGTGATGTATATATACCCATAGGTCGCCATGAGGTCTTACCTCGCTGTATTACTGTGTCGGCTTAAGGATGACATTGGGCATGAACTTAATACATAGATATTATACAGGAGATGGTAGTCCTGCTGTGCTTCCAAGAATCCGCATGCATAATGTATTAGATTTCGAACTAAGGAAAACACGCTTTCTGACTGCAGTGTTGTTTATAGGTAAATGGTCAGTCCTTGTAAACCATTGTAAGTGTAATGTAGGAAAGAATATAGGTAAAGGGTAACAAAGTTACCTGGGCCTACATTATGGTACCTGTATGGAATATAACAGTGGGGAATTACACACCACCACTCTTGAGTTCACACATCTTCCTCTTTCTTTTACAGTAAGCACACTGGTGTCCCATGTCACACTGTCCCTGCCATCCTGGTTGCAGCCCTCTAGATATCCAGGACCTATGCAATTCTTGTCGATAGCTTCCTTTCGGCAAGACAATGCAAGAGTCAGTGGCGGCTCCTCTGCTATGGCGGAGGAGAGGCCACCACCTTGCCCGCAGAGGCAATCAAAAAATAAAATGATGATGATTTTATTTTACATCCTTTAGCCGAGTCTTGAGAAGTGGGTGCACAGCACTGCAGCACGGAGAGGAGGTGTGATGATCACTGCTGACAGTTTGGCTGGCTGTCTTAGGACAACCAAACCATCATGCGCACTGACATCTCTCCAACCCAGCTGTGTTGGTGGGTGGAGTCATAAGCAGGCACAAACTCCCAGTTCCCGATAGGGAAAAAAAGGAACAAGCCTGCTCCACCCGATCCTGACACTGCTCTCATGGGTATGAGAGCATCCTCTAGATTGGCCGTTGAGGAGTCTGGAAGCTTCAGCCCGGGGGAGCAGAAGAGTGGCGAGCTGAGCAGAGAGCAGAACACCTGCAGGAATGTATTTATTTTATTTGTCTGTTTTGTTACAGGCCCCCCACGCTGCCCCACTGCATTTCCCTGACACCAGCGGCTACTGACAAGAGATCTACAAGCCCAGTGGTTACCAAACTTTTGACTCCTGAGGACCCCCACTGAATCACTACTGGAAGCCGGGGACCCCCAAGAAATTTGTACAATTTAAATTTCTTTTAAAAAAACGGCTTTTGAAGCAGAGGCAATTTCAAGAGGGAGACAGCCTGAATTGGGTCTATTGGCATGGACATGTATGCATACAGCAGTGCATTATTTAGTGGTACCCAAGGGCTTGTGGAAAGTGAGCAATCAGACAGCAGCACGAAAATGCTACTGCTGATCCTGGCTGCATCTATTTGTACCTGCCTGCCAAGTAACGGTAACCTATACATATGTGCCTTTCAATGTTTTATTGCTTTTATTGTATTGCCTGTATTTTCATTGTTGTGTCTGTGACTGCTGTTGTCTGTCTTCTCCCGCTGCCTGTATGTGGTCCGTGCCCATTTTTCTTCCCTATGTTCCCCTCGCTGTTCCCGTGCTCTCTCTGCCCGGTCTTTCCTTCTGTACCCCTCTCTGCCCCGTGTCTCTGCCCGGTTTTCCCTTCTGTTCCCCTCGCTGCCCCCGTGCCTCTCTGCCCGTTCTGCCTTCTGTTCTTAACTCCCCTTATATTTCTGTATTGTGTATTTCGCCTCTGTGCCATTCCTTTTTTGTGCCCGTCTGCCCTCTGTGTCACAAATTTTTCCCTCGTTTTTGTGCCCCTTTTGCCTTCTGTTCCACTCGTTTTTCCCTCATTTTTTGTGCCTTTCTGCGCCCTGTTCCACTCGTTTTTCATCGTTTTTGTGCCTTTCTGCCCTCTGTTCCACTCGTTTTTTGTGCCTTTCTGCCCCCTGTTTCACTAGTTTTTCACTCGTTTTTTGTGCCTTTCTGCCCTCTGTTCCACTTGTTTTTCCCTTGTTTTTTGTGCCTTTCTGCCCTCTGTGTTATAAAGAACAGGGTTAACCCATTATTAGTCACTGGGACCTGGGTGAATGATCGTTATAGATAGAGGGGTCCCAGACTGGGAGAAGGGAAAGGAATTATGAGAAATAATAAGAACAATACGTTGCATGAATGAAAAAACTGAAAACAAATCTAAAGTACGATTTTTTATTCACAAGGTACTGGAAACCTTTTCATTGGTTAAACAGTATACAAAAACTTTTTGTTCAATCTTCAAAATAAATATGCCCACATGTACAAGTGAGATGAGGGAAAGGGAGTGCTGTGAGGGGATTTAGTGGGGAATGTAAAGGAAAGACAATCTTCATTAAAGAAACCAATTAATGCAATTCTCTTTGTTCTAAAAAACACTTTTTGAGTGGTCCCCTTGTCCGGGGTCACAAAGGCTGCATAAATCAACACATTAATTGTAAACCAGGCTTCTGGGACAGCTGTATAGATCCTGCTAGCGGAAGAAGCTGGTGAGGAAAGTAGAAGTCTACGTTTCGACCCTAAGTATTGCAGGGGTGGTTTCCCTTACAACGCAGGTCTTCGTCAGGACAGAGAAAGGGGGGGAAGAAAATAGTGGGCAAACCTCCTAAGGGTAAAGGGAGAAAAACAAAATGAAATTAGGGTCCACAGGGGAGATCCCTAAACAACCATAGTGAGTGGAAAACCACTTGGAAAGAAATTCTTAAAACCACATACTGAAAACGAGGATTAAAGTGCTCCCCATGTGGGTAGTCAATTTCAATTTCAAGAAGTCTTTATTCGATTAGTTCATCATAAAAGACATAAAATACAATATAAACATACATGTGAACAATTAAAACAAGTATTAAATCATTTATAACTAATCAGCTTCTTGTACAAATAAACAAACAATTTTATAGTGGGACTTAAATACAACCATAAAACAATTTAAAACAAGAATTTAAATCATTTAAAATTAATCAATTTCTTGAACAAATATGCTACGTTTAACATAGGAGCTCTAATGCACCGTAGGTCAAGCGGTTACCAAAAACTAGGCTGTCACCATTTGAGTACTTTTAATATGCCTACTTCTAAGCACCCAGGCCCAACCCAGAAATTTAGCAACCCCGACAACAATAAGGGAATCTAGGTTAGTTCTTAACAATCTGGTTGCTTCCATAGCCATTCGGGTACCTAAATGTCTGCAGGCCGGTCCAAGCCATTTGGCTCTGGGGGCAGAATATAGAGGGCATACATACAAAAAGTGATTCAGGCTCTCCCCAGTACCATAACACTTGGGACAGAACCCCGTCCTTTCTGTTCCCCACTTTTTAGTGAACTCCCCAATGGGAAGCGAACCGCATCTGAATTGAAAGAATAATTTGCGGTCCAGGGGTTTGGTTATAGTGTCCCAATACCCTTCAAGCTTGGGCGCATCCTTATGTACAATAAACAGACCGGTAAGGCTGCTGGGGCTCGACTTCAGGTACATATTAAGAGTCACCCAATCCCAGTAACATTTTTTAAGATCCCTTTTAGAGGGGAAAATGGCTGACTCAGGCGAGGACCACAAAGAGCCAAGACCCAAAGCTAATAAAGTAGCCTTAAGGTCTCTGAACCAACCAATATTCGTGGCACCAGGACTATTTTTAACCTCCAAGCATGCTTCAGCATAATAGTGGAGTTCAGGTGTTGTCCACAGACGACGCCAGAATGTTAATGGACGAAGTCTTGCTTGGTCCACCACCGAATGGCACCCAAGATCATAAAGAAGAGGGGTTAAAGGGGTCGACTGTGGCAAACCTATAGTTAACCTTAAAAATTTATTTTGGGCATGTATTAATGGGTTCAGATTACTGCCACCCCATAGTTCCGCACCATAGAGGACCGCTGATAGTACCTTCCCACCATAGATCTTTATAAGCGGGGACATTGGCCTCGTAAATGACCCTTTGTGCTCCTTAATCAGTGCCCCGCCCAGCTGTTGATGTTTCAAAGTCATGAGCTCAATCTGATGGGTCCAGCTCAACGTGTCGCTGAAGGTAACTCCCAGGTAGGTGAAATGCTTGGTTTGTTCCAGGGGGATATCCCCCATGGAAACCCTGGCGTTTCTTTGCTTGTGCCCCCTCAAAACCATGAATTTCGTTTTGGACACGTTCACCTCCAGCTCATGTTCGCTGCAGAAACTCTCGAACCTTGTCAGTGCCTTTTGCAGACCCTGTCTGGTTCGTGAAATCAAGAGAGTGTCGTCGGCGAACATGAGCAGGGGCATTCGCAAGCCCGCCAGGCTTGGAGCATCCGTGGAGAAGTTATCGAAGTATTTGGTAACCCCGTTGATATATAGGGAGAACAAGGTAGGGGCCATTACACAACCCTGCCTGACTCCCTTATCCACAGGAAAATTTTCCGTCACCTCTCCCGGTTTTCCCCAGCGCACATACGCAAAGGTCTGGGCGTGGAGGTTCACTATAAGGCGAACCAATATAGGGGGCATACCCATATCCAATAAGGAGTTCCATAGACCTGCCCTCGGGACCAGGTCAAAAGCTGACCTAAGATCCACGAAGGCCGCGTACAGGTTGCCTTTTCCCAAAGTAACTGTCTTCCAATGCAGAAGCATAAAACGGAAAGCCTGATCCAAGGTGCTCACATGGGATCGGAACCCTGCTTGAAGAGGGGTGAGGATGTCATACTCCTCTATCCATGCCTGGATCCTAGTGAGCAGAAGACGGGTGATAATCTTCTGTACCGCGTCTATTAAGCTGATCGGCCGGTAGTTGGATGGAACCGACCGATCGCCTTTCTTAAAGATCGGCAGTATTTCAGCACCAGCCCAGGAATCGGGTACTCTGGCGTCCGCTGCCAATGCATTAACCAAACGCACCAAATATGGAACCCAAAGGTCATGGTCCTCCAAAAAAATATCCGCAGGGATACAGTCAGGACCAGGCACTTTACCCCTAGGGATAGCTCTCAAAACTACTTCAACTTCCTTAGCCGTAAACACAAGAGTGTCAAAGGATAATGGCCATCTAATGGAAACATACGGTGTATTACAACATCTAAATTGTTCCACAAAATGGGACACCCATTTTTGTGGTTCAACAGAAGCAGGGCTTGGGCGATCGTCCTGTGAATTACCCCACCTAAGAAGGTGCCAGAACTGCTGTAGATTCCTACTCCCACAGGCCTCAGTTAGCGATATCCAACGCTCATTATCCCAATCAGCTTTGGCATGGCGCTTTGCTTCATTGAAGGCTTTCCTACTTACTTTAATTAGGGCAGGGTTCTTTGATTTTAGAGCCTTGAACAGATCTGCGTGAGACTTCTTGCAGGTGTCGTTAAACCAATTTAATGGTTTCTTACCCTTTCCTCTCCCTTTATTTGCAACATATTTAACAAAAAAAGATTTTAGGGACAAAAATAAGCTGGCATGAATCGCTGCAATGTCTAAATTCTGTACACCACAGTTTGCAGTTTCTGCCAGGGAGTTTGAGACCAGAGCTCTAATCTTTGTACGTGCTTCCACGTCAACCGAAACCTTTGGCCATCGTACCCTCCTCATATCATTTGAAAGTGCAACCGCCTCCTGAACAGGATTAAAGTGTCGTACATTCAACCCGAGGAAACTAAAATCCTTTAACTCTGCCACCAAAGGGTCATGGTCACTTTCTTGGCACGGTCTAACAGACATATCCAGAACCACCGGCCACATTGATATGTCAACTAAAATGTAGTCAATACGACTACTGTGTCTACCATTAAAAAAGGTATAATTACCCATCCTATCCGAGCTAGTCCGACCATTGAGTGCACGAAGCCCCCAATTCAGACAAAGACCTTTAATAAATACCGCTGCTTGAGACCATTTGATTATCGGGGGTAATTCAAGTTGTGGGATTCCCCAGATCTCATCCTCTGCATTTGTTAACAGACCATCATCATTACTTAGTGGTTCAAAGCAGGTATTAAGATCACCCATAAGCACTACATGACCAGAGTTTACATTGGAGCTTAAAAACTCATCTAAGCAAGCAAGGGTGTCTACGACTCTACCACCCGTCATACCCCTAGCATAAACATTGATCAACAGTATATCCAACCCACCGCATGTTCGGATGCTAACTATCAATAAATCTAAACAATCAATAAAAATTTCATTGACAGTTACACCTGCAGCTTGACGAACCCAAGTTGTTAGGCCACCCATAGCCCGACCTCTTAGGCCTTTAGTCGCGGGTTTATAGAAATTCAAAAAACCTGGGAGATACACTGGAGAAATTGCCCAGGTTTCCTGAAAACACCAAATATCTCCTAGTGAAATAAACTCTACCCAATCAGGATTACATGTACGAGGTTCTAACCCTGCAATATTCCAGCAACCCATAACAGTTCCCTTGTTGTACATTTGTTCACATAGGTTGGTATTCTCAGACACGCTGGAAACATTAGACAGGGAGGGAGTTTGTTCGTGCCCAAGGGCAACCTGGCTTGTACCCAACATCGTCAACCCAGCAGACCCAACTTGGGGACATGGGGGTTGATTTGCACCCACTATGATAACATTCATTGATGACAAAGGGGTTAGTGACAAATCCAGTGTACCCATCTCCAATTGGTTACTCATACCCCCCTTCATAAAGTTACATGGATGCGCAACAGAACTTCCAGAATTATTAGATGAATTAAGGAGAACCGCCCCCCCTCCCAAGTATACCGGATGAGACACATCATCCCCTATCGACAATACTGGTCAATCATTTGATGATAACCCTGATAGGGGATCATAAAGGTTCCTCAACTGTATGTTCCAATGATCTTTTGGGTTAAAACTAGTTAGATTTGGATAAACTGGATAGTAGTTGGGGGGTTGTTGGACCTGCGGAAAGGCATGGTTGAAAGGAACTGTAGGGTACAGAGGATTATTTGTGACGAAGTTATTTGATAAAACTGGTGGACCGGGGGGTTGAGGTTTAATTTTAGCCCAACCCGGTGTTTGCGGGGGACAGTTGTAAGTAGATTGGGTGTAGGAACGATACCGTTCCTCAGGGTTAATTTGTGGTCCATAATAGCTAGGTGTAAAATTGGACCATTTGAGGAGGCTTTTGGTATTTGAAACATGGGGTCGTTCAGTTGGATTAATCAGGGTCTCAGGATAAAAGTAACTAAGATTCCTGGTAGAAACCCCTCCCTCATGTTTCCCTACAAACCAATCAGAGATGTAAGATACTACTCTGTTGTCCCTAAAGTTGATGATAACTATATCACCCTCTATATCCTTTGGGCGAACCCCCACCCATTGACATCTTCTGACCGTGACTATGTCCCCATTGAGATGCGCGGGAAGGGGTCTATTAGTCTTTAGCCAAAAGATGACTTTATTTTTTAAACTATCAATGTTTTCCCGATCCCCTTCCGAGACAGGTGGCACCCCCGTCATTACAATAACAAAGTTCATAGAGTCCGGCGGCAAGTCCACATTATGCCTCTTTAATGGGGGATTGTGGGAATTACCAATAAAGGGGGCCGGTGTACCCTCCCCTTTCTTTGTCTGTTTCACAGTTCCCTGTGGCGGGAGTTTACTAACAACTGCCCTGGGGTTCGCATTGGCCGTGCTGGCTAGTCTTGGAGGTTTAACAGCCACAGCCGACACTTTAATTGGAATAGTGGCTGCATTGGTTGCACTATTAGGGGGTTTACTGGTATTAGTATTTATAGTACCTGTCACGGGTTTAGCAGTTTGGGTGTTGATGGGAACACCCTTACCCTTAACAGAGGTGGAAGGCTGTATTAGCTCAGGGGACACCAATAGGCAATCCAATTTTTCACTCACAACCCTAACCCGCTCTAGCAAAGGTAACATGTAAGACTTAATGAGCTTCTCTATGAAGACACGAGACGCCTCACTGAGTCCTTCAAGAGCTAGGTCCGGAATAGGCGGGATTTGTATTTCTGGTGTCAATGAATCTACATGATGAGGGATTAGTTGTTCTGGGATAACAGTTGGTGGGGGGGTTATTACAGTACGGCGGTTTTGGCCTTTCCTTTTTACCCCACCCTTTCTCCTTCTTTTCCTCGGTGGGGAACATACCACCCTCTTAGCATCAACAGGCCCAATAACAGCATCGCCCACACCCTTCAGTGGTGAGTTCTCACTAGGTTCAATACAGACCAGTGAAGGGTTGGGGAACGTGGGACAGGGCCCCTCATCCCTAGGTTGGCTATCTAGAATATTTACATCCACAAAACTCGAGTGATCAATAGGAATACAGAGTAGCTGATCACCACAGGTTGCACTGACACATGGCGGCGAAATAGTAGGAAACCTAAATATGCTAGGAGTTTGGTTAATATCTGTACCATCATCCTCAATCGAGCTCAGCCCTCGGACATCCGTGGCCTGAGTAAGATTTGAGTCTGATGCGAGGGGCAATTGGCTTCTCTTCAGTTGCTCAATTGAGCGTCGTCGCACCGCTCTTCTTTCCGCAAGGAGGAGATCCCTATCTACATCCTTAGTTGTTTTTTTAAAAAATTTGTCAAGAGGGCCAAGTGGAAAACTACCCACACCAGGGGGGGCTGAGTGACTCATATCAAACAGTGGAATAAACAAGAGTAGAAAGAGAATATAATAACTACCCCTTTTTGATACCTTGCTACAGAGCTAGCAGCGGCAAGGCGGTGGGCAACTATAAAATAAATAATTAAAATGACATACAATTTTACATACAAATGACAATCCCGTGGCCCAGCCCGGCCTCCAGCGGCCCCGGACGGCCACAGACGGTCCCGCCCTTGTCCCGGGCTTCTCCCGCACGCTCTCCCGCGCTGCGGGAGTACTGGTGGCTATTATAGAGTGTGCACACAATAGGTGGAAGAGTAGGAGGGGTCGGGGAGAGCGGCCCAGGTGTTGCTGCTCCGGGCTGGCGGGCGCTCCTGGGAGTTGCAGTCCCTGATGAGCACTCGCTCTCGCTCGCAGCCCCGTAAAAACACTTCCCTCTGCTTCCCTTCACGAAGCTGCAGTCAAGAACACCACACGCTGCGGGACCCGCGGAGCGGGTTCCGCGAGTAGTAGGTCTGCTGGCAGGTCAATCCCAAACGGGTAATAAAAGGTTCTGTGGGTAGTACTGACAAGACCTGAGACACCGTATATACGTGGAATCGATAAAGTGTCACCTCCACACGTTCATACTAACAGATTCCGTGCAAATTATCATACACGCTGCACCATGTACCTAAAACCAGCGCATTGTGTAATCATCCGTGTATACCAAATTCTACAGGAAAGATGGTTTGAAAGAGAAAACGGGAAAACCTCCAAAGGGACCATAACCCAAAAGTGAACCACATTAATGCACGTAATTTACCTTAGAAATAAGGGACAGGATGGTAAAGGTTCAAATAATTGTTGGAAGAACGTGTTGGCTGATAACTGCGGGAGAAACAATCATACAGATTCTATCACGACACATCCTATCCAAAAGAAAACTCTGTTAAAGGACAACGGTCTGCTGAGGTGGCAACCTGGGTCATACATGAGGGGCAAGCAGTTGCGGGCTCACCTGTCTAAAAAGTTAAAGTCATGGAGCACGGATGAACAAAGCAGCAAACATCTCGCTCCGTCAGAGGGATGCAGAGACTAGCGTCTCCGCTGGGGGCTAGTCAACCTGGAAAAAGGACTTAGTATCATTATCAATGTACGACAGTTCGTTTGGAGCGGTAAGCGATTTGACAGCCATAAGAGGTCACCCAATGCTATGAGTAATAAAACAGCTCACCTGTCAATATTGTTAGGAAAAACAGGAAAAAACAACAGCACGACCTCGCTAGCGTCTATCGTGGGTGTTGGATTACCTAGGAGGAGAGAGCAGCCTTAGTAGAAATACCTTACGTAAAAAGCGTCCGCTAAAGAGGCTAAAATGGGGGGTGCACCGGTCCCTGCTAAAACATCATGACTCACCTATCGAATCAATTTCAAAACCGGCCAACTCTGGGTCACTCTGCAGAATTTCCCGTTAGATGACAGCAAATGCAAACTACTGGCCTCGAGGCTCACTCAACTAGGAAGCGACGTGCCGGGGGCGTGGCCAAACACGAGCAGAAACGTGAAAAAAGACTACACTGTTGTTTGGTTGCTAGGGAACCCACTTTGTCTAATGGAGAAAAGACTGGGTATATTACGTTCTAAATCATGATTATTATTGAGGATTCGTTCATAACATTGGGGCATTGCTTTAGATTTGTTTTCTGTTTTTTCATTCATGCAACGTATTGTTCTTATTATTTCTCATAATTCCTTTCCCTTCTCCCAGTCTGGGACCCTTCTATCTATTTCTGCCCACTGTGCCACTCGTTTTTCCCTCGGTTTTTTTGTGCCCTTCTGCCCTCTGTTCCACTCATTTTTCCCTCGTTTTTTGTGCCATTCTGCCCCCTGTTCCACTTGTTTTTTGTGCCCTTCTGCCCTCTGTTCCACTCATTTTTTGTGCCTTTCTGCCCTCTGTTCCACTCGTTTTTTGTGCCTTTCTGCCCTCTGTTGCACTCGATTTTCCCTCGTTTTTGGTGCCCTTCTGCCCTATGTTCCACTCGTTTTTCCCCTCGTTTTTGTGCCTTTCTGCCATTTGTTCCACTCGTTTTTTGTGCCTTTCAGCCCTCTGTTCCACTTCGTTTTCCCCTTGTTTTTTTGTGTCCCTTTTGCCTTCTGTTCCGCTTGTTTCCACAGCCGCTGTGCCCCCTGCGGCCCTGCCACCCTGACTGCCCACTGCCCATTCGCTGCCCCCGCCTCCTGATTGTATTGTTGTGGTCTTGCCGCCCCTGCGCCAACATTCACAGCTCTTGTGTGCTGTGAGGACGCATGGGCATTTTATTTTTCACTACGACGACAGGCAGTTGAGTCCTGCGGACCCCCTGGGAATGTCTCACAGACCCCTGGGGGTCCGCGGACCACAGTTTGGGAAACGGTGTGCTAGCCCGTTTCTCTTTTTATCTTGCTCCCTAGTCTCCCGATCTATTTTAAATTTCTTCCTGATCCTTTCTAAATCTTTCGTTTTCCTTTAGCTTTTCCTGATCTAACCTGTCTTCTCTTTCTAGAGGTGGTAAACAGGACTTGCAAAATTAAAAGTGCTGCTTTTGCCCTTCTAAGTAAATCTCTTCCCCTTGACAGGGCCTCAGTGGGGACACCCCCGATTATTTTTTATTTTATTAAATACACTATTTTTGCTGTTGAGGTCACAAACCCCCAGGCTACGTTTGCAGCCCTCGGTGTGACCCTGAAATCCACGAACCCTAACTGAAATCTTCATTGCCAGGGGCCTGCAAGCATATGGCTTGATTCGTGGGACTGCATTGGCTTTTCTCCAGGCTTTTCTCGTAGTTTGCAGACCAAGAACCATAATTCCTAAAACAAATTAAAAAATAATTAGAGCCTGGCCAAGTGGGTTAGCCATCAGCAGCGGTTTGGGAACAGGTCTTGGATGTAAGACCGGACTGTGGGCACCCCCCCCCCCGCCCCACCCCCCGGGCACAAATTAAGGTGTGTCACATTAATGGTGAGATCATGAGCGTTGCATTTTGGTGTGCGAATAATGGTTTGCATGGCTGTGTGTAAGCTATGATTTTTATAGTTTTTTCTGTCGTAATTCATAACCATAACAGTACTTTAATGGTGTTTTTCTCAATGAATCTCAGAGGGATTATTTTTATCTACCGTTGGTGTTATAACCAAAGTTAACCATAACTTACTTTCATGTTTGCTTTTTAGCACCCTTAATAGGTTTAAACCCCCACTCCACTGTGAATTAAAACACGAGGACTAAGGTTGAATGGTTTGTAAATGTCATTAAAACCCCCAAGTCGCCAATATAGGACCATATACATGGTACTGGGTGTGTTCGTTTTAATTGCATGCTTTTTAGGGCAAGTGGCTTGAAAATGTTTTTTTCATAAGAGGAAATGTTTATTAAAAACTGCACTACGTTGTTTTTTTTTACCGTAAAATATAGATGAGGAAGTACTTAATTATATAATTACAAATCTAGAACTTTAGAAAAAAACAAACTTTGATGAAAAATGCATTTGGTCTGTAAAAGGAAGAGATAGCTGAAGTTGATCTCTGCAAGTCGCAGCTAACAATGGGCCGGAGTTAGAGTGATCAGGTTTAGTTTACCTTTCATGAATAGAAAGTTGATAAAATAGCGGACAACTGTAATAGTATGTCCGTTGGTTTAGGGCTGGAATTGTGATGATAAAACCCCTATTTTACAGAAACCTGTGATCTTTTTTCCATATTTCACAGGGGGCTGTGCAATATTTTCTATATTTTACAGGTGCCTGTGAAGTATTGTTTTAATACTACTGCATTGTGTGCAAAAAAGGAACTGAGCCATAAAGTAATTATAAAATGAAACTAAGCTTCGAATGGAAAACGGAACCATTCTCGTTAAAGGGAAGCGTATGACATGATTGTGACATCACGTCGTGTGACAAAGTTACATCATTGCAGATTGTCTATGTCAATTACTCATTTAACGATTGTACTGTCTGCTTACGAATTCAATGGAAGACTGATAATGTCACTGGAAGCTGGATGCTAAGAACTTTAAAAAAGAAATGAGTGATGTATGCATGATTGATAGGCCTGGGGATGGGTAGTCAGTCGTGGCTGTTTTCCATGGGGCATTGGGGTTACAGGCCATGAGGTTCGGCAGACTGCGCACAGCATTTGGCTCTCATGGAACTGCGCCCATGGCCTTGGGTTTGCCCCACCAATAATTTGGTGAACCTGGCTCCCATGAGTGCTACTTACTTTATGGGCTAGGGTTTTGCTTTTAAAGTGACCAATTTAGTTATATCCATTACGAGGTGAAGATAGAAATAATTTTGAGCTTTAACATGAAAAGGGAGGTTGAGGCTTAATGATATATTTAGACACTAGGAAGTTAGTTTATGCATGAAGCGACCTCAATGGAGAAGTAGTGGAGATAAAAACTGTAAACAAACGTAAAAAAAAAAAAACGCACCGGTATAAATCAGCAACTGTCGGCAGGTGTAAAGCTTAATAGAGAGGTAGAGCCGGCCTGGCTCCTATCAGATTAAAATGGGATGGGAAAGGGACTGAGAAGATGGACCAAAAAGTTATTTGTGTCCGACCAGGTGACATTCCTCGAACAGCCTTGGCAAGAGGCCAACCATTGAGTCTTGATGAAATAGAAAGCCCTTCGCAGCTGATACAATGGATGCCGCCGACCTTCACCCGGCTGGAAAGGGTTAACGCTCCCGCCTTTCCCTGATCCCCGCGCTCAGGCAATCAGCTATTCTGGGCAGTATTGTGATGGGAGTTGTCATGGCGTTCCTATCTCCCTGGATCTCCCTGTAGCCTCTCACTGACAGGTTCAAGTGGCTTCTCTCTCTCAATCTCCAAATCTCCGGCAATATTTGGAGCCAGTGAGTCACAGATACAGAAATATTTCAAGTGCCGCGGTTCTCCTCAGAGGGTAGCAGGGCGTCGATGTGAGGCAGGGCGTCACATCTGCGCCGGGGGACTACCTGATGCTGTCAGCGCGGTGCTGGGGCCGCGCGGAGCTGTGAATGACACCCTGCCAGGGATGATATTTCAGGACGCCACAGAGAGAAAGATGATGCAACTCCAGGGTGACTTTGTTCCCTCCCTGTCAAAGAGCAGCAGTCCCGAGAGAGAGAGAGCGCGCGAGTCCTGAGAGAGAGAGCGCGCGCATTTTTACTTCTGCCAGTCAAAGGCTAAAGCTGCCAGCCCGTGACTGGTCACCCTAAGCCTGTCTCTGTGCAGACATATATACCGACGTGACTGGCCGTTGGAACCCAGCAAGGCCTCTGTGGCCACATGGTTCTGTAAAGTAATGCTTAAAGGTTACTTAAAGGCAGTGCTTTAAAATGGGCCAGTACTGTCCGGTACGGAGTACCGGCACTCTTTTATTTTGAGAGGGAGAGTACGGGAACTTTTCAGGAGAGACATAATACTTTTAATTGGAGAGTACGGGTACTTCTCAGAAAGAAGCAGGGACTCTGACACATAGTGCCAATACGGCAACACTCATCATCCCCCCCCATACACCTAGAGAAATACCAGACAAGACACCTTCTTTGTGGAGAAAACTGCTGCAGGTTTATTAGCATTGCAAATATGCCAAGATTGGTGAGTTAACTTACGGGTGATCCCAGTGCAGGCAGCCCCACGCCGTCTGCCACCTGATGAGCCAAATTACACCGTGGCCAATCCAATCGGTGTTTGTCAGATTTGGGGGAGGGGCGATCCCTCCCCCCCCCCCCCCCCTGGACCGGGCACTTCTCAGAAAGAAGCAGGGACTCTCCCACAGAGTACCTGCACTTCTATTTTTCCATTTCAAGCACTGCTTAATGGTGATAGCTCAATGTATTTCACATGTCCAATTATGTAAAATGTTAATCGAGGTTCATTGAATCTGTGTGGTGCTCTGAAACCTAACTCGGCTTGGACTGCAAAAGTTGTTTAAATGGAAAGAAATAAGTGCAGGTACTCACCAAATGGACCTGTGGGCAAGGGGTGGAACAAGGGGTGGAGTTCGGGGCGGTTCAGGAAATCTGCATGCATTGTAACAATGTTGAGAAATGGACAAATAGAATCATCTCAGCAATTCTATTAGGTAATACATATGACTGACACCCTGTGTTCAAGACACACAAAAACAACATCTGGGATTGATGGGGCTATCAACTCTAACTGAAGCATTCAGAAAGCAATTTGGCACTGCCAGAACAATGCTGGAAGTTGAGAGAGTCATCAAATTCCTACATTAAATAAATTGCAACGTCCTAATAAATGTGCACTACTGCATGTGTCTTTGTTGCCAATTTCTTTAGGGCACAGTTTAAAAAAAAGAATACGATTCTGTTCTCAATCACAGGTTTTTGAATCGACGTCAGGACTCGAACCTTGTTCTACAGTTCTAAAGTTGGCCGCTCTTGACTTTATGTCACATCTCCTTTTCTGCCGCTACACTGTTGCCTCTCTGGTAACTTGTGCTACAGTGTGGTGCTCAAGGGATATTAACTGACACTGTTTCAATTAATGCACGTTTTACATTGTACAAATCACATATAACTGGTAAACCAAGGTTGTTCTTGCAGTATAACCCTTAGACACATTGCAGACAAAACACACAAACCGCATGTAGCTTTCATTCTTGTTAAGAAAGAGTGTCACTTTGCAAAAAATGCCGCGGCTGTGCCAGTGGCTGCCGCAGGACTAGCTTCCTGCAGTTTAGCAGAAGGTGAAGGCATTCTTGGTCTTCCTGCTCCCCACTGGGGTTCCATTGAGAGTCCTGGAGCTGTGCGGTGGTTGGTCTGGTCCCCCAGACAGCGGACGAGAACTGGATTAAGAGCTCTCAGGCGGCACAGGAAGGCACACAGGCAGTCTGACTGAACAGCAGAGAAAGACTCAGACAGCCATAGATTGTGCCTGTGACAGCCTGCACATTTCACCTTGTTGAACCTAATTAGACAACTGGAAGTATAAGTTGGCTGGTGCTGTGCAACCGGAATCTTGGAGAAGGTGCTGCAGAACGGTTGTGTTATGTATACTGCTCTCTACATGGTTTATCATCGGGTTGGGGGTGGTTTGACTAAAGGTTGCTGAGTGCCAATGCTGGCCACTGTGAGTACCAGTACTCTCCTTTGTCCAAGAAGTCCCGGTACTCAAGGGAATAAAAGTACTCAGTACCGGTGAGTACCGGCCCATTTAAAGCATTGCACTGCACTCCTAAAATGATAGTAGGGATGTAACAAAGGGATGGAGGAAAGGAGAAAGGATGAGGAGGCGGCGGGGGTAGGAAGGAGGGAATAAATATACAGTCAGACCTGAACAGGTAAGCAGCAGCAAGCATGAATTAATAAATGCAAGAATGCTCCTGGTTTCTTTGGTCAGGTGGCTTCCTAAAAGTAATCTGCAAAATAATATACAGACTGAATATACAGACATGCTCGGTTGCCATTTTATGGGAGCAGCCATTCATAGAACACTGAGTAATCCTACTTTCTTGCCTTTAGCACCACCCTAGGATGCATCATTAAAGCAGTGTTTGTTTAATTACTATACTTCAACCATGTTTCAAAATATTTGTGGATTTATTAAACTGTCCTCGATATAATTCAGGACTGAAGTGAGACACACATTTGATCCCCTCATGGTGGGATAGACTAGAAACGAATAAAATGACAGGTACACCCAAAATCCTACACCTTTGTTACTATTCATTGCACTGTCAACATTTTTCAAGGAAGCCATCAAAATACAGACTTGCTCTGGAATTGCAAACATCCCAGACTATCTCTGCAAACACTTCAAGAAAGCAAACTGGACGGAATAATCAACTTCCCTCGTTACTAAGACATTAAAAGGATATTACAAGAATTTGATTGGCAAAAACACCCACCTAATCACAACACATTGACATCATCTGTTGTATTTGATCTAATATAGAATTACATACACCATCCACTCGCCAGTTTCGGAATAAATGGAAAGAAAATTGGAATCACAGATCTTAATCAACTTCTACAGGTGAGCTCCTTCCAATTGGAAGGGATTAAACAACTTAATCTCCAGTTACTGCATTAATAAATTGTCAGACTTAAGTTTCTTATTCTAAGATTAATGATTAAAGAGAAGTTCACAACAGGAACCACATACAAATTTAAATTAATTAAGTAGCCAATACCTCTGAGCTCAGCTAACTCTACACGAATATGTTAACAGGAAAGATGGCAACCGCACCGAGAATACTATTACACATGGAAAAAAGCTCAATCTTACATTAAATCAATCAAGAATTTATAATTAATCAAGAGTTTATAAAGCACAGCAAATCACCTGTGAGTTTCTCAAGGCGCTGGAGTTGCTAGCTGATTCATGGTGATCTGTTCATTCGAACAGCTAGGTCTTGAGTCCTTTCCTGAATTGTCGGAGTGCTGAGGGTGTCCTGATGTGCAGGGGGAGGTAGTTCCAAAAGTTGTCTCCCCGGTGTGAGAAGGAGCGTCCTCCACTGCTGCCATGGCAGATCCGGTGGGTGTCTACGAGGAAGAGGGAGGTGGATGAGAGGTGTCTAGTCGGTTGGTGGAAGGTCATGGATTTGTTAAAGTATGCTGGTCCTTCGTTGTGCAGGGCTTTGTATGCATGGGTCAGAATCTTGAACTGGCATCTCTTCTGGATCAGGAGCCACTGTTGCTTTTTTTGATGTAGAGTGTGATGTGGGTCCGTCTGGGGAGGTTGAGTATGAGTCTTGCTGCTGAGTTTTGTATTGTCTATAGTCTCATCATGAGGTGTGTGGTGATTCCTACAGAGTGTTTTCCCGTAGTGCAGCCTGCTGGTGACAAGGGCCTGCGTTACGGTTCTTCTGGTGTTGGCTGGAAGCCACCTGAAAATCTGGCAGAGCATGCATAGGGTGTGGAAGCAGGCGAATGAGACAAATGTATCTCAAAATTTGTTAAAGAGCCATAACCTCCTTAAGACCCGCCTCTTTTATCCAAACCATTTTCTTTATTCTTCACAGAAAGATATCTTCAGAAAGATATCACAAGGCAAGCCTGCAAGAAGAAGATAAATGTTGGAAGTGCCAGGAAAAAGGACCTACAAAATAGACTATTCTCTTTTGTATCGAATTACAACAGTATTGGCACAGTGTTTCTGCAAAAATACAGGATAGAATCGACCCGCAGTATGACAACTCAGCTAATATCCTTCTTTGAACATTGGAAAACATAACATCTATAAATGGGCATCAAATCAAACTCTGTAATACCCTGTTGATTTTTGGACTACAGAGAATAACAGGCACATGGGAATCCGCCAATCCACCAGGCATGATCAGTGGTGGAACAAAGGCTCAGTTTAAAAATACCACTCCCACACCAGTGAAAGTCAGATGGAACTTATCCAAGGTCAACACTTGTAGACTTTCTCAACAGAAAACCATCGAGACTTATGAAAGATGGTTCCAGAGTGGTACTTGACAAGCCGCCATACAGTATGCAACAAATGAACGTGTGCTGCATAACAAACCCATCAGACCATAATATCCTTCTGCTTTCCACAGCCTTGGCTTCTGTACCTCAAACATGGATTCATCACTGATAAAACCCCAACTCAACCACTGTTATTCCCATATTCCCCTTCATCCCTTTGTGGACCCGTCCACTCATAGTTCTTGCATACATATACTATTAGTATGTGATGGCAAATTGTTATCTAACGCTTAAACTAAGCAGCACCATGAAACTAAAGAAGAGAAATAGTAAATAATCCTGCTGGTTTGCATGGGGTGAAGAGATGGAGCCACCAGAGTGACCGACCCTTCCCCTGTTCACGCTGTTGTGTTGTGGAAAAGGGCATTCTCCGGAGAAGCCCCATTGAGCGTATCACACACAGTGCTGAAGGCACCCTCAGGGGGCATAGTTCATGATGCTGCAGGTAGTCTGGCACTCTAGGACCCTGCAGGATTAGGGGCCCACTGCACCCCAAATCATGTCTTTCTCTTACTACCCAGTTGCTGTGTTGGTGAACAATAATCCTTGTTTGCATTATTGTTCATGGCACTTTTGCACCGCCCGAAGGTGCCCTGCTACCAGTGTGGTCTCTGCATAAGCAAGTGCATTCTGGGAGGAAGTAGCACCTTTTGACGCGCTTCATGTAGGCGGAGGCAGGGGCGTAGCTACCATTGATGCAGCAGGTGCAGTGGCACCGGAGCCCCGAGGGGCCCATTGAACACTGACACTTGCTGTACTTTACTACCCCAACAGCAGTCAAGGGGCCATTTTCCTGGCCTGCACCAGGGCCCGTGGCATCCTTGCTACACTACTGCACGAAGGAATGGCCATGGGGCATCCCTCACTTAAAAATAAACGTTAAAAGCTTTAACATACACAGCGTAACCTGCAGTGTTGGGAGTAATTCCTGTCTAAAGGAGATGAAAGTCTTAATAGGTGAAGTCTGAAGAAACATCTCTGTTGGAAGTGGCTCCTGTTAAAGGAGAACGGATTTTTGGATGGCGGGAGCAGCGCTGCTGGGAGGGCTCTTTAAGCCAATGCTGACACAGCGGGATAGCGAAGACACACAGAAGGGTTCAGAAAGAATGCATTTGAAACAGCTATTTCCTGCGGAAGAATTTATTTTAGAGTTTAGAAAAGTTAATTTCCTACTTAGTAATTTGTTTCCGCCAACTCCGGGGCCTTCAGACCTTTCAGACCTTTCAGAGATTAAAAGGCCTAGTCAGCAGGTGACGTCCGAAGCTGCCCTGCAAGAGGGATCAGGCCGCCCTTGTAGTGTAAACACATAACTATACCGCAAGTTTACCTTTGCACCACACGTTTACCGTCTATCACGATAAATAGCAGGTGTCACTGTCTATTACTCAGTCGAATGGAAATCACTCTATCGACCAGCGGGGATTACCACAGATCAGTGTCAGTTGTAATAGTTTAACTCACTGCGTCATCTCACCAGCGAACTTCACTATTTATACGGTACAGAACAAACCTCAGCACGCAATGTAATAAACGATTCCTTTGACTCTCACTTCAGGTGTGTATGTTCCTCTAGTTTTTGAGGGCTGCTAATACTGAACAATCCACAGCCTTCTGGTTTTGGTGTTATTATTATCATAAGCCACAGTATAATTGTTATCAACCAGAGAGAGTTATTGACTATGTGCTTGCAGTCATTGCCACTTGAATCACATAATTTGGTGGTGTCTTCCGCATATTTTTTGATTTGTTGTATTTCTCACATAATCCATTTTCTGCAAAATCTGCAGATTTTAACAAAGTTAAAATCTGTTTCTAGCTCGAAGGGTTCAAAAGTTAACTGAAAATGCACGGCTAGTGTTAGCACGGAGTGGAAAGCCTCTATAAAGATTGACCAGTCACTTTTTTTTGTTTATTGCTGTATTTGGGTGTTAAGCTGGTACTTTAGAGGTGAAAGCTTCGCCCAAACAGTGCAACTTTGAGTAAACACACAATAATACAGTAGTCACACTGAGCCGTTTCTACCATTAGGTAAGACTAGGCAGCCGCCTAGGGCGGTAAAAGGGGGAGGGCAGCAAAAAACGAAACATTTGTGTATGCACGTAACACAGTCCCAGTGTGCAGAAGGTCCCAAACCTTCAGGACTCAGTGCCCCATTTTGTCAGGGGTAAATGAATATCTGTGTTGTACGGCAGAGGCAGGTGCCCCTCATCACAATCTGCCGGGAGTAGGGGCTGTGGTACAAAAGGGGGTGGTGATGGACGAAGCATCTGAACCAATCAAACACTCACACCCAGTCAACAGATTTGGGTTTAATCTATCACTGTTCTTTAGCCCACTCTGCCACCCCAGTTCAGACATGGCCATATGCAAATCAGTCTGACCCTGTGCCTCAATGGAACTGTCCAGCCCGAACTGCCAAGCCATGCCTTCCCTGGACCGGAAACAAGCTTCCGAGGACCGGTTTCTGGCATTTCAGCCGTCTTCAGCCCGGCTTGCTTGAATCCAGTGGCAAAGTGAGCAAGGGACTCACGTCTGAGCATACCCTGCCAACTTATGGCGAACGAAGTGGTACAAAAGGGGGTTGTGATGGACGAAGCATCTGAACCAATCAAACACTCACACCCAGTCAACACATCTGGGTTTAATCCATCACTGTTCTTTAGCCCACTCTGCCACCCCAGTTCAGACATGGCCATATGCAAATCAGTTTGACCCTGTGCCTCATGGGAACAGTCCAGCCCGAACTGCCAAGCCATGCCTTCCCTGGACCGGAAACAAGCTTCCGAAGACCGGTTTCTGGCATTTCAGCCGTCTTCAGCCCGGCTTGCTTGAATCCAGTGGCAAATGGGAGTGGGGGCTGAGCATCATTTTCTGTCACGCCACTGAACCGAGGCCAGAAAGCGAGAACAAGTGTTCCGGTGATGTGGGCTCTTTTTCTGCTGAACCCGCCTGTGCCCGTGGTCAGTGTGCCGACAGTGGGACTCGAGAAAAGTGCTGCAAATGTTCTCACATGCGTTCAGTGTGTGCTGTACCATGAGCGGCAGTCTGGTGGTCAGTAAACTGATATAAACTGACGCCCCTTCCCACCGTCACTCACATTCAAAGGTCCTCACTTGGAGTACATATGCATTTTTCCAACCTAGATGGAACGAGTGCCTAAAAACACCACTAGGCCACAGCCTTACCACACCACAGGGACTGCTGGACAAGGCCTGGCTCTTAGAAGCCACATCTCAAGTTTCACGGCCTATATTCCTGTTTCTATTCATGCCTTCCTTTACAGTCCACTGTTGATGTATCGTGACAGCAGGTGTGCCGTGAGTGCTGCCTGCTCTGTGCACTTTACAGATGTTACACTGCCCTCTGCATGTAGTGTTTGCCACTGTGAGCCTGTATTACTGTTTTCTGACCTCCGTACTCTGGGAATGCTCACTTCAGCTGTGCTTCCCCTGTTACTGTCACCTGTCCCTATGTTACATTACTGTCTCCATGGGGGCCCACCAGCTCTTCGGGATATTTAATGCGGATTGAAAACCATGCTGCAGAAACGTGTACATAATATATTGGCACAAAACTTGACGGTCTGTTTAATTAAAAAACCCAAAGATCACTTTTAAAACTACAGATCTCACATGTGGGGGCCTCGTGGTGAGCTCCTGCTTGTAACAAGCTTTTGGAGATGGTTACAGAGCATGAAAAAACTGACAAGGAGTTTTTTCCCAGGCTAAGTAAAAATACATCCATGCGGCTAAATGGAAGCGCTTGTGTCATTTGAACGGCACATTAGTATTCTGTTGCACTTTGAACAAACATTTGCAATGCACTAGGTCTCGCATTTACGCGAGTTTGAGCTATTAGCATTGTAAATGACAAAGTCTTTTTTTATATTTTGGTTTTTAAAACAGAAATAAAAGGCATCGTCATTTATAATGCCAATAGCTTAACCTTGCGTAAATGCGAGTCCTATTGCATTGCAAATGCTTGAGATCACAATGGGTCTTCCACCCTTTAAGTACCAAGAGTCCTGTGTGCCTGTGTTATTATTGTACAGCTGGTTCTGGGCCGCCCCCAAAAAGATTATCCTCGCATTGCTTAATATCTTTGTCTAAGATGAAGCTTGCTCTGTCTCGAGAATCTCGCCCCATAAACCAGCATACTATGGGTTGGTTTGATTCTGCGTGGGTCTGTGTATTTGCCGGTGTTGGGTGTGATTGGAGGTGGAAGAGGCCAGTAGCCCTACCGTTCTCCCAACTCAAGCACATGATAGCATAACTGAGTTAATGCCCCTCAGAACAGGGCAATAACTTACATAGCCGCAACAATTGACACAGATGACTTACTTTAATACGGATTTCACAGTCCAGACTAGATAGAGAGGCACCTAAGCAGGTCTCTATTACCCAACACCTGGATGACAGGGGGAGAGAGTGATGATAGTAAAAGGGAGGAGGCAGCCTTTTTCAATTCTCGTCTAGGGCGGCAAAACACCTAGAAACAGCCCTGCTTTACACCGCACAGTTTTCCCTTTTTGCCCACAAATTTAGCTCTCCCCTTCCACATAATTCTGCTGGCCCGTTTTACAGTATACAAATCTATGACCCCCGCTTTCCTGGAATGCACTTGTGGAGAAATTGGTAAAACTTCTATTAGATGGCTCTAAACTGGTGGACAATAATGAGGGCCACAGGAATTATGTGATTCTGTGTCCAATGCATTTTTTGCATGATTATGGAGTTGCTGCATTTTTCACACAATCCATGATCTGTTGAAACATTTGCAGATTAAAAAAAAAAAATAGTTTCCAGCTCAAATGGATCAAAAGTTTAAAAAAACATTGCAACACGTGTTGTTGCGCAGCCGAAGGCTCATTGCAAAGGTTGACTGTTCTCCTTTCAGTTGCATATTTCTGTATTTTGGTGTTAGACTAGAACTAATGGGGAGAAATATTTTTGAAAACTGTTAAAATATGTAAAAATGACATAAAAATGAACTGATACTGTCACAAACTGTGCAGCATTAAGCACCGTAATTTGTATTTTCCTTCCACATAATTTAGTAACCCTGCCACATAATTTGGTCATCCGTTGATGCATAATTCCAGTGGCCCTGACAATAATCCATCAGAATTAGCATTTATAACAATAGTATGACTGCAATGCTTCTGCAAAATAATTCTACACACCTGGAGATACCTCCAACAGTGGGTTCACTTCTTTCACAGATCAAAAGGTTTTGTATATTCAGGCCCTTTAGCTCACTGTGCTATCTTACACAATATATCAGTTCTAAGTGCAGATACTTTTCACCAGAATAAACAAGTATTTACTCATATTGAAGTGACAGGGTAATTATATATATATATATTTATATATACACACACATATATATATATATAGATAGCTAGATAGATAGATAGATAGATAGATAGATGCAAACAAAAAATTGCAAATAAACTGCAAAAAAAGTAAAAAAAAATTGTTTGACTAAAAATATCTTAAAGGTTACAAAAAACTCTATATATCGAAAATATAAAATGAAATACACAAACTCTTAATTATAATATATAAACAATATTGACAAAACTCTTGACCTCAAGAAATAATACATATACTATTACAACTCAAGTCTGTGCATCAGTAGGGAAAGCACTTTACTTCAATCACATACCATATTTTAATAAATGCATTAATTGAACAAAAATATAAAACTCTTAATATAAAAATTATGTTTAGACTTTTAAGAAATAATTAAAGAATTTACATCATTATATATTTTTTTAAATAATTAAAATAAAAATTCTATTCATTATTTATTTAAAATTAGAAGAAAAAAGTTTAACACAAGTAACATATTAAGTAATATATAAAATAATTAATAATAAATAAATATTTCATTGTTAATTATGATTTAAATAACTTCCCCCCCATCCCCCTAAAATACAACGCACACCTAGTTTATAACGTGAGTAATATATTTATTAAACAATTGATATTATTATAAATCAATTAAATATTTTAATTAAAATTAATATTTAATTGATATTTAATATTTACTTAACTTCCCACCCTATACCCCAACAAACACAATAACCCACACCTACAATATAACTAAAAAAATAATAATTACACAAGATACATAAATAATGATCAATTAAATAATTAATATTAACAAAAAATTAATTATTGATTATTTATAATTAATTAACTTCCCACCTTGTACCCCTGCAAATCTCACAACCCACTATGACACCATAAATTATTATTAACAATAAAATGTAAATTATAAATAACATATAATTACAAACTTTATTTTAATAATATTAACAATTATACAAACCATCTATAACATGTAGAATTAAAATATAAATTAAAACTCACAAAGATAATAACAAAAACAATATTTTTACAACTATATTAATAAAAACGATATTGACAACACAGATTTTTTTTAAAACAATATTACTTACCTTAGAAAACTGCTATTTTTGTCAACGATATTTCTGCTACACAATATTTATTTCACGATATTAAAAAGTCAATATTAATGTAGCTCAATATTTCTGGCTTGATATTTTGTCCAAATACCAGCAGTTACCGCATATATTGCAAGTAACTTGGCCATGTGTGAAGAGGGCGATACTCTAACAAAATAGCATCAACACAAAAACACTGAATTGTTGGCAGGTAAAGGGCTACAGGGCGAAATAGTTGGCCTGCAACAGACTAGATGTTTCCCTTAATTCTCTTCTTGTACCAAGTGTGAAGCTTCATGTATTTATCGTCCATTACAGAGAACCCAAAGTATTCCTTTGTTTCCCAAATGTATATAATGTCATCACTTCTTGGTTAGGGCAGAATCGGATAACAGGCCATGGAGAGAACTGCACATCAGAAGTGCTCACACCGGCATCAACAAACGTATATTTGTAAGACATTATCATTATTCTGAAATAACACCAATGATATTTGAAATAAAAAAGCAAAACTAATGTCAGAACTTCTTCTCACAAGAGTCCTCAAAATATGTCACACATTTTGCATGCAGAATTGGGTAAATGGAACAACGCAAAATTCAAAATTCTACCCTACCTACACCTCTGTTTGGGCGTGATGTTACAATGAACTACAGGCCACTAAATGAAATATAAAAAGCCTCCTTCTAAGGACAGATTCCTAAGCTCAACCAGTACATATATACATAAAGGAATTGTAGTGAGGTTGGTGGATTGACTGCAGCCATGGCTAAGTTAGCACAAGCCTGGCTGCCATGCTTCTGCTGTTGCACACGTTAATACATGACTTTGTTTTAACTAAGACTCTGCTTGTGCCTGTTCACATGAGAACCGTCTGCCTTTCGCGTTCCTTGCTGTTCTCTGTGGTTTTCATTGGTGCATGACATGCAAGGTCGAAAAACAATGTCCTTTGTCATTCTGCTCTGGTCAGTCACCTACACCTAGACATAACACATAGCATAGCTGCACTGCTGAAAATCGAGTGCTTTTAATCTTGCATGCATGCATGTACAAGGCACTTGGAGAAAAACCTTTCCAGAGAAAAGAGCTGTGCTTGTCGGGAGATGTAAAGCTTTGCATCTAGACTTGGAGGTATGGGGTCCCCCTGACAAAGCCCAGAGGTCTTCTATTTTTTTTATAAACTAGTTCCTAGCACGGGGAGGGTGGCAAGGCACAGTAGGCCATTTTCCACCAGCTTTATAAAATGATACCCCCGTTCATATTCTATGGAATTGTAAGAATGCTCACTATATTGTGTTTATGCATTCTGCTGTTAGTTATAGGACATGTACTGCATTTTAGAGCACGTTAGTTAAAATAAACATTTTAAACTATACAGTGTCTCTGATTACTCATGATGTGGAGAAATATGAGTGAGTGAGCGAAAGAGTGTTCTTGCTCCAGCGATTCCTGAGAGATTCAGAGTTACATGTTCTGGGTTGTCTAATCATTGGTAGCTTTGCTGTAGTACGGAGAATGAATGAGACACTATAGCTAGTCGGATTGGGATTTTGGGCACTAAGGTAGGTAGTTAGTACAACACTATTCACCGAGGTCCTAGTTTTCTGCGCATAGTTCTGTATATGTGCAGAATCCCTGCAACAGAATACTCCATCTCACAAATTCAAAACCATATCCTAAGATGCACACGACCATTAATCTACCCCCAGTGCCTCTACCATTTCAGGCAAACAACTACTGTGACCATTCAAACACCCCCGTACTGATCCTAAACTCATATCCACACTTTCAAGCTGCTCCTATCTACCTTCAGTCATTATGCTCATGTCCTTGGGGAACTTCCCTCCAGGGGCTACTACAACAAAATACCCACTTTTCCCTCCCTCTGTGTGTCTCTCTAGTCTCTGCTCCAAGGTAGATACATCCAACCAGTGATGTTCCAACTCTTCCAACTAGAGCATCATCACCTCCTCCTCCTTCCGACCAGAAAAACCTTTACTAGGTGTTTCCCTACTCCACCCATAACAACTCAGTGAGTTCTGCTGAGGAGGCTCCCACTTTAACCGGCCACCAGCACCCAACTCTTAACAGCAAGACATAACTGCTAATGTCCTTTGCAAAAACGCCAGAATCTACACAAGATAATACTCATTGTTTTCAACAAAAGGTGAACTGCCTCTGGATAAAACAAAGTTAAGTCATCCTGTGAAATATATCCATGTTGAATTCCTCCCAAACCTTGAGACTTCATTGAAAATGTGCATTTCCGTATTCACCTTCCTTTGTTCCTATGCTTGAACATCAAGCCACATCCGATGCTGAAGAAACCATGTCCATATTATGAAAGTGTATGACCATATCCTCTTAAGTCTTAGCAAAGATAAATCCGATAACTGAACCAAATCATCTCACCCAAACAGATCAGCAACAAGTCGAGGTACGCTCCACCGGATGTCAGCTCTGACAACCAAAGCAGCAGTTGGCCAGTGCATGTTGCCCACCAGTGCACCTCATGCACATCTGTCCACAAACCCAAAGACTTCTTAAAAGTCTGCATCTCCGCCTGCTTGGTAGTCCACCTCACAAGCAAATGCCCAGTAACCCATATGGTAATATTAGTCGCGGTCCTGGAACACAACATGCAACAAATAAAAAAATTAAAAAAATTTAAGCTTCAGTCAAGTAAACTGGACTGTCTGACCAAATGTACCTCTCACTGCAGTCCGAATCACAATGACCCATCTGCCTAATAGCCACTTTGGAAAAACTCATTTGTTCCTCTTCACAGCAGCCCTAAACCGGAACGATTGCATACCACCAAAAACAATATTTCTGCAATTTCCTATTGCTGCAGCCTCACCTCCACCATGTTGTCTAGCTCTATCCTTAAAAATGACAAAACACAACTTGGCACATTATTCTTTTCTGGCACTAAAGGAACCTCAAACTCCTTCGCAACTTGTTGAAAATGCATAAAAGGGTCATGAACTAGAACCAACAAATAAGTCATCCATGTAATCCCTCACATAATCTTATCCAGGACTCGCCAAAAAACACCACTGAATAAAAAGTCATAAACGTTTCAAAGAACAAGAGATAGCCCAATCCAGAAGGAAAAAATGTGGCCATAAAAGTACATCCCCAACAGCGCGAAATCCAACAAGAGCACTGGCAGCATCTGAAAAGCAGACTTGATGTCACACTTCACTAACTCTGCTCAGCTACCACAGAGCCTCACCAGCCTGATGGCATCATCCACCGATGCATAGTGAATAACTGCTTCCTCCTTCGGAATTATCTTGGCGACCTTTTGCCATGATTAATGATGAATAAGCTTGAATTCTCCAGCCACTTTTTTAGGGTCCATGCCCAAAGGTAAAATTATCACATCAGGTAGTGGTCAGAAACTGAAAGCCCTGGATTCCTCCCTTTCCGCACCTCGTTGTCCAACTTTGCCCTAACAACATGTTGCATCTGCTTTGTTAATTTCAGGTTGTCTGCATCATGCCTATCGCTAACACCATAAAACCACCAACCTCAAACCTTCTCTGAAATTCCACTTCAACAACTTGGCTGCTTCCTTGTCAGGATCAAACTGCAACCATTCTCATCGCATCTGCACTTAAATTGGTGTATGTTTCCTTTGTTGTGTGCTGCTTCTGACCTTTCCTTTGCACCTGTAATCAGTGCTCTCCATTGGCAACTGACACAACACTTTACATGATTGGGTGCTTTCTCCCACATTTTGAACATTTCTGTTTAAAGGTACACAATGCTCTGGTGCACAAACCCCCACTGAAGCTCCAACATGCCCCTGCACTGCTGCCCTACCCTCTAGCCCAACTACCTACCACAACCAGGGTCGGACACCTCAGAAAGAGCTAGCAATGACTAAGCTAGCCACTTGTGGTAAGGAAATCTGGGATCAGCCTGGTCAGGACCATCCATTGAAGCCACAGTTCACTATACACTTTTCCCCATAGTTTATCACAATAAATACTCTTCTTCAACCTAAATTCCTCATCATAACACAAGTAAGCTAACCCCAAGGTCCAATTGAGCGTCACAAATTACATTTATGTATTTAAACAAAACCACTGACCTTTCAGGTGTTTTGACAGTAGATGCTAGCATAGATCCGAAACGCTGAGGTTGAGTTATCAGTATTAGTCAGTACCTATGGTTTATTGCCAAATCCCATTCCTTTTATTCGAATCCTTCCTTAGCTTAATTTACCTATAAAGCAGCTTGTATACATCAATAAACCCTTTTTCCCAAATCTTCTCTTGCCTAAAATGAGCTCCAAGAGACATAGAAACTTGTATATTTTCTTCCTGTGGTTCGTACCCTCCTCATCTTTCTTTCCATCCCCATTCAGTATTTCCTTTCTATGTGTTTGTCTCTTCTACCTTTCAGAATCCCTACTTGACTAAGCCCATTTTCCACCTGACCTCATTTACTCTGCTTGGTGCAATTTCACAACAAGGTGCATCCTACCCACCACCTGAACTCCATCAGAAAATGCCTGTACTACCTAATCCAATGATCACACTCCCCTGTCTCTCACCTAGCACATGCTCCTAAACACCCACCCACCTATACTGAACCCTCTGCCTATCCTAAGTACATGTTAGCTTACCATGATATCCACCACATAGTCATAATTTATCTCCGCTTGGCACCCAAACTCTTGATTTGTTTTTTCAAACCTTTCTTTCTTCTATCCCCCATGTCTTCTGACTATTTTTCCACTGTGTGACGGACATCTTTTTCTGCAAAATATAAATAGTCCCATCGCCCCCTTCCATCAGTCACCATAGTCTTCTCCCCTGAAGCACCTGCAATTCACATTCCACGAAACTTACACTTTAACCCTCTTCTAACTCATTCTCTTCCCCATTGAGACCCGTTCCGGGTGAGTACCATGCGCTTTACAAACCCCTGATTTATTGATTGATCGTATTCCAGCTCCAAAACCATCACCCTCATCATCATTCCCCCAAGCACTCATCTCACTTGTATTTGGCCTCTCACATCCCTCTTTTCCCCGGCGTATACTTCCCAGCATTGAACACTGACACCATCAAATGCGAGCTGACGTGGCATGTCCCATGGCATCACAGGGACCACCCCAGATTGCCTCCAATCTTCATTTGAATGTGCTGACAGTGACAGGGCTCACTTACCAGTGGAATCACTTGACTCAGTGCACATGCACTTGCAGCTTCACCACCCTGGGCAAGTACATGTACGTGGAGGCGCAGGCAGGTATGCTGACCTGTGCGCTCTTTATACAGTAGCTACCGGTGATTTCACTTCATGCCCAACCCCAGCAGTAGTTAAGGATGCCTTTATATTGCAAACAGTGCTCGAGAGACCTGAAGCACAAGGTGTAACCACCCTCCCAGTAAGGTATCCGTAGTGCCCTCCCAGCGACATTGGAGTCGCCAGCAAAGTGTGTCTACCATGTGCCTCCTTTGCTGACCCAGCTGGGCCACCACAACCCTAGAACTAGGTCTGTCAGAGCGAGGAAGCCATGATGGGTGCTGCAACCACTTACTTCTAGGTTATATGGAGGCCCACTCACACTGATTTGAAAACCAGCATCCCAATTACACACATATTAGCATTTACATCAATAGTTGCTAAACCACTGAAAGACTAGCTCGGAAAAAACCTAGCTCGCCTCATTGACCACAACTAACTAAACCTCCACCGGTATCACAGGATCTTCCTGAAATTGGTTGATCTAAACCCAGTATCACTCTAAACTCCACATAGTCCTGCCTCATCCCCTAGGTCCTAGCCTCTGCCAGCTCTGCTTGGGTCACGCCCAGGGTAATATGTCATATTCCCGGGGAACTTGTTTGATATTATTCACTATTGACATTCGTTGATTACTATACCTGCATGAAAGTGTACTCAAGTCAACCTCTAAATTTGACATGACCCTTATGGTGGCATTGGAAAGCTTAAATGTTGACAGAAGGTTATTTGTACAGTTGTACGAACAACAGGATCTCCACTGCACTGGACATTCCAATGCAGATAAAGACCACATCCAGGGTTAACCACAAAAAGAAAACTGTGATATGTGCCCTTTTATTCTGCCATTTCATTCCCTGCACCTTTAAGTTGTGGAATTCTATTTGGGGTTCTCTGTTAGAATGTAGACTTCTCTGGAAGTCAGTTGATCGTTGGTGCTTCGTGGATGAGGTTATTAAAACCCACTTACCTGAATTTGATGACTCCTGCTTCTTCATTTCATGTGGTGAACACCACATTAATTTGGCGACGAGGATGGGATAACCTCAACGCGAAGAAGATAAAAGAACACCCCTCCTCCAGCGGCAGAATTTGGTGAAGCGAAGCGGTGGCTTCCCTGCGGCTGAAAAGACGGAAAACACGACTTCACATACATCTCTTCAAAGTGGTGAGGAGTGTGGTGGGAAAGTCTGAACTCGGCTTTGTCCTAAATTTAATTCTTAATTATCGCAAGCGAAGATTAGTTAAACGAGCGCGAGCTGGAGTGAGCGTGAGCACAACTGTATGGTCATTGGCTGTGCGTGACGCTCTACATAACGTCACTTGCGTTTCACTTGTGCGTTCCAGTTTGACATGAGAACGGAACAGTAACGTCACAATGCGCATTGGCTGTGCGTGACGCTCTACATAACACCGCTTGCGTTTCACTTGTGCGTTCCAGCTTGACATGAGAACGGAACAGTAACGTCACAATGTGCAACCCTTTTTGTGTTTCTCTGATACGTTCCAGCTTGATTTAGGACTACGTCTTTATGTCACAAAACGCGTGTATTCCAAACAGTGCGTTCTGACTCAGAACACGAAAGCGCTTTGTTGCTTGATGTTACTTGGCAACTTTAAAGACTATTACTTGTCCTGAGTCTGCGTAGAATAGCGCATTCTCTTATTTATTGAAAGAACAAGAAGTCAAATTTTTTTTTTCTCAAAACTGAAGTTGTCTTTATTGAAATAATTTGAAGGTAGGAACCTGAAGGTGACCAAGTCAAAAAAAAAAAAAGAAAATGAAAGAAGGAATACTCATATTTGAAAGAATAAAGATCATTAAAAGAAGGCAAGAGTCTATAAAAAAAATGCAGAATGTCACTCAACCAGCTTTTTCCTAGTTAGCCCTGGAGAACCAAATGTAAAATGGAAAAAGTGGAAGAAAATTTTTGCAAACTATGCCAGGGTTTGTGGTACAAATTTGAGTGCGGAAAGGAAACTTGCCCTTCTTCTGCATTGTCTCGGTGGTGAAGGACAAGATGTTTTAGAACACCTGCCAGATTTAACTGCAGCAGAACAAAGAAATTTAAATGAGTATGAGATTGCCATATTACAATTGGGCCGTCATTACCTCCCAAGGTTAAGCACAATAATGGAGAGGTATCACTTCGGATTGAGAGAACAGAAAAAAGATGAGACAGTTGAAGAGTATGTGTCATCGCTTAGAAAATTAGCTTCTTCATGCAACTTTGGACAAACTCTTGATGAAAGAATACGTGACCAATTTGTTTTGCGATGCGCACATGATGATATTAGAAAGGAGTTATGGTTGAAAGATGAACCTCCTCTTGAGGAAGTTTTAGTTATCGCAAAGCAAGTGGAGCACATGACTAAATGTGTAGGTGTATTAAAAAAAGAAAAAGAAAAGCCTGAAACAAAAGAAGAAACAAAGGTGGAAGATGTTGTATGTCAAGTAAAAAAACAGGAGGGTGGTCTAGGGCAAGAAAAACAAGGTGCCATGGCTAATGTTGTTAGTCCTAATATGCCTAGTACTTCGTACACTGGTCAAACTAACAGGTTTTCTTGTTTCAGATGTGGTCAGTTCTCACATTTGGCAAATTCTTCTACTTGTCCTGCATTGAAAATATTGTGTAACCTGTGTGGTAAGAGAGGGCATTATGCAAAGTTCTGTAGAACGAAGTTGCTTAAAGGTGATGTATCAAAGAAAAGGTGGTCGCAACCTCAAGTCAGAACTGTGAGCTTTGAGATAAAATCTGCAAACAATGATCATCCCTCATATTTGGTCAAAGTGGAGGATAAGATGATAAATTTTAAATTTGATTCTTGTTCTCGCATTACGATAATTGACGTAAAATTGTTGAAGGAAAATTTTTCAAGCAATGTTAAGTTATTGAAATCTGATATAACACCTTTAGGTTACAGTGATAATCCTATTAAAATGTTGTTTTTTTGGGGGGTGAAGTGGAATTGGGAAAACAAATTATTGTTGGTAAAATATATGTAGCAAAGAAAGGTGATGCTTTGTTGGGATGGTTACATCAAAGGGAACTTGGTGTGAAATTGGATCCCAATTCCTCTCCTCAAGTTCAAATTCAGAAGGTACATGAGGGTGACCATGGTTGTGTGAGTGATGATTTATGTACAAAAATTTCAGAAAAATTTCCAAATGTGTTTAAGGAAAACTTGGGATGTTTACGTGGCTATAAACATCATATCAAACCTAAAGAGAATGCTGTTCCTATAGTAGCAAAAGTGAGGAGGATTCCATTAATGGAACAAACTAAAGTTCAAGAAGAAATTGAAAAGTTAATTAGTAGTGGGATAATTGAGCCAGTGGAGGCCACTGAGTGGTTGGCTCCCATTGTTGTCGCAAAGAAACCGACAGGTGAAATTCGACTTTGCATTGATTTGAGGTCTCTGAATAAGGAGGTGGTCGTGGGTAGGTTTCCTTTACCAAACAATGATGAGTTGGTTGGCACATTGGGTGGGGCAAAATATTTCACCACTCTTGATTTAGCATCTGCTTACCACCAGGTGGAACTGGATGAGTCCTCTCAGGATCTGACGGCTTTTATCACACCTATGGGAACATTTAAATACAAGAGGATGCCTTTTGGTCTTGTTTTGGCAGCTTCTGTATTTCAAAGAATTATGTCTCGAATTTTGAAAGGTTTGAGTGGGGTGAAGTGTTATCAGGATGATTTGTTAATATTTGGGAATAATCTGCGTGAACATAATGAACGTGTGTGTGTTGTTCTTAGACGTTTAGGTGAAGCTGGTATGTCCCTGAAGAAGAGTAAATGCAAGTTTGGTGTGCAAGAAGTAAATTATCTTGGTCATAGAATTACTGGTGAGGGTGTTTTTCCTAAGAAAGAACTGGTAGAGACGATTTCAAAGTTGAAGGAACCTGTTAATAAAGATGAGTTACTCTCTTTTTTAGGCATGGTTGAATTCTATGGGAAGTTTATCACTAATTTTGCGGAAAAGACTCATAGTTTGAGGAAGTTAACTGCAAAGAACGTTGTTTTTGATTGGTCAGATGACTGTAGAAGGGAATTTGAAGGCATAAAAATTGAGTTGAACAAAGCTCCCTCTTTGCATGCTTTTGTTCCTGGGCTTCCGACTTTCATGTTCACTGATGCCAGTGATAAAGGCCTCGGTGCTGTTTTGTTGCAAATGAGAGATGGGAAAGATTTATTGATTTGTTGTTCTTCGAGATGCCTTAGAGGAGTGGAATTAAATTACTCGTTGATAGAGAAGGAGTCCCTTGCAATTTTCTGGGCTTTGAGAAAATTCAGGAATTTAATCTGGGGTTCAAAACTGAGTGTTTTATCAGATCACAAGCCCTTAAGGGAGGTCTTTTCAAAGAAGGGGTTGGATGCCATTTCTTCAAGAATCAGAAGATGGGTGATCTCGTTGGAAGAATTTGATTTTGAGGTCGACTATATACCTGGTGTGGCTAACAAGTCAGCAGATTGTTTGTCAAGGCTTGTTGGTGTTGAAAATATTCTAGAAGAAGATACCTATGAAACAGAAGGAAATATCAGCGTTATGTGAGGTTACTGAAGGAGCTGTTGATGAATGTGAATGGAGGAGTGAGTTGGCGAAAGATGAGGAGATTTCTAGGGTTATTTCTTCCTTGGATAATCACCGCCGCTTAGAAAAACCTTGGTTGTTGGTTTCTGAAGAACTTTCTGTTACTGATGATGGTCTTCTTACTCGTGGGACGAAATTGATTCCACCCATTGGCATTAGGAAAAAGTTGTTGGCACATGCTCATTGTGGACACCTAGGCATTGTCAAGACGAAGGAAATTCTCCGCTTACAGTTTTGGTGGCCTGGTATGGATCTAGAAATAGAGATAATGGTGAGAGACTGTCCTGAGTGTTGTGCGAGTGATAAAATCTTAAAGACTAGACAGATGCCCATGGTTAAAAGGGCTTTACCCAATCATCCTTGGGATGAGGTTGCAATGGACATTGTTGGTCCTTTGTCTGGAGTTTCTGATACTCCATACTTGATTGTCTTAATAGACTTATATTCGAGATGGATAGAGGTTAGTGCTGTAAGAGACATAACTTCTGATGCTATTATTAGATTTTTGGATGGTGTTTTTTCAAAAGAAAGCTTTCCTAATAGTTTACTTTCAGATAATGGGCCACAGTTTTGCTCGAAACTGTTTGAAGATTACTTAAAGAAGTGTGGTGTGGTCCATAAGAAGTGCTCTTTGTATCATCCCGAGTCCAATGGTGCTGTCGAGAGAGTCAACAAGACTCTCAAAGAAGCTATTCAGTTGGCAAGGTCCTCTGGTTTAGACTGGAAGGAGTCTCTTAAGGATAGAATTAATAGTTATCGCATGGCCCCTCATTCTACTACAGGTAGATCTCCTTTTGAATTGTTCAAGGGTAGAGTTCCTAACACTTTGTGGTGTCCAGGTTGGATGAAGTTGAACAAAGGTTTGGTCGATAATAGTGTTGGAGAATGGAGGTGTAAGGAATTGGATAAACAGGTTGCCAGGAAGGAGTACTTTGATAGTAGGAAGAGTGTGTTTTTCCATAAGTTCAAACTTGGAGATTGTGTACGCATCAGGGCCCCTGTGGGGTGTAGGCCTTGGTCAAAGTTCTCTGAAGTTCGTTCTGTGGTAAAAGTTTTCAAAAATGCTATCAAGACGGATGATGGAAGGATATGGAATAACAGTCGTGTGGTTATGGTTGATGCAAGGGTGCCTGTTGTTGATGGGGGTAATGTTGTTCCCGGTGCTGGTGGATGTTCGGGTAACTTACGTTACTTTTCTCCTGCATCTTCAAGTTTATTTTCTTCAAGAAAAGGTCTAAGAATGCGTAAACCTCCCTCCTACTTAAAAGATTATGTATAGTTTTTTTTCTTGTTCTTTCTTGCTCTCTTTTGTTTTGTTAGAAAGGGAGATGTGTGATAATGTGCCCTTTTATTCTGCCATTTCATTCCCTGCACCTTTAAGTTGTGGAATTCTATTTGGGGTTCTCTGTTAGAATGTGGACTTCTCTGGAAGTCAGTTGATCGTTGGTGCTTCGTGGATGAGGTTATTAAAACCCACTTACCTGAATTTGATGACTCCTGCTTCTTCATTTCATGTGGTGAACACCACAAAAACCACATGAATTACTGATAACATTAAAAGAATGAATACACAACTCAACATACTAAGACACATCTGGAGAAAATTGAGCAATGAAAAAGACAAAATTGTAGTACGGTAATGTAACAGCCTACAGAAGAGCTATCAGAACCACAAAAAGACAGCTCTGATCTACATGCCCTTCAAACCACACCAGGGTCGGATTGGGATTGAAAACCGGCCCGGGCACACAAAAAAAAAATCGGCCCTCATTTGCATAATGCCTTTCCTCAAAATACTGCTTCAGCGTAATTGCATTAAAAAGAAGGAGGGGGGCTTAAAAAAATGCACGCATTAGTTTACACTAGTGAAACAAACCTGAAAACAAGAGAGGCAACTTCTACTGAGGCCCCCTGCTCCGCTCAGTATGTGCATACATTAAGGGGCCGGCCAGCGAGACAAAGGTAGTGTTACCTCTCTGCCTGTTGCTAAACCGGGGGTGGGGGACCGGCGGTGTTGGTGGTAATGAGCGCCCATCTGCCTGCAGAAAGGCCACTCAGCCACCCACTGGGCCGCGGGCTGTATTCCGAAAATAGAGATACCACCCAAATCGGCCCTAGACCGCTAAAAAAGCAGCCCACAGGAGGAACTCAGACACCGGCCCCTCGGGCATTGCCCGGGTGCCCACGTTACCAATCCGAGGCAGAACCACACAACAAACCACCAAGCTAGCATGCTGCCTACCTATTGAAGTGCTTCAGCACCTCAGATGTGGGTAGTATGCAGTATCACACAAGCCAACATTTTAGATGAGAAAAGTGGGACATTTTTAATATATAGTCGGGAGAACGTATTTTCCCCCATTGACTTATTGAAGGAGAGGCAATTCCAGGCAGGAGACTGCCAAAATAAAGCGATTGTTGGCCAGAAACATCAGAAGGCTCCCGTCTGAATCGGGTCTATTGGCATGTACGCAGTACATACATTTTACAATACAATAAAAAATATCACAGCATTCAGGATTGAAGTGAATGCCCAAAGAGTATTTGACCAAATCTAGGCTAAGATGGCCGTTCTTTTTCCCCTCCCCGACTGTATTCCTCCTATTGCGCATGTGCAGACATGCCTGGAGGTGTGATGTCGCCCACGGTGCTCCCTGACTCCGCAGAGCTTATCTATTCCCGGGCTTCAGTTCTGACAGGAGGAAGGCCCCCTGCGAGCCTCTGTCCCGCGAGGGCTGCAAGCAGGCCTAAGCTGCTGTCTAACGCAAGGCTGTGGACCGTTTCCCAGTGCGGAGAAATCAAAAGCAGAAACCATGGAGCTGTGACAAAAATCTGCATTACGTTATGGCAACTGGTTGGGTGTTTCTTTAACTCCGGCTGGGGGGTTTAAAGATTTTTACTCGACGTACTTTTGAAAAACGTCCAGTGGACAGCATCAAAGTGAGAGAAACACGTTAAAAAGAACAATGGCTCCGCGAGCGAGACGGATGGGGTGAGGGAGAGGGTGGGGGGTTTTATCGATGTCTAATCCCTTTTAATGCCTCTTTAGGAGACAGCGGTTTTCCTCAAACGTGTAAATATAATTTTGAATGGTAACAGGAGCCAGAGTTATGCCTGTGTTGTGGATACTGGATTCTTCTGACCCATGACTTCAATTTAACCCCCTGGCTCCCTCCCTAGAGCAGTGGGGCAAAATCTCACAGCAGCACAGTAGCACTGGGGCTGGCCGGCAGGCTTCAGTAGCCCTTTGAACAATGTTGTAGCCAAGAGATAAGCTTCTAGACATGCAGAGAGCTAGAGCATAAATAGATTTTTAAAACTAAATATGTCAGTTGAAGTCCCAGTCAGCTTTATGAAGATAACTAGAGGTTGGCAAGCCACTGCTCGAGGGCCTCTTGGACCCTCTAGCCCAAAGCAAGCTGCGCTTTCATGTGGCTTCTATCTGCCACCTACCTCCTACCTTCGTGCGCCAAGAATTATAGGCAAAGCCGCAACCTTTTACCTTTGACGTAAAACAGGCAGCAGATAGGCACACTCATCTAATGGCTGAACTGTACAAAGAGAAGCTAGAAAACCTTGGATCAAACACAGCTTTCCTGCTTCATAAAATGCGGTGGTCCTTCACAAATATATTATTTCACTGAGCCTCCCTTTTTATTATCACATATGAGAACACCTTCAAATGCGCAAGTTTAGAATGTGCGCTGTTTGATTTATTAGATGAAGTGGTTGCTCCATGTAATAATCTAGCCCACGTGTTATAATGTACACTTGACAAGAGATTTGCCCTTGGATCACCGATAGCATTGTTGTCAGGGTGAAGGGATGGGGCAGTAATGTTTAACAAGCAAAGGCAAAGTTAATAGGTCTCGACAATGCCCAAGCTATTGGCCTTGTCAATGTGAATGTCTTTTTGCCATGTTGTCTAAAAGCTTACCTGCTGTTCAGCATGGCTGAAAGTTACTGAAAGCCCAGAATCACAAGTGCTATGCTTTTTCCCAGTTTTCGGGGCTTTTGGCCTTTTCTTTCATAGATTCCTTTCTCCAAATTAAAAGTGGAGAAAAAAGCGCTATTTATTTATTTATTTATTTATAAAGTTGACATGCACAGCGCTGGCCGCATCATAGCATTTTTTCCAGTGACTTTCAGCCATGGTAAACAGCAGATGTGCTGCCTGACAACATAGCTAAAAGACATTCACCTTGACAAGGCCAATAGCTCAGGCATAACCGCAATCTACTGGCTTTGTCAATGCTCGCTCAATGTTGACAGGTTGAACAAAGGTGGAAGTGATAGTGAGAAACAGAGAGGAGCTTTGACGTGAAGCGAGGATGTGGCATAAGGGCTAGGGCTGCTGACAGGGGAACTGGGGAACCACTTTCGAATCCTGGGGTCAGCTGAACAATTTGTGATTCTGGGCAAATCACTAACACCTCCCCCTGCGTACGACAATTAATGTGTCATTGTTTATTGTAACTGGTGAGCACTTAAAGTGCTCCAATGCCATCGACTGATGTTAGCACTGTGGCAAAATGGAGAACAGAACAAGCGCTCCAATTGCATTGAATCGTGAAAAATACGAGGGAGGTAGTGGGAGGACGGGTCAAGCAGGGAAACAGGGGGGGATGGGGGATGGGGGATGGGGAAATGGAGAAGCAACAGCAGGGAAAACAAGCATTTGCAATGCAATAGGTCTCGCATTAGGAAAGTTTGAGCTATTGGTATAGTAAATTACACATTTGTTATTTATGTTTTGTTTTTGAAAATAGCGAAATTAATAGCTTTGTCATTTACAATGCCAATAGTTATAACTTTCGCAAATGTGACATCTATAGCATTTGTAATGCAATATATGTTGTATTTACTTGACTTACATGTATTGATATTACAAATAACAATGGTTTTTAATTTTTTTTCAATAATTAATACTTAAATGAAAGTTATTGTAATTTATAATGGCACTAGCTTAAAATTTTGTAAATAACTTTTGTGAAGATTATGTTCAGTGTATTTTATTGTGACGAAAATCCAAGAACAGAAGTGAAATATTAACATCTTTTTGTTACATTTGTAATAAAGCTTGAAACATTGAGAGAACATATGCGAACCTGGTGTTGTTGAATGGTTGCACAGATTGATGCTGTGGTGGCGCTGAGTGATGTTGTGATGGCGAACGAGTGATGCTGTGGCCTTCAGAGATGCTGTGGCTGTGCATAGTGATGTTGTGGTGCCCCTGAGTGATGCTGTGGTGGTGCGGAGTGATGCTGTATGCTATGCTATGTTTTGTTTTACTATGCTATGTTTTGTTTTGTTATGCTATACTATGTTTTGCTATCCTATGCTTTGTTTTGTTATGCTATGCTGTGTTTTGTTTAGGGCTGGGCGTAGTGTGCGTAGTGGGGCTACGCGAAACAACGCAAAGTGGGCGATAACTACGCCCACCTGCGCACTTCGCATAGCCCCACTACGCGCTGCATGCCCCCCTCCCCTACATAGCTAAATTTAATTAAATGGGCCCATATAATAAATAAAATACACTTACCTTGTCCGCGGCGTCCCGGGGCTCCCTCTGCTCGTTCACGGCGCCATCTTCTAACCAATGCGCATGCACGGGTTGGAGCGCATGCGCATTTCTCGCGAGAAATGCGCATGCGTGGCCGCCCGCGCATGCGCATTGGTTAGAAGTCGGCGCCGTGAAGGAGCAGAGGGAGCCCCGGGACGCCGCGGACAAGGTAAGTGTATTTTATTTATTATACAGGCCCATTTAATTAAATTTAGCTATGTTCGGGAGGGCGGGAGGGAGGCGGGTGGCGGGCAACTTCGCTACGCCCAAGGAGTGGGCGTAGTGTTGCCTACTTCGCCTACTTTGCCAAGGGCGAAGTAGGCGACACTACGCCCACTTCGTGGGCGTAGCGAAGTTGCCCGCCCAGGCTTAGTTTTGTTTTGCTATGCTATGTTTTGTTATGCTACGCTATGTTTTACTATGCTATGCTTTGTTATGCTATGCTATGTTTTGTTATGCTATGCTATGTTTTGTTGTGTTTTATTATGCTATGCTTTGTTTGGCTATGCTATGTTTTGTTATGCTATGCTATGTTTTGTTGTGTTTGGTATGATATGTTTTGCTATGCTATTGTATGTTTTTTTTGCTATGCTGTTTTGTTGTGTTTTGCTATGTTTTGTTATGCTATGTGTTGTGTTTTGTCATGCTATGTTTTGTTATGTTATGCTAAGTTTTGTTATGCTATGCTATGTTTTGTTTTGCTATCCTATGCTTTGCTTTGTTATGCTATGCTATGTTTAGTTCTGCTATCCTATGCTTTTTTTGTTATGCTACGCTATGTTTTGTTGTGTTTTGTTATGCTATGTTTTGTTGTGTTTTGCTATGCTATGCTTTGTTATGCTATGCTATGTTTTGTTATGCTATGCTATGTTTTGTTGTGTTTTATTATGGTATGCTTTGTTTTGCTATGCTATGTTTTGTTATGCTGTGTTTTGTTATGCAATCCTATGTTTTGTTATGCTATGCTAAGCTTTGTTTTGTTATGTTATGCTATGTTGTGTTTTGTTATGCTATGCTATGTTTTGCTGTGTTTTGTTATGCTATGTTTTGCTATGCTTTGCAATGCTATGTTTTGTTATGTATGCTATGTTTTGTTGTGTTTTGTTATGCTATGCTATGTTTTGTTGTGTTTTGCTATGTTTTGTTATGCTATGCTTTGTTTCATGTAATGTTATGCTATGTTTTGTTCTGCTATGTTTTGTTGTGTTTTGTTATGCTATGCTATGTTTTGTTATACTATGCTATGTTTTGCTATGCTTTGTTATGTTATGCTATGCTTTGTTTTGTTATGCTATGTTTTGATATGCTATGCTATGTTTTGCTGTGTTTTGTTATGCTATCCTATGCTTTGTTGTGTTTTGCTATGCTATGTTTTGTTATGCTATGCTATGCTTTGTTGTGTTTTGCTATGCTATGTTTTGTTTTGTTATGCTATGTTTTGTTTTGCTATCCTATGATTTATTTTGTTATGCTATGTTATGTTTTGCTATCCTATGCTTTTTTTGTTATGCTATGCTGTGTTTTGTTATGCTATGCTATGTTTTGTTATGCTATGCTGGTGAGGGTGTGTGAGTGTGTGTGAGGGTGAGTGAGGGTAAGTGAGGGTGAGGGTTGTGAGGGTGTGGGGGTGTGAGGGTGAGGGTGTGTGAGGGTAAGTGAGGGTGAGGGTTGTGAGGGTGAGGGGGTGTGAGGGTGAGGGGGTGTGAGGGTGTGTGAGGGTGAGAGGGTATGAGGGTGAGGGTGTGTGAGTAAGGGTGTGTGAGGGTGAGGGTGTGTGAGGATGAGGGGGTGTCAGGGTGAGGGGGTGTCAGGGTGAGGGTGTGAGGGTGAGGGGTGTGAGGGTGAGGGGTGTGAGGGTGAAGGGTGTGAGGGTATGTGAGGGTGAGAGTGTGAGGGTGTGTGAGGGTGTGAGGGTGAGTGATGGTGAGAGTGTGTGAGGGTGTGTGAGGGTGAGGGGGTGAGGGTGTGTGAGGGGGTGAGGGGGTGTGAGGGGGTGTGAGGGGAGTTAGGGGGGTGAGGGTGAGAAGGAGAGGGGGTGTGAGGGTGTGTGAGGGTGAGTGATGGTGTTTGAGGGTGTGTGAGGGTGAGGGTGTGTGAGGGTGTGTGAGGGTGGGAGGGTGAGGGTGTGTGAGGGTGAGGGTGTGTGAGGGTGAGGGCGTGTGAGGGTATGTGAGGGTGTGTGAGGGTGAGGGGGTGTGAGGGTGCGTGGGGCTGTGAGGGTGAGGGTGTGTGAGGGTGTGTGGGGGTGTGAGGGGCTGTGTGAGTGTGAGGGGGATTGAGGGTCGAGGGGGAGTGTGAGGGGTGCAAGGGTGTGGGGGTGTGAGGGTGAGGGGGTGTGAGGGTGTCTGAGGGGAAGGGTGTGGGGTTGTGAGGGTGAGGGGGTGTGAGGGTGTGAGGGTGAGGGTGTGAGGGTGAGAGGGTGTGAGGGTGAGGGTGAGGGGGTGTGAGGGGGTGTGAGGAGGTGTGAGGGGGTGAGGGTGAGGGAGTGTGTGAGGGTGAGGGGGTGAGGGGGTGTGAGGGTGAGTGAGGGTGAAAGGGTTGTGAGGGTGATGGTGTGAGGGTGTGAGGGTGTGAGGGTGAGGGTGTGTGAGGGTGGGTGAGGGTGTGAGGGTGAGTGAGGGTGAGTGAGGGTGAGTGAGGGTGTGTGAGGATGTGTGAAATGTTTGTTGATTTTTGTATTCATCAATGTGCCTTAGATAAATAACATGACGGTGATTCACGATCAGCAAAGCATGATGCAATAGTAAAGAAACAGAGGTAACACTCAACATAACCAAGAGATTTTCAGAGAAATGCACATTAGCAGATCATTCCAGGGCAAAGAAGGGCTTGCAAAGAAAGGTTTACAACGCCCTGCTGAGAGAACTAGGGACAATCTGATAGATGCATGCTAACAGTTTCAAAGTCTTACGGCTTTGCGGGTGAAAGCTTCTTTTTTTTTATTCCTGAGTGATTAAAGTAGCATAGCGAATTTACTTCTGGTGCTGTGAAAAGCAGCTAGAATCACAAGTTTTTCATGGAGACAACAGGGTTAGTAGCAAAGAACAGTTTTATGACCGATTCACAGGATTTCTTTTGTAGAATTCCGACTTCATACAGGAGAAAATGAAGGCTAACGAGGTGTGGAGTCTTATTATTCATCTCCATAGTACACAAGGAGAATGGGGCGGATCTGCCAATCAGTAGGAAGCATTTTAATTCACATAGGGGTGAGCAAGAGGACTTGGAGAGATGTTGTACTATGCAGCAAAATGCCACATTTCACAGATAGAAAGACATGGATTCAGTTTTAAAACTGTGGAGTGCCAAATGGGAACAAGCTCTCGGCATTGCTTTAGTGGGTGCGGGGGAGTGCATTCCTTTGAAGTCTGATGCGGCGGGCTGGGGTGCGGAAGCTTTGAAGTCTGATGCGCGGCACAGACAAATGGTGGTTTGTGACGCGGTTGATTTGTGCACACGCATAGATCACATGAACTGTGTCTAATCCACCGTGTTGGCAGACTTTTTGGACCGCTTACTAGAATCTCGACAAACAAGCATTGCTAAAGCAATGCTTTAGGTCGAGTCCTAAAAACTTAATTGAAGCAGAGTCAGTGACAAAAAGAAATATGTTATTGTTTAATGTAACTGGCGAGCACTTAAAGTGCTCCAGTACCAGCAGCTTGTGTTCATACTATGGCAAGATGGATGCTGAAGTGAGCACTAGAATACCATCGGATTGTGCAAAAAAAGAAAATAAACAAGTGCTGTTTGTGTTTTAACAACTTTTAAAGAAATGCATTAGTTTATGTACACATGCATACATTTTAGTGGTGTGTGTGTGTGTAGAAGAGAGACAGCCTGAAAACGTAAGTACTCCTATGGAGTGCTTGAAAACGAAGAAAAAAATAGATCCGCAAACCAGGAGCAGTGTAAGGAGACATGTACTTGGTCAATGCGATATGAGAGGGCCAAATGCAACAAGAGGGCGTGACCCCCGCATGTCATGATGAATGGCATCAAAGAAAATTAGAGCAACACTGAAGTTTATCAATGGTAGAAGATGGGCTACCTGTAAACCCATACATAGAGCGCAACATGCCTCTTTGAAACAGCATAAGTACTGTCAAGCTGGGACCTAAGGGGCATATTGTCAAGTACGGCGTTAAAATTATCGCCAGTTTAGCGGCAGAAAAGTGCCACTAAAGCAGCGGTAATGAGCTTGATAATATGCCCTGGAGAATTCCAATAGAAGCCCATGTTCACACCACAACATGGACTTCTATTGGAATTCCCAAGGGCATATTATCAAGCCCATTATTGCCACTTTAGCTGCAGTTTTCTGCCGCTAAACTGGCAATAATTTTTAACGCCATTCTTGATAATATGCCCCCAAGTCTCTTCAAGACAGCGCATGCGCTGTCTAGCCGAGATCTAAAAACTATCACTTTTAATAAATGCCTTGCAATGCAGTGAAATTATCAGATGTCATAAGATAAAAAGCTTCACCATGTTACCGAAATACACTTTAAAAATTTTTAAAGGCACTTTATCATATTTTTACCTGATGCTTGTTGTATGATTTACATGGCAAATACATTCATGGCTTGCCTCGTGCACGTGCTGGTAGAGCTCAGCTAGAACCTTGGCGCAGCTCTCGATCGGATCTCTCTGTTAATTTCCTGACTCACTCACCTCTATTTAGAACATGGCTATCAATCAATATGCCCAAAATCACACTGTAAGTAGGGAGCCTGGATTTGATACCTTAAAGAACAAGGATCCAGCATTAACGCTTTCTTTGAAAACAAGGTAAAAATATAAGGGGGGGTTATGTGCTAAGATTTTTTGCACGAACACACACGTGGCGCAAAGCGATGCAAAGCATTGCCGCAATTTTCATTCCATTATAAAAGCTTGTAGGTGCAGTTCACAAAAACAGAGCCTGTGCCAGCACCCACACAACCCTTTCTAAATAAACCTAATATATCAACATATATTTTCTACAATGCATTTTAAATTTTTAAAGAAAAGTACTTTGAGAATGTACACTCACCCCAACAAAAATATCAGTCAGTGCCGAAATGACTTTTTCCTTTGTACAGCTGTTTATGTTAGTCAAATAATATTGCTATGTTATCTGAGTTTTTTAAAGCCCTCTTTCACCCATTAGCCATCTTTGCTCTAAGTAACTTCAGGTAATGACATGCAGTTGCCAGAAACAGTAAAGTGGCCCTAAAAATAGCACGTGTTAATGTGTACCTAAGGATGAAATTAAAATGATGCAGAGCTTAATTGGTTGAAAGGGAATGTATTTCAAAGCTCAGCTGCCAGTAAGATAGGGAAGCGGTTCTTAACCTTATGACTTCTATGGACCCTCAATGAATCACCACTTGAAGCTCGTGACACCAGCCTCAGAAATTTCTACGATTCAGAAAAGGGGGTGGTGATGGACAGAGCATCTCAATTAAGCAGAACACTCCTACCCAGTCAAAAGATCAGGGCTTGATCCATCACCGTTTTTTAGCTCACTGCACCATCCCAGTTCAGAACCTGGCTACATGCAAATTAGTCTGTCCCTGGCCCAGTGCATCATGGGAACAGGGCAGACCAAACTACCAAGCCAATTCTTTACTGGAAAGGAAACAAGCTTCCGGGGACCGGTTTCTGGCATTACAGCCGTCTTCGGCCCGGCTTGCTTGAATCCTGATGGTGCAGTGAGCAAGGGACTCATGTCTGAGCATACCCTTCCACTCCTATAGTGGCCAAAACGATTCAGAAAAGGGGGTGGTGATGGACAGAGCATCTGAATTAAGCAGAACACTCCTACCCAGTCAAAAGATCAGGGCTTGATCCATCACCGTTTTTTAGCTCACTGCACCATCCCAGTTCAGAACCTGGCTACATGCAAATTAGTCTGTCCCTGGCCCAGTGCATCATGGGAACAGGGCAGACCAAACTACCAAGCCAATTCTTTACTGGAAAGGAAACAAGCTTCCGGGGACCGGTTTCTGGCATTACAGCCGTCTTCGGCCCGGCTTGCTTGAATCCTGATGGTGCAGTGAGCAAGGGACTCATGTCTGAGCATACCCTTCCACTCCTATAGTGGCCAAAACGATTCAGAAAAGGGGGTGGTGATGGACAGAGCATCTGAATTAAGCAGAACACTCCTACCCAGTCAAAAGATCAGGGCTTGATCCATCACCGTTTTTTAGCTCACTGCACCATCCCAGTTCAGAACCTAGCTACATGCAAATTAGTCTGTCCCTGGCCCAGTGCATCATGGGAACAGGGCAGACCAAACTACCAAGCCAATTCTTTACTGGAAAGGAAACAAGCTTCCGGGGACCGGTTTCTGGCATTACAGCCGTCTTCGGCCCGGCTTGCTTGAATCCTGATGGTGCAGTGAGCAAGGGACTCATGTCTGATCATACCCTTCCACTCCTATAGTGGTCAAAACGATTCAGAAAAGGGGGTGGTGATGGACAGAGCATCTGAATTAAGCAGAAATTTCTACAACATGGACCTCAAAACAATACAAAAACATATAGAAACAAGTATTGTTAAAAAATTAAAAAATCTGAAATATTATATTTCATTTACAAACAAAAAATACACAGAAATCAAAACAGCAATTTTAATACGAAGGTTGGAGCATTACAAAGTTTGGTTTTATTTCAAAAAGATGAAGCGATATGCTAAACTCTAGCACATCACATTGCCCTTTTTAGGGCTCGGGCCTACGTCACACTGCATAGCAGTGTGGGTGGAGCCCAAGAGTCCTGTAGTTAGCGTTTCCGAAAAGCTACCTAAAAGATTCCTGGCTGCTCGTGATTTTTCGTCCTTCTTTTTGCCAGCTGCATGGCAATTGGGCCTCGCATGCTAGTGGTTTTAAAAGAGAGCACGCAATAGGCCATAGGCGTTAGAGTAGCTCCGCCTAGTGCATATTCTGTGCGGACACGCGCAGCAGAAGAGCATGTTTCTTCAATTACCAGCTGTCAGGGGCCGCGGTAATTGAAGACAGATGCTGGGCGCACGTGCACCACTCTAGAGTTTCTTTTTTGTCAGCTGTGTGTGTGCGCATGCCGCCTCCCGGCCAAACCTTGACTTAAGTCTTGAGATGTCTGAAACAGGAGCATAATCTTCAATTATCTCGGCCGTCACGGCGGAGATAATTGAAGATAGCCTACAGCGCCGCGATGCCCAGCAGCAAGCGCAGGCGGGCTGCCATGCTTGGCGAAATACTTTGTCTTGGCATATGCCCCTTATTGTCTTTCACTATGATTTTCTCTCCCTGATTCCTCCAGCACTATCCCTGTCCTCTCCCCCGGAATGACCCTTCTCTTGTCTCCAGTTCTGTCCTGGCACAACTGTCTCGGAAGCACCTGGTGCTCCGTGTCTGCTACGCAGCGCTCTCCGCGTGGCTTTACCTCAGCTTCTTCCACCCTGTAATTTTCGGCAAAGATCATTAAAAGTTTCTGGGGGGTGGCAAGCCGTGCCCCCCGCCCCCGGACAGCGGTGAGCGGACAGAGGCAGCGCATGCGGGCGTGTGCCAGCCCCACAGCAACAGGACAGCACCGGCCCCGGGTGCCGCCGAGGCTCGCCGTGTGATGTCAGTGTGCGGGTAGGGGCCGAGCGTGTGCAGGGCTCGAAAATATTCTCTTTAACCCTCTGCGGGACACGGCAGTGCAGAGGGAGGCCGGCCTCCCTGGGGAGGAGGGGGTGGCACACGCCCCCCACCCCTTGGCTTACACTACTCATTGCTGCGGTGCAGGAACGTGAATGTAACAGTGACCTCGGACTGTGGTGCCTCGCCCCGCCAAGGTGAGAGATCACAAGTGCATCTGACTCTTGCGTCCGCACGCCCGTCCTCGTGCTGTGGTGCAAGAACCATAACAAACATCACCATGACCGACTTCCTTTTTTTATTTTTTTATTTTTTTATTTAGCAACTTCAAAATGCATATAGAAATAAAGAGTAATTACAAGAATACTACAATTTTCTAACAATCAGAAATATAAATGCAGATACATATAAAAAAAAACCACATAGATTTTTATCATCGAGATATATAAAAAAAAAAAAAAAAAAAAAAAATAAATATTCACATATTCACAGGGGAGGGTACAATAGCAGCTAGTTTTTAAAACCCATCTTTCCAGGTGGAAATAGGCTGCCAAAGTTGAATACCCCGTTGTCTAGACTTTTTGCCTTTGTTGAATAAATTGCCATTTCTTGATTAAATATCCCTAAGAAGCGGGTTAGCCAAATTTGGAAATTAGGGGGCTCGGAATCTTTCCATCAGGCAGCAAATATAATCCTGTATACCACCAGGCATCTTTCTTCTTCCGCACTGTGCCCTAAAGTATTGTCATATCCCAGAACATAGAGGGTAGGGGACATAGAAACTTGGTGTCCAAATATCTCCTACCAAAATTCAGATATTTTTGATTTGAACACAGTTAGCTTAGGGCATTCAGTGAACATATGTAGCAAGTGGGCCGGACCTATGCCACACCTTGGACACTTATCATCAGTTCTTTTCCCCCACACAAACAATTTTGCCGGCGTATAGTATAGATTATATACAGTCTTATAAAGTTGGGCCTTAAGGGCAGCTGTTAAAAATAGCCTAGCACTGAGCGAAAGAACCTTATCGATATCAACATTTGGGTTGGCTAATCTAGTTGCCCAGTGTGACTCTGTTCTATCCAAGTCATCCTGTTGTTGATCCATTATTAGCTCGTATATTGTACCTATCCTTGATGTTTTCTTTCCTATATGGTCAAACAAAGAGATTTTAAACAATGAAGTATCTGAAAGTTTTGGAGTAAGGATTGTGTTTACTTGAATATACTTAAAAAGGTCAGAGGCTGGGATATCAAATTTAATTTGAAGATTAGAGAACCTAACCTGAGGGTCGGGATCCATAAAGTCACCCACCGTTAGTACTCCCAAGCTTTCCCACCTCTTAGCAATGTCATCATTGACTTGCCTAGAGAGCAAGAAAGAATGTCATAGCGGTGTGTGTTTATTAATCCTAGGAATGTTCATATGTTTGGATACTTTTTTCCATATCCTCCAGGCACTATTAATAGTTTTAAACTTGACCTTCTTGTAGTAAGAAGGCTCCAACTGCCTCAACAGGAGTCCCTTTGCTTTATTTCCCACACCTAGCTCATAAATTGTGGGGATTCCATTACCAATTAAATTGTTAGTCATTGGTTTTACATTCAATAGATAAGTCATCCCTTGGAGAAGAGTGGCCCATAGATAAAAGGTTATATTTGGAAGACCCAAACCACCTCTTTCCTGCGGTAGTGATAGATGCTTCATAGATCTCCTTATTTTACCATACCCCCAAATGAATTTGGATATTTGTGATTCAAGGGCCGTTATCATCCCATCCTCAGCAATTATAGGGATTGCCCTAAACAAATAAAGTATCCTAGGGAGGATATTCATTTTAACAAAATTTACTCTACCAATTATTGATAGATGGACACTATTGACCCTCATGAGGTCTCTTTTTATATTACAAAGGAGGGGGTCATAGTTAAGTTTATTAATGTTTTCTATTTGCGGGGAGATAGATACGCCTAGATATACTGCGTTGGGTGCCCTTCTGGAATCATTAAATATAATATTGTTGGTGCATATAACAACAGTTTTTTCACGGTTTAGAGAATATCCAGACATAGTACCGAAAGAATGGGTAATGTTCTCTATATTCTCAATTGCCTCAGTGGGGTTGGATGTTACAACCGCCACATCATCGGCATAGGCGAGTATCTTAGTTTCATGCATGCCGATAGTAATAGGTCTTATTATCACACTCGCCAATAGCTTCAAAACCAGGGGATTTATGTATAGGGCAAACAGAATCGGGGAGCAGGGACAAACCTGTCTCCTACCCCTTAAGATGTTGAGTGTTCCAGATTCGAGGCCCATAGTCTGGATTTTAGCAATTGGATTTTGATACATTGCTTGAACGGATTTAATGAAACCAACCCCAAAGTTGTTATACTCTAATACTGCCCAAAGATATTTCCAAGAGACTCGATCAAAAGCCTTTTCGGCGTCAAGGAGGATCATAGACATCTGGCCCCCCGTTGCAGCCATGATGTCAAATAATGCTATAACCCTACGGGTATGATCCGTGGTTTCTTTATGGGGTATAAAGCCATGCTGCCACGGGGAGACCAGGCGTTCTATAACCCTCCTGAGCCTGTTGGCTAAGACCTTTGCGTATATTTTCGAGTCTGAGTTAATCAGGGAAATTGGGCGGTATGAGGTGGGCAGATCTGGAGGCTTGCCCTTCTTGGGAAATATCACTATATTGGTTTCTTTCCAGGATGTTGGCGTATTACCATTCCCCTGAATACCTATACATAGATCTAGCAAATATGGTGTAATGACTCCGCCTAAGATTTTATAGAGGTCGAGAGGGATCTTATCCGGACCTGCTGCTTTGTTAGGTGCTAATTCCGACAGGGCAAGTTGCAGTTCTAGTAGCGTGATATCTTTATCTAGATCGTCTCTGGTGATCGGATCTAGAATATTATTCAAACCACACTCCATTAGCCAAAGCCGCAAGGTCTCTCTAATTTCATCTAACTCAAGGGTCTCCTCACTGCAATATAGATTTTGGTAATAGTCTTTAAAAACATCCATTATATCATTGGGTTCGGTATATACTCTGCCATTTGACTTAATGCTGGAGATTTTATTGAGTGACTGTTTTTGACGGGTACACAGAGCTAATTGCTTTCCGACCCTTTCGCCGTCTTCGTATACTTTATTTCGACTGGTTTGGAAGGTTTCTACTGCCTTCTGATTGATCCTACTATTAATTTTGGCTTTGAGAATTAGTAATTTACGTAGGGATTCTAAACCTTCCTTACCTTATTAAGTCTGCTGTATGATCTTGCTCAGCTATGGCCAATTCTTGCATTTGCTGCTGATTAACCAGATTTAGCTCTTTTCTTTGTTTAGCAACGAAACTCATAGTCTCTCCTCTAAGAGCGGCATTAAAGCAGTCCCACACTACACACCTCGAGGCACTGTATTGATTACAATCAAAAAAAGCCTGCGTCCAGATCTTTATATAATCAATGTATTCGATGTTAACCAGGAGTTTCTAATCGAATGTCCAGGTGGAGCGGGGCCTATGGAGATTCGTTACATTAATAGTAAGGGTAAGCATATTATGATCCGAGAGTGTTTTAGGACTTCTATCTATCTCTGCACTCATGGCATGATCTCTAACAACCCAAAAATAATCAATTCGAACATATTTATTGTGAGGAAATGAAAAATAAGTATAACCTGGATCAGATTGCCGCTTAGCAGCCCAGATGTCTGTTAGATCCAAGCTCTCACTAAGTTGAGATAGCGCTCTGAACGCTCTTGGTTTTCTCCCCGTATAGGTGGACATATACTGGTTTTGAGGCAGTCCTACATGATTTAGAGAAATATTCAAGTCACCACACAAAACCAATATCCTAGGCCAAGATGCCAGTTCTAATTCAAGATCTTTAAATATACGTGCATCGTCAAGATTAGGAGCGTAAACTGAGCAGATTGTAATACCAGGTTCTAACTCAATGATGACCCATCTACCCAAGGCGTCAACCAGCTTGCGTTTGGCCTGTCCTAGAAATCTCCTAGCAAAAATAGCTACACCACAAGTTTTCGAAGTTTGTGTAGTGGTTGCTAGCAGATCATAGCAGGCATTCTCAGCAAATCCCTATCTTCCTACGCAATATGGGTCTCCTGGACGCATAGTACATCATAGGACCCTTGTTTAATTAATTCATGCACACTAGCTCTCTTTACTCTGTCGTTGAGCCCTGCCACATTCCAGGAGCCTATTTTTATCCTCCCCATAACGTTTTACAGTTTGTTTCCCAGACAATCTCTTCTGCATTTTTGAAGAACAATCTCTTTATTCGTTTTAACAATTTCAGTATGCATATGAAGTTGCCATTTTCTCCCTTGCTTTTCCCCCCCTTCCGACTGTCAACACTTCCCCCCCTCTTACTACTCCCCCACCCCCCCAACACCCTCCCCCCAACACCCCAAGTGAGGCAATTAGACTCCATAAGAGTCTATTTGATGAGTGTGCTTCCCCGGACCGGCGCTAGAGCCACATAATTATTCTGTGAACATACCCTTTTGAAAAATCGGTAGCTAAGATAATTTCTAGCAATTTAAGCATAGCAACATTAGACCAAGAAAGAAGATAAGCAACAAAAAAAGAATAAAAGACACGAAAACACTAGCAGGCCCCTCTACTGGTAATAGTTAGTAATAGCTTAGATATCTAAAATAGCTAGTGTCCCTGTGAGAATAGTGAGATTAGTGAACTTATTATGAGTAGGAATTGTGCAATTTATTCGATATATTGAGTCGCAGCCTACTCATATCATCCTATATCCTGCGAAAAGACTAAATTAAAGCTTAGAGACTTTCTAGGTACTCTTTAGCTTTAATTTCGAATGTAAAGAATTTTGTCTCAGCCCCATTAATTATTTTGAGGCGGGCAGGATTGTTCAAGTATGCCACCACTTTCTTTTCCTGGAAAGGCTTGATCAGTTGGCGAAGAGGCCATCTCCTTTCGACAGTTGCGTGGCAAAAATCGGGGCGGACAAAATATGAGATATTACCACTAACTCGCTTTGCCTCTGGCCTAGCCTTCTCAGATATTGCCTGTCTAAGCAGAAAAATGCCGATATAGACTAGGATTGCGCGTGGATAACCCCCGGATCTCAAAGGCTGTTTAACATACATGGGCACCCGGTGGGCTCGCTGTATTTCTGAGTCCCAATTCCAACTAGATAGTTCCGGTAAAGAGTCTCGAAATATTTTAATGATAACAGAGCGTGCATCTTTCCCCTCTGTTAATTCTGGAACCCCAAGAACGCGAAGATTATTTCTTCTGAGGCGATTTTCAAAGTCCTCTAGTTTCCACCTTACATCTGCAAGCGCCGCTTCATGTGACTCAACTAGCTCATGGTTTGCCGCGATCTCGGTTTCATTGGACACAATGCGAGACTCGATATCAGTCATCCTATCCCCGAATGTATTCACAGTTTTCGTTAATCTGCGCACCACCCCTTGCACCTGCTTGGGCTTTACGCCCGTCGTGTGAAGTCTCTTCCCTGTGTGCTGCAATTGCTTGGAGAACTGTCTCCATAACTGTATCCAAGGTTGCAGGTGAATCGGCTGGTGGCTCTGTGAGATCAGAGCCCCCAGTTTGTTGAGGAATATGTAGTGAGCCTATCGGTGTGTGTTGTGTTAATTGTTGAACCGGGAGCTGTGTTGAAGGGGTATAGTCCCATGCCAGATCCGTTGCACCGTGGTGCTCCTTTTTCTTCTTATTACAGTCTTTTGGGGGCCTGGGTCGTTATCCTTGTCACTCCCCTCAGTCGATATAGAGCATGTATCATTAGACCACTCAAGATCATCCGAAAATGAGTAGAAGTCACGTGGGTCCTTTTCCATGTCTGTGTCGACAGCTCTGATATTGCCCAATTCACCTCTCTCAATCACTTTGTCTAATAAATTGGTCTGGGAGTCAGTAGGATTAGTTAATTCATTTGCATTTACACTTAGAATGTCATCTTGTAAATTATGCACAACCCTGTCCTGTTCAGTTGTATCAGATAGGAGTGCCTCCGAGCTTGGCACAGATGTCAATACTGTGGTTGCTCTGACATCATCCGCCCTATCGGCATTTGCACTGTTAATGGTGCTGTTAATATTAACTTTTTTGGGGGTAGACATAGGTGCAGAGGAGGTATGGGAGGCATGGGAGGCATTTTCCACCGTTTGATTCTGGGTGACTGTGGTATCAGAGTCTGCATCTGCCGCCTCCACTGTGGACAAACTCCCACTTACACTGGGTGCTGCTGCAGTCTCAGCGCTAGCAGAGTTGTTCTGTAGGGCCGCCTTCTCTCCCAGCCCGCTCTGCCTAGCTTGGCCCGGAAGCACTCCCGCCGGTGTTCGCCAAAGGAGGTCAGCCACGGTGGGGCCGGTCGTACTCCACCTCCTTGACACCGCGGCTCCCCGTCTCGGAGCTCCAGCGCATCCGGGATTAACAGCACCAGCAACGCTGGATCCAGCAACCGCCTCAGCGCTGGTCCCCCGCCTCTCACCGCCAGCGTCCTCCCGGCCAGCCTGCCTCGCTGCCGCCGCTGCAGCAGCCTTCGCCTTGGCTGCGGCGGTGGTTCCGGCGTTTTTAGGAGCCATAAGAGCTTCTTCCACAGGGCAGTCCCAAACGCCTCCTCCCTTCACATAAGCACCCGAGCGCTGAGTGCTGCACAAGAAGCGGATGTCAGCGAAGCCGATGAGGGAGCCCAGAGTCCTCAGGTGAGCTCCTAGTGGTGTATTTGTCACCGTTTTTAATGCACTTGCATTTGCAGAATCCAGCGTCATCAGGGGATATTGAACTGCCGAGATGTATTAAGCTGTCGCTAAGTTTCTTCTCCTTCGGGAACAACTTCTTAGTGCCTTGCCATGCTTTCAGAAATCAGTAGCTGCCACATAGCTGGAGAAAGAAGGCTTTCGGTAGCCACATAGCTGCCATATAGCTACCGAAAGCCTTCTTTCTCCAGCGCCGGTCCAGACGCACTACGGTCTCAATCGACCGCCATCTTGCCTCCTCATTTACTCATTTACTTCAACATGACCGACTTCCTGCTGTGGTTTAAGAGTCATGTTTGTGCCAGAGACCGTGTAATCTCGAGACAAACCTTCTGCTGTGGTACAAAAATCATGTATATTCCAGGGACCGTGTAAACACGTGACAGACATGCTGTGGTACAGCAGGAGGGCAGAGTGCTGTTGAGGGCAGAGTGCTGTTGAGGGCAGAGTGCTGTTGAGTGCAGAGTGCTGTGTGCTGTTGAGTTCTGTGTGCTGTTGAGTGCAGAGTGCTGTTGAGTGCAGAGTGCTGTTGAGTGCAGAGTGCTGTTGAGGGTAGAGTGCTGTTGAGGGGAGAGTGCTGTTGAGGGCAGAGTGCTGTTGAGTGCTGTGTGCTGTTGAGTGCAGAGTGCTGTGTGCTTTTGCGTGCAGAGTTCTGTATGCTATTGAGTGCAGAGTGCTGTGTGCTGTTGAGTGCAGAGTGCTGTGTGATGTTGAGTGCAGAGTGCTGTGTGCTGTTGAGTGCTGTGTGCTGTTGAGTGCAGAGTGCTGTTGAGTGCAGAGTGCTGTTGAGTGAAGACTGCTGTTGAGTGCTGTGTGCTGTTGAGTGCAGAGTGTTGTGTGCTGTTGAGTGCAGAGTGCTGTTAAGTGCAGTGTGCTGTTGAGTGCAGAGTGCTGTTGAGTGCAGAGTGCTGTGTGCTGTTGAGTGCAGAGTGCTGTGTGCTGTTGAGTGCAGAGTGCTGTGTGCTGTTTAGTGCAGAGTGCTGTGTGCTGTTGAGTGCAGAGTGCTGTGTGATGTTGAGTGCAGAGTGCTGTGTGCTGTTGAGTGCTGTGTGCTGTTGAGTGCAGAGTGATGTTGAGTGCAGAGTGCTGTTGAGTGCAGAGTGCTGTTGAGTGCTGTGTGCTATTGAGTGCAAAGTGCTGTGTCCTGTTGAGTTCAGAGTGCTGTGTGCTGTTGAGTGCAGAGTGCTGTTTGCTGTTGAGTGCAGAGTGATGTGTGCTGTTGAGTGCAGAGTGCTGTTGAGTGCAGTGTGCTGTTGAGTGCAGAGTGCTGTGTGCTGTTGAGTGCAGAGTGCTGTGTGCTGTTGAGTGCAGAGTGCTGTGTGCTGTTTAGTGCAGAGTGCTGTGTGCTGTTGAGTGCAGAGTGCTGTGTGATGTTGAGTGCAGAGTGCTGTGTGCTGTTGAGTGCTGTGTGCTGTTGAGTGCAGAGTGATGTTGAGTGCAGAGTGCTGTTGAGTGCAGAGTGCTGTTGAGTGCTGTGTGCTGTTGAGTGCAAAGTGCTGTGTGCTGTTGAGTTCAGAGTGCTGTGTGCTGTTGAGTGCAGAGTGCTGTTTGCTGTTGAGTGCAGAGTGATGTGTGCTGTTGAGGGCAGAGTGCTGTTGAGTGCAGTGTGCTGTTGAGTGCAGAGTGCTGTGTGCTGTTGAGTGCAGAGTGCTGTGTGCTGTTGAGTGCAGAGTGCTGTGTGCTGTTTAGTGCAGAGTGCTGTGTGCTGTTGAGTGCAGAGTGCTGTGTGATGTTGAGTGCAGAGTGCTGTGTGCTGTTGAGTGCTGTGTGCTGTTGAGTGCAGAGTGATGTTGAGTGCAGAGTGCTGTTGAGTGCAGAGTGCTGTTGAGTGCTGTGTGCTGTTGAGTGCAAAGTGCTGTGTGCTGTTGAGTTCAGAGTGCTGTGTGATGTTGAGTGCAGAGTGCTGTGTGCTGTTGAGTGCTGTGTGCTGTTGAGTGCAGAGTGATGTTGAGTGCAGAGTGCTGTTGAGTGCAGAGTGCTGTTGAGTGCTGTGTGATGTTGAGTGCAGAGTGCTGTGTGCTGTTGAGTGCTGTGTGCTGTTGAGTGCAGAGTGATGTTGAGTGCAGAGTGCTGTTGAGTGCAGAGTGCTGTTGAGTGCTGTGTGCTGTTGAGTGCAAAGTGCTGTGTGCTGTTGAGTGCAGAGTGCTGTTTGCTGTTGAGTGCAGAGTGATGTGTGCTGTTGAGTGCAGAGTGCTGTTGAGTGCAGTGTGCTGTTGAGTGCAGAGTGCTGTGTGCTGTTGAGTGCAGAGTGCTGTGTGCTGTTGAGTGGAGAGTGCAGAGTGCTGTTGAGTGCAGAGTGCTGTTGAGTGCAAAGTGCTTTTGAGTGCAGAGTGCTGTTGAGTGCTGTTGAGTGCAGAGTGCAGAGTGCTGTTGAGTGCCGAGTGCTGTTGAGTGCAGAGTGCTGTTGAGGGCAGAGTGCTGTTGAGGGCAGAGTGATGTTGAGGGCAGAGTGATGTTGAGTGCTGTTGAGGGCAGAGTGCTGTTGAGTGCAGAGTGCTGTTGAGTGCTGTTGAGGGCAGAGTGCTGTTGAGGGCAGAGTGCTGTGTGCTGTTGACTGCTGTGTGCTGTTGAGGGCAGAGTGCTGTGTGCTGTTGAGTGCTGTGTGCTGTTGAGGGCAGAGTGCTGTTGAGTGCAGAGTGCTGTTGAGGGCAGAGTGTTGTTGAGGGCAGAGTGCTGTTGAGGGCAGAGTGCTGTGTGCTGTTGCAGAGTGCTGTTGAGGGCAGAGTGCTGTTGAGGGCAGAGTGCTTTTGAGGGCAAAGTGCTTTTGAGGGCAGAGTGCTGTTGAGTGCTGTTGAGTGCAGAGTGCTGTTGAGTGCAGAGTGCTGTTGAGTGCAGAGTGCTGTGTGCTGTTGCATGCAGAGTGTTGTGTGCTGTTGAGTGCAGGGTGCTGTTGAGTGCAGTGTGCTGTTGAGTGCAGAGTGCTGTGTGCTGTTGAGTGCAGAGTGCTGTGTGCTGTTGAGTGCAGAGTGCTGTTGAGTGCAGAGTGCGTGTTGAGTGCAGAGTGCTGTTGAGTGCTGTTGAGGGCAGAGTGCTGTTGAGGGCAGAGTGCTGTTGAGGGCAGAGTGCTGTTGAGTGCTGTTGAGGGCAGAGTGCTGTTGGGGGCAGAGTGCTGTTGAGGGCAGAGTGCTGTTGAGTGCAGTGTGCTGTTGAGTGCAGAGTGATGTGTGCTGTTGAGTGCAGAGTGCTGTTGAGTGCAGAGTGCTGTTGAGGGCAGAGTGCTGTTGAGGGCAGAGTGATGTTGAGGGCAGAGTGATGTTGAGGGCAGAGTTGATGTTGAGTGCTGTTGAGGGCAGAGTGCTGTTGAGAGCTGTTGAGGGCAGAGTGCTGTTGAGTGCAGTGTGCTGTTGAGTGCTGTTGAGGGCAGAGTGCTGTTGAGGGCAGAGTGCTGTGTGCTGTTGACTACTGTGTGCTGTTGAGGGTAGAGTGTTGTGTGCTGTTGAGTGCTGTGTGCTGTTGAGGGTAGAGTGCTGTTGAGTGCAGAGTGCTGTTGAGGGCAGAGTGCTGGTGAGGGCAGAGTGCTGTTGAGGGCAGAGTGCTGTGTGCTGTTGAGTGCAGAGTGCTGTTGAGGGCAGAGTGCTGGTGAGGGCAGAGTGCTGTTGAGGGCAAAGTGCTTTTGAGGGCAGAGTGCTGTTGAGTGCTGTTGAGTGCAGAGTGCTGTTGAGTGCAGAGTGCTGTGTGCTGTTGCGTGCAGAGTGCTGTGTGCTGTTGAGTGCAGAGTGCTGTGTGCTGTTGAGTGTAGAGTGCTGGTGAATGCACTGTGCTGTTGAGTGCGGAGTGATGTGTGCTGTTGAGAGCAGAGTGCTGTTGAGTGCAGAGTGCTGTTGAGTGCTGTTGAGGGCAGAGTGCTGTTGAGGGCAGAGTGCTGTGTGCTGTTGACTGCTGTGTGCTGTTGAGGGCAGAGTGCTGTGTGCTGTTGAGTGATGTGTGCTGTTGAGGGCAGAGTGCTGTTGAGGGCAGAGTGTTGAGGGCAGAGTGCAGAGTAACTGTTCCAGAGAGAGCAGGGTATGCTTGTGCGCTTACACGGTGCACTGACACACAGGAGCTAAAACAAAGAACAGCTGAACATGTTTCTTGGGAGCTTCATTGAGGCAGCCGGCCCTCTGTGAGGGGAGCAGCAAGGAGGAGACGCCTCAACCAATCAAGCGCAACTACTCACAACCTACTGTACGATTACAACACAGGCCAAAGGGCAGTGCTAGGTCTTTTCGCATTACGTAGGGTGAGCAGTGTGTGAGTGTGTAGTGTGAGCAGTGTGTGAGCGTGCAGGGTGAGCAGTGTGTGAGTATGCAGGGTTAACAGTGTGTCAGCGTGCAGGGTGAACATTGTGTGAGCGTGCAAGGTGAGCAGTGTGTGACCGTGTAGGGTGAGCAGTGTGTGAGTGTGAGCAGTGTGTGAGTGTGTAGGGTGAGCAGTGTGTGAGTGTGAGCAGTGTGTGAGTGTGTAGGGTGAGCAGTGTGTGAGTGTTTAGGGTGAGCAGTGTGTGAGTGTGTAGGGTGAGCAGAGTGTGTAGGGTGAGCAGTGTGTGAGTGTGTAGGGTGAGCAGTGTGTGAGTGTGCAGGGTGAGCAGTGTGAGAGTGTGTGTGTAGGATGAACAGTGTGTGTGTGCAGGGGTGAACAGTGTGTCAGTGTGCAGGGTGAACAGTGTGTGAGTGTGCAGGGTGAACAATTCCAATCCAAACCACATAATTCCACTACACACCACATGCATACACTCCATAACACATGGCTAAAAGACATTGTCATTTACAATGCCATTAGCTCTAACTCAAATAAATCCTAGACCTATTGCATTTCCAATGCTTGTTTTTTTGGTCCTAATGCTTGCTGTCTTTTTGTTGCCACATGTCACTGTTTCAATTGAGGCCACCAGTTGTCCACAGTACTGTTTGCTGTGCTTGCTCTAACTTTCCCAAATCAAGCTAAGGTTACCCACTTAATTTCTAGCTTCTTATTTCAAATAAATTCACATTTATAGAGTGTTTTACAGTTTTAAAATGCTACAGTTTTGCTTATTTATGTATATATACCGTATTATTCTACTAATATCATTTAATTCTGCAAAGAGCCGCAGACTCCCTCAGTAGGCATCACAGACCCCCTGGAATCTGCAGACCCCTAGTTAAGAACTAATGCACACCTTTCCTGCCCTTCCAATCCTGAGCACTTTTAATTGCATGAACTCCGCTGAGCAAAGGGAACACGTAGAAACATAGCATTGATATCTTGGCCTACAAAGTGCTTGGTGGCCCACGTACATTTATATTGAACTCTCTTGAAGGTGAAACCAAAGAAGGGTTTTAAAGTCAGTAAAGAGGAGGTAACAATTAATTGAAATATTTCCTATTGGAGAATCTATAGATTAGATATTGATTGTTTAGGGATGCCCAGTCTAACCTATAAGCATAGTTCAGTATGGATCCCCTCAAGTGTGTACCTCAATAAAGTCTGGAAGCAATGGTGAATGACATCATCATTTCTCCACCCCTAGTTCTCATTCTTTCAACCTAGGGGAGATGAAATGTGTGTCAGAATATTATCCTGTGACCCACAGCTTGCACACAGCTCTGTTAAACAGATGCATTGACCCGATATGCTACTGGTCAGGCTTGATACTTTTCAAGAATGCCCTCAGCACAACACCTGGAGAATCATCTGTGATTAACACGTTTTCAAATATGTTTAAGTTCCAAAAAGGCTTCCTTTGGGAAACACCATCAGATTCTGAAAATATTGGAGCAATGCCCAGACTAGCAACCACCGATGAGGCTGCCGCGCCAAGAATTCTTCATTTCATTGTTTCATCGCTCCAGTTGGTGTTGCTGCTTTTAGCATTGAGGCCAGAACCTCGTAAAGTAGCAGGACGGCTGCAAACTGCAAACAGGGATGTTGTGGGCAGCAACACCAGAGAAACGCATTAGCGCCGCTGAACAACCACATGCCAAGACAGCACAAACCACAATCCCCATCTAATATGGCGGATTACATGCATATATAAAGCCCACATCTGTCCAGCATCCATGGACCCTGGATGCTTGTGGGTATATTGAGACATTAAAGCATGAATACATATGAAGGACTGCGCACACATGTATAGTAGCAAAGGCCAACTTGTATTGTATTAAGCATGCATTTCAGTTTAAGAGCATTACATTCATTTGTTTTGGAAAAATTGTTTGCTCACTTTTCTCCCGGGTTCTAATCAGTTAAGGTCACCAATGAGTGCTCCATTTTAGGCCTTTTCGTTGACATAGCATTGCTTTAAGATGAGTTACTTCCATTGGACCAAAGGAAGTGAACCAGGACTAAGAGATGTTATGAGGGATATCTCCTTGAAAGTAAAAAAAAGCGCCATGACGGGGCGAGCGTTGACCACGTCATGGCACCTTTATTTCTTTACTTTAAGCCATGTTGCACAGCAGCCAGTGCTGCTGTGCAACATATCTAAACATAGAAAGCCACTAGATCATGAATAGGTGAAACCTATAGGCTTTGCCAATGCTTGTTCACTATTTCCATGCTTCCTGCTCAACACGCTTTCAACACTCTCCTTGGACCTAAAGCACTGGAGGGCATATTCACAAGGAGCTATCGCGGAATTAACTGCACTTTATCGCAGCCAAAGTCGTTAAAAATGTACCCCACTATTCACAAGCAGGTGCTAACAGCCCACAACACCACTTTTACCGCAATAGCAGCCGCAAAAAACATCACCACAGAGGACCCCCGCAACTATCGCTAATGAGATGCAGAGTAGGCATTCCTGTGACAAAAGCCGCGACAACACAACACCTTAACATTCACAACGACCAGACAAATGAGCGATAAGAAAAACAAAACATGCGATAAGGCGCGTTAGCGGCAGGAATTTTACACCTGCTCTGACCTGGTGCAAAGTCGGACCACAGTCTGAACCAAAGAAGGGAGCACAGCCCACAGCCACACCTGAAGACAAACAGATGCCATGGAGCAACTGAACATGCAGCAAGGACACCCAAGAGAGACACAACACCCACCGACACCACACCCTTGCCCACAACATCCCCCCAACCCGGTCCCACCCCCAAACCTGGACCAAGAAACTGCACACCAACACCACGAATCACAAAACAAATAGGTTGCCTGAGGTCGCACAAGCTGGAAAATCAACATACATGCCTGGCAAGAAAATGGAGAACCAGTCATACAGCAATGCAATCACCAACACAAAACACCATACAAACAAAAATATTAAACAACCATTCGGATGAGTCCTAGCGGGTCCACCGTGGACAATCCGTAGGAAACAGCCTGGAAGACGAAATACAACAGAAGAAGGTGTGTCATGCGCCCAACAAAGGAAAGAGAGGGAGAGAGCGAGGTAGAGAGATGGAGTGAGACTGCACAAGCAGCTCAAAGCCTTGCAGGGGCACCTAGCACCACCTGCCAATGTGTGTGTGTATGGTCATCTGTACACCATGAGCCCAAGGCCGTGTCCCAATCGCAGCCACAATGCCACATCACATTCCGAAACCGCAAGTAGTAGTCAGACAAACCTCCGGGATGAAAGCTCCATTGTCTCAATGCTGAAGGTGGGAGTACACCTGCACCTCTGACCATGGTCCAGAACGCGCCTGGAACACCCTGATAAGATGCCATAGCAGATGAGGACGACTCCCACACCACGCATTGCGCAAAAGAACTATCCGACTTATCGACACCCCAAACACCGAAGCCCCTGCCTGAGGTACCTTTGCATGGGATGGCCTTGACTCACACGGAATCAGCAACCCATGCTGCCCAACGTTGCACACACATTCAAACCATTGCTCAGAGCAGTGGCAAATCCTCCACACAACAGCCGCAGCACAGAAGCTGCCATCAGTGGGTTGTAGTGCTTAACGAAAATAATGATATCTTGGTTACTGCAATTGGTCATCCTTAATCTTGCTTATTTTTAAAAATACATCATTAACCTTGTTGAAGTTTGAGCTGCCAAGATTCAGTGTATTTGCTGTCATCGCAGTCTTAGAGCCTGGAGCTGGAAGTCTCCAACATGTACCCATGACTGCTGTCCAGGAACGGCCACCACCTTCAATGAAAGCCTCTCCTACCGCAAACACTTGTTGAGTCCAACTCATCTCATTCCCTGCCTGATTGGTCATCCCTTGTTTCACCTGGATCCCTGCCAATCACTTCAAACTACTAGCCTCCTGGAATAAAAAGTTAACTACTATTGAGCAGTGCTCATGCAACATGTAAAGCATGTTGTGTTCACTGCAGATTTGCCACTGACTGTTGGACTCTGGCTTTGCACTACAGTATTGTCCTTGCCAGCAAAAAGTTTTCTAACGCCATAAAACCTACTCCTCCTCCTACTATCATCTTGTCCACTGAGGCCTAAATTTACTCCAGTTTAGCACGAGCCCTCGTGCAACTCTAAGCTGTGGTGTATGAGGCAAAGCAGCTCAAATGGCAGCACTAATCAATTTTCTAGTAAAAAAGCTACTTCGGTCTGAAAGTTGACATAGCCGCAGTTCAAATGCAAGGGATGCTTGTGCGTATCCTCCATGAGAAGGGGACCATTGGCAACTGTCACTGAAATTTTTTCAAAATTGAAAACTTTTTTTTTTTTAAATCAGTCTTGAAGGAAATCAAGCTGCTTTACAAAAAAAGAGTGTTTTTAATTTTTAAATACAGTCGCAGAGATAGTGTTCTGCTGACCATTTATGCCACCATCCCTGTGATTGTAGCCAATTGGAAGGAGTCGCAATTTGCAACAAATCAAATGAATTTGAATTAGACAGGTCATTGCGCGACCCCATCTGAAATGGTATTTTGCAAATCAACCTACTGGTATATAGCTCAGTTCACAATATGATATTGGTTGGAAAAAAAGCACAGAAGCAATTTTCGACTGCTTTTGGTGACCAGCATCTGGCCCTAGCTCTTGCGTAAATCCATGAGGATTTTCAGTAGTGTTGCATGCACAAGAAGTAGTTTGTCTTCACAAGCATTGGCAAAGCCAATGGTTCGCACCCTTGACACTTACTGGCTCTCCCAATGGCTTTTCTTCTAATTGTACGGCACCCTTGCCGATGCTGTACAGCATGAAGGAAATATTTAAATAAATAATAATAATGGGAAGGTGCACACAGCTGTGTCATTTTGTAGGCATGCTTATATGTGTTGAATGTATGTGCATAAATTCAAAATGATGCAGCCGTGTGATAGTTAAAAAAAATTATAATAACTGGGATCCAGGAGAGGTGGAGTTTAGGCAACATGGAGAGTGAAGTGGGGGAGAAGCACACGAGTAAAATACACCAGCTTTGAGCAATAGGGAGCGAAGCACACAGACAAACGAGAGCAACATGGACAAGATGGGGAGCACGGAGAAAGGGTGCTCGTGAGTACACAGACGAATGGATGCAACATAGAGGAGAGCGGGTAGGGGCACAGAAGCACACAAATTAAAGCAACATGGAGGAGCGTGGGGTGGCTTTGAAGCACACAGGGGAGAAAGAGCACCAGACTGCGGGAGTTGGGGGACAGAAGGGAGAGAAGCATGAGGAAAAGAAACAACAGTGTAGACAAGAGAAGAGAGGCCCACGAGAGAGACAGATGTAGACCACATGCAGTCTCATAGAGTGCTTGATCACAAAGAAAAAAGTGGTGCTCCAAAAGTGAGCTGTAGGAGACAAATACTTCGATCATGCTCCAGTGGTGGGAGGAAAGAAGGAAGTAAAACCCACACAGGGTAACCAATCAAGAGCTAGCAAATGAGAGTGGCAATAAAGCCAACCAATGGTTACCAATGGGCCGGCTTCAGTCCAAGCCCACTATAAGCTGACAATATGTCTTGCAACAGACAGCATACGCTCTACTAGTAGGCTTCGATCTAAAGATGAGGCTACTTTTTTCTCTTTGAACCATGGTGCAGCCATCTTGGTATGTTCAGTCAACGAGTGTGTATGGCACTGAAAAATATTTATTACTGAAGAATCCGCGTTTCCAGGTCCAGGGGATGTGAAACTCCCACACTCACTCAACACTTCGGCGCTTGAGGAAGGGCTCATGTAATAGCAGTGCCTCACGTCACGTGTTACACTCACCACTCATTCATGAGTCACAGTGGTGACATGTCAATTCAATTCAATTCAAAATACTTTATTCGGTTAAAAAGACAAAAATAACCATAAAAGTAGCATATAGAAAATACAGTTTACACAGGGAGTCATGTATTCATTTTTTTTAAAAATATCTATGTACAATAAGGAGGTCAGTTCATTAAAATCGATTTACGACATTTAAAAATAGATTTAAAAAATTCACCCATTGAGGCTACCATAAAAACAGTTTCCAGTTTCTGGCACTCTAAAAACGCTAAGCGACATCTTCGTAAATTTAAGTCTTTAAGAATCGGGATGATACATTTCTTCCGCGCAAAGGTATAAAATTTACAAAAGAATAAAATATGAATATCAGATTGTGGGGAAACATCATCACATGGGCAGAAGGGTAATTCTTTCAACCAACAATTCATCACGGGGAAAGACAAGACTCTGAAAACAATGTTGAGTCTAAACCGGGTTAAAAGAAAACGTTCGTGATTGGACATATATAGGGACAAGTATGGCTGTAATTTATCTCCGCATAGAATATCCTGATGGGCAGAGACAGTCTTTTTCCTTGCCTCCTCTAAATGTCTTTTGTCCCTGAGATGGGCAATACACAGATTTTTCAAGTCTCTTCTTGATATGTATGCCATAGTTGGTGGGTCCTCAAAATATTGAACACAATTCATTTCACTGAGAAAGTCCTTGACATAACATATCCATTTAGAATCATTAATATTGTCCAATACTAAAATGTCCTTTAAAATAGCCCGATTAACCAAACATTCATCCTTTGTCCACACCCTATGCCAGAGGAGAATGGGTTGAATCTTAATAGTATCAGTAACATAAATCACTCCCAATTCTACATGGCATATCATAGTTGCAGTACTTTCAGGTACAGACAGGATGTGGCGTAAAAATTTATTTTCCATGGTTTGAATTGTGCTAATGTTAGAGTAACCCCACAGCCCTGATCCATAAGTAGCAACTGCTAAGCAAGTTGCCCTATAAATAGTTAAAATCTCTTTTATGGGTTTTTTTCCTAGTTTTCTCATGAAACTTTTTAAGGCCATAATAGTTTTGGAAAACAACAAAGATCTAGCCTGGATTGCACTAGTCCATGAACCACTTTCGTGAAACAGGATTCCCAAATAGGGAAAAGTAGAGGTTTTTTCCAGGGGATTGGAATTTATAAAAATAGGTTTCAAACGCTTGTTTGATCTAGGCCCACAGAACATGGACAGTGTTTTTGAACAATTTATTTTTAGATCTAAACCAAGCATGAAAGTGTTAAAAGAAGAAACCAAAGTTTGTAACGCCATTGGGGTTCGTGCCATCAAAACGGCGTCGTCCGCGTACATCAAGGCTGGGACAGGCCTTCCACCCACCATGGGCATGTCCCGACCCTCCTGCACGAGTCGTTTCTCAAAGCCATTTATGTATAGCAAGAATAAAAATGGGGCTAAAACACACCCTTGGCGTACACCCCGGCCAATCCCAAACTGTCTTGTGCATTCACCATTTTTTCCAAAACGGACACTTGCATTGGCCCCGGAATATAGATCTCGCAAGAAGCAGATAATAGCATTGTCAACCCCCAACTCAGTCATAATTGACCACAATTTACTGTGTGAAACACAGTCAAAAGCTGACGATAAGTCAACAAATGTGAGGTATAGACGTTGTTTTTTAACTGTTACATACTTCTGCTGCAGGATTAACAGATTCAGTCCCTGCTCTATCGTTCCTAAGCCTCTTTGGAACCCAAATTGGAAATCACATAGCACCCCATTCTCTTCTGACCAGATTCGCAATTTATCTAAAACAACTCTCCCTAAAATTTTAATTGAGGAGTCCAATAAGGAAATTGGCCTATAACACATACAATTCTGCCTGTCCCCTTTCTTAAATATCGGGACTATAATTGATGTAAGCCAGGTAGGAACTAAGCCCTTAGCCAGAGCAACATTAAAAAGCTGGACAAGCAAAGGCCCCCATAGTTCAGTGTTGGCCTTGTAGAGGTCTGCTGGTATGCCATCTGGTCCAGCCGCCTTACCCCCTTTGGTTGCCTTCAAGCTCGCCAGAACTTCGGGCAGGGTTACGACCAGGACTTTAGTTGAATCTATGTTTGGGCACATAAAGTCCTGACTTATGTCTCGGACTGGTTCCACAGCCTTATAAAGCGAGGAAAAGTGCGCCACCCACTCATCTTCAGGGATGGCGATTTCCATCCGCGCCTTTTTTTCATACAGTAGCGGGGTATTAATTACCCTCCAAAAAGCTGCCGGATCCTTTGATTGTGATGCCTCGCATAGATCATCCCAGGCCTCTGTCCTTATTGCCACCTTCCTATCCTTCAATGCTTTGTTATAGTCCCTCCTCAGGATTCTAATTTGAATTACATCCCGTGGTCTTTTATGGATCGCTTGTCTAAGCTTTGATAGGGCACTGGTACATTTATTATCGAACCATTTTCTATTGTGCTTTAGGGAGTTTTTCTTTGCAACCCACAACGCCTCCTTGATTGCAATAGAAATGGTATAAAAATTATTTAAAATTTCGTTACTGTCAGCGTGCTCGTTCAGGCAGGTCAAAAAATTACTCCTGCATTTATTCACTAATTTAGATAAAAAATCTGCCGGGACCACTCTACTCCATTTAAGACTATATCCATTTTGGGCACCTAAAATCACGTCCGGCGCCTTGGTATTGGGACCTGCCACATGATCCACAGGAGAAAATAAATTCTCCATTTTTAATACCTGTGGGTAGTGGTCACTTAGTGGTAAGTGCATGATACTAGAACTAATCAATCTGCCCGCCGAGCTAGTTGTACAGAGGCTAAAATCAATAATGGTCGAAGCCCCCCTCCCCACAAAGGTTGGGACAAATGGCATTGTGTGGTGGGCTAACTCATTCGTAAAACCCAGATCAAAATTAAAAATCATCTCGTTTAATGAATCACCTAGAAGGGTATGTTCAAAATGCGTCAGGCTAATGTCCTGCTCCAACATCAGACCGCAAATACCCTTCTGACCCTTTTTGCACAAAGAGCAATTAAAATCACCCCCCCATAAAACCATGACTTCACCCTTTTTTTCATCAAGAACATTCTGTATATCTGCACTTATGTTAACAAAAACATCCTTAATTACGCTACTTGAACAGTTATTGTAAAAATTAAAAAGAGCAATCGTTGGACCCTTCCTTGTATCAATGACAATTTTCTGGTAATAACTGGAACCAGGAAAAAAAGTAATTTTATCAGTAACTAGGAGGTTCGATATATACACGGACAGTCCCCCCTTTGGTCTTCCGTGTACTCCCGCCACCGCAGGTGTAAAATAAGTTCTGTAACCATTTAGATGTATTGCTGCGGTGGTCCAGGTTTCTTGTAAGGCTAATATACCCACTTCAGCAATAACATTACACCAGGACGGATTTAGAATTTTCTGCTTTAAACCTGCCACATTCCAAAAAACAACCTTACAATACTCTTCTGTAAGTGGCACTTCGACAGTAGCTCCAGTGACACTACTGAGGCTCCCTGATATAGACTCAACCTCCCCATCGGTTTCTAGTGGCTCAACATATGACTCCTGAGTCTCGACATGCCCCAGGGGTTTTATAGGCCCCAAATCTAGAGATTTAGAAGGCATTAAGGCATCATTTTTTATCGTTGGGAGTCAATCCACCGCTTCCAAGCAATCAAACCGATTAAAACACGGGAAGATCGGAGGAAATTGTGGATTGCCTAACCAACCTTGGTCAAAACTCTGTGGTCGATAGTGAGGGGACCTCGATCTATATTTCACTACGTTCCAACCATCCTCGCCTCTCCCTCCACCTTGCATGTTATAGTGATTACTATCGGGAGCCCAACCCATGTTACCTCCTTGATGTCTGTTGTCCCTAGTCCAACTCCACCTATTATCAGGGTGTTCGCCCTCAGGATAAAAATAAGATAATCCCCTAGCCGTAACAGAGAGACCATGATTTCTAGGGGGTCTTGTAGTAATGTATTTAGCAGTCAATGGATTCTCAAATGTTATTACCACACAATCGCCGTGTGCCCTTTTTTTATTATAACCAATCCATGGGGCCCTTTCAACCATCAAAATATTACTTTTAACTGCTGGCGGGAGAGGGTAATTATCATTCAACCAATGGATGGTTTTATTTACAAGTCCACCATTATTTTCATTAGAATTATCATTTAATTGGGGGACTCCTGTAAGGACCACAACGTATGGTGCGGCTTTTGGGGGTAAATGTATATTTCTACGCACCTCCCGTTTTTTAGACTTATCTTTATCCTTATCATGTGGTGGTTTAGGAGTTTCTTGGACTGGGACTACTATATCAATCGGGGCGGGAGTTTTAGGGGTTGGTATAGTTTTTGGCAGTGATTTGGTAGTAGCTACATTTTTAGCAGCTGGTGGCGGCCTAGTCATTTGATTTTTCCCAGATGGGATTTTGTTATCCAGATTGAAGCTAGGGGCACTTATATCTTTATGGATGTTTTTTAATATAGTTTCCAAGCACCGTAGCCTAACCTCGATTGGTTCGAGGAGAGTCTTCAACATGGCCAAGATGTTATTATTAGCCATATTTAGGCTACAGTTGCCCTCACTACCTTCATCTAGATTTGTAACAGCGCCGCTTAAATCCAAGATATCCTCAAGGCTGCTATCTGAGATGGTATCATCCGGGAGACTCAGTGGTAGGCCAGCATTGGCGTGAAGAGTTGACCCATTATCGCTAGTGTGAAGTACTCGATTAGTATTCACATTCAGTGGCAGAGCTTCTAATTTAGCCGAATCTGTATTCTTACTAATATCTACCTTTCTCCCTTGACTCCTGTTAGATTTAACAGTTTTTTGAATATTAATTTTTTGTTTAGGGATCGCCCCCTCCTTCAGACCCCTTTGTGTTAAATCACTAGCTATAGTTAAAGTATCAGTGTCCTTTTCAACTGAAGTGCTAGTCACAAGCAGAGAAAGGTTAGGTGTAGCCTCCAGGTCCTCCTGTGAGCCTGGGGCAACATAACCCCTATCATTCTGTGCGTTTATAGGATTTACTGGAGCAGAAACATTGTTCGGAGTACGAGCTTTAGCGATAAGACCTAAGGAGGATCGTCTCGCTGCAGCTAGGTCCTGGGACACCCTCCTATCCATAATTACTATCCCTTCATCGATTAAAGCATTTGTCCGAACAATGAAGTCATCCAAAGTACCAGTCAGTTTCTTTACTGCAGCAGCCCTGCTTCTAGTTTCCGGGCAGCTCATGTCAGAAACCCCAGAGGTACCTGGAAGTAAGGCAGGGGATATGGATAGCAAAAAATAAACAATTGGTCCCAGAAAGTCAGACTCCAGAAGGATACGATTGCGAAAACTACAGATAAGTAACCTACTTACAGTTCAATTGAAACCTTATCCTTGAACCGAAGGCAATGAGGCAGAATTTCTGGCCCAGGCCCGGCTCTTCTGGCCTCTGAGGGCCACAGAGGGCCCGCCCTTTGCCCGGGCTTAGCCCCGGGCGTCCCGCTCGCGTCCCGCGACGCGGGTCTCCTCCTCCCTTTAACGGGCTGTCGCTGCGCCCTGCGCCCTGCTGGCGCGTTCCGCGTCACTCCGTCGCGCCGCCGCGATGCCTGCCGGGAGTTGTGGTTCTCCCGGAGCGGCGGCGCGGTTTGCTGTGCCCGGTGTGACTCTCGGCGGTGGGCGGCTTCCTTCAGTGAGGCTGCTGGCGTGGTGTGACTCTCGGCGGTGGCGGCAGGTAAGTGAAAGCGGTTCCCCCCGCTTTGCCGGTCTCCTCCTCCCTTTAACGGGCTGTCGCTGCGCCCTGCGCCCTGCTGGCGCGTTCCGCGTCACTCCGTCGCGCCGCCGCGATGCCTGCCGGGAGTTGTGGTTCTCCCGGAGCGGCGGCGCGGTTTGCTGTGCCCGGTGTGACTCTCGGCGGTGGGCGGCTTCCTTCAGTGAGGCTGCTGGCGTGGTGTGACTCTCGGCGGTGGCGGCAGGTAAGTGAAAGCGGTTCCCCCCGCTTTGCCGGTCTCCTCCTCCCTTTAACGGGCTGTCGCTGCGCCCTGCGCCCTGCTGGCCCGTTCCGCGTCACTCCGTCGCGCCGCCGCGATGCCTGCCGGGAGTTGTGGTTCTCCCGGAGCGGCGGCGCGGTTTGCTGTGCCCGGTGTGACTCTCGGCGGTGGGCGGCTTCCTTCAGTGAGGCTGCTGGCGTGGTGTGACTCTCGGCGGTGGCGGCAGGTAAGTGAAAGCGGTTCCCCCCGCTTTGCCGGTCTCCTCCTCCCTTTAACGGGCTGTCGCTGCGCCCTGCGCCCTGCTGGCGCGTTCCGCGTCACTCCGTCGCGCCGCCGCGATGCCTGCCGGGAGTTGTGGTTCTCCCGGAGCGGCGGCGCGGTTTGCTGTGCCCGGTGTGACTCTCGGCGGTGGGCGGCTTCCTTCAGTGAGGCTGCTGGCGTGGTGTGACTCTCGGCGGTGGCGGCAGGTAAGTGAAAGCGGTTCCCCCCGCTTTGCCGGTCTCCTCCTCCCTTTAACGGGCTGTCGCTGCGCCCTGCGCCCTACTGGCGCGTTCCGCGTCACTCCGTCGCGCCGCCGCGATGCCTGCCGGGAGTTGTGGTTCTCCCGGGGCGGCGGCGCGGTTTGCTGTGCCCGGTGTGACTCTCGGCGGTGGGCGGCTTCCTTCAGTGAGGCTGCTGGCGTGGTGTGACTCTCGGCGGTGGCGGCAGGTAAGTGAAAGCGGTCTATTCACTGTCCCACAGGAGTTTTCCAAATCAGGGCGGTATGGTGATCAACAAAGAAACAATAATCACAGTGCTTAAAACCTTAAAGAGCAGACCAGAACTGGAAAGAGTCACCCTTTCACTGAACCAAAATGTCTGATTTCTTTCCAAAGAATTTCTCAATAAATGGACCCGCACGTGCTGCTCGATAAAACTCAACACTTACTCACCGAGAAGACATTCCATCAGCCCACCAAGGGCAATCATTTTCTTTTAGATTGTGATGTGTGTGTGTGTGTGTGTGCTGTTACTCCTCTGGTATTTGGAATAGCTCATCTGATGTTAAATGCAGAATAAAGTGACTGTACCTATCAGCCTTTGTAGTCACTGGTCCAGCCTGCCTGCGTGGAAAGAAGTCTTGGCAGCAGTAATGAATGGAATGTGAATGAAAAACCGGTACAATTGTGAAGGGGTGTAGAACTTAATGTTCGGATGCATGTCACTACTTTAAAGAAGAAAAGTACTATGACACCATTATATCTCAATTTTTATTTCATATATATATATATATATATATAGATATATATATATATATATAGATATATATATATATATATATATATATATATATATCTATATATATATATATATATAGAGATATAGATATAGATATAGAGAGAGATCTCTCTCTCTCTCTCTCTCTCTCTATATATATATATATATATACTAGCAGCCCGTCCCGACGTTGTCTGGGTATGAATTGCTGCCGGCCAGTAGTATATTGTTTTGTAGGATTTCGTTTTGATAACATTTCTTATCTGTGACAGGCCTGTGAAACGCTCCGATTCACAGTGCACTGCTGATGCACTTAAGAGTGCGCGTTCAGTAGTGTGTGAACTTGAGTTTCCCTACTTTATTTTTCCTTGCAATATTATATAGCGCGAACTCGACAACATGGCATGAGCACAATTTACATTACAGAATAACTCATTAATTTGTGGTAGGCACAGGGAGACAAAGCGATTTGCCTGGAATCACAGGATGTTGAGCTGATGCCGAGATTCGAACGTAGCTCCCCAGCTCTAAAGTTCGCAATTCTAGAACTTGTGGCGGGAGGTGTGTCTAAAAGTGTATGTCGGTGCTGGCCATCAATGAGAGAGACCTGTGCATTTTTCAAATGGGTGGTGAAGAAATATGAGTATGTTGCTGGAGATGTGGGCCGCCGTGCCACCAATGTACTTACCGGGGCAGGGTAAACACCCATTATTCCGCAACTTTCTTTCCGCATACCATCACTCCGCATACTTTCATTACGAAAGTACCATGACTCCGCAATGCCATTATAACGCATGGCATTACATTTTATATGCTTTTACCACGCATACATTTACAACGAAATTCGTTGTAAATGCATGAATGGTAAAAGCATGTTTTTAAAAAAAAAATTTGGATAAGGTAAATATGAGTGTAGGGGTATATGTTTTGGGGTACTGAGGTATATGTTTTGATGTGTTTGGGTATTTTAAGGGTTCAGATATAGTTTTGGGTTATGGGGTACAGGGGTAGTTTTAGGGTTTAGGGATAGGTATGGGTTTTGGGGTACAGGGGTATTTTTAGGGTTCATGGCTAGGTTTGGGTTTTGGGGTATAGGGGTATTTTTAGGGTTCAGGGGTAGGTTTGGGTTTTGGGGTACAGGGGTATTTTAAGGGTTCAGGGCTAGGTATGGGTTTTGGGGTACAGGGGTATTTTTAAGGTTCAGGGCTAGGTTTGGGTTTTGTGGTACAGGGGTATTTTAGGGTTCAGGGGTAGGTTTGGGTTTTGGGGTACAGGGTTATTTTTAGGGTTCAGGGATAGGTTTGGATTTTGGGGTACAGGGGTACAGGGGTATTTTTAGGGTTCAGCGGTAGGTTTGGGTTTTGGGGTACAGGGGTATTTTAAGGGTTCAGGGCTAGGTTTGGGTTTTGGGGTACAGGGGTATTTTAGGGTTCAGGGGTAGGTTTGGATTTTGGGGTACAGGGGTATTTTTAGGGTTCAGCGGTAGGTTTGGGTTTTGGGGTACAGGGGTAATTTAAGGGTTCAGGGCTAGGTTTGGGTTTTGGGGTACAGGGGTATTTTAGGGTTCAGGGGTGGTTTTGGGGCACAGTGGTATTTTTTAGGGTTCAGGGGTAGGTTTGGGTTTTGGGGTACAGGGGTATTTTAAGGGTTCAGGGCTAGGTTTGGGTTTTGGGGTACAGGGGTATTTTTAGGGTTCAGGGCTAGGTTTGGGTTTTGGGGTACAGGGGTATTTTAGGGTTCAGGGGTAGGTTTGGGTTTTGGGGTACAGGGTATATTTATAGGGTTAAGATGGGTTAGTGTTTAAGGGTGTTGGGGTATTTTAAGGAGTAAGGGTGGGTTATGATTATGGGGTGCAGGGGTATTTAAAGGGAGCAGGGTGGGATTAGCACACGATATGAGACATGGCATGAAGGGCGGAACGCACCACACGTACCACACGCCCCCAGCATTTGTCATGCCCCCAGCACACGCCCATAGCACAGCGCAGACACGCCCACAAGGGACTACTTTGCTGGCACGGTTCTTTTACGTTTTAAATGTATATGGTGGGCGTCTGCATAGCCTATGTCCTTCTGCTACAACTGCCCTTTCCAACGCAGTATTGGGTGTTGTGATTGGTGCTGTGGTTCCTGAGATTACCCGCCTCAAATGTTTGGGCTCTCTCTTTATTATATTATAGTATAGATATATATATATAATATAATATATTCCTTAACTCTCTTCCACCAACCGCTGCTCCACTTCACCACGGGTGCCTCTTACCGCACGGTGGAGTGCGTATTAATATCCACAACACTTGGTCCCTAATATAATATATACTACCAGTCCCAGCAGGCACTGGGACATTTGGACTGCCCATCAGGGGCGTGCCATGATCAGTATCAGGGCTGGTACCTGCATTCCCATCATCAGTTCGCCAAATCCTCTGAAGAGAAGGCGGGAGCCTTCGAAACGCGTCAGGAATTCCACGGCGAAATGGGATTGAATCACTTTCTCTTGAGCTCCTCAGCTATTCAAGCACGCTGTGGCAAGAAAGGCGAGTTCAAGTTTCTCCCCTCGAGTGTGAACGTGTCCTTACACGTGAGCGCACATATGTGCATGGAACCATCACCATCCTTTTACCGCACCCGCCAGAAGAGTGCAGCAGCGCCATGATGGTAACGAGCGAGCAGAGCCCCTGCATACACGCTGAGCACCGCCAAGCAGCCTCAAGGTAGGAGCCGACTAGGGAAAGCATCCAGCTTGCTAGTTCGACGGGCATACATCCGTCTGCTACTCCGATATCGTGAGGTCGCTTGGTTGGCGAGGGGAGACCACTCGTCCGCCTCGATCCACACATGGGGCGCCAAGACTAAACAGGACTACCAGTCCCAGCAGGCACTGGGACATTTGGACTGCCCATCAGGGGCGTGCCATGATCAGTATCAGGGCTGGTACCTGCATTCCCATCATCAGTTCGCCAAATCCTCTGAAGAGAAGGCGGGAGCCTTCGAAACGCGTCAGGAATTCCACGGCGAAATGGGATTGAATCACTTTCTCTTGAGCTCCTCAGCTATTCAAGCACGCTGTGGCAAGAAAGGCGAGTTCAAGTTTCTCCCCGCGAGTGTGAACGTGTCCTTACACGTGAGCGCACATATGTGGATGGAACCATCACCATCCTTTTACCGCACCCTCCAGAAGAGTGCAGCAGCGCCATGATGGTAACGAGCGAGCAGAGCCCCTGCATACACGCTGAGCACCGCCAAGCAGCCTCAAGGTAGGAGCCGACTAGGGCAAGCATCCAGCTTGCTAGTTCGACGGGCATACATCCGTCTGCTACTCCGATATCGTGAGGTCGCTTGGTTGGCGAGGGGAGACCACTCGTCCGCCTCGATCCACACATGGGGCGCCAAGACTAAACAGGACTACCAGTCCCAGCAGGCACTGGGACATTTGGACTGCCCATCAGGGGCGTGCCATGATCAGTATCAGGGCTGGTACCTGCATTCCCATCATCAGTTCGCCAAATCCTCTGAAGAGAAGGCGGGAGCCTTCGAAACGCGTCAGGAATTCCACGGCGAAATGGGATTGAATCACTTTCTCTTGAGCTCCTCAGCTATTCAAGCACGCTGTGGCAAGAAAGGCGAGTTCAAGTTTCTCCCCGCGAGTGTGAACGTGTCCTTACACGTGAGCGCACATATGTGGATGGAACCATCACCATCCTTTTACCGCACCCGCCAGAAGAGTGCAGCAGCGCCATGATGGTAACGAGCGAGCAGAGCCCCTGCATACACGCTGAGCACCGTCAAGCAGCCTCAAGGTAGGAGCCGACTAGGGCAAGCATCCAGCTTGCTAGTTCGACGGGCATACATCCGTCTGCTACTCCGATATCGTGAGGTCGCTTGGTTGGCGAGGGGAGACCACTCGTCCGCCTCGATCCACACATGGGGCGCCAAGACTAAACAGGACTACCAGTCCCAGCAGGCACTGGGACATTTGGACTGCCCATCAGGGGCGTGCCATGATCAGTATCAGGGCTGGTACCTGCATTCCCATCATCAGTTCGCCAAATCCTCTGAAGAGAAGGCGGGAGCCTTCGAAATGCGTCAGGAATTCCACGGCGAAATGGGATTGAATCACTTTCTCTTGAGCTCCTCAGCTATTCAAGCACGCTGTGGCAAGAAAGGCGAGTTCAAGTTTCTCCCCGCGAGTGTGAACGTGTCCTTACACGTGAGCGCACATATGTGGATGGAACCATCACCATCCTTTTACCGCACCCTCCAGAAGAGTGCAGCAGCGCCATGATGGTAACGAGCGAGCAGAGCCCCTGCATACACGCTGAGCACCGCCAAGCAGCCTCAAGGTAGGAGCCGACTAGGGCAAGCATCCAGCTTGCTAGTTCGACGGGCATACATCCGTCTGCTACTCCGATATCGTGAGGTCGCTTGGTTGGCGAGGGGAGACCACTCGTCCGCCTCGATCCACACATGGGGCGCCAAGACTAAACAGGACTACCAGTCCCAGCAGGCACTGGGACATTTGGACTGCCCATCAGGGGCGTGCCATGATCAGTATCAGGGCTGGTACCTGCATTCCCATCATCAGTTCGCCAAATCCTCTGAAGAGAAGGCGGGAGCCTTCGAAACGCGTCAGGAATTCCACGGCAAAATGGGATTGAATCACTTTCTCTTGAGCTCCTCAGCTATTCAAGCACGCTGTGGCAAGAAAGGCGAGTTCAAGTTTCTCCCCGCGAGTGTGAACGTGTCCTTACACGTGAGCGCACATATGTGGATGGAACCATCACCATCCTTTTACCGAACCCGCCAGAAGAGTGCAGCAGCGCCATGATGGTAACGAGCGCCCCTGCATACACGCTGAGCACCGCCAAGCAGCCTCAAGGTAGGAGCCGACTAGGGCAAGCATCCAGCTTGCTAGTTCGACGGGCATACATCCGTCTGCTACTCCGATATCGTGAGGTCGCTTGGTTGGCGAGGGGAGACCACTCGTCCGCCTCGATCCACACATGGGGCGCCAAGACTAAACAGGACTACCAGTCCCAGCAGGCACTGGGACATTTGGACTGCCCATCAGGGGCGTGCCATGATCAGTATCAGGCTGGTACCTGCATTCCCATCATCAGTTCGCCAAATCCTCTGAAGAGAAGGCGGGAGCCTTCGAAACGCGTCAGGAATTCCACGGCGAAATGGGATTGAATCACTTTCTCTTGAGCTCCTCAGCTATTCAAGCACGCTGTGGCAAGAAAGGCGAGTTCAAGTTTCTCCCCGCGAGTGTGAACGTGTCCTTACACGTGAGCGCACATATATATATATATATATATATATATATATATAAATACAAAACCTGCCGCTCTCAATTGCAAGCCACGAAGGTGATTCCACGAACAATTAAAGAACCTCCATAATGAACATGTAGCGCCTCAGTAGCTCCTCTTTAAATGTTTTATTAGAAAACCACCACTAACTTACAAACGCATATTCGCCCTCACCAGCCTTTGTCGATGTCAGCGGACAGAAGGCATTTCATAAAAATAAATGACAGACTTACATATGGATTGCAACTCCTTAGTATGAGAGTGGTGCAGCTATTTAAAAAGATATTTTCCTTATGTAGTTTTTCTTTCACATTATATCTTCTCATGATTTTCCAGCAAGGACATTGACATTCTTCTTCTTATTATTATTATATCAACAGTAAATTGCAACAAGGCAATAGACCGTTTTTTTAAGCATCCTGTCTCCTTTACTGCCCTTTATTCCTTTTGCAAACTTGGTGCCTTATTGCATTTAATTAAACCCTATAGGAGTATCCACTCTTGCAACCCTTTGGTCGAAAACAAACCTTCTCAAAATGTGCTACATTTTGATTAGTTTATGTATGGAAAGTTTCAGAGGTGATCTGACAAGTGAAGGCTGATAAAAAAGGGGAGTTCCAAAACACAAAATCCTTATGAATTTTCTGTAGACTTCTTTAAGAAAGACTACAGCAAAAACTGCTGAACGGAATCATACCAAATTTGACAGGACGCTAGCTCATAGCCCATGGATTGTGTTTTTTGTGATCCGGTGTAAATTCACGGAGTAGTTTTTATAAAGGTATGGTTAATAAAAAGATAGATATTTGGACAGGGAGTTCTGCAAGAGTCTAGAAAGACTCTCACCAGAGCTCCAATTAAAAAATATGGCATTCTGATTTACCCATGGGGCTATATTTACCTTGGGCAATATCGCTCAGGCAGGATTCAGACTCCCATGGAGGTGAGCACTCTGATTGGCTGCCAACAACATGAGAAAAGCGTTGCTGGCAGCCATGATCATGGTGAGACCACCACCAACAGGCTATGGCCATTTTCTGCCCACCAAATTACAATGGTGGGCGGTTCTGTCGCAGTCGGAAACTTTGGGGCAGATTACGATGGCGGGCGGTCCCAAACAGGAATCCCAGAGTGCTCCACGCGGTCACTACCGCTATGGATCCTGTCCTACAGGCCCTACCGCTGCTGTTCCTGATCCACCATCAACAAAGACGCCGCCGCCGTGCACAATGCCGCAGGTACGTCAAAGACACACATCCGCAGACAACATCAACACACAACACCTGACCTGCAAATGTCTTCCTGTCCACTCCAGATATCCCGGTGGGCACAGGACTATATTCACCAGTGTCATTGCAAGGCTCCGCTAGTCGTGAACACACTGATACGCACCCGTACCATCCATCAACAAAGTAAGCACCGCCATCTTCCAGTCACGTCACCGCAGCGGTGAGGACGCGGGAAAACATCCACACAACCCAGTAGGCATGGCCAGTGCCACACATTCGCAGTGTCAGTGAGGGTGTAAGGATTAAGTGGGACCTGGGCCCAAAGTAAATAGCGTGCCCCCATTGGTAGCAGCGGTCATTTCCTGATACAATCACAGGAACTACCATCACAACCTGCACCACATACAAATGTGTGGCCATCTGATGATCAGGGAAAGTAATGATTGGCAACCAAATCATAGGTGTAATGTGGCAAACCAAAACCTGTATTGACTTGCCACACTGGTGCCCCTGGTGTCAGCCCCCCTCCCTGATAGTGGCAAGGTGAGTGTCAGGGCCCAAAGCCCACCAGCATACAGGTACCCATGGTGTCAGCCCCCCTCCCTGATAGTGGTAAAGTGAGGGTCATGGGCCAAATTCCACAAGCATACAGGTGCCACACAGGTAATCGTTGCTGAACCACATGACAGGCAGAGTCAACAGTAGTTGTCAATACACCACACAATGCATGTGCAAATAAGTCAAACATGTGTGGATCAGACACACAGCAGTGAGCAAAAGCACATACTGACATGTGACCATCACAAATACATGAATACAAATTGATGTGCCTGATGTGGCAGCAAACCTAGTGGATACAAAACACCGACAGCACTACATGCCCAGTAAGCAGTCTGGCAACAAAAAAACAAAACACAATCACACATCTCTGATTGCCAGAGCATGTGGTTACACAATACAAGTCATCACACTACACACATCACAACACACACGGCCAGTGCAACTGTAGCTCTTCAAACACACATACAGCAGTGACCACAACCACAGCTGAACAACAAAGCAAAACACAGATGCATACAACTTCACCCGAACAATGTGCTGTAGAAAGATATGCACTGCACATGTGCAACCATGCCTGCAAGCAGGTACCTTACAATGACACCCATATGCATGTTAAAGTGTCTTGAGTGGCACATAGGACCAGTACACCCAGCAGCTACTCACAGCAACACTCCACACCATGAAGTGCTGGTGAGGGTCACACATTGAGAAGGCATGGGGTAGAACACATGCAACTGAAGTGGTGTATAAATCAGGAATGCACAGATGATGATTGTACATCCAAAAAAAAACAACCAGTCATGCACCAAATGCACACATCATAACCAGAAATAGGGGATGCCATGGATACACACAGCAAACACTGCATCAGCAAAGGAAACAAGACAAGTACCAGCAAGGTAGGTGAAAAATCCACCAACATGTCAGTCTGGATGAGTAGGACAGCACAAATAGCTCACGATTTCATGACACACGTGCCTCAACAACAATACACAATTCACACTTTGCAGTCACACTCTCTGCACACTCTCAACTGACAGCAAAAACATGAATGTGTCCACAAGGAGTGCAAGGACACACTGCACAACATCAAAATCATACATCTGCAAACAATTAGAGGCACTTGTCAGACCAAATAAACAAACAGGCAATGCATACCAGGATCATACATGTATCTATTTTGCACGTTAAGTGCCACATACACATCAACAACACTAACAAGGACAGGCCAAGCAAACAGTCTGACTACTTAAGTGTGCGCATACAAATATACCCAATGTGAGTATGCAGACAAGCCTACACAAGATAACAACACACCCACTACTGTTCACACATCCGAACCCATCACATAGATAACACCAACCATTGTCACCCCGAATATTACACTGTGTGTACAATACACCTTGGTCGTGGCATAGCCTCCTAACATCACATGTGTACAATAGAAGGAATCTCAGGGTGATATGATGAGTGTAAGAGTACATCAACACATACAAGCATAATTGCACTCCCAAGCCACATAGTTGATCCAACTAAAGTGAGTGTTACATCAGTCAAACTGTTACAAACTTAACCTGTGAAATATCAATGTGGAAGTGCCATGCAGAGCATGTTGCACATTGAGCCATACACACCCATAAAACTGTTTAGTCCAGCAAGTGCACCAATGAAGTGTGCAACAGGAGTAACACTTTTTATTGCAAAATAACATGATAGCCATCATATTGCCAACAAAGGAAATTACATTGTCCAGTCCATAGTTCAAACAATGCACATATGTGCATGAAAATGTGCACAGTGAATCTGCCACACAGTGCACTGACATGTGGATCCAAATGCTACGGTGATACCAGAGCTCAGTCCAGGCAAAGCTGTCGGAAAGATGGAAATGTGGGGAGCATTTGGCATCAGACCTGCCTGTCTTCTGGACTTTGAGGTGACAGAGTGTCCAACCCAGTGGTAGGACCTGATCTAGGTGACTGAGGACCAGCAGAGGCAGAGGCAGTAGTGTCTGTGCCATGCGGAGGGCTAAATGACCCGGGTGGCATGGTGACATGTGGAGGCGTGCATAAGCTGCTGTGAGACAGGGTGGGTGAGGGAGAATGTGGAGGGCTGACTCTACACTTCTTAGGGATGCGATACTTCAGAAATGTCTTGGGCTGACTGGGAAGTGATGTGGGCACAACAGATACACCCTCTGACAAAGGTGTCACAGGTGCAGGCGTGTGTCCCTGTGGGGATTTGACAGATATGCTTTTAGCCTTGGTGTTGGCCTGACTTATGCTCCACATCCCCTGTAGTCCTGTTGTTCCACGCACATTGCTCTCCTGACTACGCTTCACAGGGGTGTTGGTGGGAGTGGAGGTTTGTGGTGAGGGTGTCTTAGGGCCCTGATGTTGCTTTGCCTTCCAGGGCACCTGCACCACAGCAGGAATGGCAGCTGACTTTGTGTCTTTAGCAGCAGTTTTCTGGATGGGAGGGTTCTGTGCTGGGTGTGCTGTCTTGGAACGTGAGCTAGAGGCCTGCTTCTTTGCCTGATGCCCCAGAGTCTCATCTGAAGGGCTTGTTTCTTTGTCTCCCTCTCTGTCTGTGTCCAGTTTGGGGCTGGTGTTTGAGGTCTTCCACGCTTGGGGTGGTGCTGTCGTGGGCTGCGTCTCACCAACTTGGGGCCTGAAGGGTCTGTTGTGTCTACACTCTCCACAGGTGTTGCCACTGGCAGGGTGCTTGTTGAAGGTATAGGAGCCGGACTTTGAGGCCGGGACAGCTGAATGGCAGCATTCACGGTTGAGGACAAACCCTGTAGTCCTGTGTAGGCCACCCACGTCCAAATGATTACCCTCCATGAATGCTAGAACTTGTCCCAACTTCTTGTCCTGATCCTGGTATGCATTTACTAGAGCTGTCTGCCCCACACACAACTGCCGCAAGAGGTCTACCACCTCAACACCGAGGGCAGCATGGGGCTCTGGGGCAGGGGCAGCCGTGCCTGGGGTGAATGCGACTCTACCCTTGACAGCCCTGCGTGCACAGAATGCACTAGTGGTAGTAGGCGGGATGGTGGGTACTGGCCGATGTGTTGTGGATGTAGATTCTGCATTGTCACTCCCTGTGGCCACCATTGCTGCGAACTCCCCACTGCAGTCATTGGATGTAGATGTTGGGCTCTCTGGGCATGATTGCTCATGGACACTCCTTTCCCCCTCCGAGGCGCTGGACACCTCCATGTCAGTGACCTCATGTGACTCATGCGTGCCAGACGCATCAGCACTGGTGTCCGTCTCATTGCCTCCTGTGCACTCAGTAGATTCTGCAATGGACAGAGACATAGGTTTAGTACCGTGCAGAGACACAAAGAATGTATGCATGCACAACACCAATGTACATAATGACAACACCATGTTGCACAACACCCTGTGCAGTGTGCGTTTGGAACAACAATGGTAGGTACACAGCCTGATGCAAAAAGGCTTTGTTCACAGCAAGGTCCCATGTGACGTACACACAGGCAAACATCCGGGTCGTGCTCCCTATGAATCCAACATGGACATCCCTGCAGGCAAACCCACATGCCTGTATGTGATGGAGGCATACAACACAGCCTGTTGCCCCTGTCACATATGCAGTCACTGTAAGGAGACAACACTAATACTTGGAATTGCGTCTTACATTCTACCAGAGCTAATAATGCATCTCAAATAGTGCAAGTAATCACAAAAACCTCTGCAAGTTGTTGACAGTAGTGTAGGTCACACCATTTCAAAGTGCTGTATGGGACAGATCGTGAAATGCACACTTACATGTTGCACACTGCTGTAGACTGCCTGCTGATGTTGTTAACACCCCCAATGCACAACATGTCATTATCGCACATGTCATGACGCAACATCAAGTGTCTTTGTACCTTAAACATGTGGATTCATCCATGGAAGTAACAAGACACCTGTACTCCACACATAGGCCACTGAGTAGTAATCTAGTTGGAATTGACACATCAACTACAACAGAAGTGGCTGGCGGATGCCATTCATGCAGTCAGTCAGTCATACACGAAGGCACCCTTCTCAGAATGCTCACCGCATATATCCTGCTGATGGTCCCTCAGACATCCATACAGTTCTGGCTGTGTCACAGCCAAGATGCGGGACATAATAGGAGTCATGGTCCATCGTGCCAGCCTGCCTGTGCGAGGTGTCATCCCACCTCTTATGGCAGTGTGTGTGCCGTCTGTTGAATACACCGAGGGCCCGCACCTTCCGTGCAATGTCCTTCCATGCGGCCTTATGTTGGTTGACCTTCAACTGCAGGTATGGGAGACAAGAAAAAGAAGTATCAGACACCCTGTGTGCATTCACAACGTGTGTGAGTGCATGAGAACGGAAATGCATGCAACACTAAAAATCAACTTCCTCATCAGAGGACATACACCATTATACATTTTACATTTTCATGCCATCACTACATACATATGTACGTATGATGCAGGACACAGGACATGCCCATCACCTACCCAGGCACAATGGCAGCACTGAAAGCTATGTGTAGTAGGCATCAATCTGTGACACAGTCTGTGAGTGAGCAACACATGTAAAACAGTGCAAGAGATGTGTTGTACCTGAATGACTGTGTCAACCATTCCCCCACACCCCATTGCCCCTTGCATGGTGATGCCTCACTGCCATGTGTGTGACACATTTCTTAACATATTCATAGTCATCATGCCCTCATCACAAAGTCAATACCTGTATTGTGCAATATTCAGTCTATGATGGCTCTACGGGTAATATGTGTGTGGAGTAGCAAATTACAGAACTGGGTAACAGTCATGCATGGGTAACAGTCATGCATGGGATTGTGGAACATGCTGCACACCTAAACCTCATGCCCTTTGGCATTTCACAAGACACATAATCCATTGGCCCAATACAGTCTACATATGTCCATCCACTAGTGATTTTGTCAGGTGTGAGTGGGCAATTACATCACATGGTACAGTCAGAGTGACTCCTGACTTGGACTGTATGTAAGCAAGATTCCTCCGTGTGCCAGCTTTGTAAAATGCAAGGCAATCCCTACCCTCTGCCCTGTCAGCTATTTTGCCTAATGAGGCTACAAACATTAATTACATTGCAATGGCAGTGCGACCCGGATTCACAATAGCTAATTTCACAACATATTCTTTGCTGTAGTGCACAAATGGCGGCTTAGGTGTCCAAATTACCTCCTCAGCACATGTGTCCCAGTGCAATTCATACGCTCCAGGTATGGTGCATGCAATGATAACTAAATGGATGCCTGCACATGAACTTGCACTCACAGGCACAGACTAGCGCACAGGAACATCAAGGTGACATCCTGAGCTGTTTCACACTTGTATTCAGTCACACTTACCAGTACACCAGGCGCACCAAAAAGCCGGCCATAATGTCCAAGGACCTTGTCCACCAGAACCTCAAGCTCCTCCGTGGTGAAGGGACTGGCCCTTACTTTCTCCGTCCTCGACATCACAGTACCCAGGTATCTGGGAAACAAGCAGTTGCTGTGGAGTAATGGCAGTCAGCAGTGTCTGAAGGCATGTGAGATCTGTTGGGCTATCACAGACATTTATAGGCCCCTGGGGTTGTTACAGTGATAGCCAGCTACTGTAATTGGGCTGTCTGGCTGGCATCTTTCAAGTATGTCCAATGAGCAGACCCGCGGATGCGTAGCATGCCTATCGCGGTTTTCGAACGTTGCATCACACCACCGCCATCGTGGCTCCCATTGGTTGCAATGGCATTGGTGGTGTCACACCGCGGAGGCCAGGCAGTCGCTATCGCTATGTTGCATCTTACAAGTATGTCCAATGAGCTTACCTGCGGATGCGGTGCATGCCTACCGCGGTTTTCGAATGTTGCATCACACCACCGTGATCGCGGCTGCCATTGACTACAATGGAATTGGCGGTGTCACACCGCGGAGGCCAGGCGGTCGCTACTGCTATGTTGCATCTTACAAGTGTGTCCAATGAGCTTACCCATGGATGCGGTGCATGCCTACCGCTGGTTTCAAATGTTGCATCACACCACCGCGATCGCGGCTGCCATTGGCTGCAATGGCATTGGCGGTGTCACACAGCGGAGGCCAGACGGTCGCTACCGCTATGTTGCATCTTACAAGTATCCAATAAACAAAGAATATTCCCTTGAAAAATATACAGTGAAACAATTTAAAACTCCAAGCAAGTAGTTCAATACATAAAATCAACAACAATTATGCAAAAAAAAATTTTTGTATTACAATTTATTAAATTACACAATTTATTTAAAATACCAAGTGGACAATAGCACCACTTACACAAATAAAAACAGTAAAAAAAATTAATAAGACAAATGATCAAAATACATGGGATTCAAGATTGACCTGCAAAATTGAAACAAATTACAAGGACAGACAACAGTGAGACATTCAATTGTGCAATACTGAGTGTATATTCAAACTCTATCCGACCCCCATATGTTATGCACAGTCTATTAATGTGTCAACACAGGTGTCTGAGTTGAAGAATTATACTATGAAATGCGTCGACGCGTTTCGGTGGTACATATGATTCTGGGCCACCTTTGTCAAGACACTACGTTCTGTCTGTCGAGTTTCTGGGGTCAGTTAGATCACCCTATGGGATGGATATACAATCAATTAGAATATATACAGGTAAATTATTCAAGTTTATACAGTTATTCAGGATATTTCACATTTAATGACGGTTGCAATACAATGACATTTGCGGTTGATCATATGTGTAATTCCTGACCATTGTCTTGATTGGATGACAAAACTAATGGTATCAATATAATGGAGAACAGTTATGTTACTAAGAGATATATAAACATTTTTTCTACTACTACTCTATGTTCGATCATTTGGTAACAGTACGGATAACATTTGTATGGGAGATCCTCTATAGCTCCTGCTCACTCTCTTAAACCTTTGAAGAAGATGGTACATTCAATAAAACCATTATGCATTAGCATTGCATGTCTAGTTTGAGCTATATTTTATTTTGAACCTATTTCCTGGTCTCTCTAACAGACTGGTGGGACTGGCAGTCTTCCTATCTCAGTTTCTGGTCTCTCTAACGGACTGGCAGTCTTCCTATCTCAGTCATCAGGACTTGGTGTAGTTTTTTGGGAATTCAAAGTTATCAACAAACCACATTCCTTTTTAAAGATATTCTCTGTGATTGCCGGTTATAAAGCTCCATCATACTATCTAAAATACATCCTAAAGCCCAAATTGGCGATACAAAAAGGTTCCAATTTCGAATTGCATGTTAATTTGTTGACTTAACAAGTAAGAAGAAAAAACAGAGTAAATTTTCTCAAGGAAAGCTAGTTTTAATTAATTTACCTTAAAACTATCCGTTGGATATTATCATGTGGGGGTCTATTACGGCGTAGTGATTTGCTTCATTTTTCGTTTACTCTCCTAAATTTGAGCAGTCTGTAGTTTGTTAGGTGTCCTGGCAAATGTAATTATTAAAGGCGATTAGCGGTAGGACTCGACCTGTGGTTCTTTTTTAATTGGTTATAAAGCGTTTTTTTCATACCTGAAATGGTAGGCGTGCTGTGTCTTCAAACACTATTTCCTTGTCTGATGGCAGGTTTTCTCTCTAAAAGCTTTTTGTGGGACCAGGGGCGCTTTCGTCATGTCCTCCCGGTAGAAACAATCATTTTACTAAGGGCCAGAGTAAAATAAGGGTTTTTCAGTGGTTGCCTCTTACAAGTATGTCCAATGAGCTTAACCGCGGATGCCGTGCAAGCCTACCGCGGGTTTCAAATGTTGCATCACACCACGACGATCGTGGCTGCCATTGGCTGCAATGGCATTGGCGGTGTCACACCGCGGAGGCCAGGCGGTCGCTACCGCTATGTTGCTTCCATGGGCGTCTGCAGGGGGGTGCAAGGGGGGGCACTTGCCCCCCCCCCGATCACCAGTGTGTCCAGTGTGGGCCCAGTCAGGGCCGGCCCTAGTCCATCATGCTTATGAAATGGTTTCATTGTTCCCGGTGGCAGCCCCATCCATTGGGTGGAAAGGGTACAAGGGGGTGGCCAAGAAGGGTGCAAGGCAGAGGGCAGAAGGGTGCAAGGCAGAGGGCAGAAGGGTGCAAGGTAGAGAGGAGAAGGGTGCAAGGGTGCAAGGTAGAGAGGAGAAGGGTGCAAGGTAGAGAGGAGAAGGGTGCAAGGCAGAGGGCAGAAGGGTGCAAGGTAGAGAGAAGAAGGGTGCAAGGTAGAGAGGAGAAGGGTGCAAGGTAGAGAGGAGAAGGGTGCAAGGTAGAGTGGAGAAGGGTGCAAGGTAGAGAGGAGAAGGGTGCAAGTCAGAGAGGAGAAGGGTGCAAGGGGGATGGTGATGAAGTTTAAAATGTGCCCCCCCTGTAAACATTTCTGAAGACGCCCATGGTTGCAAGTATGTCCAATGAGCTGACCCGCGGAAGCGGTGCATGCCTACCGCATATATGGACACTGTATACACTAGCAATGTGAGTCAGCGACTTTATTCCTGGTCCAGATGGCAGCACAGTGTCTTCTTGCACTTGTATCTCAATATGAATGCTTATTACCACTTTTTAAAATGGTAATAGGTAGGGAAAAGTATTTATAGGTTTCTATATAAATGTACGGAGTGTACTGCAGTACTTAAACAAAAAGAAATAAATATGTTCACAAATTTAATATACACTGTATTACACTATATTTTACAAATAATGTTTATTATATAATATTTTCTATTTTATACATATTTAATTATTTACAAACAAATCTACGGAGTACTGTGGTAATACCTAAATATTACAGCTCTACTAACAATTTTTTTTTTAAGTGTGGATCTCCATACAGTGCTGTAAAAACATACAGAAAAATATCAATACATTTGTCTACCTATTACCACTTTACGGAAGTGGTAAAAGGTAGGAAACAACAATAATATATCTAAAGCCCTAACCCAGAATGCAACAAAACGTACAACGCAGAGAAAATGTTCTGAAAACAACATGGCTCCCATTTATGTTTTGTAAAGACAACCATTACCCATACTACCTTCTCATCTGCATATACAGCAGTATATAGCAAAGTTGCCACAGTATACAGCAGCACAATATATAACTAAGTATAGAGCCTGTTTTTTCCCTGCTTCAAGTATTTTGCTGTGCACACCTTACCTGCAACCTGCGACAGGACGCCGCCCTGAGCAGAGCGCTGCCATCTACATCGGGACGCGGTTGCTTCATGGCCTCTAGAACGACGCCATCACCTTTGGTCGTAGGGGGACTACACCCCCCAGCATCCCACGTGGCAGTCTCGCCGCGCACCGCGAGAGTGAGCACCAGGAGGTGCTCATAAGGGGGCCAGGGCTCCCGCGGGGCAGGAGCCCGTCTTTTTTTCCCCGCTTCAAGTATTTTGCTGTACCCACCTTACCTGCAACCTGCCACAGGACGCTGCCCTGAGCAGAGCGCTGCCATCTACATCGGGGTGCTGTTGCTTCGTGGCCTCTAGAGTGCCGCCATCACCTTTGGTCTTCGAGGGACTACAGCCCCCAGCATCCCACACGGCAGTCTCGCCGTGCACTGCGAGAGTGAGCATCAGGATGTGCTCATAAGGGGGCCAGGGCTCCTGCGGGGCGGGAGCCCGTCTTTTTTTCCCTGCTTCAAGTATTTTGCTGCACCCACCTTACCTGCAACATGCCACAGGACGCTGCCCTGAGCTGAGTGCTGCCATCTACATCGGACGCTGTTGCTTCGTGGCCTCTAGGGCGCCGCCATCACCTTTGGTCGTCGGGGACTACACCCCCCAGCATCCCACGCGGTAGTCTAGCCACGCACCGCGAGAGTGAGCACCAGGAGGTGCTCATAAGGGGGCCAGGGCTCCCGCAGCATGGGGCGCCTGCAGGCCTGCCCGGGCCATGCCTGGGCAAAGCCCGGGCCAAGGGCAGGCCCGTCTGCGCCCGTCAGAGCCAGGAGGAGGCTGGGCTGGGCCACCCCTCTTTCAACGATCTTCCTGTGACCCAGGCTCTTGTGGTTAGCTTTTAATACTCATATATCTACATTGTTATACGTGTGTATAGATTTTTAATATTGCTGTGTTCCTTATATTCTCACAAGCAAGTATGTCCAAGGCTAATCGTAAGGGAGTGGGTGGCAATGGGGTTGTGGGTACCCTGGATGCTTTTCTTACCCGGGCTGAGTCGGTTCTCATCCATGAGATTGAGCTCACCGAAAGGAGACTCTCTTTAGATCCTCGCTGAGTCTCAATTGGAGTTTTTTTATCTAGCCTCCCATCTATTGATGATCGAGCTGTTGATTGTATTCCTTTGGTGTCTGCCCAGCCACACTCTTCTCAAATAAGTAACCATCTTTTAAATGAAAGCAATGCATCCCCTGATCCTCCCCCTTCTCCTAAGATACTCACACGACACCAGAGATCAGAGCAGAAAAACGTGGGGGAGGCCCATACAAAAAAACGGAAGGCGCGAGGGCAGCCGCAAAATACAACTCAGGCTAGTAATGTGGCTAAAACAAGAGGGAAATGCCCAGGTAACGAGGGGGGCCAGAAAGTTGTTCCTCCATCAGGCAACTCCTGTTCATTAGGAGATAAGGATGAAGATAGAGTTCACACTAAACAGATGTTCAGGGAGTTTGAAGAGGCTATCCTCGCCAAAATGGGTGCAAAAATGGTAGTTATGCTAAATCCCCTTCTAACCAAGCTGACAGAAATAGACACGAGGTTGTCTAAAATTGAGCAACACTTATCACTGCCGGTGTTAACTCAGGGAAAGGAAATGATCGGACCACCAACTGAACCTAGACCAGCTTCAGTGTATAGTAAAAGTAAACCCCTTGATGAGGCAGGTACCAGTGATGGTATCATAGTACCAGCCCCGAATGCCATCGCAAGCAGTTCACACACTACACTTACTAATGCTGCTCGCAGTAGGGAACATCAGGGGTGTTGTGATCTAGGTATGTCACAGGGTGGAGACGTTGATCCTAGCAAATTTCTCAATCTACCACCAGAGGTCACACCATACACCATTGTTCTCTATAATGTGCCAGCACCTTCCACAGGTAGTTTTGAACACTGGGTGTCATTAAAGAACAAAGCACTCCACCTGTTAAACACCAGAACTGGGTTGGGTGACTGCCTATTCTGAGAATTGAAAATGATACGCAAAGTTGCTTTGGTAGGGAAAACTTAGAAATCTTTCAGAGGTGATTGCGTGGTGCTTAGTTTTGGGTCCCCATTTCTTGTTCAAACAATCTTGGAAAGGGCATGCTCCAGGTTTTTGAGTAAGGATAATATTCACATCCTGCCCCTGGGTTTTGTTTATCGGGCATTACCACTGCTTACAACAGATAGGGATAGCTCGAGGAATATTGTTCAGGCTCGAGGTCCCTATGACTATGTAGTCCCCACGCTAAATAGATTTGAGCACCTCTCCACATTGGATGATATTGACTGACTACACTGTGTTGCAGAGTGTAATATGACCTCTCAGTCACTACTGATTCTTGGAGGGGGAGTTGGGGTTTCAGCTTGTATGATGCCAGGCAACCCCCTCCAATCGTCGTTGGCAGGATTGGGGCTCGAAGAGTCAGTGGGCAGGCCTAGGAGGGACACGGGTAGGGATAACCACAGGAGCTCACCGGACAATCTTTTGTGTGAAGTAACTCGTGTTGCTGGAATGGAAACTACTCCATGTGGCCAGCCAGGTTACGGCAAAAACTCTTGTGAGGTGACAGGACTAAAGCTCGTTTCTTGGAACATTGCAGGGCTTTTACACAAAACAGTCTCTGCAGACTGGTCTAACTTTATTGAGCGGGCTGATATATTGTTTTTTCAAGAAACATGGTTTATTGACGCAGTATTCCGTCAAGGTTATCAAAACTTTGCGAACGCTGTGGAAAAAGGTCAGCGTGGCAGGCCCAAGGGGGGATTGACTACTTGAGTCAGACAAAGTGAGCAGTACTCTGCTGAGGAGCTCCATATTGATTCCAGGGACATTCTTATAATTAGGTTATCTAGAGTAAATTTCCCTGATATTTTACTTATTAATGAATATTCTCGAGGTCTACAAGGGGGGAAAGCTTCCTCCACTGTAGCCTCTTTAGATATGTTTTTATTATACCACAGTGCTGATAACAATTCCCGGAGAATAGGGTCTGCTTCCTGTGGTCACCCCCACTTGTTGCTGTGATTCTCTGGTTTTTCGACTTTAGTGTGGCTGTGGGACTGCTAATCAGACACACAGTTCAGCTGTTCTCTCTCTAAATTGATACCATGTACTTTAGGTACATACCAGATTGGTTACTGGGTCACCCTTGTGAGCCTCTGTACAGTGTACCCTAGGTACCCAGGGCATAGGTGTACCTTAGGCCTACCAGGGGCTGCAGCATGTATTGTGCCACCCCTGGTTTGCCTTCCAAACTGACACCACAGGTCTGTTCACACAGCCTTGGTAAGGTTGTGTAATCACCCCTTACTTAGATATAGTATACCTATATCTACCTTCATATATAGACACATACACACCTATAGGCCACTCCTATGGTAGGCCTCGACAATCCTGGAGGCAGAGTGCTTGGTTTTATGTGAGAGGGTGCCCTAGCATGAGCTGAGCCCCTCTGCAGCTTTCATAACCATCTCCATATAGCTGTTCTATGATATAGCCATACCATATACTCTTAAGTGCATTATAATCCTTGGGGTTAATGCTAACTTTAGTTTGGCTTTATCAAAACATGTCGTCTAAGGTGTCAAACACTTTGGAATACTACCCCCCCCGCCAATTCTGGTGGCGGGGGTAGCATTCCACACTTCTAGAGGGAAAAGACATGTAGCTTACTGCTTTACCCGGTTAAAGTTAAACAGAGCCTCAGCATCACAAAATGGATGCTCCTGCCACAGACACGAGTCTGACCTCCTGTTGCTGGATGAAACTCCAGCAGGGGAGGCCTGGACAATAGGTTTCCTGTCCAGGGAGGTGCTGGCACCTCCCCAGACAGGGGTTTGGTGTATTGGGGCATGGAGGGCTGCATTCATTGAATGCATCTAGACACTGCCTGGGGCACACAAGGTGCTCCATGCATAGCCTGGTTCAGACCAGTTGCTGGGGCACTCCAACCCTGCTCTGGCGTGAAACTGGACAAAGGGAAAGGGGTATACCCACCCCCTTCTCAGGTCCACCCATAGGAGGGACCTAGTCAGGTAATCCAGCCACCATTCTTAGTTTAAGTATAGGAGCTGTGTCCCTGGGACTTTAGATTATCCTGGACGAATCTTTGAAAGACATATCTTGGACCTTCGACATTTCATTCTGACTGGAAGACGGAAGACATCTCCCTTGTGGTCAAGGAGTGACCACCCTCTGCAAACAGGCACCAACAGCAACTTCGCCAGTCTGCAGTTTTAAGGCTCCCATCGGAACCCAAAGACTCTACGACTCAAGAACTAGACTTCCAGATTTCTCTGACGCCGATCCACATCCACAGCAAAGCTGAGACCCGTGGCGGACACGAGAGACGTGGGATCGGACATCTTGAACATCCTGCATTTTGCTACCTGCACTCCTTTCCTGAAGCCTCAGTAAGTTGTGCATTGGGATACAAGCCCCAGCCAGAGCACCATTTGCACTGAAGCCCAGGCCCCCACACTCCGCGAGAGTACCGTGGGCCCCACTTTTGCATTTGAGCTTTATGTGTCTTCCCAGGTTCTTGCCCGTTGGCTAGTGAGCCCCCTGAAGACGCCATTTTGAATTTACTTTGCTGTCCTGGTTGCTCCAGGCTTGCTCCAGCTTCCCTGTAAAGGAGAAGCACCACAGACCTTGCTGGTCTGCAATAGAGCCAATCTCGACATCCTGCATGGGTTGCCGTTGCCAAGGCCTGTTGGGTCCAATCCGGATACCGACACTGTAGTCATCTAGATCCATTGTGGGGCAGCTCGAATCCAGTGACTGGTCATCGTCGATGCCTCCTGGACCTTGTGGCTGAAGAGACAAACTCACCTTCACCTTCAAGCACCCGACATCGCCTGGTTCCTTCCTGGTACCTTCCTGGTCATTGGCTAGTGACCCAGACTCTGTCCCCTCTACTTTCAGGTTCTTCACATCACTGATTCACCCTTTGATCCACCTGGACACTTTTCCTCTGGTCGCCTGCAGCACTTCTTAGCAGCTCTCCATAGAAAATGATGACAAAACCCGGCACGAAAAGACACCTATGCACCTGGCTTCCCTGGGTGAGGTAACACGAGTACTCCTGTGCCCCCGTGGGTATTGACTCTCGAAGTGTCCTAGTTTAAAAGGGTTCCATCCTAGTCCATCAGGAAGTGTCCTTAAATTGCATATTTGTAACTTCTTTGTTTCCAATTGAAAGTCAATGGTAACCCGCGTCTGTGTTTAGACACTGCACACGTCTCCCCTGGGCCTCCTACTTCCTAACCTTTGGTTATTTAGTGTAGCCCCAGCGATTCCACAGGCCCCAGGCCTGCTTTCTGACTCTCACGTGGTACTTATGCCACTTTCTTAGTATGTGGTTTGTGAGGCCCCTGGGGCATAACGTATACTGTGCAACTTATCGTATATTAACTGTGTGACTTGTATTGTATTTTTACCTCTGACCTCATAAAGAGTGCAGAGGGGTTGTGTTTAGATCAAATACATAAATATTTGATATATACCTTGTGTGGTGTCCTTTCATTTGGTATTCAAGGGATTATATATGGTAAAACAACTTGCTTAACTCGCCTACTGAAGTCTTAGCCTGAAGACTGCTGGTTCATGCTACCACTAGGATAGCTTTCTATAAGGTTGACTTTACAACCACCATTAATAAGGGTCGATTAGAGTGGTGCAAGGTGCCCACTAGAACTAGTGGACGTCATAAGCCAGGCTAACTTCTCACATTGGTGTGCAGCGGTTGGGATAAGAGCTTGTAATTTGTTTTACCAAATAATCTTGAGATATCTGAAAGATCATATCAAGGTACCTGTAGGTACATATAAATCAAGTCTTATGTACATAAGTTCTACTGAACTTAGTTGTTGTAGGTGGTAAGGGCAGAGCACACCCTGACTACAACTCCTAGAGAGGTTCTAGTAGGAAACCAAATAGTGTAGGTAGGTGCACACACCATACCTCACTAGAAATGTCCTTGAAAGCAGGGCCTAGTGGGCCTCTGCCAGAAGACAACCCAAGGTTGCCTTCTAAATATGACACATTTACTTTTCAAGAACTGAGAAGTTTGTGTTCAGTCAGAAGACTGAGACAAGGACAGAGTCCAACCTTCAACCACCTCGTAGATATCTTAGTGGCTCATGATGTAGAGAATGCATCAGACACAGGTAACCAAGGTAGTAGAGAGGGGGGCCATCCCTCCACAGAGGAGAACAATGGGGAAGATCAAGTGGTTTATGATGAAGAAGTGGATGCTGACCAGGATGAGATTGATGAACCCGACCTGGGCAACAAAGGTCTATCTGGAGGTGGAGAGGGCCATGGTAGGCCCCCCTCTAACCTTCCATATAGGCCTAACCTTGGAAACAGAAGGCGCAGATCTCTGTCCAGTGGTTCTGATCATTCTGATTCCTCAGTAGGGTCCAATGCCTCAGCTCTAAGGAGGATGTCTTCCCCTCAGAGAAGAGAGCATAAAGCTAGGATGAGAGAAGCCAAGCTTAGGATCAAGAGGCAAGAGGTTACCCTTGCATAAGAGACCCTAGCTCTTGAGATAGAGAAGATATTGAGTGGGCTAGAGCCCACTAGTGGCAGCATAATTCTCATGACCTCTCATGACGTCTCATGACCATAGAAACCTGAACAAGATTGTCCCTCCCTATCAGATTGGGGGATGACATCCACAAATGGATAACTGCTTTGGAGAGGGCTTGCAAAGTACAGCAGGTACCCCAAAGTCGGTGGGCAGAAATCTTGTGGCTCGCCTTTTCAGATAAAGGCAGAGATAAGCTCCTGACAGTTAATGAACAGGATGCTGACAACTACTATGTCCTGAAGAGTGCTCTGATAGATGGGTTTGGCCTAACCACTGAGCAGTACAGGTTGCTGTTCAGGGATACCCAGAAGACACAGACTCAGGACTGGATTGATTTTGTAAATTGTACTACTAAGACTCTGGAAGGCTGGTTGCTGGGCAGTAAAGTAAGTGACTATACAGGATTGTATAACCTTATTATGAGAGAACATATTCTTAACCACTGTCAAAAAACAGTTATTTCATCAGCACTTGGTTAACTCTGATCTGACCTCTCCCCAAGAACTGGGAAAGAAGGCAGACAAATGGGTCAGAACCAGGGTGAAGCAGAAGGTACAGAACCAAGGTGGTGATCAGAAGAAGCAAAACCAAAAGAGTGGGGAGAAAGCAAAAGACCAGAAGTATTCTCAAGGTCCCCAAAAAGCGTCTAATGGTGGGTGTTCACAACAATCTAAGAAGAAAGAAGGCCAAAAGAAATCATGGTGCACGTTTTGTAAAAGTAATGCTCACTGTACCAGTGATTGCACCAAGAAGGAAGCAGCTCCAGCCACCATTGCCCCTAAGGCAACTGTCCCCCCTAGTCCAGCTCCAAGTGGTGGTTCTCAACAGTAGGGTGTAGTAGGATTAACCATGGGAACTGAGATGGATTCTGGCCTAGTCAGAATACCAACTCAAGCTGTTTTGATCTGTGATTGGGACACAAATCTGTCCTCTACTGTGAGTCCCAATAACTTGGGCAAGTACAAACAAACTCCTTTGATTAATGACAAAGTGGCTCAGGCCTACAGGGACACATGTGCTAGTGTCACAATGGTGACGCCTGGCTTTGTGGACCCTGGACAGATCATACTAGGTGAAAATGACCTAGTGACCAATGCTAGCAATGTCACTACCACTCATAGACAGCACTGGCACTGGTTTGGCTTTTTTATTAGAGCTGGAGAGGTTCCGCAAGGGAACCAAATTGACCTACAATCGAAAGTACACAGGAGAAAGAGAACAAGGAGGGGGGGTAGAAAAAACAGGAACAGACGAAAGCAAACAGGTAACAAGATCAGCATCACGCATACAGAGGAAATAGTAAACAGTAATGTTGATGTTGCTTTAGCCAGGGAGTCTACATCTGACAACAATGATGTGTCTATCATTAAATTGTCATCTACTACACTAAGTATTATGGAGGAGAATGTCTTGAAAAAGGGATTGCATTTTTGTCCACTTGCTAAACCTGATTTTGTGTCATTACATATTGATTTGTTCAAATTTACACGCAGATTAAAATTAAAAAAAGTCTTTGATAAAACCAAAAAAGCGTCAACTACACCATTGTATTCTGTGTCTGAAAGTGGTCAATCAATTGCAGATATCTATAATGTACAAATGTTGCTAGAACTAGATGACAGTATTGAAAATCATCCAGGCATGCAAGAATTAATGGATGAGTTAGGTATTGAAAGTAGCCTCCAAACCAATAGTGGTCTCAGGAATAAATCTATATTTGTTCCTCAACTTCCCCCTGGCAATCTTATTGACTGCTTCTTTAGAACTGTTACAGAAGATCTATACAAACTTGAAGATAAATTAAATCGGGTATCACTTACTAAGTGTGATAATCTTAACTCTCTGGAAAGAATTGCCCTTAAATTACTCTCCAATCATCATGATACAGTTGTGAAGGAAGCAAGGAAGCAGACAAAGGGGGAAATATTGTTTTATTAAATAAAACTGACTACTTTGCTGAAATTGAACGCCAACTTGGTGACACCAACTCATATACTAAAATCAACCATAATCCCACACAAGACATTAACTTACGTCTAGATAGAATGTTGAGATATTGGCACAGCGCTGGAGTATTGTCTGATATTGAACTTAAATATCTGTTCAATCCAAAACCCCTGGCGGCCTATATGTATATATTGCCTAAGGTACATCATAGCACTACCATGCCACCTGGAAGACCGATTATATCGGGCATAGGTTCTGCAATAGAACATATCTCAGAATATATAGACATTACCCTCCAACTGGTAGTACGTAATCTTCCATCCTTTATAGAAGATACAAAGGACCTTCTTAACAAACTAGAAGACATAACTTGGATGGATGATGCTTTACTAGTAACATTAGACGTATGTGCCTTATACACCAGCATACCTGTAAACAATGGTATGGAGGCCCTTACGTACTTCTTATCTGAACGTGATGCCACCCTATACCTTGATACTGAAATGGTATTGGAAATGACCCGCTTTGCACTCAATAATAACTTCTTCACCCATAATAGACCCTGGTATCATCAACATTCTGGTGTAGCGATGGGGGCGAAATTTTCGCCTTCCTTCGCTAACATCTACATGGGATTCTTTGATCCCATGTATGGAAAAATGGTCCTCCTGAGCTAACTAACCACATCATATTTTGGTGTCGGTTTATCGATGACATTTTTTTGATTTGGGGAGGAGACAAGACTTCACTTAATGAATTTGTCTCTTATATCAATCATAACACCTATAATTTGAGCTTTACCTCCCACTATAGTGCAAACAGCGTAGACTTTCTGGATATCACCCTTTTTGTAAATAACGGTAAACTTGAGAGCAAATTGTTTAGAAAGATCACCGCATGTAACTCAGTGTTACATGCAAGCAGTGCCCATCCTACTTCGCAAAAAACTGCCATCCCCTTTGGGGAAATGACCAGGCTACGCCGTAACTGTAGTTCCGAGAATGATTTTCAATGTGAGATAACCAAACTTAAGGAACCTTTTGAAAAAAGAGGCTATGATAAGATGATACTTAATCAAGCCCACAACCGTATCAACAAGATTCAGAGATCGGAAACACTCAAACATAAAAAAAGACAAACCAATAAAGAAGATAAAATATCTCTGATTACTCAATTTAACTCACACAGTAATCAAGTCTATAGGACTATAAACAAGCATTGGAAGATCCTCAAATTGGATCCGGATTCGGATCCATATTTGACCAACAAACCCAAAATTACCTATAGAAGGGGAAGAACCCTCAGAAACATCATAAGCCCCTCTATAGTTAACAATGTTGCTACAACCAGTACTACTAACATATGGTTTCCAAGTAAACCAAAGGGGTTTTTTAAATGTACTCAATGCTGTGTATGCCAATTTGCCGATGACAAAAAGAAGATCTTTAAATATAATACCCAACAAACCCACCACATTAATCAGTTTATTAACTGCAACACCAAGTTTACTGTTTATTGTATAATTTGTAAACGTGGTCAAATTTACGTTGGTAGCACTACAAGTCCCCCGAAAGAGAGGATACAGGAGCACATACGAGCTATCCGTAACTGTAACAAAAGCTACCCGTTGGCAGTTCACTACAATGCAATGCACACAGATTCTGAAATACTGGCAATTAAGTTTCACGGCATTGCTGAGGTGAAAGCTAATCCCAGAGGAGGGGACAGAGTAGCTACATTGAGAAAATTGGAATCACAGTGGTTGATTAAATTGAGAGCAGTAGACAGGGGACTAAACACTGAGCGTGAATTACATGTGTTTCTTAAGGAATTAAATTAGCCAGCTACTTTGAGACACTATTATCTAGTCACCCATCACAGTCTTTCTATATTTTGGGCTGTATGATCTTGCCTTCAATATATATTTTGGTACATTTAATTTCAAGTTACAACTATCTGTGAACAATTACATTTTACTAATATCATCTGTTTACCATACAATGAAGGATCCGCTGGTTGGATTATGTCCTGTTTACCAATGTCTTGTGCATCAGTTCAATATCTTGTTGTGAGTGATGTACCTTCAATATTTATATATATGTCAGTTGATACGGTGGGTAACCATGCTCTCCACCTTATTTTAAATTGGCTCTACATACTTGCTGGTTTTTGTTAGTACTGTATATGGTCGCCTTTTGTGTTTTGCCTTTTGAATGATAAAGACTTGATTGTCTGTCCTTCAAATAGGAACAGATCGTCATTATTTAATATAATTATCTGTTTCTTGGAACTTATCTTGAAACTGTTGATTTCATTATGATTCATTTATATGGCCGCCGTTCATACATCTAGCTGAGATTATATTTTTTGTGTTCTGTCACTTATGTTTAAAAACATTTTTGTCAAGATCTATTTTTCAAGATATTTAAACCTGTGCTTGATCTAGGAGCGTTCAGGTTGGCTGCCGACCCTCTCCGTAGTCAATTCTAGTTAGTGGGTGATTTCACTTTTTACTCATTGGATTGGCTCCATATGTTTCTTTTTACTACCTGCATAGACTTACTACACTTCAAAATGGCCGCTGAATTAGTCCTATTCAGCGCGAGTCACTATCCTCTAGTCTGTCATCTGCTTCTATTATTTTCACGCTGTGCAGATTGTTTACACCTGAATTCGGTTGATTCTTTTCCCGCATTATTCACTTCTCGGCATATAAAATGCCTCCTAGCATGAGCATGTTTTGCTATTGCAGGCGATGAGGCGGGTTACTAGCGCTGCTGCCACTTGGCAGGTGAGTAGGCAGTGTGATGGTCGCCGGGTAACGGACAGGGGGTTGCCAGCAGTGTTTCACTCCGCATTTCTGTTCCACCTAGCACTTAGTGGGGGAACCTTTATGTCGTCAGTGTGATGATCGCCGGGTAATGGATAGGGGGTGCCAGTAGTCTTTTATTTTTACATTGGCGCTCCATCGAGCATTTAATGTGGGAACCTGTATATCATTATTCCTTGTCTCTGTTAACATTATCGATCCTACTGAGACCTAAATATGCCTCTTATGTAGACTTTTCTCGTCTTTAGACTGCAACTTATCAGGGTTGCGAATGCGGACTTCTCTAACCTTTTATTGAGTCCGTCCAAATTTACTGTGTGACTCGTGCCACGGGATCCCTCGTATAACTTTGGATTCTGACAACCTTTATTCATACTCATTATTTCGCCTATGGTGAGCATTTACTTTACTTCTTACTCATTTTTAGGTGTCTGGGGCCATTTATTGTTCTAGCTGTCATGCGTTATTTATTTTAAATTGTTCACGTTTGAATTGTCAGCCATGTCAATGTTATTACATTTCACATTAGTAAACTAATTCTGCAAACTGATTCCGACCGTGTATTTATCTAAGGTGCATATGGATACCTCTCAAGGGGTGAAACTCCGGTGTGCCCGAACTTGATAGCATATACAATATGCCACTGTTAGTTTTCTTTCAGGCCCTTTGGCTGATATTTTTGCAGGTACAATCAATAGAATGCTTATATTCATTCTGTTTTTTCAATTCAGATACATCGTCGTATTAAATAATGATGATACGTTTGTCAAGATAAATATGCTCACTCTCCTGTTGAAGTGAATCCAGTTACGTGTTTACCTCACTCTTTATTTTGGGGTGAGTTATTCTGTCTCAGCAACATGTCTTGTAACTAACGGCCTGTTTATAAATACTGGTGGTCTTGCAGTTTCATTTGTCTCAGCAACATGTCTTGTAACTAACGGCCTGTTTATAAATACTGGTGGTCTTGTAGTTCCATTTGTCTCAGATCCGTACACACTAACCCAATGCCCATACTAATATTCTGGTTCATTTGACTTGGAATTTTGCTTTATTCCATATTTTGGAACCTCTTGTAATTGTTTATTATATCTTTCAATCTGTTTAAACGGCTCCCGTTTGTGGATACTCTCCCCACTTATGTAAATTTGCTATATATATCAGCTCTGTATATTATTCCAATTTGTGGTATTGACTCCCATGTTTTGTCCTTCTAGGTATCTCACTATCAACACATAACGTTGTGTCCTCACTTCATGAACAGATTATTAAACACCTTCCTATTATTATTTATGGTGGGGTTTTTTTTTTACTTCTATGTATGATAATCATCTAGTTACTCCGAGTTATGTTGCACTACATAGGACTCCTTAAATGGATATGTGACTTATTAATGTCTTATGTTTCTTTTTTTTTTGTTAGGAGTACGTATTTATATTAAATGATATCTCCCTAAATTAGGATGTTGTATATATATATGTACTGTTTTTATACATGGTATAGGTTGATATCATATATATATTTACATGTTATAAAATAACATTTCTATTTTTCTTGTATGATATGTACATAATGTGTTTGTAGTGTTTGTATATAATATTTGTTGATGGTTTTGATTGTAACATATATGTATTATTTAACTATTCCAGCCTTGATGAAGTCTCTGTGGGAGACGAAACACGTGTTGGCGATTTGTATGCTGGAAAAAACCTGTTTTTTATGAACTTTGAATAAAGAAGAATAACAAAAATAACGCTATCTGAAGAGGACCTTTTCTTGACTCTACATTGGATTATTGTTTATCCTTATACTGTGTGAATCCTATGTTGTTCCATCAACTTTACTGGTGACAAGTGTTTAATCTCTTACCTGTGCAATACGCACATAAAGACTGAAATAAGTTAAATATTTTTTGGTGTGCTGTAATTAGAACTTCACCTCTCAAGCATTATTTCTGGTTGCACATTTATGTGCACCAATATAGTACCTTTAGGTAGTAGGTACTTTGAGTTTCTTGAGCACCCATTGTATACTATTGTTGTGTTTATTTACAACTTGTACTTACTCATTGATATTATGAAACGTGTTTCTTTTGAATGTTGCTGACTTTTCCTTTTTGGACACTACTACCGTCTTTTGTTGAATCTCTCAATGTGAGTCTAGAACTTCAACTCCTCTGTATGCGTGATCTGAGTAAGATTTCTTACCAGTTACTATACTGACCTGTTCATTAGTTCTTTTGTCACTAGTATTGCAAGATGGCTACTTTCTCTGATGACAGGGACAAGTTATTTAATGACATCTTCTCGGATAAGGGTATTCAATCCAAATCTTGCACCACTGTGGAGGATAAACCAGTGGGTTTGAAACAAATATTTGTTAAATTGAAAAGACTTAGAAAGGCGGAACTGTCCCGCTGGTGGGACCTTACCACTTAAAAAAATACTTGGAACTTAAACAAATCCCTAGAGGGCTACGTGTGATCATATTTCCTACCTTTGAGGATCTTGATCCTGATCTTTTGGGTGAATGGGAGCACCTAATATCAGGTTCCTCATTTGGTATGATTGACATCTTGATCAGACATGCAGAGCGAAAAAGAGCTAAATTGCTGACTGAAATAGAAGCCATAGAAGAGGAGATCAAATCACTTAATTTAACAGAAACGACTGAGAAAAACTATAACATTCTCAAGGGAGTACTGAGCTCACATCAAACATATATTAGGGACAAAAAAATCAGAAAGCTTAAAAGGGATGACAATGATTATCGAAACGGCAGGATATTTACTTTTGCCAAGAAATTTGATGAGGTTAAACCAAGAGCAGGTGTAGCCACCCTTCAAAATAAGAGAACTGATGTTACAATGTCTGCAAGTGACTCTGATCTCTCAAGTTGTGTCAGTGAAACTAGTGAGAATAGAAGCCAATCCTCACTCACAACTATAGCCACAGACAGCACTGGCACTGGTTCGGCTTTTTTATTAGAGCTGGAGAGGTTCCACAAGGGAACCAAATTGACCTACAATCGAAAGAACACAGGAGAAAGAGAACAAGGAGGGGTGGTAGAAAAAACAGGAACAGACGAAAGCAAGCGGGTAACAAGATCAGCATCACGCATACAGAGGAAATAGTAAACAGTAATGTTGATGTTGCTTTAGCCAGGGAGTCTACATCTGACAACAATGATGTGTCTATCATTAACTTGTCATCTACTACACTAAGTATTATGGAGGAGAATGTCTTGAAAAATGGATTGAATTTTTGTCCACTTGCTAAACCTGATTTTGTGTCATTACATATTGATTTGTTCAAATTTACACGCAGATTAAAATTCAAAAAAGTCTTTGATAAAAACAAAAAAGCGTCAACTACACCATTGTATTCTGCGTCTGAAAGTGGTCAATCAATTGCAGATATCTATAATGTACAAATGTTGCTAGAACTAGATGACAGTATTGAAAATCCTCCAGGCATGCAAAAATTAATGGATGAGTTAGGTATTGAAAGTAACCTCCAAACCAATAGTGGTCTCAGGACTAACTCTATATTTGTTCCTCAACTTCCCCCTGACAATCTTATTGACTGCTTCTTTAGAACTGTTACAGAAGATCTATACAAACTTGAAGATAAATTAAATCGGGTATCACTTACTAAGTGTGATAATGTTAACTCTCAGGAAAGAACTGCCCTTAAATTACTCTCCAATCATCATGATACAGTTGTGAAGGAAGCAGACAAAGGGGGAAATATTGTTTTATTAAATAAAACTGAGTACTTTGCTGAAATTGAACACCAACTTGGTGACACCAACTCATATACTAAAATCAACCATAATCCCACACAAGACATTAACTTACGTCTAGATAGAATGTTGAGATATTGGCACAGCGCTGGAGTATTGTCTGATATTGAACTTAAATATCTGTTCAATCTAAATCCCCTGGCGCCCTATATGTATATATTGCCTAAGGTACATAAGAGCACTACCATGCCACCTGGAAGACCGATTATATCGGGCATAGGTTCTGCAATAGAACATATCTCAGAATATATAGACATTACCCTCCAACCGGTGGTACGTAATCTTCCATCCTTTATAGAAGATACAAAGGACCTTCTTAACAAACTAGAAGACATGACTTGGATGGATGATGCTTTACTAGTAACATTAGACGTATGTGCCTTATACACCAGCATACCTGTAAACAATGGTATGGAGGCCCTTACGTACTTCTTATCTAAACGTGATGCCACCCTATACCAGGATACTGAAATGGTATTGGAAATGACCCGCTCTGCACTCAATAATAACTTCTTCACTCATAATAGCACCTGGTATCATCAACATTCTGGTGTAGCGATGGGGGCGAAATTTTCGCCTTCCTTCGCTAACATCTACATGGGATTCTTTGAAGAATCCCATGTATGGAAAAATGGTCCTCCTGAGCTAACTAACCACATCATATTTTGGTGTCGGTTTATCGATGACATTTTTTTTTATTTGGGGAGGAGACAAGACTTCACTTAATGAATTTGTCTCTTATATCAATCATAACACCTATAATTTGAGCTTTACCTCCCACTATAGTGCAAACAGCGTAGACTTTCTGGATATCACCCTTTTTGTAAATAACGGTAAACTTGAGAGCAAATTGTTTAGAAAGATCACCGCATGTAACTCAGTGTTACATGCAAGCAGTGCCCATCCTACTTCGCAAATGACTGCCATCCCCTTTGGGGAAATGACCAGGCTACGCCGTAACTGTAGTTCCGAAAATGATTTTCAATGTGAGATAACCAAACTTAAGGAACCTTTTGAAAAAAGAGGCTATGATAAGATGATACTTAATAAAGCCCACAACCGTATCAACAAGATTCAGAGATCGGAAACACTCAAACATAAAAAAAGACATACCAATAAAGAAGATAAAATATCTCTGATTACTCAATTTAACTCACACAGTAATCAAGTCTGTAGGACTATAAACACGCATTGCAAGATCCTCAAATTGGATCAGGATTTGGATCCATATTTGATCAACAAACCCAAATTACCTATAGAAGGGGAAGAACCCTCAGAAACATCATAAGCCCCTCTATAGTTAACAATGTTGCTACAACCAGTACTACTAACATATGGTTTCCAAGTAAACCAAAGTTTTTTTTTAAATGTACTCAATGCTGTGTATGCCAATTTGCCGATGACAAAAAGAAGATCTCTAAATATAATACCCAACAAACCCACCACATTAATCAGTTTATTAACTGCAACACCAAGTTTACTGTTTATTGTATAATTTGTAAATGTGGTCAAATTTACGTTGGTAGCACTACAAGTCCCCTGAAAGAGAGGATACAGGAGCACATACGAGCTATCCGTAACTGTAACAAAAGCTACCCGTTGGCAGTTCACTACAATGCAATGCACACAGATTCTGAAATACTGGCAATTAAGTTTCACGGCATTGCTGAGGTGAAAGCTAATCCCAGGGGAGGGGACAGAGTAGCTACATTGAGAAAATTGGAATCACAGTGGTTGATTAAATTGAGAGCAGTGGACAGGGGACTAAACACTGAGCGTGAATTACATGTGTTTCTTAAGGAATGAAATTAGCCAGCTACTTTGAGACACTATTATCTAGTCACCCATCACAGTCTTTCTATATTTTGGGCTGTATGATCTTGCCTTCAATATATATTTTTGTACATTTAATTTCAAGTTACAAGTATCTGTGAACAATTACATTTTACTAATATCATCTGTTTACCATACAATGATGGATCTGCTGGTTGGATTATGTCCTGTTTACCAATGTCTTGTGCATCAGTTCAATATCTTGTTGTGAGTGATGTACCTTCAATATTTATATATATGTCAGTTGATACGGTGGGTAACCATGCTCTCCACCTTATTTTAAATTGGCTCTACATACTTGCTGTTTTTTGTTAGTACTGGATATGGTCGCCTTTTGGGTTTTGCCTTTTGAATGATAAAGACTTGATTGTCTGTCCTTCATATAAGGACAGATCGTCATTATTTAATATAATTATCTGTTTCTTGGAACTTATCTTGAAACTGTTGATTTCATTATGATTCATTTATATGGCCGCCGTTCATACATCTAGCTGAGATTATATTTTTTGTGTTCTGTCACTTATGTTTAAAAACATTTTTGTCAAGATCTATTTTTCAAGATATTTAAACCTGTGCTTGATCTAGGAGCGTTCAGGTTGGCTGCCGACCCTCTCCGTAGTGAATTCTAGTTAGTGGGTGATTTCACTTTTTACTCGTTGGATTGGCTCCGTATGTTTCTTTTTACTACCTGCATAGACTTACTACACTTCAAAATGGCCGCCGAATTAGTCCTATTCAGCGCGAGTCACTATCCTCTAGTCTGTCATCTGCTTCTATTATTTTCACGCTGTGCAGATTGTTTACACCTGAATTCTGTTGATTCTTTTCCCGCATTATTCACTTCTCGGCATATAAAATGCCTCCTAGCATGAGCATGTTTTGCTATTGCAGGCGATGAGGCGGGTTACTAGCGCTGCTGCCACTTGGCAGGTGAGTAGGCAGTGTGATGGTCGCCGGGTAACGGACAGGGGGTTGCCAGCAGTGTTTCACTCGGCATTTCTGTTCCACCTAGCACTTAGTGGGGGAACCTTTATGTCGTCAGTGTGATGATCGCCGGGTAATGGATAGGGGGTGCCAGTAGTCTTTTATTTTTACATTGGCGCTCCGTCGAGCATTTAATGTGGGAACCTGTATATCATAAGTCCTTGTCTCTGTTAACATTATCGATCCTACTGAGACCTAAATATGCCTCTTATGTAGACTTTTCTCGTCTTTAGACTGGAACTTATCAGGGTTGCGAATGCGGACTTCTCTAACCTTTTATTAAGTCCGTCCAAATTTACTGTGTGACTCGTGCCACGGGATCCCTCGTATAACTTTGGATTCTGACAGCCTTTATTCATACTCATTTTTTCGCCTATGGTGAGCATTTACTTTACTTCTTACTCATTTTTAGGTGTCTGGGGCCATTTATTGTTCTAGCTGTCATGCGTTATTTATTTTAAATTGTTCACGTTTGAATTGTCAGCCATGTCAATGTTATTACATTTCACATTAGTAAACTAATTCTGCAAACTGATTCCGACCGTGTATTCATCTAAGGTGCATATGGATACCTCTCAAGGGGTGAAACTCCGGTGTGCCCGAACTTGATAGCATATACAATATGCCACTGTTAGTTTTCTTTCAGGCCCTTTGGCTGATATTTTTGCAGGTACAATCAATAGAATGCTTATATTCATTCTGTTTTTTTCAATTCAGATACATCGTCGTATTAAATAATGATGATACGTTTGTCAAGATAAATATGCTCACTCTCCTGTTGAAGTGAATCCAGTTACGTGTTTACCTCACTCTTTATTTTGGGGTGAGTTATTCTGTCTCAGCAACATGTCTTGTAATTAACGGCCTGTTTATAAATACTGGTGGTCTTGTAGTTTCATTTGTCTCAGCAACATGTCTTGTAACTAACGGCCTGTTTATAAATACTGGTGGTCTTGTAGTTCCATTTGTCTCAGATCCGTACACACTAACCCAATGCCCATGCTAATATTCTGGTTCATTTGACTTGGAATTTTGCTTTATTCCATATTTTGGAACCTCTTGTAATTGTTTATTATATCTTTCAATCTGTTTAAACGGCTCACATTTGTGGATACTCTCCCCACTTATGTAAATTTGCTATAGATATCAGCTCTGTATATTATTCCAATTTGTGGTATTGACTACCATGTTTTGTCCTTCTAGGTATCTCACTATCAACACATAACGTTGTGTCCTCACTTCATGAACAGATTATTAAACACCTTCCTATTATTATTTATGGTGGGTGTTTTTTTTTTACTTCTATGTATGATAATCATCTAGTTACTCCGAGTTATGTTGCACTACATAGGACTCCTTAAATGGATATGTGACTTATTAATGTCTTATGTTTCTTTTTTTTTGTTAGGAGTACGTATTTATATTAAATGATATCTCCCTATATTAGGATGTTGTATCTGTTTTTATACATGGTATAGGTTGATATCATATATATATTTACATGTTATAAAATAACATTTCTATTTTTCTTGTATGATATGTACATAATGTGTTTGTAGTGTTTGTATATAATATTTGTTGATGGTTTTGATTGTAACATATATGTATTATTTAACTATTCCAGCCTTGATGAAGTCTCTGTGGGAGACGAAACACGTGTTGGCGATTTGTATGCTGGAAAAAACCTGTTTTTTATGAACTTTGAATAAAGAAGAATAACAAAAATAACGCTATCTGAAGAGGACCTTTTCTTGACTCTACATTGGATTATTGTTTATCCTTATACTGTGTGAATCCTATGTTGTTCCATCGACTTTACTGGTGACAATTGTTTAATCTCTTACCTGTGCAATATGCACATAAAGACTGAAATAAGTTAAATATTTTTTGGTGTGCTGTAATTAGAACCTCACCTCTCAAGCATTATTTCTGGTTGCACATTTATGTGCACCGATATAGTACCTTTAGGTAGTAGGTACTTTGAGTTTCTTGAGCACCCATTGTATACTATTGTTGTGTTTATTTACAACGTGTACTTACTCATTGATATTATGAAACGTGTTTCTTTTGAATGTTGCTGACTTTTCCATTTTGGACACTACTACCGTCTTTTGTTGAATCTCTCAAAGTGAGTCTAGAACTTCAACTCCTCTGTATGCGTGATCTGAGTAAGATTTCTTACCAGTTACTATACTGACCTGTTCATTAGTTCTTTTGTCACTAGTATTGCAAGATGGCTACTTTCTCTGATGACAGGGACAAGTTATTTAATGACATCTTCTCGGATAAGGGTATTCAATCCAAATCTTCAACCACTGTGGAGGATAAACCAGTGGGTTTGAAACAAATATTTGTTAAAGTGAAAAGACTTAGAAAGGCGGAACTGTCCCGCTGGTGGGACCTTACCACTTAAAAAGAATACTTGGAACTTAAACAAATCCCTAGAGGGCTACGTGTGATCATATTTCCTACCTTTGAGGATCTTGATCCTGATCTTTTGGGTGAATGGGAGCACCTAATATCAGGTTCCTCATTTGTTATGATTGACAGCTTGATCAGACATGCAGAGCGAAAAAGAGCTAAATTGCTGACTGAAATAGAAGCCATAGAAGAGGAGATCAAATCACTTAATTTAACAGAAACGACTGAGAAAAACTATAAAATTCTCAAGGGAGTACTGAGCTCACATCAAACATATATTAGGGACAAAAAAATCAGAAAGCTTAAAAGGGATGACAATGATTATCGAAACGGCAGGATATTTTCTTTTGCCGAGAAATTTGATGAGGTTAAACCAAGAGCAGGTGTAGCCACCCTTCAAAATAAGAGAACTGATGTTACAATGTCTGCAAGTGACTCTGATCTCTCAAGTTGTGTCAGTGAAACTAGTGAGAATAGAAGCAAATCCTCACTCACAACTATAGCCACAGACAGCACTGGCACTGGTTCGGCTTTTTTATTAGAGCTGGAGAGGTTCCACAAGGGAACCAAATTGACCTACAATCGAAAGAACACAGGAGAAAGAGAACAAGGAGGGGTGGTAGAAAAAACAGGAACAGACGAAAGCAAGCGGGTAACAAGATCAGCATCACGCATACAGAGGAAATAGTAAACAGTAATGTTGATGTTGCTTTAGCCAGGGAGTCTACATCTGACAACAATGATGTGTCTATCATTAACTTGTCATCTACTACACTAAGTATTATGGAGGAGAATGTCTTGAAAAAGGGATTGAATTTTTGTCCACTTGCTAAACCTGATTTTGTGTCATTACATATTGATTTGTTCAAATTTACACGCAGATTAAAATTCAAAAAAGTCTTTGATAAAAACAAAAAAGCGTCAACTACACCATTGTATTCTGTGTCTGAAAGTGGTCAATCAATTGCAGATATCTATAATGTACAAATGTTGCTAGAACTAGATGACAGTATTGAAAATCCTCCAGGCATGCAAGAATTAATGGATGAGTTAGGTATTGAAAGTAACCTCCAAACCAATAGTGGTCTCAGGAATAAATCTATATTTGTTCCTCAACTTCCCCCTGACAATCTTATTGACTGCTTCTTTAGAACTGTTACAGAAGATCTATACAAACTTGAAGATAAATTAAATCGGGTATCACTTACTAAGTGTGATAATCTTAACTCTCAGGAAAGAACTGCCCTTAAATTACTCTCCAATCATCATGATACAGTTGTGAAGGAAGCAGACAAAGGGGGAAATATTGTTTTATTAAATAAAACTGACTACTTTGCTGAAATTGAACATCAACTTGGTGACACCAACTCATATACTAAAATCAACCATAATCCCACACAAGACATTAACTTACGTCTAGATAGAATGTTGAGATATTGGCACAGCGCTGGAGTATTGTCTGATATTGAACTTAAATATCTGTTCAATCTAAATCCCCTGGCGCCCTATATGTATATATTGCCTAAGGTACATAAGAGCACTACCATGCCACCTGGAAGACCGATTATATCGGGCATAGGTTCTGCAATAGAACATATCTCAGAATATATAGACATTACCCTCCAACCGGTGGTACGTAATCTTCCATCCTTTATAGAAGATACAAAGGACCTTCTTAACAAACTAGAAGACATGACTTGGATGGATGATGCTTTACTAGTAACATTAGACGTATGTGCCTTATACACCAGCATACCTGTAAACAATGGTATGGAGGCCCTTACGTACTTCTTATCTAAACGTGATGCCACCCTATACCAGGATACTGAAATGGTATAGGAAATGACCCGCTCTGCACTCAATAATAACTTCTTCACTCATAATAGCACCTGGTATCATCAACATTCTGGTGTAGCGATGGGGGCGAAATTTTCGCCTTCCTTCGCTAACATCTACATGGGATTCTTTGAAGAATCCCATGTATGGAAAAATGGTCCTCCTGAGCTAACTAACCACATCATATTTTGGTGTCGGTTTATCGATGAAATTTTTTTTGATTTGGGGAGGAGACAAGACTTCACTTAATGAATTTGTCTCTTATATCAATCATAACACCTATAATTTGAGCTTTACCTCCCACTATAGTGCAAACAGCGTAGACTTTCTGGATATCACCCTTTTTGTAAATAACGGTAAACTTGAGAGCAAATTGTTTAGAAAGATCACCGCATGTAACTCAGTGTTACATGCAAGCAGTGCCCACCCTACTTCGCAAATGACTGCCATCCCCTTTGGGGAAATGACCAGGCTACGCCGTAACTGTAGTTCCGAAAATGATTTTCAATGTGAGATAACCAAACTTAAGGAACCTTTTGAAAAAAGAGGCTATGATAAGATGATACTTAATAAAGCCCACAACCGTATCAACAAGATTCAGAGATCGGAAACACTCAAACATAAAAAAAGACATACCAATAAAGAAGATAAAATATCTCTGATTACTCAATTTAACTCACACAGTAATCAAGTCTATAGGACTATAAACACGCATTGCAAGATCCTCAAATTGGATCAGGGTTTGGATCCATATTTGATCAACAAACCCAAATTACCTATAGAAGGGGAAGAACCCTCAGAAACATCATAAGCCCCTCTATAGTTAACAATGTTGCTACAACCAGTACTACTAACATATGGTTTCCAAGTAAACCAAAGTTTTTTTAAAAATGTACTCAATGCTGTGTATGCCAATTTGCTGATGACAAAAAGAAGATCTCTAAATATAATACCCAACAAACCCACCACATTAATCAGTTTATTAACTGCAACACCAAGTTTACTGTTTATTGTATAATTTGTAAATGTGGTCAAATTTACGTTGGTGGCACTACAAGTCCCCTGAAAGAGAGGATACAGGAGCACATACGAGCTATCCGTAACTGTAACAAAAGCTACCCGTTGGCAGTTCACTACAATGCAATGCACACAGATTCTGAAATACTGGCAATTAAGTTTCACGGCATTGCTGAGGTGAAAGCTAATCCCAGGGGAGGGGACAGAGTAGCTACATTGAGAAAATTGGAATCACAGTGGTTGATTAAATTGAGAGCAGTGGACAGGGGACTAAACACTGAGCGTGAATTACATGTGTTTCTTAAGGAATGAAATTAGCCAGCTACTTTGAGACACTATTATCTAGTCACCCATCACAGTCTTTCTATATTTTGGGCTGTATGATCTTGCCTTCAATATATATTTTGGTACATTTAATTTCAAGTTACAAGTATCTGTGAACAATTACATTTTACTAATATCATCTGTTTACCATACAATGATGGATCTGCTGGTTGGATTATGTCCTGTTTACCAATGTCTTGTGCATCAGTTCAATATCTTGTTGTGAGTGATGTACCTTCAATATTTATATATATGTCAGTTGATACGGTGGGTAACCATGCTCTCCACCTTATTTTAAATTGGCTCTACATACTTGCTGTTTTTTGTTAGTACTGGATATGGTCGCCTTTTGGGTTTTGCCTTTTGAATGATAAAGACTTGATTGTCTGTCCTTCATATAAGGACAGATCGTCATTATTTAATATAATTATCTGTTTCTTGGAACTTATCTTGAAACTGTTGATTTCATTATGATTTATTTATATGGCCGCCGTTCATACATCTAGCTGAGATTATATTTTTTGTGTTCTGGCACTTATGTTTAAAAACATTTTTGTCAAGATCTATTTTTCAAGATATTTAAACCTGTGCTTGATCTAGGAGCGTTCAGGTTGGCTGCCGACCCTCTCCGTAGTGAATTCTAGTCAGTGGGTGATTTCACTTTTTACTCGTTGGATTGGCTCCGTATGTTTCTTTTTACTACCTGCATAGACTTACTACACTTCAAAATGGCCGCCGAATTAGTCCTATTCAGCGCGAGTCACTATCCTCTAGTCTGTCATCTGCTTCTATTATTTTCACGCTGTGCAGATTGTTTACACCTGAATTCGGTTGATTCTTTTCCCGCATTATTCACTTCTCGGCATATAAAATGCCTCCTAGCATGAGCATGTTTTGCTATTGCAGGCGATGAGGCGGGTTACTAGCGCTGCTGCCACTTGGCAGGTGAGTAGGCAGTGTGATGGTCGCCGGGTAACGGACAGGGGGTTGCCAGCAGTGTTTCACTCGGCATTTCTGTTCCACCTAGCACTTAGTGGGGGAACCTTTATGTCGTCAGTGTGATGATCGCCGGGTAATGGATAGGGGGTGCCAGTAGTCTTTTATTTTTACATTGGCGCTCCGTCGAGCATTTAATGTGGGAACCTGTATATCATAAGTCCTTGTCTCTGTTAACATTATCGATCCTACTGAGACCTAAATATGCCTCTTATGTAGACTTTTCTCGTCTTTAGACTGGAACTTATCAGGGTTGCGAATGCGGACTTCTCTAACCTTTTATTAAGTCTGTCCAAATTTACTGTGTGACTCGTGCCACGGGATCCCTCGTATAACTTTGGATTCTGACAGCCTTTATTCATACTCATTTTTTCGCCTATGGTGAGCATTTACTTTACTTCTTACTCATTTTTAGGTGTCTGGGGCCATTTATTGTTCTAGCTGTCATGCGTTATTTATTTTAAATTGTTCACGTTTGAATTGTCAGCCATGTCAATGTTATTACATTTCACATTAGTAAACTAATTCTGCAAACTGATTCCGACCGTGTATTCATCTAAGGTGCATATGGATACCTCTCAAGGGGTGAACTCCGGTGTGCCCGAACTTGATAGCATATACAATATGCCACTGTTAGTTTTCTTTCAGGCCCTTTGGCTGATATTTTTGCAGGTACAATCAATAGAATGCTTATATTCATTCTGTTTTTTTCAATTCAGATACATCGTCGTATTAAATAATGATGATACGTTTGTCAAGATAAATATGCTCACTCTCCTGTTGAAGTGAATCCAGTTACGTGTTTACCTCACTCTTTATTTTGGGGTGAGTTATTCTGTCTCAGCAACATGTCTTGTAACTAACGGCCTGTTTATAAATACTGGTGGTCTTGTAGTTCCATTTGTCTCAGATCCGTACACACTAACCCAATGCCCATGCTAATATTCTGGTTCATTTGACTTGGAATTTTGCTTTATTCCATATTTTGGTACCTCTTGTAATTGTTTATTATATCTTTCAATCTGTTTAAATGGCTCCCGTTTGTGGATACTCTCCCCACTTATGTAAATTTGCTATAGATATCAGCTCTGTATATTATTCCAATTTGTGGTATTGACTACCATGTTTTGTCCTTCTAGGTATCTCACTATCAACACATAACGTTGTGTCCTCACTTCATGAACAGATTATTAAACACCTTCCTATTATTATTTATGGTGGGTGTTTTTTTTTTTACTTCTATGTATGATAATCATCTAGTTACTCCGAGTTATGTTGCACTACATAGGACTCCTTAAATGGATATGTGACTTATTAATGTCTTATGTTTCTTTTTTTTTTGTTAGGAGTACGTATTTATATTAAATGATATCTCCCTATATTAGGATGTTGTATCTGTTTTTATACATGGTATAGGTTGATATCATATATATATTTACATGTTATAAAATAACATTTCTATTTTTCTTGTATGATATGTACATAATGTGTTTGTAGTGTTTGTATATAATATTTGTTGATGGTTTTGATTGTAACATATATGTATTATTTAACTATTCCAGCCTTGATGAAGTCTCTGTGGGAGACGAAACACGTGTTGGCGATTTGTATGCTGGAAAAAACCTGTTTTTTATGAACTTTGAATAAAGAAGAATAACAAAAATAACGCTATCTGAAGAGGACCTTTTCTTGACTCTACATTGGATTATTGTTTATCCTTATACTGTGTGAATCCTATGTTGTTCCATCGACTTTACTGGTGACAATTGTTTAATCTCTTACCTGTGCAATATGCACATAAAGACTGAAATAAGTTAAATATTTTTTGGTGTGCTGTAATTAGAACCTCACCTCTCAAGCATTATTTCTGGTTGCACATTTATGTGCACCGATATAGTACCTTTAGGTAGTAGGTACTTTGAGTTTCTTGAGCACCCATTGTATACTATTGTTGTGTTTATTTACAACGTGTACTTACTCATTGATATTATGAAACGTGTTTCTTTTGAATGTTGCTGACTTTTCCATTTTGGACACTACTACCGTCTTTTGTTGAATCTCTCAAAGTGAGTCTAGAACTTCAACTCCTCTGTATGCGTGATCTGAGTAAGATTTCTTACCAGTTACTATACTGACCTGTTCATTAGTTCTTTTGTCACTAGTATTGCAAGATGGCTACTTTCTCTGATGACAGGGACAAGTTATTTAATGACATCTTCTCGGTTAAGGGTATTCAATCCAAATCTTCAACCACTGTGGAGGATAAACCAGTGGGTTTGAAACAAATATTTGTTAAATTGAAAAGACTTAGAAAGGCGTAACTGTCCCGCTGGTGGGACCTTACCACTTAAAAAGAATACTTGGAACTTAAACAAATCCCTAGAGGGCTACGTGTGATCATATTTCCTACCTTTGAGGATCTTGATCCTGATCTTTTGGGTGAATGGGAGCACCTAATATCAGGTTCCTCATTTGGTATGATTGACATCTTGATCAGACATGCAGAGCGAAAAAGAGCTAAATTGCTGACTGAAATAGAAGCCATAGAAGAGGAGATCAAATCACTTAATTTAACAGAAACGACTGAGAAAAACTATAAAATTCTCAAGGGAGTACTGAGCTCACATCAAACATATATTAGGGACAAAAAAATCAGAAAGCTTAAAAGGGATGACAATGATTATCGAAACGGCAGGATATTTTCTTTTGCCGAGAAATTTGATGAGGTTAAACCAAGAGCAGGTGTAGCCACCCTTCAAAATAAGAGAACTGATGTTACAATGTCTGCAAGTGACTCTGATCTCTCAAGTTGTGTCAGTGAAACTAGTGAGAATAGAAGCAAATCCTCACTCACAACTATAGCCACAGACAGCACTGGCACTGGTTCGGCTTTTTTATTAGAGCTGGAGAGGTTCCACAAGGGAACCAAATTGACCTACAATCGAAAGAACACAGGAGAAAGAGAACAAGGAGGGGTGGTAGAAAAAACAGGAACAGACGAAAGCAAGCGGGTAACAAGATCAGCATCACGCATACAGAGGAAATAGTAAACAGTAATGTTGATGTTGCTTTAGCCAGGGAGTCTACATCTGACAACAATGATGTGTCTATCATTAACTTGTCATCTACTACACTAAGTATTATGGAGGAGAATGTCTAGAAAAAGGGATTGAATTTTTGTCCACTTGCTAAACCTGATTTTGTGTCATTACATATTGATTTGTTCAAATTTACACGCAGATTAAAATTAAAAAAAGTCTTTGATAAAAACAAAAAAGCGTCAACTACACCATTGTATTCTGTGTCTGAAAGTGGTCAATCAATTGCAGATATCTATAATGTACAAATGTTGCTAGAACTAGATGACAGTATTGAAAATCCTCCAGGCATGCAAGAATTAATGGATGAGTTAGGTATTGAAAGTAACCTCCAAACCAATAGTGGTCTCAGGAATAAATCTATATGTGTTCCTCAACTTCCCCCTGACAATCTTATTGACTGCTTCTTTAGAACTGTTACAGAAGATCTATACAAACTTGAAGATAAATTAAATCGGGTATCACTTACTAAGTGTGATAATCTTAACTCTCAGGAAAGAACTGCCCTTAAATTACTCTCCAATCATCATGATACAGTTGTGAAGGAAGCAGACAAAGGGGGAAATATTGTTTTATTAAATAAAACTGACTACTTTGCTGAAATTGAACACCAACTTGGTGACACCAACTCATATACTAAAATCAACCATAATCCCACACAAGACATTAACTTACGTCTAGATAGAATGTTGAGATATTGGCACAGCGCTGGAGTATTGTCTGATATTGAACTTAAATATCTGTTCAATCTAAATCCCCTGGCGCCCTATATGTATATATTGCCTAAGGTACATAAGAGCACTACCATGCCACCTGGAAGACCGATTATATCGGGCATAGGTTCTGCAATAGAACATATCTCAGAATATATAGACATTACCCTCCAACCGGTGGTACGTAATCTTCCATCCTTTATAGAAGATACAAAGGACCTTCTTAACAAACTAGAAGACATGACTTGGATGGATGATGCTTTACTAGTAACATTAGACGTATGTGCCTTATACACCAGCATACCTGTAAACAATGGTATGGAGGCCCTTACGTACTTCTTATCTAAACGTGATGCCACCCTATACCAGGATACTGAAATGGTATTGGAAATGACCCGCTCTGCACTCAATAATAACTTCTTCACTCATAATAGCACCTGGTATCATCAACATTCTGGTGTAGCGATGGGGGCGAAAGTTTCGCCTTCCTTCGCTAACATCTATATGGGATTCTTTGAAGAATCCCATGTATGGAAAAATGGTCCTCCTGAGCTAACTAACCACATCATATTTTGGTGTCGGTTTATCGATGACATTTTTTTTGATTTGGGGAGGAGACAAGACTTCACTTAATGAATTTGTCTCTTATATCAATCATAACACCTATAATTTGAGCTTTACCTCCCACTATAGTGCAAACAGCGTAGACTTTCTGGATATCACCCTTTTTGTAAATAACGGTAAACTTGAGAGCAAATTGTTTAGAAAGATCACCGCATGTAACTCAGTGTTACATGCAAGCAGTGCCCACCCTACTTCGCAAATGACTGCCATCCCCTTTGGGGAAATGACCAGGCTACGCCGTAACTGTAGTTCCGAAAATGATTTTCAATGTGAGATAACCAAACTTAAGGAACCTTTTGAAAAAAGAGGCTATGATAAGATGATACTTAATAAAGCCCACAACCGTATCAACAAGATTCAGAGATCGGAAACACTCAAACATAAAAAAAGACATACCAATAAAGAAGATAAAATATCTCTGATTACTCAATTTAACTCACACAGTAATCAAGTCTATAGGACTATAAACACGCATTGCAAGATCCTCAAATTGGATCAGGATTTGGATCCATATTTGATCAACAAACCCAAATTACCTATAGAAGGGGAAGAACCCTCAGAAACATCATAAGCCCCTCTATAGTTAACAATGTTGCTACAACCAGTACTACTAACATATGGTTTCCAAGTAAACCAAAGTTTTTTTTAAAATGTACTCAATGCTGTGTATGCCAATTTGCCGATGACAAAAAGAAGATCTCTAAATATAATACCCAACAAACCCACCACATTAATCAGTTTATTAACTGCAACACCAAGTTTACTGTTTATTGTATAATTTGTAAATGTGGTCAAATTTACGTTGGTAGCACTACAAGTCCCCTGAAAGAGAGGATACAGGAGCACATACGAGCTATCCGTAACTGTAACAAAAGCTACCCGTTGGCAGTTCACTACAATGCAATGCACACAGATTCTGAAATACTGGCAATTAAGTTTCACGGCATTGCTGAGGTGATAGCTAATCCCAGGGGAGGGGACAGAGTAGCTACATTGAGAAAATTGGAATCACAGTGGTTGATTAAATTGAGAGCAGTGGACAGGGGACTAAACACTGAGCGTGAATTACATGTGTTTCTTAAGGAATGAAATTAGCCAGCTACTTTGAGACACTATTATCTAGTCACCCATCACAGTCTTTCTATATTTTGGGCTGTATGATCTTGCCTTCAATATATATTTTGGTACATTTAATTTCAAGTTACAAGTATCTGTGAACAATTACATTTTACTAATATCATCTGTTTACCATACAATGATGGATCTGCTGGTTGGATTATGTCCTGTTTACCAATGTCTTGTGCATCAGTTCAATATCTTGTTGTGAGTGATGTACCTTCAATATTTATATATATGTCAGTTGATACGGTGGGTAACCATGCTCTCCACCTTATTTTAAATTGGCTCTACATACTTGCTGTTTTTTGTTAGTACTGGATATGGTCGCCTTTTGTGTTTTGCCTTTTGAATGATAAAGACTTGATTGTCTGTCCTTCATATAAGGACAGATCGTCATTATTTAATATAATTATCTGTTTCTTGGAACTTATCTTGAAACTGTTGATTTCATTATGATTTATTTATATGGCCGCCGTTCATACATCTAGCTGAGATTATATTTTTTGTGTTCTGTCACTTATGTTTAAAAACATTTTTGTCAAGATCTATTTTTCAAGATATTTAAACCTGTGATTGATCTAGGAGCGTTCAGGTTGGCTGCCGACCCTCTCCGTAGTGAATTCTAGTCAGTGGGTGATTTCACTTTTTACTCGTTGGATTGGCTCCGTATGTTTCTTTTTACTACCTGCATAGACTTACTACACTTCAAAATGGCCGCCGAATTAGTCCTATTCAGCGCGAGTCACTATCCTCTAGTCTGTCATCTGCTTCTATTATTTTCACGCTGTGCAGATTGTTTACACCTGAATTCGGTTGATTCTTTTCCCGCATTATTCACTTCTCGGCATATAAAATGCCTCCTAGCATGAGCATGTTTTGCTATTGCAGGCGATGAGGCGGGTTACTAGCGCTGCTGCCACTTGGCAGGTGAGTAGGCAGTGTGATGGTCGCCGGGTAACGGACAGGGGGTTGCCAGCAGTGTTTCACTCGGCATTTCTGTTCCACCTAGCACTTAGTGGGGGAACCTTTATGTCGTCAGTGTGATGATCGCCGGGTAATGGATAGGGGGTGCCAGTAGTCTTTTATTTTTACATTGGCGCTCCGTCGAGCATTTAATGTGGGAACCTGTATATCATAAGTCCTTGTCTCTGTTAACATTATCGATCCTACTGAGACCTAAATATGCCTCTTATGTAGACTTTTCTCGTCTTTAGACTGGAACTTATCAGGGTTGCGAATGCGGACTTCTCTAACCTTTTATTAAGTCTGTCCAAATTTACTGTGTGACTCGTGCCACGGGATCCCTCGTATAACTTTGGATTCTGACAGCCTTTATTCATACTTATTTTTTCGCCTATGGTGAGCATTTACTTTACTTCTTACTCATTTTTAGGTGTCTGGGGCCATTTATTGTTCTGGCTGTCATGCGTTATTTATTTTAAATTGTTCACGTTTGAATTGTCAGCCATGTCAATGTTATTACATTTCACATTAGTAAACTAATTCTGCAAACTGATTCCGACCGTGTATTCATCTAAGGTGCATATGGATACCTCTCAAGGGGTGAACTCCGGTGTGCCCGAACTTGATAGCATATACAATATGCCACTGTTAGTTTTCTTTCAGGCCCTTTGGCTGATATTTTTGCAGGTACAATCAATAGAATGCTTATATTCATTCTGTTTTTTTCAATTCAGATACATCGTCGTATTAAATAATGATGATACGTTTGTCAAGATAAATATGCTCACTCTCCTGTTGAAGTGAATCCAGTTACGTGTTTACCTCACTCTTTATTTTGGGGTGAGTTATTCTGTCTCAGCAACATGTCTTGTAACTAACGGCCTGTTTATAAATACTGGTGGTCTTGTAGTTCCATTTGTCTCAGATCTGTACACACTAACCCAATGCCCATGCTAATATTCTGGTTCATTTGACTTGGAATTTTGCTTTATTCCATATTTTGGAACCTCTTGTAATTGTTCATTATATCTTTCAATCTGTTTAAACGGCTCCCGTTTGTGGATACTCTCCCCACTTATGTAAATTTGCTATAGATATCAGCTCTGTATATTATTCCAATTTGTGGTATTGACTACCATGTTTTGTCCTTCTAGGTATCTCACTATCAACACATAACGTTGTGTCCTCACTTCATGAACAGATTATTAAACACCTTCCTATTATTATTTATGGTGGGTGTTTTTTTTTTACTTCTATGTATGATAATCATCTAGTTACTCCGAGTTATGTTGCACTACATAGGACTCCTTAAATGGATATGTGACTTATTAATGTCTTATGTTTCTTTTTTTTTTTGTTAGGAGTACGTATTTATATTAAATGATATCTCCCTATATTAGGATGTTGTATCTGTTTTTATACATGGTATAGGTTGATATCATATATATATTTACATGTTATAAAATAACATTTCTATTTTTCTTGTATGATATGTACATAATGTGTTTGTAGTGTTTGTATATAATATTTGTTGATGGTTTTGATTGTAACATGTATGTAATATTTAACTATTCCAGCCTTGATGAAGTCTCTGTGGGAGACGAAACACGTGTTGGCGATTTGTATGCTGGAAAAAACCTGTTTTTTATGAACTTTGAATAAAGAAGAATAACAAAAATAACGCTATCTGAAGAGGACCTTTTCTTGACTCTATATTGGATTATTGTTTATCCTTATACTGTGTGAATCCTATGTTGTTCCATCGACTTTACTGGTGACAATTGTTTAATCTCTTACCTGTGCAATATGCACATAAAGACTGAAATAAGTTAAATATTTTTTGGTGTGCTGTAATTAGAACCTCACCTCTCAAGCATTATTTCTGGTTGCACATTTATGTGCACCGATATAGTACCTTTAGGTAGTAGGTACTTTGAGTTTCTTGAGCACCCATTGTATACTATTGTTGTGTTTATTTACAACGTGTACTTACTCATTGATATTATGAAACGTGTTTCTTTTGAATGTTGCTGACTTTTCCATTTTGGACACTACTACCGTCTTTTGTTGAATCTCTCAAAGTGAGTCTAGAACTTCAACTCCTCTGTATGCGTGATCTGAGTAAGATTTCTTACCAGTTACTATACTGACCTGTTCATTAGTTCTTTTGTCACTAGTATTGCAAGATGGCTACTTTCTCTGATGACAGGGACAAGTTATTTAATGACATCTTCTCGGTTAAGGGTATTCAATCCAAATCTTCAACCACTGTGGAGGATAAACCAGTGGGTTTGAAACAAATATTTGTTAAATTGAAAAGACTTAGAAAGGTGGAACTGTCCCGCTGGTGGGACCTTACCACTTAAAAAGAATACTTGGAACTTAAACAAATCCCTAGAGGGCTACGTGTGATCATATTTCCTACCTTTGAGGATCTTGATCCTGATCTTTTGGGTGAATGGGAGCACCTAATATCAGGTTCCTCATTTGGTATGATTGACATCTTGATCAGACATGCAGAGCGAAAAAGAGCTAAATTGCTGACTGAAATAGAAGCCATAGAAGAGGAGATCAAATCACTTCATTTAACAGAAACGACTGAGAAAAACTATAAAATTCTCAAGGGAGTACTGAGCTCACATCAAACATATATTAGGGACAAAAAAATCAGAAAGCTTAAAAGGGATGACAATGATTATCGAAACGGCAGGATATTTACTTTTGCCAAGAAATTTGATGAGGTTAAACCAAGAGCAGGTGTAGCCACCCTTCAAAATAAGAGAACTGATGTTACAATGTCTGCAAGTGACTCTGATCTCTCAAGTTGTGTCAGTGAAACTAGTGAGAATAGAAGCAAATCCTCACTCACAACTATAGCCACAGACAGCACTGGCACTGGTTCGGCTTTTTTATTAGAGCTGGAGAGGTTCCACAAGGGAACCAAATTGACCTACAATCGAAAGAACACAGGAGAAAGAGAACAAGGAGGGGTGGTAGAAAAAACAGGAACAGACGAAAGCAAGCGGGTAACAAGATCAGCATCACGCATACAGAGGAAATAGTAAACAGTAATGTTGATGTTGCTTTAGCCAGGGAGTCTACATCTGACAACAATGATGTGTCTATCATTAACTTGTCATCTACTACACTAAGTATTATGGAGGAGAATGTCTTGAAAAAGGGATTGAATTTTTGTCCACTTGCTAAACCTGATTTTGTGTCATTACATATTGATTTGTTCAAATTTACACGCAGATTAAAATTCAAAAAGTCTTTGATAAAAACAAAAAAGCGTCAACTACACCATTGTATTCTGTGTCTGAAAGTGGTCAATCAATTGCAGATATCTATAATGTACAAATGTTGCTAGAACTAGATGACAGTATTGAAAATCCTCCAGGCATGCAAGGATTAATGGATGAGTTAGGTATTGAAAGTAACCTCCAAACCAATAGTGGTCTCAGGAATAAATCTATATTTGTTCCTCAACTTCCCCCTGACAATCTTATTGACTGCTTCTTTAGAACTGTTACAGAAGATCTATACAAACTTGAAGATAAATTAAATCGGGTATCACTTACTAAGTGTGATAATCTTAACTCTCAGGAAAGAACTGCCCTTAAATTACTCTCCAATCATCATGATACAGTTGTGAAGGAAGCAGACAAAGGGGGAAATATTGTTTTATTAAATAAAACTGACTACTTTGCTGAAATTGAACACCAACTTGGTGACACCAACTCATATACTAAAATCAACCATAATCCCACACAAGACATTAACTTACGTCTAGATAGAATGTTGAGATATTGGCACAGCGCTGGAGTATTGTCTGATATTGAACTTAAATATCTGTTCAATCTAAATCCCCTGGCGCCCTATATGTATATATTGCCTAAGGTACATAAGAGCACTACCATGCCACCTGGAAGACCGATTATATCGGGCATAGGTTCTGCAATAGAACATATCTCAGAATATATAGACATTACCCTCCAACCGGTGGTACGTAATCTTCCATCCTTTATAGAAGATACAAAGGACCTTCTTAACAAACTAGAAGACATGACTTGGATGGATGATGCTTTACTAGTAACATTAGACGTATGTGCCTTATACACCAGCATACCTGTAAACAATGGTATGGAGGCCCTTACGTACTTCTTATCTAAACGTGATGCCACCCTATACCAGGATACTGAAATGGTATTGGAAATGACCCGCTCTGCACTCAATAATAACTTCTTCACTCATAATAGCACCTGGTATCATCAACATTCTGGTGTAGCGATGGGGGCGAAAGTTTCGCCTTCCTTCGCTAACATCTACATGGGATTCTTTGAAGAATCCCATGTATGGAAAAATGGTCCTCCTGAGCTAACTAACCACATCATATTTTGGTGTCGGTTTATCGATGACATTTTTTTTGATTTGGGGAGGAGACAAGACTTCACTTAATGAATTTGTCTCTTATATCAATCATAACACCTATAATTTGAGCTTTACCTCCCACTATAGTGCAAACAGCGTAGACTTTCTGGATATCACCCTTTTTGTAAATAACGGTAAACTTGAGAGCAAATTGTTTAGAAAGATCACCGCATGTAACTCAGTGTTACATGCAAGCAGTGCCCACCCTACTTCGCAAATGACTGCCATCCCCTTTGGGGAAATGACCAGGCTACGCCGTAACTGTAGTTCCGAAAATGATTTTCAATGTGAGATAACCAAACTTAAGGAACCTTTTGAAAAAAGAGGCTATGATAAGATGATACTTAATAAAGCCCACAACCGTATCAACAAGATTCAGAGATCGGAAACACTCAAACATAAAAAAAGACATACCAATAAAGAAGATAAAATATCTCTGATTACTCAATTTAACTCACACAGTAATCAAGTCTATAGGACTATAAACACGCATTGCAAGATCCTCAAATTGGATCAGGATTTGGATCCATATTTGATCAACAAACCCAAATTACCTATAGAAGGGGAAGAACCCTCAGAAACATCATAAGCCCCTCTATAGTTAACAATGTTGCTACAACCAGTACTACTAACATATGGTTTCCAAGTAAACCAAAGTTTTTTTTTAAATGTACTCAATGCTGTGTATGCCAATTTGCCGATGACAAAAAGAAGATCTCTAAATATAATACCCAACAAACCCACCACATTAATCAGTTTATTAACTGCAACACCAAGTTTACTGTTTATTGTATAATTTGTAAATGTGGTCAAATTTACGTTGGTAGCACTACAAGTCCCCTGAAAGAGAGGATACAGGAGCACATACGAGCTATCCGTAACTGTAACAAAAGCTACCCGTTGGCAGTTCACTACAATGCAATGCACACAGATTCTGAAATACTGGCAATTAAGTTTCACGGCATTGCTGAGGTGAAAGCTAATCCCAGGGGAGGGGACAGAGTAGCTACATTGAGAAAATTGGAATCACAGTGGTTGATTAAATTGAGAGCAGTGGACAGGGGACTAAACACTGAGCGTGAATTACATGTGTTTCTTAAGGAATGAAATTAGCCAGCTACTTTGAGACACTATTATCTAGTCACCCATCACAGTCTTTCTATATTTTGGGCTGTATGATCTTGCCTTCAATATATATTTTGGTACATTTAATTTCAAGTTACAAGTATCTGTGAACAATTACATTTTATTAATATCATCTGTTTACCATACAATGATGGATCTGCTGGTTAGATTATGTCCTGTTTACCAATGTCTTGTGCATCAGTTCAATATCTTGTTGTGAGTGATGTACCTTCAATATTTATATATATGTCAGTTGATACGGTGGGTAACCATGCTCTCCACCTTATTTTAAATTGGCTCTACATACTTGCTGTTTTTTGTTAGTACTGGATATGGTCGCCTTTTGTGTTTTGCCTTTTGAATGATAAAGACTTGATTGTCTGTCCTTCATATAAGGACAGATCGTCATTATTTAATATAATTATCTGTTTCTTGGAACTTATCTTGAAACTGTTGATTTCATTATGATTTATTTATATGGCCGCCGTTCATACATCTAGCTGAGATTATATTTTTTGTGTTCTGTCACTTATGTTTAAAAACATTTTTGTCAAGATCTATTTTTCAAGATATTTAAACCTGTGATTGATCTAGGAGCGTTCAGGTTGGCTGCCGACCCTCTCCGTAGTGAATTCTAGTCAGTGGGTGATTTCACTTTTTACTCGTTGGATTGGCTCCGTATGTTTCTTTTTACTACCTGCATAGACTTACTACACTTCAAAATGGCCGCCGAATTAGTCCTATTCAGCGCGAGTCACTATCCTCTAGTCTGTCATCTGCTTCTATTATTTTCACGCTGTGCAGATTGTTTACACCTGAATTCGGTTGATTCTTTTCCCGCATTATTCACTTCTCGGCATATAAAATGCCTCCTAGCATGAGCATGTTTTGCTATTGCAGGCGATGAGGCGGGTTACTAGCGCTGCTGCCACTTGGCAGGTGAGTAGGCAGTGTGATGGTCGCCGGGTAACGGACAGGGGGTTGCCAGCAGTGTTTCACTCGGCATTTCTGTTCCACCTAGCACTTAGTGGGGGAACCTTTATGTCGTCAGTGTGATGATCGCCGGGTAATGGATAGGGGGTGCCAGTAGTCTTTTATTTTTACATTGGCGCTCCGTCGAGCATTTAATGTGGGAACCTGTATATCATAAGTCCTTGTCTCTGTTAACATTATCGATCCTACTGAGACCTAAATATGCCTCTTATGTAGACTTTTCTCGTCTTTAGACTGGAACTTATCAGGGTTGCGAATGCGGACTTCTCTAACCTTTTATTAAGTCTGTCCAAATTTACTGTGTGACTCGTGCCACGGGATCCCTCGTATAACTTTGGATTCTGACAGCCTTTATTCATACTCATTTTTTCGCCTATGGTGAGCATTTACTTTACTTCTTACTCATTTTTAGGTGTCTGGGGCCATTTATTGTTCTGGCTGTCATGCGTTATTTATTTTAAATTGTTCACGTTTGAATTGTCAGCCATGTCAATGTTATTACATTTCACATTAGTAAACTAATTCTGCAAACTGATTCCGACCGTGTATTCATCTAAGGTGCATATGGATACCTCTCAAGGGGTGAACTCCGGTGTGCCCGAACTTGATAGCATATACAATATGCCACTGTTAGTTTTCTTTCAGGCCCTTTGGCTGATATTTTTGCAGGTACAATCAATAGAATGCTTATATTCATTCTGTTTTTTTCAATTCAGATACATCGTCGTATTAAATAATGATGATACGTTTGTCAAGATAAATATGCTCACTCTCCTGTTGAAGTGAATCCAGTTACGTGTTTACCTCACTCTTTATTTTGGGGTGAGTTATTCTGTCTCAGCAACATGTCTTGTAACTAACGGCCTGTTTATAAATACTGGTGGTCTTGTAGTTCCATTTGTCTCAGATCCGTACACACTAACCCAATGCCCATGCTAATATTCTGGTTCATTTGACTTGGAATTTTGCTTTATTCCATATTTTGGAACCTCTTGTAATTGTTCATTATATCTTTCAATCTGTTTAAACGGCTCCCGTTTGTGGATACTCTCCCCACTTATGTAAATTTGCTATAGATATCAGCTCTGTATATTATTCCAATTTGTGGTATTGACTACCATGTTTTGTCCTTCTAGGTATCTCACTATCAACACATAACGTTGTGTCCTCACTTCATGAACAGATTATTAAACACCTTCCTATTATTATTTATGGTGGGTGTTTTTTTTTTACTTCTATGTATGATAATCATCTAGTTACTCCGAGTTATGTTGCACTACATAGGACTCCTTAAATGGATATGTGACTTATTAATGTCTTATGTTTCTTTTTTTTTTTGTTAGGAGTACGTATTTATATTAAATGATATCTCCCTATATTAGGATGTTGTATCTGTTTTTATACATGGTATAGGTTGATATCATATATATATTTACATGTTATAAAATAACATTTCTATTTTTCTTGTATGATATGTACATAATGTGTTTGTAGTGTTTGTATATAATATTTGTTGATGGTTTTGATTGTAACATGTATGTATTATTTAACTATTCCAGCCTTGATGAAGTCTCTGTGGGAGACGAAACACGTGTTGGCGATTTGTATGCTGGAAAAAACCTGTTTTTTATGAACTTTGAATAAAGAAGAATAACAAAAATAACGCTATCTGAAGAGGACCTTTTCTTGACTCTATATTGGATTATTGTTTATCCTTATACTGTGTGAATCCTATGTTGTTCCATCGACTTTACTGGTGACAATTGTTTAATCTCTTACCTGTGCAATATGCACATAAAGACTGAAATAAGTTAAATATTTTTTGGTGTGCTGTAATTAGAACCTCACCTCTCAAGCATTATTTCTGGTTGCACATTTATGTGCACCGATATAGTACCTTTAGGTAGTAGGTACTTTGAGTTTCTTGAGCACCCATTGTATACTATTGTTGTGTTTATTTACAACGTGTACTTACTCATTGATATTATGAAACGTGTTTCTTTTGAATGTTGCTGACTTTTCCATTTTGGACACTACTACCGTCTTTTGTTGAATCTCTCAAAGTGAGTCTAGAACTTCAACTCCTCTGTATGCGTGATCTGAGTAAGATTTCTTACCAGTTACTATACTGACCTGTTCATTAGTTCTTTTGTCACTAGTATTGCAAGATGGCTACTTTCTCTGATGACAGGGACAAGTTATTTAATGACATCTTCTCGGTTAAGGGTATTCAATCCAAATCTTCAACCACTGTGGAGGATAAACCAGTGGGTTTGAAACAAATATTTGTTAAATTGAAAAGACTTAGAAAGGTGGAACTGTCCCGCTGGTGGGACCTTACCACTTAAAAAGAATACTTGGAACTTAAACAAATCCCTAGAGGGCTACGTGTGATCATATTTCCTACCTTTGAGGATCTTGATCCTGATCTTTTGGGTGAATGGGAGCACCTAATATCAGGTTCCTCATTTGGTATGATTGACATCTTGATCAGACATGCAGAGCGAAAAAGAGCTAAATTGCTGACTGAAATAGAAGCCATAGAAGAGGAGATCAAATCACTTCATTTAACAGAAACGACTGAGAAAAACTATAAAATTCTCAAGGGAGTACTGAGCTCACATCAAACATATATTAGGGACAAAAAAATCAGAAAGCTTAAAAGGGATGACAATGATTATCGAAACGGCAGGATATTTACTTTTGCCAAGAAATTTGATGAGGTTAAACCAAGAGCAGGTGTAGCCACCCTTCAAAATAAGAGAACTGATGTTACAATGTCTGCAAGTGACTCTGATCTCTCAAGTTGTGTCAGTGAAACTAGTGAGAATAGAAGCAAATCCTCACTCACAACTATAGCCACAGACAGCACTGGCACTGGTTCGGCTTTTTTATTAGAGCTGGAGAGGTTCCACAAGGGAACCAAATTGACCTACAATCGAAAGAACGCAGGAGAAAGAGAACAAGGAGGGGTGGTAGAAAAAACAGGAACAGACGAAAGCAAGCGGGTAACAAGATCAGCATCACGCATACAGAGGAAATAGTAAACAGTAATGTTGATGTTGCTTTAGCCAGGGAGTCTACATCTGACAACAATGATGTGTCTATCATTAACTTGTCATCTACTACACTAAGTATTATGGAGGAGAATGTCTTGAAAAAGGGATTGAATTTTTGTCCACTTGCTAAACCTGATTTTGTGTCATTACATATTGATTTGTTCAAATTTACACGCAGATTAAAATTCAAAAAGTCTTTGATAAAAACAAAAAAGCGTCAACTACACCATTGTATTCTGTGTCTGAAAGTGGTCAATCAATTGCAGATATCTATAATGTACAAATGTTGCTAGAACTAGATGACAGTATTGAAAATCCTCCAGGCATGCAAGGATTAATGGATGAGTTAGGTATTGAAAGTAACCTCCAAACCAATAGTGGTCTCAGGAATAAATCTATATTTGTTCCTCAACTTCCCCCTGACAATCTTATTGACTGCTTCTTTAGAACTGTTACAGAAGATCTATACAAACTTGAAGATAAATTAAATCGGGTATCACTTACTAAGTGTGATAATCTTAACTCTCAGGAAAGAACTGCCCTTAAATTACTCTCCAATCATCATGATACAGTTGTGAAGGAAGCAGACAAAGGGGGAAATATTGTTTTATTAAATAAAACTGACTACTTTGCTGAAATTGAACACCAACTTGGTGACACCAACTCATATACTAAAATCAACCATAATCCCACACAAGACATTAACTTACGTCTAGATAGAATGTTGAGATATTGGCACAGCGCTGGAGTATTGTCTGATATTGAACTTAAATATCTGTTCAATCTAAATCCCCTGGCGCCCTATATGTATATATTGCCTAAGGTACATAAGAGCACTACCATGCCACCTGGAAGACCGATTATATCGGGCATAGGTTCTGCAATAGAACATATCTCAGAATATATAGACATTACCCTCCAACCGGTGGTACGTAATCTTCCATCCTTTATAGAAGATACAAAGGACCTTCTTAACAAACTAGAAGACATGACTTGGATGGATGATGCTTTACTAGTAACATTAGACGTATGTGCCTTATACACCAGCATACCTGTAAACAATGGTATGGAGGCCCTTACGTACTTCTTATCTAAACGTGATGCCACCCTATACCAGGATACTGAAATGGTATTGGAAATGACCCGCTCTGCACTCAATAATAACTTCTTCACTCATAATAGCACCTGGTATCATCAACATTCTGGTGTAGCGATGGGGGCGAAAGTTTCGCCTTCCTTCGCTAACATCTACATGGGATTCTTTGAAGAATCCCATGTATGGAAAAATGGTCCTCCTGAGCTAACTAACCACATCATATTTTGGTGTCGGTTTATCGATGACATTTTTTTTGATTTGGGGAGGAGACAAGACTTCACTTAATGAATTTGTCTCTTATATCAATCATAACACCTATAATTTGAGCTTTACCTCCCACTATAGTGCAAACAGCGTAGACTTTCTGGATATCACCCTTTTTGTAAATAACGGTAAACTTGAGAGCAAATTGTTTAGAAAGATCACCGCATGTAACTCAGTGTTACATGCAAGCAGTGCCCATCCTACTTCGCACATGACTGCCATCCCCTTTGGGGAAATGACCAGGCTACGCCGTAACTGTAGTTCCGAAAATGATTTTCAATGTGAGATAACCAAACTTAAGGAACCTTTTGAAAAAAGAGGCTATGATAAGATGATACTTAATAAAGCCCACAACCGTATCAACAAGATTCAGAGATCGGAAACACTCAAACATAAAAAAAGACATACCAATAAAGAAGATAAAATATCTCTGATTACTCAATTTAACTCACACAGTAATCAAGTCTATAGGACTATAAACACGCATTGCAAGATCCTCAAATTGGATCAGGATTTGGATCCATATTTGATCAACAAACCCAAATTACCTATAGAAGGGGAAGAACCCTCAGAAACATCGTAAGCCCCTCTATAGTTAACAATGTTGCTACAACCAGTACTACTAACATATGGTTTCCAAGTAAACCAAAGTTTTTTTTTAAATGTACTCAATGCTGTGTATGCCAATTTGCCGATGACAAAAAGAAGATCTCTAAATATAATACCCAACAAACCCACCACATTAATCAGTTTATTAACTGCAACATCAAGTTTACTGTTTATTGTATAATTTGTAAATGTGGTCAAATTTACGTTGGTAGCACTACAAGTCCCCTGAAAGAGAGGATACAGGAGCACATACGAGCTATCCGTAACTGTAACAAAAGCTACCCGTTGGCAGTTCACTACAATGCAATGCACACAGATTCTGAAATACTGGCAATTAAGTTTCACGGCATTGCTGAGGTGAAAGCTAATCCCAGGGGAGGGGACAGAGTAGCTACATTGAGAAAATTGGAATCACAGTGGTTGATTAAATTGAGAGCAGTGGACAGGGGACTAAACACTGAGCGTGAATTACATGTGTTTCTTAAGGAATGAAATTAGCCAGCTACTTTGAGACACTATTATCTAGTCACCCATCACAGTCTTTCTATATTTTGGGCTGTATGATCTTGCCTTCAATATATATTTTGGTACATTTAATTTCAAGTTACAAGTATCTGTGAACAATTACATTTTACTAATATCATCTGTTTACCATACAATGATGGATCTGCTGGTTGGATTATGTCCTGTTTACCAATGTCTTGTGCATCAGTTCAATATCTTGTTGTAAGTGATGTACCTTCAATATTTATATATATGTCAGTTGATACGGTGGGTAACCATGCTCTCCACCTTATTTTAAATTGGCTCTACATACTTGCTGTTTTTTGTTAGTACTGGATATGGTCGCCTTTTGTGTTTTGCCTTTTGAATGATAAAGACTTGATTGTCTGTCCTTCATATAAGGACAGATCGTCATTATTTAATATAATTATCTGTTTCTTGGAACTTATCTTGAAACTGTTGATTTCATTATGATTCATTTATATGGCCGCCGTTCATACATCTAGCTGAGATTATATTTTTTGTGTTCTGTCACTTATGTTTAAAAACATTTTTGTCAAGATCTATTTTTCAAGATATTTAAACCTGTGCTTGATCTAGGAGCGTTCAGGTTGGCTGCCGACCCTCTCCGTAGTGAATTCTAGTTAGTGGGTGATTTTACTTTTTACTCGTTGGATTGGCTCCGTATGTTTCTTTTTACTACCTGCATAGACTTACTACACTTCAAAATGGCCGCCGAATTAGTCCTATTCAGCGCGAGTCACTATCCTCTAGTCTGTCATCTGCTTCTATTATTTTCACGCTGTGCAGATTGTTTACACCTGAATTCGGTTGATTCTTTTCCCGCATTATTCACTTCTCGGCATATAAAATGCCTCCTAGCATGAGCATGTTTTGCTATTGCAGGCGATGAGGCGGGTTACTAGTGCTGCTGCCACTTGGCAGGTGAGTAGGCAGTGTGATGGTCGCCGGGTAACGGACAGGGGGTTGCCAGCAGTGTTTCACTCGGCATTTCTGTTCCACCTAGCACTTAGTGGGGGAACCTTTATGTCGTCAGTGTGATGATCGCCGGGTAATGGATAGGGGGTGCCAGTAGTCTTTTATTTTTACATTGGCGCTCCGTCGAGCATTTAATGTGGGAACCTGTATATCATAAGTCCTTGTCTCTGTTAACATTATCGATCCTACTGAGACCTAAATATGCCTCTTATGTAGACTTTTCTCGTCTTTAGACTGGAACTTATCAGGGTTGCGAATGCGGACTTCTCTAACCTTTTATTAAGTCCGTCCAAATTTACTGTGTGACTCGTGCCACGGGATCCCTCGTATAACTTTGGATTCTGACAGCCTTTATTCATACTCATTTTTTCGCCTATGGTGAGCATTTACTTTACTTCTTACTCATTTTTAGGTGTCTGGGGCCATTTATTGTTCTAGCTGTCATGCGTTATTTATTTTAAATTGTTCACGTTTGAATTGTCAGCCATGTCAATGTTATTACATTTCACATTAGTAAACTAATTCTGCAAACTGATTCCGACCGTGTATTCATCTAAGGTGCATATGGATACCTCTCAAGGGGTGAAACTCCGGTGTGCCCGAACTTGATAGCATATACAATATGCCACTGTTAGTTTTCTTTCAGGCCCTTTGGCTGATATTTTTGCAGGTACAATCAATAGAATGCTTATATTCATTCTGTTTTTTTCAATTCAGATACATCGTCGTATTAAATAATGATGATACGTTTGTCAAGATAAATATGCTCACTCTCCTGTTGAAGTGAATCCAGTTACGTGTTTACCTCACTCTTTATTTTGGGGTGAGTTATTCTGTCTCAGCAACATGTCTTGTAACTAACGGCCTGTTTATAAATACTGGTGGTCTTGTAGTTTCATTTGTCTCAGCAACATGTCTTGTAACTAACGGCCTGTTTATAAATACTGGTGGTCTTGTAGTTCCATTTGTCTCAGATCCGTACACACTAACCCAATGCCCATGCTAATATTCTGGTTCATTTGACTTGGAATTTTGCTTTATTCCATATTTTGGAACCTCTTGTAATTGTTTATTATATCTTTCAATCTGTTTAAACGGCTCCCGTTTGTGGATACTCTCCCCACTTATGTAAATTTGCTATAGATATCAGCTCTGTATATTATTCCAATTTGTGGTATTGACTACCATGTTTTGTCCTTCTAGGTATCTCACTATCAACACATAACGTTGTGTCCTCACTTCATGAACAGATTATTAAACACCTTCCTATTATTATTTATGGTGGGTGTTTTTTTTTTACTTCTATGTATGATAATCATCTAGTTACTCCGAGTTATGTTGCACTACATAGGACTCCTTAAATGGATATGTGACTTATTAATGTCTTATGTTTCTTTTTTTTTTTGTTAGGAGTACGTATTTATATTAAATGATATCTCCCTATATTAGGATGTTGTATCTGTTTTTATACATGGTATAGGTTGATATCATATATATATATTTACATGTTATAAAATAACATTTCTATTTTTCTTGTATGATATGTACATAATGTGTTTGTAGTGTTTGTATATAATATTTGTTGATGGTTTTGATTGTAACATATATGTATTATTTAACTATTCCAGCCTTGATGAAGTCTCTATGGGAGACGAAACACGTGTTAGCGATTTGTATGCTGGAAAAAACTGTTTTTTATGAACTTTGAATAAAGAAGAATAACAAAAATAACGTTATCTGAAGAGGACCTTTTCTTGACTCTACATTGGATTATTGTTTATCCTTATACTGTGTGAATCCTATGTTGTTCCATAGACTTTACTGGTGACAATTGTTTAATCTCTTACCTGTGCAATACGCACATAAAGACTGAAATAAGTTAAATATTTTTTGGTGTGCTGTAATTAGAACCTCACCTCTCAAGCATTACCACTCATGGTATGGCAATTGTAATTTCTCGTGGGGAGGGGTAACTGGCCTCAAAAAGGTTGTGGTTACCTCAGACCTCCCTGTAGAATGTTTGCTTGGCAATGACCTGGAGACTTCAGCTTGGGCTGAAGTGGAGTATAGGACCCATGCAGAAATGTTAGGGATATCAGCACATGTCCTTGCTGTGACTAGGTCACAGGTTAGAAATTGCAACACTGAACAGGCACTGGATTCTGGAACAATGTACCAGTTGCCTACCAGGAGGAGAAGCAGTAGGGTTAAGGCAGTACCTTCCCCCTTGCCTCAAGAAGAGGATCAGCCTTCTCAGGAAGCTGATTGTGAGACCCAGGAGGAAACTGTCCTAGAAGAGCTTGAGCCTGATCAGGTTGGGTTTCTTAGGACAGGGGGACCTTCCAGGGCAGATCTGAAGCAGGTGCAGTTGGACTGCCCTTCTCTTGAACCCCTCAGACAGCCAGCAAGCTGCTGCTGAGGCTGCTGGGAATGCTAGTGGGACCCACAAAGTTTACTGGGAAGATGGGCTCCTGTATTCAGAGGCTAGAGACCCCAATCCTGGAGCTTCCAGGAGTTTGGTCATACCTTTGGCATTCAGGGGCTTCCTTCCCACACTACCCCATGATATTCCCCTTGCAGGACATCTTGGCCAGAACAAGACTTGGGACAGGCTTGTCCCTCACTTTCACTGGCCTCATATGTCAGAGGATACCAAGGAGTTTTGTCGCTCCTGTGTCACCTGCCAAGCCAGTGGCAAATCAGGTGGTACCGCAAAGGTCCCCCCCTTATACTACTACCTGTGTTGGGGGTTCCCTTTGAACATGTAGGGATTGACATTGTAGGACCAATGGATCCCCAAACAGCCTCTGGGCACAGATTTATTCTGGTGGTAGTGGATCATGCCACCAGATACCCAGAAGCTATTCCCCTAAGGACCACAACAGCACCTGTTGTGGCAAGAGTCCTCCTGGAAGTTTTCTCAAGAGTGGGTTTTTCGAAGGAGGTTGTCTCAGACAGAGGTGCACACTTTATGTCTGGATATCTGACTGCTAAGTGGAAAGAGTGTGGAGTGAACTACAAGTTCACCATACCCTATTATCCACAATGCAATGGCCTAGTTGAGAGATTCAACAAGACCTTAAATGGCATGATTAAGGGTCTCCTTGAAAAGCTCAGGCGGGAATGGGACACCCTGTTGCCCTGCCGTTTGTTTGCTTACAGAGAGGTCCCACAGAAGGGGGTTGGCTACAGCCCTTTTGAACTTCTGTTTGAGCATCCTGTAAGAGGACCCCTTTTTCTGGTGAAGGAGGAATGGGAGTTACCTCTCAAACCTCCCAAACAAGACATTGTGGACTATGTACTTGGTCTCTGCTCCAGGATGGCCGAGTACATGAAAAAGGCATCCAAAAACCTTGAGGCTAGTCAGGAAATGCAAACGGCCTGGCATGACCAAAAGGCTGTGCTGACTGGTTACCAGACAGGACAGAAAGTGTGGGTGTTGGAGCCTGTGGCCCCAGCAGCTCTCCAAGACAAGTGGAGTGGACCCCACAGTATTGTTGAGTAGAAGGGAGAAGTCACCTATTTGGTTGACCCTGGAACTCCCAGGAGTCCCCACTGGGTGCTTCATGTCAACAGATTGAAACCATATGTTGACAGGGAAGACATGGGCTTGCTCATGGCTACAGATGAGGGACAGGAGGAAGAGAGTGACCCTCTCCCAGACCTGCTTTCTCAGAACCCTGATGATGGTTCAGTTTTAGGTGCAGCCTTGGCAGGCAGCCTCACTGACCAACAGCAGCAGGACTGCAGACAAGTTCTACAGTCCTACAGACATATGTTTTCTCTGACTCCAAGTCAGACTACCTGGTGAACTCATGAAGTGGATACTGGGGACAGTCTGCCTGTTAAAAGTAAGATTTACAGGCAACCTGATCATGTTAGGGACTGTGTCAGGACAGAGGTCCAAAAGATGTTGGATTTGGAGTCATTGAGCCCTCAGAGAGCCCTTGGGCCAGTCTAGTAGTCCTGGTGCCTAAACCTCACACCCAAGATGGTAAGAGAGAGATGAGGTTTTGCGTGGATTACAGAGGCCTCAATGCTGTCACTAGGACAGATGCCCATCAAATACCCAGGGCAACAGAACTCATTGACAGATTGGCATCTGCCAAGTTTTTGAGTACATTTGAGTACATTTGACCTGACAGCTGGCTACTGGCAGATCAGACTAACGGATGATGCAAAAGCCAAGACAGCATTTCCAACCCCAGGAGGACATTATCAATTTGTGCTAATGCCCTTTGGTCTGAAAAATGCACCTGCCACATTCCAAAGATTGGTGAACGAAGTCCTCTCAGGTCTGGATGACTGCTGTGCAGCTTATCTAGATGATATTGCTGTCTTTAGTTCCACTTGGAAAGATCACCTGATCCACCTGAAGAATGTTTTGGAGGCCCTGCAAAAGGCAGGCCTTACTATCAAGGCTACCAAGTGCCGGATAGGGCAGGCTCAGGTTGTATACCTGGGCCATCTTGTAGGTGGAGGTCAGGTTCAACCATTGCAGAGCAAGACCATAATGGACTGGACTGCTCCAACCACCCAGACTCAGGTCAGAGATTTCTTGGGCCTGACTGGGTATTACAGGAAATTATCAATGGGTATGGTTCCATAGTACAACAACAAAGAAGGGTACGCAGTTCTCTAGAGAAGGAATACTCTGAGTGAGTGAACTAAAGGAAGGAGAGGAGAGACAGAGCCCAGGTGACAGGACTAAGAAGGAACCGAGGAAAAGGGGGATGGGGATCCTCCCTTTCGGGACTTAAAACCCTCACACACCCAGCTAGCTAGGTGTCATGCTTCATCATATGGGTTTTTGCTCCTCGTCAAGCTGGCGGTGCAATGCCTGACGGGCACCCAGATGGGGCTCTTTGTCGGAGATCTTCTGTCCCTGCCAATTGGTGCATGGGGGTATGAGGGCCTAATGTAAGGGGGTGTAGATGTGTGTGAGTGATAGTGAAAATGATTAAAAAAGGTTAGGCAATCCACTATGTAGTTTATTAGTGTGGCAGTCTACCTTGTTAAAAGAGATATGGTGAAGTATACTCTTGGTCAATGATCCAAGGGAGTCTACTCTACCAGGTGGTCAGTTAGTGGTTGGTCGACATGTTTCATGCAGTAGTTCTTAGGGATACAAAGCAATTCATCAGGACCTATAATGTTTCTAAAATACTATCTACACAAGGTGGGCGGCATCAGATTTTACCTATTCCACACGGGGTCGGTAGGCTGTCGGTCCTACCGCTTCTTAGTGAATCCTGGGAAGGAAATAACAGATGTAACAGTACAGTTTATACAGGAAGCTAGAAGTATCACAACCCATAGTTCAGTAGTGCACTCAGAGGAACATACCTACGGGGGGTGTGTTTTGGTGATTGATTCACTCTATTTAAAAATGGCGCGAAGGGTTGCTGTTTAGCAATTGTTAAAAAGTGTGACAGAAGGGAGTATGCTACAGAGAACAAGGCTATATCACACAACATACTGAGTGGAGAATAACAAGGGTAGGGGTCCTCACCCTAATATCGGTAGTATGAAGCTTCAACAGTCTCCTCCAATCATGACTTGCTAGTACAGCAGTAGTAGCCTGGTGGGGAAAATAATAATAACAGCAATAGCGGTAACATGTGGAACATGCGTTAACGCTAGAGTAGATATTGATGCGATGGAGCCACAGAGTCAAAGGTGTCTCCAAATGCGAATACCAACTGACCCAAAAGTCCACTCAAATGCAATATAACCCATTACTAGCAGTATTGCCGTAGCGTTTCAGGGATCGCTCGAATGCAGAGATGGACTATAAGTAGTGGGACACCCCAAGAGGCAGAGCTGGAAGTCACCACACAGACGCACGACCGGAGGCCAGTCACATAAACCCCGGTGGCGCGTTTGCTCTCATATGATTCGGAGGGATTTTCAGTGTGCAGGACCTGCCGGTGGGTCAGCGGTGGCTTACCCCCAATGCCGCACAAGACAGACCACTTAGTCCATCCTAATGGAGAGGCGTGGTCCATGTTAGCCTGGGCAAGTACCCAGAGGTACTGGGGATACTCACGAGGGAGCGACCAGGTAGGCAGACCAGCATGGAGAAGACGTAACCATTGCCAGAGTATGTCCATATCGGCAAATCAACTTACCTCGTCTAGTCGTGCGTTGCGATTGTCAACCTACCCGGACGAGCGGCGGACGGGAGGAGCTGGAGAGTGAGTTCCGCTCTCGTTGCCTCTTATATACCGACATTGTATAGAGGTTGCTGATCGGGCCGCCACTTCCGCGTTCAGGGTGGGGAAACGCCGCGCACGTTGATCAGAGGAAGGGGAGGCGCTCGAAGGTCACGTGGTGTCCTAATGTGTCTGGGGAAGAATGGTGGGGGCCATCTTGGAACAGCACACGCTAGGTTGGTGGCTATTTAGGGTAGTTCACTGTAGTGCCTGAGGTGGTGCATAATGGGACAAGCTTACTACGGGTTGATGTATTAAACTCGTACCTAGAAAATTAGTGGAGAAAGGTCGAGAAGCAAGTAGATAAATGTTGAAATGGACTACTCCTTCAATTGCATGGAGGGTCCCGTAAAGGTTGGGATAGTATGTAAAGTGGTGAACTCTAGGTCATCGAGGACACCGTAACCTCATGAGTTATGCCTATGTCGAGGTGGGTAGACAGGGTGATCACAGTGTCACAGGGTCTCGTGATACAGCCATTGTCATCCTTACTGGGGGGCTCTGTTGTTAAAGCCCATCGGTGATTGATATAGGAGACATGGAGTTCCCCGGGAGGGGTCTATTTAGTTGGATATTGATGCCCTTGGGATGGCGTCATTCAACCCTGTGACATCAGTTCCCAAGTGGTGGACCCATCTCTGTTCGATTCTAAAGAGGGCCTGTTGTGTGATGTTGGGGTGTGACTCTAACACAAGCCAAGTAAGGCTTTCTGCTGGGTGCTGCATCTCTTTATAGTGACCATACAGTCTAGTGTGTGTCTTGGAGCACCTAATTTTGCTCTTATGCTCCGTAATCCGTAGTTTAACTTGTCTCATGGTCATGCCCACGTATCTTTTTCCACAGGGGCAGGTGAGTAGGAAGATGCACCTTTGTGTATTACAGTTAGAGTGCCTTTTGATCTGCCACGTAAAGGAGTCAAGCAATTTTATTTCTTTGTGGACTTTGTCTGATTACAGATGGTGCATCCAACGCAAGGGTGGTGTCCGGTGACTTTGGGCAGGTCCCATAGTGTTCTCTGGGTAGTACTTTCTTTCTTTCTAGGTCTAGTGTGTACTAGCCTATCTTTTAGGTTTGCTGTGCGCTTGAATGCAAATCTAGGATGTGGTAATGACAGGTCACCAGAGTTGACTATACCCCAGTGTTTCATTATTGCTCGTTTAATTTGAGATGAGTTTTTTGTAAATGTGGTCACACAGATTAGTGTATCAGTAGACTCTTTCATCTTGCGTTCTAGCAAGGCATCTCTTGGGTTATTCATGGCCCTCTTAAACGAATTCCGGACATGTTTAGAGGGGTAACCTCTATCTAGGAGCTTGTGTTGTAATTGCTGACCCTCCATTTTGTAGTCTGCGAGATTAAAACAGTTCCTTCGAATCCTAAGGAACTGGCCGAATGGGAGGTTGTCTCTGAGGGATTGAGGGTGGTGACTTCCATAGAAGAGGAGGCTATTCCTGTCAGTGGTTTTGGTGTGTAAGTTGGTACTAAGACCAGTCTCGTCTAGCCGTATCTTCAGGTCTAGGAAGGCAACCTCTGTAGTGGAGATAGCACTAGTAAACCTCAAAAATGGGTTTTGTTCTTTTAGCCACAAACAGAAGGCGTTGCAGGTATCTCTGTCTCCTCTCCATAGGATCAGGATATCGTCTATGTATCGACGCCACACTGTCAGGTTATCTCTAAAGGGGTTAGTGGACTCATAGACAACTGTCTCCTAAAAGTGTGCCATGTAGGTACAGGCCAAACTAGGAGCAAACGTACTGCCTATCGAGGTACCCTGCACTTGGTGGTAAAGGTCAGCCTCATATTTGAAAAAGTTTGCAGTTAGTGCAATGGTAGCACAGGACATGATGAAGGAGATAGGGGTAGGGGAAGTCCAGTCTTCCTTTCGTAGACTTGCTTCAACCACCTCTAGAGTAGCTCTCTGGGGAATGTTCGTGTAGAGAGCTTCTACATCTAGGGTGAGTAATAAGTCAACCCCTGTCCGACCTTCTCTGGTGTTCAATAGTCTCAGGACATCACCCGTGTCTTGTAGAAATTATGGTATCTTCTTAACTATAGGTTGCAGAAAGTTGTCGCAGAATTTGGACAGTGGTTTGAGAAGGGACCCAATGCCCGACACAATTGGTCTCCCTGGGACTGGGGTGGTGCCTTTGTGTATTTTTGGCAGGGTATAAAAGTAGGGTATTTTGGGGTTGGTGGTAACAAGGAAAGAAGCCTCATTCCTGCTCAGCCATTCGTTAGTTTCTCCCTCCATAACTAGTGTTATATTCTCACTTTGAAGTCTGGGGGTGGGATCCGTGGCAAGTAAGGCGTAGTATCGTGAGTCAGAGAGTTGGCGTCTACACTCGACATTGTAATCATGGAGTGTCTGGATGACTGTGGCGCCCCCCTTGTCTGCTTGTTTAATCACTATTGTTTGGTCCTGCGAGGGGGTCTCGGTCGCTTTTTTCCCTGACAGGTTTAATGAAATCCGTGAGATCAAACAATTTTTCAGGAAAGTCCGCCTGAAGGCCTTCTTTCAAGATGAATCTGAAGTCGAGAGGACCGACACAGGTCTACGGAACCCCTCTACCTTTACTCCGACCAACAACATGACTCCACCAGAGGTTCTGGCATTTGAGGGTGTAGTCTTGAAAAGTATTGAGAGGATGGCAAGACCCAGACCTTTCTACAACTTGAGTACCTCTGAGAAAAAAGCGACCGAGACCCTCTCGCAGGACCAAACAATAGTGATTAAACAAGCAGACAAGGGGGGCGCCACAGTCATCCAGACACTCCATGATTACAATGTCAAGTGTAGACGCCAACTCTCTGACTCACGAAACTACGCCTTACTTGCCACGGATCCCACCCCCAGACTTCAAAGTGAGATTATATCACTAGTTATGGAGGAAGAAACTAACGAATGGCTGAGCAGGAATGAGGCTTCTTTCCTTGTTACCACCAACCCCAAAATACCCTACTTTTATACCCTGCCAAAAATACACAAAAGCACCACCCCGGTCCCAGGGAGACCAATTGTGTCGGGCATTGGGTCCCTTCTCGAACCACTGTCCAAATTCTGCGACAACTTTCTGCAGCCTATAGTTAGGAAGATACCATCATTTCTACAAGACACGGGTGATGTCCTGAGACTATTGAACACCATAGAAGGTCGGACAGGGGTTGACTTATTAGTCACCCTAGATGTAGAAGCTCTCTACACGAACATTCCCCAGAGAGCTACTCTAGAGGTGGTTGAAGCAAGTCTACGAAAGGAAGACTGGACTTCCCCTATCCCTATCTCCTTCATCATGTCCTGTGCTACCATCGCACTAACTGCAAACTTTTTCCAATATGAGGCTGACCTTTACCACCAAGTGCAGGGTACCTCGATGGGCAGTATGTTTGCTCCTAGTTTGGCCTGTATCTACATGGCACACTTTGAGGAGACAGTTGTCTATGAGTCCACTAACCCCTTTAGAGATAACCTGACAGTGTGGCGTCAATACATAGACGACATCCTGATCCTATGGAGAGGAGACAGAGATACCTGCAACGCCTTCTGTATGTGGCTAAATGAACAAAACCCATTTTTGAGGTTTACTAGTACTATCTCCACTACAGAGGTTGCCTTCCTAGACCTGAAGATACGGCTAGACAAGACTGGTCTTAGTACCAACTTACACACCAAAACCACTGACAGGAATAGCCTCCTCCTCTATGGAAGTCACCACCCTCAATCCCTCAGAGACAACCTCCTATTCGGGCAGTTCCTTAGGATTCAAAGGAACTGTTCTAATCTCGCAGACTACAAAAGGGAGGGTCAGCAATTACAACACAAGCTCCTAGATAGAGGTTACCCCTCTAACATGTCCGGAATTCGTTTAAGAGGGCCATGAATAACCCAAGAGATGCCTTGCTAGAACGCAAGACGAAAGAGTCTACTGATACACTAACCTGTGCGACCACATTTACAAAAAACTCATCTCAAACTAAACGAGCAATAATGAAACACTGGAGTATAGTCAACTCTGGTGACCTGTCATTACCACATCCTAGATTTGCATTCGAGCGCACAGCGAACTTGAAAGATAGGCTAGTACACACTAGACCTAGAAAGAAAGAAAGTACTACCCAGAGAACACTATGGGACATGCCCAAAGTCACCGGACACCACCCTTGCGGTGGATGCACCGTCTGTAATCAGTCAAAAGTCCACAAAGAAATAAAATTGCTTGACTCCTTTACGTGGCAGATCAAAAGGCACTCTAACTGTAATACACAAAGGTGCATCTACCTACTCACCTGCCCCTGTGGAAAACGATACGTGGGCATGACCTTTTGTAATAAATAAAGTGAAATCCAATAGTATATAGATAAGTCCAGGATTTATTCAGCTGCAGCACAGTACTTCCAAACTTCCAGTTCACAATCTCAGTATATCATTTCAGATCATAACAATTCTAAATGGAACTACATGGACAGTGTGCATGTGCAGCATAGAACAAAGATTCTATTAAAAGGGAAATATGTACAGGGATGGATAAAAAGGGAAATACCAATCAGTCAGAATATAACACATTTTCCCCTTTAAAGAAAAGGAAAATACATTTACCTTAAATGCTGTATATGCAAACATCTAGAATGCGTAGATGCGTATATATAAAAAACAACTATGTTACACATTTCGAAACTCTTCTAACATTCCATCTTTTTCCATCTTGAGTAACAACACTATTATGATAGACTCGCATAACTTTCATTGGCTTACCAAATTTGTTTTCTCCTTTAGCAATATACCCTGGTTTGCGAATCCTAACAACATCTCCAACCAAAAATGCTGGCTGCTTAACATTCATTCTAGAATCATAATAGTATTTGTATTTGTCTTGTTTGAGCTCCACTTTTCCAGCCACATCCTTAATATTCACATCAGTCACTTGTTGACTACAACTTTTCTTAAACCACCAAGGACATAACCCCGAAACAGGATCTCTACCTTTTAGTAAACGGAAAGGAGAGACTTCAGTAGTGGCATGAGGCGTAATACGGTATAACCATAATTTCTCTCTCAATTTATCTTTCCACAACCCTCCTGATTTGCGAGCCCATATTAAGTCTTGCTTGAGGACTCTATTATATCTCTCCACTAGTCCATTACCCTGTGGTTCATAGAGAGCTGTGGTACAATGTTTAATGCCATACGTGCTCAAGAATTCTGACATCAGTGAGGACTTGAATTGTACTCCATTATCCGATACAATACACTCCGGAGAACCTTCTCTGGAAAAGATTTCTTTTAAAAATAGAATAATACTTTCTGTATTTGGATGAGGTACTAGTTTGACCTCAGGCCACTTTGAGTGATAATCTATAGTGACAATAGCAAACCTACATTCTTGTGGTAAGAAATTGAACGGACCAGCGATATCAATTCCTAACTTTTGCCAAGGATGATCTGGCCACTTTACAGGAACTAAAGGTGCAGGATCACACTTACACGATTTATCACTCTCAATGCAATCAGGACATTCCCTGACAAACTTATCCACTAATCTATCAACTCCTGGCCACCAGAAGTTAGATCTAATGAGTCTTTTCATAGAAGACATTCCCATATGACATTCATGACTCATTTGTAAAATCACACCTCTTACAGCCAACGGTGGAATACATTTCCCAGCTCTGAACAAAAGATCTCCTTCAATGGCCAATTCACCAGCAATGTTGTAAAATGGTGTGATCTCAGCAGGAATACGTTCTTTGGAAGGCCATCCCAATCTTACATAGTCTCTGACCTTACACAGCAAAGCATCCTCATTCATACCTCTCTTCCACATGTCTTCTGATATAACTTTGTACTTCTCTGAAAACATTTCAGAAATACTGGTTACTACCTCTGTATCCTCTTCAACTCCAGAATTTGTACATGGCAATCTAGATAAACAGTCTGCAGTCACATTTAGCTTTCCCGGCACATATTCAATGTCAAAATTATATTCTTGTAAACGTGACATCAATCTTGCAATGCGAGCTGTAGCATTTAACCCTCCACCAGGTGAGAGAATCCCCACCAATGGTTTGTGATCAGTGCGTATTAGAAATCTTGCACCCCAAATGTAATTCCGAAAATGCTCAACGCCCCATACACATCCTAACAACTCCTTTTCTATGACAGCATACCGTCTTTCAGTTTGATTCAATGATCTAGATGCAAACGCAACATTCCAATCTTCATTACCTGAACGTTGTGAAAGCACACAACCTAAACCATAAAGGCTAGCATCTACTGTCAAAATGCAAAGTTTATTCAAACAAAACGGTCTTAAAGTAGGGGCTGACACCATATCGAGTTTGACACTTTCGAAAGCATCTTGCTGTTTAGATCCCCACAAAAACTCTACCTCCTTCCTTGTCAATTCCCTTAACGGCTCCATCTTAGTCGCAAAATTTGCAATAAACTTACTGTAATATTCACACAGTCCTAGGAACGATAACAACTTGTCCTTACAATCTGGTGCGGGAGCCTTTAAAATGGCATCTACCAAAGATCTTTTAGGAGCAACACCACTACCAGAGATTGTGTGTCCTAAATATTCTATGGTTTTCTGAAATAACTTACACTTCTTACTCTTAATAGTAAGTCCAAACTTATCTAACATCTTACACACATTCCTCAAATGTTCCATGTGTATTTCATCACTTTTGGAGAAAATCAAGATATCATCTTGGAAACACTTCACGTACTCACTCATGTCCTTGAATATATGATACATAGATCTCTGAAAAACAGAGGCTGCCGACGCTAAACCGAACGGCATCCGTTTAAACTGGAACAAACCCTGCGGCGTGATAAAAGCTGTGAGATGACGTGACTCCTCTGCTAACACAACCTGATGATACGCCGATCTCAAATCCAACGTGGAAAATATAACACCTCCTCCCAGCATACTCACGACCTCGTTGACATTGGGCAGAGGATGGCAGTCTACCACTATGTTTGCATTGAGTGCTCTCAAATCTATGCACAACCTCAAAGATTTGTCAGGTTTGCGTGCCAAAACCACTGGCGAAACCCATTCGGATGACTCTATTTCTTCTATGACATCATTTTTTAACATGTTATTAAGTGCCTCACTTAATTCTTCTCTAACATTAAGTGGTACTGGTCTAAGTTTTTGTACAACCGGTATAGCTCGTTGTTTAAGTTTAATAACATGAGTGAAACCACTTAATTTACCTAATTTATCTGAAAACACACCAGAAAACTCGTCCGACAGTGTCTTCCAAACATTACTCTCTTCTACTGATCTGATGCCAACTTCTGATATATCACAATCATGTGACACCATGACAGGATCTTTGTTGCGTGGATTCAATGTAATGTGAAGTCTAAATTGATCCCGCCACCCCAAAACATTCACTCCCTTTACAACTACATACAGTTTTATATATGCAGATTGATCTTTAAAATAAATCATGGAAGCAATATATCCTATAAAATCAATACTAGAACCATTAAAACCTTTTGCCATGACATCGGGAGGACACAATTCACTTTTAGAAATTATATTCTTGTACATTTCATCAAAATACTTTTCAGTTATGATGGTCCAAGGAGACCCAGAATCAGCCATCAACTCTAACTCTACTCCTTTAAACCTAACGACACACTTTGGGGACTCCAAATAATCCTCCTCAAGTAAACTTATACTTATGATGGACACAATCATCCCACTCACTCTGTTAGGTTCATCAGACACATCATGTTCATATCTAACTAAACTGGAATCATAATCTGTTTCATCTCTCACACAGGAAACTTCCTTTTTCTTGAAATAATTTCCTTTATCCCCACTTCTCTTTTTGTCCTCTCTACATGAGTTGGAAAAATGACCCACCTTTCCACACTTGTTGCACTCTTTGCCTAAAGCAGGACAAAATTTAAAAGTAGCAACATGATTGTAACTCCCACATCTAAAACACACGATGCGGTTACGTGGTCCAAACTTATGACTTGGGGAACCTCTTGCAACATTGTTCATTGCGCACACTTCTTCAGTTAACTTATCACTCTTACTACTCTTATTGCTTGTTTCTTCTATCGTTTTCATCCATTTGTTAGACTGTTCAAAAGCTTTAGCAGTTGAGATACACTCCAACAGGGTTGGATTGCCTACAATCCACAATTGTTCTTGTGTTTTCTTGCACTTAACATTCACAATTATATTATCTCTAAGCATCTCATCTGTCATATTACCAAAATTACATGGCATAACTAGAGCTCTCAAACCTGTTAGAAAATCATCAAAAGATTCATTTTCCTTTTGTGTTCTGGTATAAAACTTGTACCGATTTAAAGCTAGACTAGTGGTGGGTTTAAAGCGTGTTTCTATACGAAGCATAGCTTCATCAAAAACCCCATTATCACCAGGAATGGATGGTAAATTTCTGAAAATAGCTTGCCCTTCGGATCCCAGACAATGTAGGAAGATGTTTTTCTTCCTTTCATTTCCCATCCTTTCCCCATCAATAGCTTTTAAATAAGTCATAAACTCCTCCTTCCATCTGTTCCACGGAATGGGAGGATCACCTTTGCTTTGCAAAAATTTTGAAGGAGGATCGAACTGCATATTAACTAGTAAATGCAAATATCACAGCAATGAATAAACAAAAATTACAATTGAAACACAATAAGAACGAAATTACACTAACTGCTACAACTTAATGACATATAAGTTAATGAGTACACAAGCTGTGTACATCAGCGAAATTCCAGTGCAATCAGCGCAGGATTCAAAATTCCAACGTGTGGTAATTCTTCCTGAATTCAGTCTAAAAGTACCTTCGATAGTAGTTTCGTTGTTTACATCACACAAATAGCATGGCAGTGACGCGCTGTGAATCAACCACTTCTCACGCGCGTTGCTAACAGCTTCAGGCTGATGCGTTTTGCTTCGCTTAGGTTTAAATATTGTTGATAAAGTACCTTCAGTTTTCGTTTTGAAAGAAACGTCGCCTCGAGGAGACAGGTACCGCTCTGCGGCAGCGCTCGGCAGTAGTGCTGAAAAGGTAAACAAATATGGCCGCTATTGACGCGTTGCGCATTACGTCATGCGTTGCGTGTAGCTTCACTCGTTACCATAGATACAGCTTGCTCGGCGGCGCATGGGAACAGTAACCGAAGACTACGCGTTTTCGAAGATAAACACTTGTGAAAAATCAATATTAGTTTAAAATTTGCAGGTTTACCCAGCAAAGGCTCACAGTTAACGTAATTTCTGCAAAATGGAAAGGACTCACAAAGCTTGTAACGATAGCAATTTCAATGAAGTTCAGCAAAATTAATTCATTGGAAACAGTTGAAGATCGGATTCTTCCTTGTATCCTTCCTTGTATGTTTACAGGTCACACCCCAGGTTACACATCCAAAGATAGTTTCTGGAGGAAAATCTAAGTACTTTTGGAGAATAAATCCACAATCCAAAAGTTTCTGGAAATGGGTAAAACGTTGCAAACAGTCCAAAAATTTCCCAAATTTCCAGTTTTGTACCACGCCTGTGCTGCTGATGTAGAAGTAGTAGGTACTGGTCACCTTCGTCGCCAATTTTGTAATAAATAAAGTGAAATCCAATAGTATATAGATAAGTCCAGGATTTATTCAGCTACAGCACAGTACTTCCAAACTTCCAGTTCACAATCTCAGTATATCATTTCAGATCATAACAATTCTAAATGGAACTACATGGACAGTGTGCATGTGCAGCATAGAGCAAAGATTCTATTAAAAGGGAAATATGTACAGGGATGGATAAAAAGGGAAATACCAATCAGTCAGAATATAACACCATGAGACAAGTTAAACTACTGATTACGGAGCATAAGAGCAACATTAGGTGCTCCAAGACACACACTAGACTGTATGGTCACTATAAAGAGATGCGGCACCCAGCAGAAAGCCTTACGTGGCTTGTGTTAGAGTCACACCTCAACATCACACAACAGGCCCTCTTTAGAATCGAACAGAGATGGGTCCACCGCTTGGGAACTGATGTCACAGGGTTGAATGACGCCATCCCATGGGCATCTCTATCCAACTGAATAGACCCCTCCCGGCGGCCTCCATGTCTCCTATATCAACCACCGATGGGCTTTAATAACAGAGCCCCCCCAGTAAGGATGACAATGGCTGTATCACGAGACCCTGTGACACTGTGATCACCCTGTCTACCCACCTCGACATAGGCATAACTCATGAGGTTACGGCGTCCTCGATGACCTAGAGTTCACCACTTTACATGCTATCCCGACCTTTACTGGACCCTCCATGCAATTGAAGGAGTAGTCTGTTTCAACATTTATCTACTTGCTTCCCGACCTTTCTCCACTAATTTTCTAGGTACGAGTTTAATACATCAACCCGTAGTAAGCTTGCCCCATTATGCGCCACCTCAGGCACTACAGTGAACTACCCTAAATAGCCACCAACCTAGCGTGTGCTGTTCCAAGATGGCCCCCACCATTCTTCCCCAGACACATTAGGACACCACGTGACCTTCGAGCGCCTCCCCTGCCTCTGATCAACGTGCACGGCGTTTCCCCACCCTGAACGCGGAATTGGCGGCCCGATCAGCAACCTCTATACAATGTCGGTATATAAGAGGCAACGAGAGCGGAACTCACTCTACAGCTCCTCCCGTCCGCCACTCGTCCGGGTATGTTGACAATCGCAACGCACGACGAGACGAGGTAAGTTGATTCGCCGAATATGGACATACTCTGGCAATAGTTACGTCTTCTCCATGCTGGTCTGCCTACCTGGTCGCTCCCTCGTGAGTATCCCCAGTACCTCTGGTTAATTGCCCAGGCTAACATGGACCACGCCTCTGCATTAGGATGGACTGAGTGGTCTGTCTTGTGCGGAATTGGGGGTAAGCCACCGCTGACCCACCGGCAGGTCCTGCACACTGAAAACCCCTCCGAATCATATGAGAGCAAACGCGCCACCGGGGTTTATGTGACTGGCCTCCGGTCGTGCGTCCGTGTGGTGGCTTCCAGCTCTGCCTCTTGGGGTGTCCCACTACTTATAGTCCATCTCTGCATTCGAGCGATCCCTGAAACGCTACGGCAATACCGCTAGTAATGGGTTATATTGCATTTGAGTGGACTTTTGGGTCAGGTGGTATTCGCATTTGGAGACACCTTTGACTCTGTGGCTCCATCGCATCAATACCTACTCTAGCGTTAACGCATATTCCACATGTCACCGCTATTGCTGTTATAATTATTTCCCCCACCAGGCTACTACTGCTGTACTAGCAAGTCATGATTGGAGGAGACTGTTAAAGCTTCATACTACCGATATTAGGGTGAGAACCCCTACCCTTGTTATTCTCCACTCAGTATGTTGTGTGATATAGCCTTGTTCTCCGTAGCATACTCCCTTCTGTCACACTTTTTAACAATTGCTAAACAGCAACCCTTTGCGCCATTTTTAAATAGAGTGAATCAATCACCAAAACACACCCCCCGTAGGTATGTTCCTCTGAGTGCACTACTGAACTATGGGTTGTGATACTTCTAGCTTCCAGTATAAACTGTACTGTTACATTTGTTATTTCCTTCCCAGGTTTCACTAAGAAGCGGTAGGACCGACAGCCTACCTACCCCGTGTGGAATAGGTAAAATGTGATGCCGCCCACCTTGTGTAGATAGTATTTTAGAAACATTATAGGTCCTGATGAATTGCTTTGTATCCCTAAGAACTACTGCATGAAACATGTCGACCAACCACTAACTGACCACCTGGTAGAGTAGACTCCCTTGGATCATTGACCAATAGTATACTTCACCATATCTCTTTTAACAAGGTAGACTGCCACACTAATAAACTACATAGTGCATTCCCTAACCTTTTTTTAATCCTTTTCACTATCACTCACACACATCTACACCCCCTTACATTAGGCCCTCATACCCCCATGCACCAATTGGCAGGGACAGAAGATCTCCGACAAAGAGCCCCATCTGGGTGCCCGTCAGGCATTGCACCGCCAATCTTGACAAGGAGCAAAAACCCAAATGATGAAGCATGACACCTAGCTTGCTGGGTGTGTGAGGGTTTTAAGTCCCGAAAGGGAGGATCCCCATCCCCTTTTCCTCAGTTCCTTCTTAGTCCTGTCACCTGGGCTCTGTCTCTCCTCTCCTTCCTTTAGTTCACTCACTCAGAGTATTCCTTCTCTAGGGAACTGCGTACCATTCTTTGTTGTTGAATTGCCCGGGCACGTACACTGGACCCTCCCTAAATGCCCCTTTTTGTCCCTCCTCTTTGATAACACTATGGTTCCATAGTGACTCTCCTGATTGACTTAACTTCTAAAAGAATGCCTAAGAAAGTTCAGTGGACAGTCAGCTGTCAAAAGGCATATGATGACCTGAAGCAGACCATGTGCACTGCCCCCGTTCTGAAAAATCCAAACTACTCCAAAGAATTCATTGTTCAAACAGATGCTTCTGAGTTGGGGGTAGGGGCTGTACTATCACAATTGAATGAAGAAGGTCAAGACCAGCCAGTAGCTTTTATTAGCAGAAGGCTGACCCCTAGAGAGATACGTTGGTCACCTATTGAGAGGGAGACCTTTGCTGTGGTTTGGGCCCTGAAGAAGCTGAGGCCATACTTGTTTGGTACTCACTTCACAGTTCAGACAGACCATGAGACCCTCTTGTGGCTAAAACAGATGAAGGGTGAAAATCCCAAACTGCTCAGGTGGTCCATTTCCCTACAGGGGATGGACTTTACAGTGGAACATAGACCTGGGACTGACCAAGCCAATGCAGATGGAATCTCCAGATATTTCCACTTAGAACATGAAGACTCAACTGGTCAAGGTTAGTTTAATGTCCCTGCATTTGGGGGGGGTTGTGTAGGAGAGTAGGGTCTGCTTCCTATGGCCACCCCCACTTTTTGCTGTGATTCTCTGGTTTTTCGACTTTAGTGTGGCTGTGGGCCTGCTAATCAGACCCACAGCCCAGCTGTTCTCTCTCTAAATTGATACTATGTACTTTAGGTACATACCAAATTGGTTGCTGGGTCACCCTTGTGAGCCCCTGTATAGTGTACCCTAAGTAACCAGGGCATAGGTGCACCTTAGGCCTACCAGGGGCTGCAACATGTATTGTGCCACCTCTGGTTTGCCTTCCAAACTGACACCACAGGTCTGTTCATACAGCCTGGGTAAGGTGGTGTAATCACCCCTTACTTAGATATAGTATACCTATATCTACCTTTATATATAGACACATATACACATATAAGCCACTCCTATGGTAGGCCTCAACAATTCTGGAGGCAGAGTGCTTGGTTTTATGTGAGAGGGTGCCCTAGCATGAGCTGAGCCCCTCTGCAGCTTTCGTAACCATCTCCTTATAGCTGTTCTATGATATAGCCATACCATATACCCTTAAGTGCATTATAATCCTCGCAGTTATTGCTAACTTTGGTTTGGCTTTATCAAAACATGTCATCTAAGGTGTCCAAGACTTTGGAATACTACCCCCCCCCCATCAATTCTGGCTGCGGGGGTAGCATTCCACCCTTCTAGAGGGAAAAGACATGTAGCTTACTGCTTTACCCGGTTAAAGTTAAACAGAGCCTCAGCATCACAAAATGGATGCTGCTACCACAGACATGAGTCTGACCTCCTGTTGCTGGATGAAACTCCAGCAGGGGAGGTCTGGACAATAGGTTTCCTGTCCAGGGAGGTGCTGGCACCTTCCCAGACAGGGGTTTTGTGTTTTGGGGCAGGGAGGGCTGCATTCGGTGAATGCATCTAGACACTGCCTGGGGCACACAAAGTGCTCCATGCATAGCCCGGTTCAAACCAGTTGCTGGGGCACTCCAGCCCTGCTCTGGCGTGAAACTGGGCAAAAGGAAAGGGGTGTAACCACCCCCTTCTCACGTCCACCCATAGGAGGGACCTAGTCAGGTAATCCAGCCCCCATTCTTAGTATAAGAATAGGAGCTGTGTCCCTGGGACTTTAGATTATCCTGGACGAATCTTTTAAAGACCTTTGACATTCCATTCTTACTGGAAGACGGAAGACATCTCCCTTGTGGTCAAGGAGTGACCACCCTGGGCAAACAGGCACCAACAGCAACTTTGCCGGTCTGCAGTTTCAAGGCTCCCATTGGATCCCGAAGCCTCTGCGACTCAAGAACTGGACTTCCAGACTTCTCTGACCCCGATCCACATCCACAGCAAAGCTGAGACCCGTGGCAGACACGAGAGACATGGGACCGGACATCTTGGACATCTTGCATTTTGCTACCTGCACTCCTTTCCTGAAGCCTCAGTAAGTTGTGCATTGGGGTACCAGAAGCCACATCCCCCAGCACCATTTGCACCAAAGCCCGCACACTCCGCGAATGTCCCGTGGGCCCCGCCTTTGCATTTGAGCTCAACGCGTCTTCCTGGTTCCTTGCCCATTGGCTAGTGAGCCCCCTGAAGATGCCATCTTGAATTTACTTTGCTGTCCTGGTTGCTCCACGCTTGCTCCAGCTTCCCAGAAAAGGAGACGCACCACAGACCTTGCTGGTCTGCAACAGAGCCAATCTCGACATCCTGCGTGGGTTGCGGTTGCCAAAGCTTGTTGGGTCCAATCCGGATACTGACACTGCAGTCTTCTAGATCCATTGTGGGACAGCTCGAATCCAGTGCCAGGTCATCATCGATGTCTCCTGAACCTCGTGGCTGAAGAGACAAACTCACCTTCTTCACCTTCAAGCACCCGACATCGCCTGGTTCCTGCCTGGTACCTTCCTGGTCACTCGCTAGTGACCCAAACTCCGTCCCCTCTGCTTTCAGGTTCTTCACATCACCGATCCACCCTTGGAACCACCCGGCCACTTTTCTTCTGGTCGCCTGCAGCACTTCTTTGCAGCTCTCCATAGAAAATGATGACAAAACCCGACACGAAAAGACACCTATGCATCCGGCTTCCCTGGGTGAGGTAACACGAGTACTCCGGTGCTCCCGTGTGTCCTGACTCTCGAAGTGTCCTAGTTTAAAAGGGTTCCATCCTAGTCCATCCGGAAGTGTCCTTAAATTGCATATTTGTAACTTCTTTGTTTCCCATAGAAAGTCAATGGTAACCCGCGTCTGTGTTTAGACACTGCACGTGTCTCCCGTGGGCCTCCTACTTCCTAACCTTTGGTTGTTTATTGTAGCCCGAGCAATTCCACAGGCCCCAGGCCTGCTTTCTGACTCTCACGTGGTACTTATACTACTTTCTTAGTATATGGTTTGTGAGGCCCCAGGGCATAACGTATACTGTGCAACTTATCGTATATTAACTGTGTGACTTGTATTGTATTCTTACCTCTGACCTCATAAAGAATGCAGAGGGGTTGTGTTTAGATTAAATACATATATATTTGATATATACCTTGTGTGATGTCCTTTCATTTGGTATTCAAGGAATTATATATGGTAAAACAACTTGCTTAACTCGCCTACTGAAGTCTTAGCCTGAAGACTGCTGGTTCATGCTACCACTAGGATAGCTTTCTATAAGGTTGACTTTACAACCACCATCAATAAGGGTCGATTAGACTGGTGCAAGGTGCCCACTAGAACTAGTGGACATCATATGCCAGGCTAACTTCTCACAACAATGTTAAAATCGCTGGTGATTTTAATTGCACATTCAAACCTCTGGACATTCATGATGTAAACCTTGGCACTGAAGAGGATGCCCAGTGGTCTATCACCCGTTTGATATTCCTGCAATAAAAAAATGGTCCTGTGCAGCTCTCCAATTAAAACTACTTAGCCTGGAACACGGGGTAAGGGCTGCAAACGGAAGATTAATTTCAGATAAATCAGGTTCTCACACATTCAACAATGGATTACGTACTAGCAGAATGGATTTTCTTTTACTAAACAAGGAGTTTTGGTCCAACCTTGTAGACATGGAGGTCTGTGAAAGACCTGAGAGTGACCATAACCCTCTTTTGCTCTCTATATTACCCTCATAGTTAGGATGTGGAGTTAGCCCACATTTGGGCCTCAACGTATTGATTATGTTGAGGCCCAAATGACTAATGACACCAGATGTGTCAAGTGGGCAAACGTCATTAAAAGTAATGAGCATTTGGATGAAATGAGTAGTCTGTTAGTTTACGCTCTAGGTATGTTACAGACCTGTGTTACGCAGGGGGAGTTAAATGCCAAAATTGAACAGGTCCATGAGGAATTGTTTTTAAAGCTCAAAAGTTATTTTACTAAGAAAAGTAAGAAACCCAGTCCCCAACTGGACCTTAAGCTGCAGCCTGGTATGGCACTTCTTGTCGTTAGGCATATAGAAATCTAGCGGCAGCAATTAGATTAAAGGATAGGGACGAAATTCGCAAGGCCAGGACAGACTACAAGAGTACGCAGTATCGTGCCAAAAGGGATTGAGACGAACAGCGTTGGGCGGATTTGCTGGAAACATCTTTAGGGAGGAACATGAGTGCTTTTTGGCACTTGGTGAGATGGGGTAGTGGGGTCCCCAACAACGTCCCTCAAAACCATGTGGAGCTCGATAGGTGGGTCTCCCATTTCAAAACACAGTTTTCAAGTGCAGGGGCTAATTTAGATTTTCAAGTTACCCTATCTCCACATCCAGCCTACACTTTACCAGGAAAGAGGTGGAGAATGCACTTCAGCTAGTACCAAGAGGTAGGGCACCTGGGCCTGATTGCATCCCCGCCGATCTGTTCCTTTACGATTTACCAAATTGGGCATTATATATCCAGCTCCTAGTCAACGCAGTAGCTAGTGGAGCACCTATACCCAGCACGTGGGCAGGAGCAGAAATTTTACCCATTTTTAAAAAAGGGGATCGCACTATACCAGGGAATTACAGGCCCATAAGCCTTATTGATTGTATAGAAAAGCTTCTGGCAAGAATGGTACTAAGCTGAATCCAGTCATGGCTGGAGGAGTGCAACATGCTTTCCTATCTACAGGCGGGTTTCCGGTCATGTACAAGTACTATAGACCAGGTGTTCAGATTTGTACTTGTCTACTGGCGCATCGTGGTTATAGGGGGAGGCACTCTATATGCAGCCTTCGTCGATTTGAAGTCGGCCTTCGATCTTGTCCCCAGAGCCAAGATGTGGCGCTCTTTCTTACAGTTAGGCATGCCATCTGAAATTCTGGCACTTTTGGTCAAGTTACATAACGCAAGCTAAGCGCAGGTGAGATGGGATGTACAGGGAAGATGTTACCCACAAGTTTCCAGCAGAGAAGGGGGTTAGGCAGGGGTGCATTCTAGCACCCACCCTCGTCTCTTTATATATAAATGGGGTGGTGAATTAAAAAAAAAATGTGGGAATTTTTATATAGCGGTAACTTGACCCGAACCGAATCGGGTATCAGAGCGCTTTACATGAGCAGCAGTTACGTTACATGAGGGCACACATTCATTTTTTTTTTAATGTTTGCCGACGACACCCTCATCCTTTCTAAAACAAGAAAGGGCCCACAAAGTGCCCTTTCCAGATTTGAGGAGTTTTGTGAGGACCACGAACTAATTGTTAACGTGGACAAAACTAAGTACATGGTCCTCCACAAACACAAGAGAATTGTCTGCAGAGTTGAAATGAAGGATGGGACATTGGAACAAACCAACATTTTTTCTTATCTGGGGTAACCATTGATAGAAAAGTGAGCTGGAAACCGCAAGTTGAACTGCTCACAGTTAAGCATGCTCAACTGCCGGGTGTACTGATCAAGGAGCATAGATTCTCATATACAAAGCCCATTCATCCTGTCCTTCAAATTTATCACACCAAAATTGGCGCCTCAATTCTATACGGGGCCGAGCTGTGGGGCTATGCCAATTTGGATTCCTTGGTGCTAGCGCAAAATAAGTTCTTGCGGTCCTTAATTGGCCTCCCACAATTCACTCCGTTACTACCACTATATCTGGATTTGGGCTGTCACTCCATTAGGGATGTGGCACTCTACAGGGCAGTTGCCTATTGGAGGAGGCTTTGGGTGACCCCCGAGCTCAAGCACTATGCATTGGCATTAAAAGATGTTAAAGAGGCGGATGTCTCTAACAAAATTTTATGGCTAAGGTGTGTAAAAAATACACTCAGTGAGATGGGGATGAGCTGCTTATGGACTACCCCGGCTGATATTGTTTTTCCATCCAAAGCAGAGTTTAAGGTAGCATATTGGAACATGGTTGTAATGAGGCGCTTTTCGACCCTCACAGCTCCTTCTCTGTCTAGAGCATTCCTTGGTTTAAAACATGAACCAAAGTATGAAGTTTAGTGGGACTTAATCACCATCCCTAAAGACAGAAAACTATACCATCAGTTTAGGGTGGGATCACTCCCTACTAATGTATTCACAAAGAAATGGAGTAGCTTGAATACTAGTGTATGCCCCCACTGTCTCGACTCGATAGAGACAGTGATACATATTTTCATTGCTTGTCCAGTCTATCGAAAACCTAGGCTAAGATAGCTGAAACCCTTATGCTCGAACATGGGAACCCGGTCCAGCAATGAGGCATTTAGGATTCTTAATACATCACTGAAAGAGTCCATTGTGCCCGCTGTCACTAAGTTTTTGGGATGGGTGTGGGTAATTCGCTCGAAAACTAATAGTTAAATATAGACTACTAGGGTTCTGCACCTGCACTTTGCACTTTGCATTTTATATCACTGGTACTGTGCACCACTAAAACAGTAACTCCCTATTGCCGACTGATGATATCTGTAATTATAATTTTTATTCAGCTAGGGTTTTCTTTTTTACAAGCTTTTTAACTTAGTAGTTGTACAATTTTATCTTTTTAGATCAGTTGTTCATATATTTATGAATTGATTGAATAATTTTATTGTACGTATGTATTCGAAATGTAAGAGTTTTTTAACTTCACCGCTATATGTGTCATGTATCAATTTTTGTGATTTTTAACATCAAAATAAAGTTATGAACAGAACTGAAAAAACTGAACTGAACTAAGTATTTTAACACTTTTATCTTTTATACTGCTTACACTATCTACACATATTTCCAAAAATTACCTTTTACACCTCATAACCTACATTACTGCCACATTACATCTACATCAGTTCACCCACTTTCATTCTACTTCTGTTTCAAGTGACATATTCCACTCTATACCACTCCACTCTATGCCAATCCACTCCACGCTATTACATTCTACGCCACCCCATTCTGCATCACTCCCCTATACGCCTCTACACTCTACGCTAATCCACTATACGCCACTTCCCTCTACACCGCTCCACTGTATTCTACCCCACTCTATGCTATTTCACTGTTTCCAACTCCACTCTACCTCACTACACTCTATGCTGTTCCACTCTATGCCACTTCAGTCTACACCACTGCACTCTAAGCCACTGCACTCTACATTTTCACACTGTAAGCAACTCCACATTGATATAACCTCTTTATCTTTTGAGACATTTGGTTAGTTCTGAATATAACTTTTTGTAACTTCTTTTTTGTTTTATATGTTGCTCCTGACGTTTTTAATGTATTTTACAAGGTCAAGGTGACCAACCAAAACAATAAGTTCAATAGGAAACAGGAGGACAACAAGAAAAAAAATCACTAAGGCTGTTATGGAGGACACTGGTGAGCCATGGCAAGCTCGTGGTGGATAGTCATATCTCTCTCTCCCACAACAATGACAGTATGGCAGAGAAGACAGTATGTCGCTTTACTGCTGTATTGCTTGATTCTCTCGAAGTTCTGTCTCAAAAGATGTATTGACACCACTATACCAGGAGCAGGTAATGCTGAAGGGACAGCTGCACCGGTTGTTGGTGGAGGTGCTGATGGAGCACAAGAAGTAAAAGGCGCTCCTGGAGGGACAGATGCAGCGGGTGTTGGTGGAGCTGATGAAGCAGAAGTCGAAGGTGTTACAATACCCAAAGAAGTGGGCGTTGCTGATCATCCTGCTTTGGCCTCTTCTATCTCCTTCTGACACCTCGTTTGTGCACTCACCAACCTGGTGGAATGCATAGCCTACAGGTGTTTTCTCATAATTGTGGAATGGAAGGAATATTGCTTGATGTTCCCACTGGAAAAATCTTTGTAACATAGTTTGCATGTAGCAAGTTGGAATTCACTGCTTTCCCTCCAAGTAGCAAATAATTTTTTTTACATACAGTTGAGTCTTTCAATGTTTTCCTCAGTGCCACTTCTTTTCCCTCCTCTTGAAACCGCACAGAATAATCTTCTTCAGCCATTGCAGTTGTCCAAAACTTCCAAGGTGGATTTGGAGTACAGATTTTCCATCTTCCAAAGAGTACAATCTTCTCCTTTGAAGATATCAAATAGAATGGGGATAACGGATATACACTTACTGTTTCCTACAATTGACAAAGTTCTAAGGCAATGAAATGCTGTTTTGCAAAAGCCAAAGTACCGCAATAGTATCTCGATACAACCACATCACTATCACGATACTTATATAGTTCACAAACTCAACCTACTGTTACAATACTTACACATATGCCATTTAAGAACATAACTAGCCATGAAACCCTGAAACCCTAAATCCATATTTTAAATCAAAAATAATTCTTTGGTGTAAATACAATTTTATTATTTTACGAAGGTAGCAGTGTGCTATCAAGGAACTTCTATTGAAAGCAGAACCATCACACAGAGGACACCGACGTTCATAATGAACCTAACCTGTCATCTAATACCATAATTAACAACATTATCTGATTAGAAACAAATATTAAAAACATACAAATTCAATGGAAAAAACAGAGGTTTAAAATGAGTTATAGTTAGGAAAACCAAATGTAGTATTGTTATACAAAACCAACTTAAAATACACAAACGTTAGAAATTACTAAGTTATCGTTATAATTTGCTCCCCACTTAAAAATACTATGAGTTGTGCGAGTTGTGCACCTATGTATACTATGTGTTGTCAACTTGCTAGCCAGACTAAATTAAATATAACTTGTGTCTTACCCATGCACTACTTATATGCTTTCATATTTCATGACTTATAGCATGTTAAATCATAACAATACTCATGCAATCTCAAATTACATAATTTATGAGAAGACTGTGCATGGTAGCGGGCTAAGTTATAGTTTCTTGGACATTTTAAATGTAAAGTAATATGTTATTACCATACCTAACGCCATCCCTGTGCGAAGTTAGGCCTCCAGCCATATCCGGTCATCCATGGGCCAGGACAGGCACCCAACCCCTGCTGGTGCCCAACCTCCTTTGCACAAGCCATGTGCAGCTTGAGTTTGGGTGCAGGGCTTGGCACCCAAACTCCTGCAGTTGCATAAGACTGAATAACAGGGATGTCATTTTAAGTAACTCAGAGCTACTGACTTTGCCAATGATTCAGAACACAATTGTCCTAGGACATTATGGGGTGCTCTTTGCTAGGATCAATGAATAATAAGTGAGCAGCTCCTGCTTCTTTATGCCACCAGGCGGAAGGCAGATCAGGATTTCAGCCATCAACCAATCTCCCCAGGTGTGAGCAGAAAGGTTGAACTTTTTTAAAGGAGAGCAATTACCCATGTTTGGGGAGTTGCTCCCCATGACTGCTGTCTAGTACGTTTATCCCTGACAGGGGACCACCCTTCTGTGATGATCCCTATCAGAGATCCATTGCTTAGAACCACCAGATCCTGAGATTTTTTTTTTTAAGAAAACACTTTTGGTACAAGTAAGAGAAGCATTTTCTCCACAGCGTGCCGAGAATTAAACATCCACATCGTCCGCACTGCAGACGTAATGCAGAGGATGAAAATGTATTGTCCTATACACAAATGCAGTTAAATTGTACTGTCTTTAACATCTCCATACCTGCAACGTGTTTTTTTGTTTTTACCTGGCCTACACTACCAAAAAGACTGGTTAGTAAGAGTAGCTTGTGACAGTGAAATATAACCAACTAATTTAGGGCCTGAAATCTGAAATTTCTATCCCCAAAAAGTGATCACCAATTGGCCCAGACTATTTGCGATTGGAAAGGAATCTTGCCACTTGACCTGTGTACTAATATTCTGGTTCACAGAGTTCTGAAACGTAGTGGGTAGCAATCTGACCTACCTAGTCAATAATAATTGAGGTAGGTCGGAACTTGCAACTCATTACGATTGGATGCCAGCAAAGGGATGGTGGCCCGCTGAGATCAGCCGACCACCACGTGTGTGATCACTTTTTAAATAAAGTCAGGTACTTGGCCCATTGTCTACTTCCCAACAAACTTCTTTTAAAATTCGCAAAGCTTCCCATTTGTGAATGCATTACTACCTTCTTTGAGATGTTGGCACAATTTCACCCAATTTTGGTTGCAAAACTTTGTTATATACCTTGGCAAATCGATATTTGGAAGGGGCACTCTAAAGACGCCCTTCCAAATAGCAATTCATTATGGGTCTCCAAATCCATTTTGCGATTTGTTAACCTGTTTTTGCATTGCAAAATGGGTTTGGTACATAATAAAAATCAATTTTGTGGTTGCAAAGCCTTTGATCTTGTGAATTGCATGCTCTTCAACCACAAAATGTGTTTGCACATCTGGCCCTAAATCCTTATTCACTTCTTGGAACCCAGCCCACAGTTAGCTGTGGCATTACTTAATTTGTAGAGAAAAAAAATCTGCAGGGAACCAATGGTTGGATGTCGAATGCCAAGGTTGAGGACTATGAAGGCTGCTTAGTCTTGATTCTACATTATGCCTTTTTATGCCACCATTTCCTGTTTCTGTATCTCATTCTTGAAAGAGCTTAATCATTTTGTCTTTCTGGCTTTGTCTCTATTTTCCCAGGTATCTATTTCTTTACTTTCTCCCTTTTCCTTCTCTCTCTCTCTCTCTTTTATCAGTTGTCAAACATTGATCCGGTCAATAACTCGAACTATGGTGCGTTTGAGGAGGAGACTGCATTTTAGAGGCAGAAACGTGCCCTTTGACTCTGGTTACATGTGTTATAATAATGATTGCTTTTTCTACTGTTACATTTGATTCACGCCCATTTGCATTCTTTGGAAACAAATTAAAAGTAGAGAAAACAAGAGGTGTCAGAAGCAGTGTCTGGTACAAACTGGACATTACAAAAACAGACTCAAATGGGCATCACCTCTGGATGAGACATCCAGAAGTAAATGTTTACAGCAGGCATGTGGAGTTACTCACACAGACTTATTTCCCGGAGAAACATGGCACTGAGTGTTGCAATAGCTCAGACGAAAAATGCAAGTAGCCGCCTGGGAATAAGGTTGTAATGCAAGGCACTCACTATCCATCTGCCAGTTCATGGTTTGGATGACCACCATGTGTCATGACCAAACAAATTAATGTAACACAAAATTAGGAGCAGGCAACATTTATTTTATTTATTTAGAAGCTTATAAAGCGCACAGCTACCCCCGACGGGGGTGTCCCGGCGCTGCAGACAGCGACTATGAATAAAGATGGCAGCGGCTAGAGACTGGAAAACAGCCAGGTTTTTAGTTTATTACGAAACAGTGATTCCGATTAAGTCAGCCTAAGATCTAATGGAAGGCTGTTCCAGAGTTTGGCGGCCCCTACTGTAAAGGACCTGCCTCCCATTCTGGACCGACGAAAACGAGGGGTAGCAAGAAGGTGGAGATTGTTAGATCTAAGATCTCTAATTGAGTGAACAGATTTAAGCCTATTTTGCAGGTAGACTGGGCCAAGGCCATTGAGGGCCCATAAAGCAAAAACCATTGATTTAAATTGAATATGCCGGGTCACTGGCAACCAATGTAACTTCCTCAAGTATGGGGAAATAGAGTGGTGGTAGGGGATGTTACCAAGAAGCTTAGCAGCCGCGTTCTGCACGATCTGCAGTCGATGGATCTGGTACGCTGGAGCACCAACATGCAGGCTATTTGAGTAGTCCAGATGAGAGGTGATCAGGGCATGGACAACCGTACTACGGGAGTCAAGAGGGAGATATGGAGAAATGTTTCTGATCATGCGAAGTTTGCCAAAGCAGGCTGAAGTAACTTTATTGATGTTAGTGTTTAGTGGTTTCATAACTCCTAGAAAGTGGGTCAGAAACAAAGGCAAGGAGATACATTTCGTAGTTTATCAGCCAATAACAAAGGTCCTTCGAAATGAATGAAGGATCAGAAACGTTTTACAGTGTCCTGTATACTTCATAAGTGGGGAGGGACACTTAAAATATCCTTGAACTGCCTGCCTGATGTAAAGACCACTCAGATGGCCATTTTTCAGTGGATTCATCCGTATGAGCTGCCAGTGGAAACCTAGCGTGTTGATCCATGGCGACAAGCAGGCACTACGGAATCCGAACAAATGTCATATCCATTCTCTTCATCTTTTATCCAGAAATCCTGACAATGCTGGTGGCTCAGGAAGTTCTGGTTTTCCTAAAAACTAAGAGAAATTACAGGTATTGAGCAACTTAGGTACTGTGATATCCAGGGTCTGTGGCGATTCTCGTGAGGCACATCAATTCTTTGTCTCAGGTTTCTTAATATGATATGAGCCACACAAAGCAAAACACGTCTTGTGGTGTCTGGCAAGTTTTTGCCCATATGTTTAAAGGAATTAATGTCCTTCACGTCTGTGCATATGAGGGGGGGGGGTCCTGGTTTACCCTGCTTGCCTCCATCACAGTTGATCCATTAGTTAGCACGCTGACTGGAGGGTGGGATTTATTTTCTGTTGTGTTCTTAGCGGTATGATGGGGTGGGAGCTTCCTGTTTTGCAGTAAACCTGATGGCGAGACGGCATCTTGCCTTTGAGATGGCCACAGTTTGTGAGTAAAGATTGATTATCAGTTACAGGGTTTAAGGGTTCAAAGACGTGGCAGGATTGACAGACCCAGATCAGGACTTGACTTCGTTTTTCTGGTGTAGATTGTTTGTGTTCCCTTCCTATTCTGGTATCTTTTGCTGGCATAAGTACAGTCGCAGCTGGTAGCACTAAAGAGAAATAAAAAGGCACTTACCTGAATGAAGGTCCTCATCCCTCCAGTGCAGTCTTCTGCTCTGCCGCCAGCCGGGACCCTCAATATCTCCTCTAACCAGTCCTGGGGCTGCTCTCATGAGCATGAGTGGTGACAGGATTGAAGGGAGCAGCCACTCTCTGCGCTCCCGAGAGAACTGGAGCCCTGCACTTGCTCTAACCCAGCTACAGCTGGGTTAGACCTTTCGAACTTTTGAACTTTCGAAGTGTGCAGGTCTGGCCGTCGCAAGATGACCGGCCAAAGGGACATGCGCACTTTGAAAAGTGTACAGACAGCCCACCTTCCTCCCTGCTGCTGTCACTTTGCAAGCCCTGCCTCCTCCTGATGCTCGGTCCGGGACGGAGGATTGAAAAATAAAATGGTAATAAATTAAGTTTATCACCATTTTATTTTTCATCTCTGGGGCATTTTTTGTGCATTTTGGTGGGCGGGGCGATGCCCCTCGGCTCAAAGGAGGAGCCGCCACTGGTAAACTGCATACCTGGATGATTCTTTTCCTAGCTTGTTGTGGGGAAGGACGACACCGGGCCCGGTAGGTAGGTGAACACCGCTCATAGTCAATCTGCAAGAACCACTGCATCCATCAGAAAGAAAATTACCGAAGGTAAGTCATTTGTTCTCCCAATGGATGCACTCTTGTGCTGATTCCATACATGAACCATCCACTAGCATCTGCAAAGAAGTAGGATTGTGTATTACCAGAGGCTAACAACAAGAATGATTGTAGCACCTATTTGCTAAATTGAGACTTCTCTCTTTAGTCCGTACAAGGCAACAACGTTTATCGACAGAATACACAGAAAACCATGCGTCTGCATTGCAAACTGTCTAAATAGAAATACTTTTTAACAGGGCAGAGGTGGCACTTGTACCCCTAATGAAGTGGGCGCAAAAAACTTTAGGAGGGGCGTTGCCCACTATAATATCTGTTAGAGACAACCAGGGGGATCCAGGTAGTATCCTTACTACTCTTCTAGTCAGGGTCAGACTGGCCGTCGCGGGCATCAGGTGTTTGCCAGGGAGACTGGAAGGGTGTAGGCCGGTTTTGGAGCGGTGATTGCAGGGTTGGATTGGGATTGAAAGTCGGCCTGGGTACACCCACAAAAATATCGGCCCACATTTGCATAATCACTCCTCAAATCACAGCTTTGGCTTAATCTTTTTTTTTAAAACTTTAGGGGGGAGGTTAACAAAAAGCATGCGTTAGTTTACACTGGTGAAACAAGTGAGGCCACTTCTACTCAGGCCCCCTGCCTCGCTCAGTATGTGCACACATTAATGGGCCGGCCAGCTAGACAAAGGGAGTGACCATCTGCCTCTAGAAAGGCCACCCAGACACCCACTGGGCCGCTGGCTGTATTCGAACAATAAAGACAGCGCACAAATGGCCCCCAAGACGGTTAAAAAAAAGCAGCCCACAGCCGAACTCGGACACCGGCCCCTCGGGCATTGCCCAAATGCCAGCGTTACCAATCCGACGCTGCACCCCAGTAACAAAAGCAGCAGTACGGGTGGTCAGTTTTGTCAAGCAGCAGTGCTTCACGTGATGAGGGGGGGGAGAGGGAAACTGACAAAATTTGCCAGGTCTGCTTTGGATTCCCACTCCGACTCTGCTTCAAGTTCGTTACTTTGAACACTAATAGACAGGTTATCATCCTCCCTAAAGATGGGTGTTATATGAGCATAGTGACTCATGGTCCTACGTTGTCTAGTCTACGAAAACGTAACTCCTCCTTGGAGGGATGAGGCTGAAGATAGAGAAATGGTATGGAAATCAACTGGGGCGAGTGAAATCACTATGTCACTTTGGGATGAAAAGAGGCTTTAACTCTCACCATGACCATGTCCTTTGAAAGGGTAGTGAAATGAGGTGAAACAGGCAGATTCTAAAGTGCGCTGCTTTGTTTAGCAAAAGTTCATACTCAAAGAAAAGTTTTTTCTAGCTGAAAATCTTAGGTTCACAGGAATGTAGGGGCTCAAAATGCTGTCCCTTCCAGAAGGTCAGGGATTGGCTGGAATTAGATTGGACTTAGACTAAGCTTGTTTAGGGTGCTGAAGTCAACGCAAATTGGAGAAGACATTTGTCATATTTAGGTGGAGACAAAGGGTAAGATTTTCAGTATGGGGTGGTCTGCTGGTCTCCAGGGCAACGGAGGGATATGCTCTGCTAGCCTTGCAGAAGCACAAACTCCATACAAAGACATCTCCAGTGCACAGACAGAATATCAAGTTTAAAATGTCAACATACACAAATATCGAGTTTTTAATATCGTAATACAGAAATATCGACAGGAAGAATATCGTGGTCAAGAATAACGACTTGCAGGTGAGAAATATCGTTTTTGGAAATATCGAAGTTGTTAATATCGTTTGAAAAAATGTAGTTGTTTAAAATATCGATGTTTTAATTAGTGTTATGTATTTTAGTATGTATTTTATAAGTATGTGATCTGATTTTTGTATAAGAAATTGTTTTGTTTTTTAATATATGTGTTACATTTTTAGTAGTTATTAATTTTAGCTTAATTTTGCGTTTTTAAATTCTGTAGCAGGTTGTGGGTTTATAGGGGAATAGGGTGGGAAGTGATTATAATAAATTAATGTTTTTTTATGTATTAGTTTTTCATTTAGATTTTATAGTGTTAATTGTAGGAATTAATTTATTATTCATTAAGTGTGAATTAGTTGTTAATTCTTTTTAAACAATTGGCAATTATGTTAATTGTGTAATATTTTTAGGGGCGGGTTGTGGGTTTATGTGGGAATAGGGTGGGAAGTAATTTAATTATAATAAATTAAGTATAATATTGTATGTGTTCGTATTTATTTAATTTAGATTTTATAGGGTTAATTGTAGAAATTAATTTATTATTAATTATTTGGCTGTTAATTATTAATTAATTGGAAATTATGTTAATTGTGTCATTTCTTTAGGAGTGGGTTGTGGGTTTATAGGGGAATAGGGTGGGAAGTATTTTCATTATAATAAATGTATTAATATTTTAAATGTATTAACATGTATTTAATTTATATTTTATAGTGTTAATTGTAGGAGTTATTTTATTATCAAATATGTATTAACTGATCGTTAATTATTATTAATTAAATAATTTGTAATTAAATATGTTAATTTTGTCATTTGTTTAGGAGTGGGTGGTGGGGTTTTTAGGAAAACAGGGAGGGAAGTAATTCATTTATCATTAATAACTGTTAATTAATTCATAAAAATGAAAATATGGCAATTGAGTAATTAATTTGTAATGTAAGTTCTGGGGTTTATAGTGGTAAAGGGTGGGAAGTAAATTATTTTAAATTAATTGATACGTTGTTGTTAATTGATATCAATTTATTAATGTAATATTAGTTATGTAAATTGAGTAATGATTTTTAGGTGTGGTTTGTGGTGTTTCTCGGTGTAGAGGGTGTGATCTGTGTGATGTTATGGGGTAGGAAATAAAAAATATTATATTTATGTAATGAATAATGTTTTTGTTTATAAAAGATTTCTACTAAAAGATCATTTTTTTGTTTTAAAATTATTTTTGAATTTTTTTAATCATCTTTCTAGGTATTTGTTGGATCCTTTTATCATTCTAATCTGTTTCCATCTTTTGTAATATTTAAAACTTTTATATATGTTTTTTTTGTTTAACCCCTTAATTGCTGCCGTCGGCCAACGGTCGTCACGGCCACTACCTCCCCAGTGCTGCGCACGACCGTTGGACGTCCATTCAGCACTAGTTCCAATGGACAGCGCAGCACTGGGGAGGTTTATTTACAAGCTCTAAAGGGGTTAAAAAAACTTTTGTGTTGTTGTTGTTAATTTGTTGGTTTTTAATTTCGAACTGAGTCCAGTGGAAATATTAATTGTTACCCCTCCGCTATCCAACACTTTCCCTACTGTTGCAGAAACTAGAGTGGCAATAGTAATTTTTACCCCTACGCTATCCAACACTGTCCCTACTGTTGCACTCACTGGAGTGGGAATAGTACTTTTTACCCCTCCACTATCCAACACTTTCCCTACTGTTGCACTTACTGGAGTGGTAATAGTAATGTTTACCCCTGCGCTATCCAACACTTTACCTACTGTTGCACTCACTGGAGTGGGAATATTAAGTTTTACCCGTCCGCTATCCAACACTTTCTCTACTGTTGCACTAATTGGAGTGGGAATTGTAATTTTTACCCCTCTGCTATCCCACATTTTCCCTACTTTAGCACCCATTGGAATGGAAATATTACGTTTTACCCCTCCGCTATCCAACACTTTCCCTACTGTTGCACTCACTGGAGTGGGAATAGTAACTTTTACCCCTCCGCTATCCAACACTTTCCCTATTGTTGCACTCAATGGAATCCAACATGCAATTTTAAAACCCATTAAATATTTTAATGTTTTAATTAATAATACAATGTTTTTATTAGCTGTTATGTTATAAGTGTATGTAAATATATATATTTTTATTTGTAATTTTTTATTTATTGATAAAATTATAAAATACATTAAAATTAATAGTTTATTAATTGTTTTAAAGGAAATAGATATACATATATTACATTTTGTATATGTATGTTTAAATATTTTTTAAATTAAATACATTTTAAAATGTATATTGTGTCTAAATAATTATTTTTAAATGTCTTTTATTATTTAACATAAATTTGTATTTTTTAAAAAATCAATATTTTGTCCATCTATATTTTTTACATCAATATTTTTGAGAATAGTATTTTTTACCCCTCCGCTATCCAACACTTTTACTACTGTGCACACACTGGAGTGGTAATTGTAATTTTGACCTCTCCGCTATCCAACACTTTCCCTACTGTTGTGTGGTGTTTTTACTATGGGTACTGTATCGATCCCCCTATTTCTGACCCTTGTCTGGTAAATAATTTACTAGCAGCCATTCAACTGCACAGAAACCCGTTATCTGATTAGCCACACAACGGCACAGAAGCCCGTTATCTGATTAGGTCATAGCGCATGCCATCTCATTAGGCAAGCACTATTCCTCCAGCCCCCTAATAGGCATATGGTGTTCTCAAAACAAATCAAACCTACCACGACCTGGGAAATCCCCACAGCCATTGTTTTGATTTAGCCGAGAACTTCAGTAAAGAATGTGCGAACGATCAGTTCGTATGACATCCTTATTGACGTATTTATGTCCATCCTTACGTCAATCCCGGCACCTTTCAGGTATAAATAATACCGACATTGCCTTAAGCAAACACACGAGGTGGTGACAAGATTGGAGCAGCGAGACTTGCCGAGGAGCCCAGCTGACAGCGAAGCCCACAGACGCTGCCCCTCCTTTCTGACGCGCTGAGAGAGAGAGACGCTGCCTTTTCTCCTGCCGAGAAATCCAGCTCCGGCGCTTCCAAGCAGCCCTCGCAGGCAGCTGGAATATTAAGACCTGAGATAGAGATACCAGCCCTCCAGCCTTCTAAACTCCCAGGTACTGAACTGAATCATCCTTTGTAGAGAATTCTTGAAGCAGACCCTTGGCAAAGCAAACTTAACTTAAACTGCTACTTATCTACTCCCGCCACGTATTAGGCTTAGGTCAGGTACATTGGGGTAGGCGTAGTTAGAAGCACCAGTTGAGTACGATTAGTCAATGTATATATGTATGTATCTATTTTATCAATTTTAAGTATCATATGGCTAAGAAACCATATCAATGCTTTTACAGTATTATTTTATAATTCTGTTATTACTGTATGCACTTTACTTAACTCTAAGTATTACAATAATAGCGATTCATTTCTCTTGTATGAGAAAAGAGACTGATCAATAAATAACATCTTTTTATTGAACACGCCCGTCTCTTCCTTTTCTCTACAATCTGGTGAAACTAAGAATGCACTGAACTGACTGAGTAAAATAAGTTGTCTTTTGTTTTCACACGACTCTAGAGATACACTCTTGATTAGGGGAGAGCAAAGTTGTCATGTTCTATGGTTGTCAGAAACTAAATCCCTTCTTGTCTATCCAGGGAAGTTAAACTCCTCCTTGTCTATTCGAGAAAGTTTCTAGTGAACTCTGAGCTAGCTGGCACAAACATTAAACTTTAAGTCTAATATCGTCAGTAGAAGACCTAGTTAACCTCTGTCCTACGTCTATACTATTGAAGATATTATTCCAATGCGCAGAGCCTATTGGGATGATAGGAACTACACTGCATGGCGCCCAACGTGTTTGGATGGGCGATAAATCTAACGTAAGACATTAGAGTAACTCAGTCGTGCTTTTTCACACAGACCCCTTTTCCCCATAATACTCCAAAGACGTCTGGAGTGGGTGAAAGGTTAAATCCGCCAAACTTAGTAGGAGGAGACTCCTATGTATGGTTCTTGGTTTATTCAACGTTGAAGGATACACTGTTCCAAAATATTGTGCATCTAACCTTTGTTTCCATAGAAACCTGATCTGCAAATAAATAAAATAATTTTCTTGACATTAGAATGTCAGAAACTGAAGAAGAAAGGGAGACAGTTAGAATAGCAGCTGAACTCCTAGCAGCTGACAATACTCTGCTGCAAACTGACCCGGAGGCAATACTCATCCCGGTCAACATAAGGAAATCTATAACTTTAAAACTTATAGAAAATGGGCTGACACCGAGAGGTGGTACAGTCATATTCGTAATCGAGGCACACGAATATCGGCAGACAGAGGTATTCTATTCATGGATAAACTTTCCAGCAGCAAACGCTGTAACAAAGGACTTCCACTATTACAAAATAGAGGAACCTCCAAATGAGTACACTCCTTTCGAGGAGGTGGAAATAACACTCAAATACCAAGAGCACCTGCTCTGGTTTAATGGCGCCCTAAAACATAATAATCACATCACCAGGCTCGGTCCACTAGGTAGACCAGGAGCAACGTGGCCGGTCCTATCCGGATACACACCACATCCAGACATTGAAGAAATGTCTGCACCAGATCTTTTAGCACAGCTAAAACAACTAATTAAAATACACAGACAATTAGTCCAATATGTAATGCGGACTTCAACAGTCCTACCAGCTATTAAAATTCCACAGCTGATCCCTCACCAGGGGAACACAAATAAAATTACACCACAGAACATACAGTCCTGTCTAGGTAAAGTACCCGCAAAACGGGAACAAATTCCATTCTGGTTAGCACAAAAAATCACTCAAATAGAGGCGGTATTTCCAGATACCACCCCGGTTGAGAAACACCGGATTCTGACTATCTGTCTTCCAATGGGAATCGCACCACATGTGGAGGACTGTGACACTTGAGGTACAGTCTTTGCTTCCATTTACACAAAAACACATGGTGTTCCATCCATGTCAGTAATACCAGATGTGCTAAAACAAATTCAAGATGAATACGATCCAGAACCTGCTTTAACTCTTGGTATGAAATTACTAAAAGACTTCAAGCAGGTCTCGGCAATATTACTAGCCAATATAAAGGGAGAAGCAGCAAATGTGGCAATCCACCAGAGGTTAAAAGAGACAGATATAGCAGACCAACCATTCGAGATTGCCAGAATCATAGAAAAATCCTAGGAAGAACTAGGAAGAGATAGTTTGGGTGGAAAACCGGTGAAACCCCAACTAATTGAAAAACCTGAAAAAATATTTATTAAAAATAATCTAAACACTCACAAAAAGAACTGGGATGGAAATAAACAATCCACTCCTAAAGAAAAAAGATTCCAGTCCAGAGGAAGGTCTCCTCGGCGGAGAGAGAGATCTCCGGACCAAGGACACAAGTCTCCCCAAAGGGAGCCCTCTGAGAAAAAATACAACCTTAGAAATAGGGATAATCTGAAGAAACCCGATAGATATCAAGATATTGATACACGTCCCTCTCAATCTTTTCAGACTTCCTCTCAGAAATCGGAAAGGAGAGGACGGTCAGAACACAGGGAAGAGCACGTCAAGTCCAAAGACAAGGAACCTGCTCATCAAAATAAAAAATTACAGTTTCCAAAAAAGAAGGTAGCCAGTATTAAAGTAATCAACCATGCCGAGAATACTGAGGACACAGCTGAAAAACGGAGAATGGGCTCAGACAATGCTAGACAGCGCAGCAGAAGTGAGCATAGCTCGCAAGATCCTTATGAATCATCTGGAGACAGTGGACACGAATGAATACATTCAGGTGGAAACTGCAGATACCAGAGTTAGCAAACCTCATAAAATATATGAAATAACATTGCTTATAGAGGGGGATAAGACTAGGAAAATAAGGGGTCTCTTTTGGGATAATCTCTCCAAAGGCTATGATATCCTTCTAGCTGAAAGAGACTGGCCACCAGAGATTGTCAGGGAGTGCCCTCATGGCGAAGAAATAATTATGCCTGCCTTCTCAACTCATATTCCAATTCATAAAAAATATACACTTGCAAGGAAGTGGGCAGTAGCCCAAGCTCCTGCATTATATAAAAACCATGTGGGATGGGATGAGGACTCTCCTCCTCACAAAATCCAGTTAAAATCACAACCTACTGCTCAGAGGCAGTATCCAATTAAGCAAGAAGCTAAAAAACGGGTAAAAGAGATCCTAGATCAACTTGAATACCAGGGGGGTGATTGAAACTTGCACCTCACAAATGAATAATCCTTTGTTTCCTGTCTCCAAACCAGACAATTCATATCGTCTTGTTTTGGACTACAGACACCTTAACTCATGTTGCAAAACTTTTGCAGTACAAAACTCGCATAGTGCTGCACTAATGAATAACATAGTGCGCAAAAAATACAAAACAACATTAGACATCTCTAATGGATTCTTCTGTCAAAATATAGTACCAGAAAGCAGATATTTGACCGCGTTCTCAATAAATGGCGCGCAAAAAAAATTCTGTCGTTTGCCCCAGGGGTTCAAGAACAGCCCAGGATTATTCTCAGCAAGAGTAACAGAGTTACTACAAATATATGATGATGAGGCATTATCTTATGTCGATGACATCTATCTAACAGATGATGACTTGGATACTCACTTGAAGAGAGTGAACACCATAATACTTGGGTTCGCAGCAGAGGGTTACAAATTCAACTTTAAAAAGTCAAGAATTGCCCATCTAACTGTCCTGTTTTTAGGATATGAACTATCAATTGAAGGCAAAAGCCTGGCTGACAATTTCCTAGAGAAATGTGCTGTAATCCAAGCACCTAGAACACTAAAAAACTTACAATCAATTCTAGGTTTCCTAAATTTCGGAAGAACTTACATTATAAATTATGCAGAGAGAGTTAAACCTCTCTATGACCTTATAAAACCAGATTTTAAAAGAATCAATTGGACTCAAAAACACACAGAAATTTTGAGATCTTTACAAACAGAAATGTAAGTTAAAACAAAATTACAAACACGTGACAACACACACAACCTTGTGATTCGAGTCATCTCAGGAAGATGCGGATTCACATACCTGACCTCTAATGAGGGAGAGAAGGTACCAATAGCATACAAATCACATTTGTACACAGAAGCTGAAAAAAGGTTCAGCATTAAGGAAAACATTGTTCATGCGGTTCAAACAGCTGTAGCAAAGGAAAAATACCAAGCCGACGGTAGACAGGTTACAGTCAGAACAGCAGAATCAGCTTTTGAGGCATTAACAACACCATGTAATTTACCGACAACTGCACTGAATCCAGAATGGATACAATGGGTAAATTCTGTTGCTACAGACAAAGTAAAATACTATTTTGACCCGGAAATGAAAGAATTAAATTATCTAGAATATGAGAGAGAATACCCTCTGCCAATCGACATTCTGCCTTTACGACAGTACGCCTGTATAATATATACAGACGGACATGCTCAACCCTCAGTTTGGGGAGAGCTGGCTTACAACGCCACATGCGAAATTGTAAAAGAAGTGTGGCGCGGAGGTAAATTAGGACCTCTACTTACAAAAACACACTCAGTGGAAAATAATTCAGAACAACAAACTGAAATAATAGCGTTAAAAATGGCGCTAGATAATGCCGATCGCGAATTCCCAACACTTATAGTGTGCGACTCGTATTACTGCGTCAAATCATACAATAACGATTTACAGAAATGGATTCAAAACGGTTACAAAGATGACACAGGTGCAACAATAAAGCAAAAAGTGCTTTGGGAACAAGTAGTTCTTTTACAGAAAGAACTACCAAAAACTCATGTGATACACTCACTGAGTCATCAGCGTGATGGCGTTCACGTTGCAGGGAATTCATTGGCTGAGACAGCCACAGCGGTAGCAACTAAATCGGCTTCCGTAGCTACAAAAAAGCGTGCAGTAAAATACATTGACGGTGAAACTGTGCTGGCAGTAAAAACGTCATCAAAAGGCGACTGCTCAGCGCTACCGATCAATTACCCACTTAATTATAGATACATAATCGATGCAAACTCAGTCCCTTTTGCTCGAATCCCTGGAGTGGGGGATAGAGTAATTCCAAACATGGACAGGAGAGGCTTGTTAATAGCAGACGCACATATGGGTGAGGGTCTCAGACACCTTAAGCTAAAAGATTCTCTGGAAGAATTACAATCAGTGTACTGGTGGCCAGGCATGAGCCTGCATCATCACATTTTTGTAAAAAACTGCCCAGACTGCAATAGAGATCGCAGTGGCGAGAGAAACGGTTTAATATCATGGCGTTTCACTCCAGAATGTATCAAATCAACAAAAAAAATAAAACCCAGTATGAATAATGCGTCGTATTAACATGAAGAGACTATTTTCACTTATAATGTAGGCCCCAACTTTCGGCTGACGTCGGAACTGTTATACAAAGATTTGCGAGTCTATAATGGCATATACGCTAGAAGCATGTTACGTTCTGACCAAAATCTTTCCTTTAGCTCTAAAACAGCTTATGGGGGTGCCTGGCCAGAATTAACATTGCATTGCGGGACTCTTCTCACTTCCTTCCTGAGGGAAACGGGATGGTGTAAAGAAAAAAACATGGCATAAAGCAATCTATAACAGCAAAGGTATTAGGTTCGGGAGCTGGGTGGGTCAAACATTTAATAAGTGTCCAACGTAGTCTAAATAACCTGCCAAGAAATTCTCTGAAAGGACTCAGTCCGTACGAACTATTGTTTGGGACTAGAATGTTAATCCAGGACTTAGATAGTCAGACTTCAGTGGTTAAAGAAAAATGCTTTGATATCAAAGATCGCTTGGCTATTTTACAGGACTTAAATGAAACAAGAAAAGACCTGAGCAACATAAAGTTGAAACAGCAGCCAGCAACCACTGAAGAAAAACCACCTGTCCCAGCAAGGCCTGTCTGGATTCCAAAAGTCGGGGATCTAGTCAGAGAAAAGATCGCGGTAAAGAAGGAATTTGGGCCTTCTTTCAGAAAAGCAGTTCCTGTCTTGTCTATCAACGGGACAAGATCAGTAGTACTACCGCCCCTTGCTGGTAAAAAGGAGAACCGAGTCATATCCATCGACCTTGTTAAACCACAATCATGTGGCCGATAACAAATAGTAGGCCAAGTGGACTCCCAAGAAGTAGCAGAACACCAAAGTTTGCTACATCCACAGAGGTTCAATCTGAAAGACTGATCAAATTTGGAAAATCTACAGTGAAACAACAAGGACTATGCAACAAAGCAATGGAACTTGAACCTCTTAAAACCCAAATCAAAGCTTTTCATCAAGAAACAACAACCTACGATGATGTAACTACAGATTCTTCTAATGAAACAAAGCAAAAGCTAAAAACAAGAAGTAATCCAGAAGCAATTGGAACAATTGACAGAACGGCATCCGGCTACTTCATCAACTTCGATGATTCTTCAGAAGAACAAAGCGAACCAGAAGTACAGCCATCAACAAACACTTTTAAAGACAAAGCAAAGGAACTTTTTCAGCAACTAAAGAGAACCTATCTGACTTCTCCATGGATTGAAATTTGGGTGACATTAGGTGCATTTGTCCTCATACTTTGACTCATCATGGTACTATGCTTGGGACATTTCATTGAGGGAAAATATGCTAAAATGGACACAGCAAGCCAGAAAATCAACTTGGTCCTTAAACCACACACATCTTCACATGTCAAGAAAAGAGAACTTTCTTCAGTGAACTTCACAGCCAATCCTATACCAGGCGGTGTAGCATGGGACAATACTGATTATGAAATCTATGGCCCGGTTGAAATCCTGAAGTATCCACACCAATTTAAGATCTCGTTAAGTGACTTTGTAAAACCAAGCACATTTGCTGATGATTGGGACTTTGAAAGTATTAATGATATGATGTCTGACCTAGTAATGTCTGCTAAGTTTACAGAACATGATTATTTACAGGGTTCATCTAATTATGATCAAATGTTCTGCTATAACCACTATGGTAACCATTATCTCCATAAATCTGCACAACCTAAAAATGTTTTAAATTATAACCAATGGGAACATTGTGCTACTCCACCAAAGGGTAGTTCCAAAACATTTTTTGATAAATATTCATACTTTTCAGGGTTTAATACAAGTAATGCAGAAACATTTTATTTCAAATTGTCAAATAAGACAGGTATGAAGACCATGCTTACAAACACAAAATTGATATATTCAGATTCATTTTTTGAGCAAATGAATACATTTGGTTTTGATTTCTGGAACAGTAACATTGAAACAAAAACTGTTTGGGGTACAAAAGATTGGCAAGTACAAGGTATAGAATCATTGTTCAGAGCCTGCATGATCCCAGAACAAATTATATTTTTGAATGACACTATTCAACAAACTACCTGTCTTGGCTTAGCCAAAATCAAAGACTTAAACAAACCGTCTATTCCAAAGCCAACAACGAATAGTAATAACTCTATAGAGGTTGAGATAGACGTAAACCATATTTTAAACCAAAACAGAACACATCCTGATTGGAAACAATGGTTGATCTGGCCCACAGACACAAATAACTGTCAAGACAGATTCCTGAACAAAATACTGGGGTTCAAATTGACCAGGCCAGACCCTAGATATTCCCAAAGACAACATCCAGGGATAGTAACTACTTACAGTGTGGGCAAGCTCTGCCTTCAATGGCTACAAACATCCACACTGGCAGAAATTAAGCAACACCTAACTTTACTTCAAGAAGGTGCTGACTTGCGTGATTTCATTATGGGACCACGCAAACAGCGTCAAAAACATTTCATAGCGGCCTCTATATATGCAGCTTACAATGAAGTTTGGAAAGTAACTCAAATTGAGACAGCAGAAAAAATACGGGAAATTGACCGTATTAATTTGGAAAAATCACTTTCTGTTGTGGACAATGGATTAATGACTCTGTCCTCCAGAATATATTCACTGGACAGTATTGTATCTTCAGCAATCGATATAATATCGCAAGACTTACTGATGTTACAACACGGTCAGTCCCAATTGCGTTCTATTGTACAACTTGGCTGGACGTTACAAAATCTGCGTTCAGGCTATGTGCCTTGGCGTTTAATCAACACAACGTCACTATTTAATATCTTTAACCTTACTGATAAACAAATCAGTTTGGCACAGAAGGGCGCTGACTATACAATTCTGAGCATTGAAAAACTTGAGAGATTACCATTGTCAATGTCAGAACGACCTGTCATTGAATGGATAATACACGGGATAATAAATATTCCGATAACAACTTTCCAGTTTCAATACTGCCAAAAATATATACAGGCAGGCCAGTATGAAAGGTTGGGTAAAGGATACATTAAGTCAACATGGAACTTGCCCTATACACACGCATGTGTTAGTAATAAAGGACAAAGTGTGTTCCTTAGTGGCAATAATTGTTAAAGGTCACTAAGCGGTACACTTCTGTGTCAGGGTATTAGTTTGCATGGAGCTTGTGAAGGGAACTCAAATAACCTTTCATGTCACCAGCTAGGCACACCTGCAACACAAATAGAACCATTCTTTAAGAGACTCTCGAACGGGAGTTACATTCTAATTGTAGATCGCAGATGTTGCAGTCTGCTGCCCGGAAAACCTTATCTCATAACCGTGACTACGAAGGTCATGTGCTGTGAACGAGTATTGTACCCGAACGATGCCCGAGACAGGGAGGCAAGGTTGTGGCCCAGTTTGAAGATTTCTTCTATTCGAATTGATACTTTAAGCAGAATGAAGACAGTGATCCTACAGACGCCAACCATGTTATCGTCATCAAAAGAAACATATGATCTCCAAGTTGCAAGGACAACGGCTGAGATTCATTCACTGTTATCAACCAATTCCCCCATACATTTTGCAGAAATACTGAGCGAAATCTTAAATATTTCTGATACAAGCGGAATCGCGAGTGTATTTAAGACAGTGTTTTCGGGACCTTTAACCCCATTCAAAGCCATCCTCGGTATTTTTCCTGATTTTGTCCATTCCATCTTTGGCGGACTTCCTCTCCTTTTGGGACTAGTGGCAGGCATCCTATTTTTGATCCTGTTACTTCGCTATGGCAAACCACGTCACAGACAAGACACCAGCGATAATGGAAGAAACAATCCGAGCTATTGGCTACCGGGACCGCATAACTAAAGTCCTTGGACTAGCAAGGCTACGAGATTTAAACATGACTTGGTTTCTTTCATTCAGACCGATGTGGCAAAGTTGTGTTATGCCTGACTTAAGGTGCTTGCTATGCGGCGAAGAATGCGTGTTGGACACCTGTCTGACACTACAATCGGATGTGCCAATGGACGCAGAGACTTTGTTGGGTCCGGTAACGGCTCATGCATTGTGCTGTCCCCAGCGGCTACCAATCCTGATGACGGCATTCGTGGAGACTTCACCACTACGATTGAAGAGTTGTGAAGTACAAGATGAAAGCTGCATCGATCAGGTACAACCTTCTGTCAGCTATGCTGAACAAAACATCTATGAAGGCAATCATGCTCATGAATGCATGTTACAAAATTTATCCGAGCTAGTGGAACTTTCACAAGAAGCAATTGACAGTTTTTTCGAAAGTCTCAACAATATGATGTTTTCACCAGAGCAGAAAGAATGACTTTGAACAAACTAGCACACGGCGTTCCCTACACCCTGTATTTGGCCTTCAACTTTGAAAATACAGCAAAAGAAATTTTCTCACCAGTTTTTACAGAGAGCGAGACATTTTTTCCCCTTCCATTCCAAAATATTTACGATTTTTTTGGGACACTTATCTTCTGCTGAAAGTAAAACTATTCTTAGAGAACAAAATTTCTATCTTTAGCTACTCAAGACACATTAGCTACCCTCTAGCATGTTCACGAGTATTATGATTTTTGTGATGAGATGGTCTCGACTTTTTTCTTCTGTATTAAGAGCCATTTCATGTGTAATTTCCGCATTTCATTCATGCTGATTTCAAAATATGCGTTTAGATTTAGCTTTATTATGCTGCTTGAAGTGCATATAGTGACTATACTCATCTTTTCGTGTATTTCCCATTTTGCAATTTCAAAATGCATTTGATTGTATTTTGGGGTGGTTCGGTATACACATGCACTACTAGTATGTTTACTATGCCTAGACTTGTAAATATGGACATAGATTACGTGGAGTGGGTGTGGTGTATTTACTATGGGTACTGTATCGATCCCCCTATTTCTGACCCTTGTCTGGTTAATAATTAACTAGCAGCCATTCAACTGCACAGAAACCCGTTATCTGATTAGCCACACAACGGCACAGAAGCCCGTTATCTGATTAGGTCATAGCGCATGCCATCTCATTAGGCAAGCACTATTCCTCCAGCCCCCTAATAGGCATACGGTGTTCTCAAAACAAATCAAACCTACCACGACCTGGGAAATCCCCACAGCCATTGTTTTGATTTAGCCGAGAACTTCAGTAAAGAATGTGCGAACGATCAGTTCGTATGACATCCTTATTGACGTATTTATGTCCATCCTTACGTCAATCCCGGCACCTACCAGGTATAAATAATACCGACATTGCCTTAAGCAAACACACGAGGTGGTGACAAGATTGGAGCAGCGAGACTTGCCGAGGAGCCCAGCTGACAGCGAAGCCCACAGACGCTGCCCCTCCTTTCTGACGCGCTGAGAGAGAGAGACGCTGCCTTTTCTCCTGCCGAGAAATCCAGCTCCGGCGCTTCCAAGCAGCCCTCGCAGGCAGCTGGAATATCAAGACCTGAGATAGAGATACCAGCCCTCCAGCCTTCTAAACTCCCAGGTACTGAACTGAATCATCCTTTGTAGAGAATTCTTGAAGCAGACCCTTGGCAAAGCAAACTTAACTTAAACTGCTACTTATCTACTCCCGCCACGTATTAGGCTTAGGTCAGGTACATTGGGGTAGGCGTAGTTAGAAGCACCAGTTGAGTACGATTAGTCAATGTATATATGTATGTATCTATTTTATCCATTTTAAGTATCATATGGCTAAGAAACCATATCAATGCTTTTACAGTATTATTTTATAATTCTGTTATTACTGTATGCACTTTACTTAACTCTAAGTATTACAATAATAGCGATTCATTTCTCTTGTATGAGAAAAGAGACTGATCAATAAATAACATCTTTTTATTGAACACGCCTGTCTCTTCCTTTTCTCTACAATCTGGTGAAACTAAGAATGCACTGAACTGACTGAGTAAAATAAGTTGTCTTTTGTTTTCACACGACTCTAGAGATACACTCTTGATTAGGGGAGAGCAAAGTTGTCATGTTCTATGGTTGTCAGAAACTAAATCCCTTCTTGTCTATCCAGGGAAGTTAAACTCCTCCTTGTCTATTCGAGAAAGTTTCTAGTGAACTCTGAGCTAGCTGGCACAAACATTAAACTTTAAGTCTAATATCGTCAGTAGAAGACCTAGTTAACCTCTGTCCTACGTCTATACTATTGAAGATATTATTCCAATGCGCAGAGCCTATTGGGATGATAGGAACTACACTACAGTTGCACCCAGTGGAGTGAGAATAGTAATTTTTACCTCTCCGCTTTCAAACATTTTCCTTACTGTTGCAGTCACTGGAATGGGAATATTAAGGGTCCCATTAGGATAGCGGAAAAAACGGCGGTCAAATTAGGATCAACCACCAAAAAAGACCGACCGCGGCGGTAGCGGACAAACCAAAACTGCCCGACACGGGCGGTGACGTCCAAAAATTTACCGCGGCGGTCGGAAACGCTATGGAAAAGCTACAACCGGCCGCAAGCAAAGCGGAGACACCGCACAGGAAATTAGGATATTCACGATGGTCCCGCGGTACGATCCACTGTTTCCGACCGCCGCGATCGCACACAGAAGTGAATGGGAGAGACAGCGGAAGAGCTGTAGAATAGCCACCGCAGCGGACGGTACATGAAAAACATGGCGGACGATGCCAAAATACCGCAACAATGCCAAACTTTGCACAAATCAAAGTAGCCATGCCCACCAAATACACACCGCACATAACAATGAAAAAACAAAAGCCAAAAAACAAATACATACAATTCCCAGAACACCCACAACACACCTGACAGCAAAATCCCATTTGGACACACCCACACAGCTGAGTATAAAAACAGCCCCTTTACTGACCAAAATCCTTTGCAACACTCCAGGAGAGAAGGGCACACACCAGATCTGACAGGAGAGGCAAAAGAACACAGCACACACACCACCACTACCACCATCACACCAGCACCAACAATCCCCCACCACACAACACACCTCACACATCAACATCACACCCACCACACACACGCCTGTACCCACAAGCACTTCAGACACCACGCACCATGGCAGCACAGAAAATTCCCAAATTAACAGAGAGTGAGTTGACAGTCATTGTAAATGAGATAGTGAGAGTGGAACCACAACTGTTTGGTAGCCTTGTCCAACAGACCATTAGCCACAAGGACACAAATGTGGGAAAGGATAGTTCAAAGGGTCAATGCAGTAGGGACCACCCCGCGATCCAAGAAGGAGATCATGAAGCGGTGGCATGATCTCAAGAGGGTTGTCAAAGAGAGGAGGAGCAAGAACTGGGAGCTGGCTAACCGGACTGGCAGTGGCCCTCCCATCCCACTGAAAACATCCACGCCATGGGAGGAGAAGGTGCTTGCCATACCTAATCCTGAGAGTCTCCCAGGAGTATCCGGGGAAATGGAGGATGGTAAGTACAAACAAATGGCAACCAACACACTGATAAGTAATTCCTTGCACAACCCAAACACCATTGCATTGTTCACCCTCAGCTAACAGGTAGCTAGCCATCTTGCTTTGGAGGCTTTTTTGTGGGTAGGAGGCCTGTACCACGACTCCACCATGCTCTCTGTCGCACACCCCAGCAGGATAGAGGCCTCCCCCACCCAGAAGCATGTGTCAGCCATTGCACTGTTCACCCTCACCTAACAGGTAGGTAGCCATCTTGCTTGGGAGGCTTGTTCGTGGGTAGGAGGCCTGTACCACAACTCCCACCATGCCCCCTGCCCCACACCCCAGCAGGATAGAGGCCTCCCCCACCCAGGAGCATGTGTCAGCCATTGCATTGTTCACCCTCACCTAACAGGTAGGTAGCCATCTTGCTTGGGAGGCTTGTTTGTGGGTGGGAGGCCTGTACCACGACTCCCACCATGACCCCTGTCCCACACCCCAGCAGGATAGAGACCTCCCCCACCCAGGAGCATGTGTCAGCCATTGCGCTGTACACCCTCACCTAACAGGTAGGTAGCCATCATGCTTAGGAGGCTTGTCTGTGGGTGAGAGGCCTGTACCATGACTCCCACCATGCCCCCTGTCCCACACCCCAGCAGGATAGAGGCCTCCCCCACCCAGGAGCATGTGTCAGCCATTGCACTGTTCACCCTCACCTAACAGGTGGGTAGCCATCTTGCTTGGGAGGCTTGTTTGGGGGTGGGGAGCCTGTATCACGACTCCCACCATGCTCCCTGTTCCACACCTGAGCAGGATAGAGGCCTCCCCCACCCAGGGGCATGTGTCAGCCATTGCACTGTTCACCCTCACCTAACAGGTAGGTAGCCATCTTGCTTGGGAGGCTTGTTTGTGTGTGGGAGGCCTGCACTCCTACTCCCGCCATGCCCCTGTCCCACACCCCAGCAGCATGGAGCCCTCCTATGCTGCTGGGGTGTGGGAGGCCTGTACCACGACTCCCACCATGCCCCCTGTCCCACACCCCAGCAGGATAGAGGCCTCCCCCACCCAGGAGCATGTGTCAGTCATTGCAATGTTCACCCTCACCTAACAGGTAGGTAGCCATCTTGGTGGGAGGCTTGTTTGTGGGTGGGAGGCCTGTGCTACGACTCCCACCATACCCCTGTCCCACACTCAAGCAGGATAGAAGCCTCTCCCACCAAGGAGCATGTGTCAGCCATTGCACTGTTCATCCTCACCTAACAGGTAGGTAGCCATCTTGCTTGGGAGGCTTGTTTGTGGGTGGGAGGCCTGCACTCCTACTCCCACCATGCCCCCTGTCCCACACCCCAGCAGCATGGAGCCCTCCCATGCTGCTAGGGTGTGGGAGGCCTGTACAAAGACTCCCACCATGCCCCCTGTCCCACACCCCAGCAGTATAGAGCCCTCCCCCACTCAGGAGCATGTGTGAGCCATTGCACTGTTAACCCTCACTTAACAGGTAGGTAGCCATCTTGCTTGGGAGGCTTGTTTGTGGGTGGGAGGCCTGCACTCCTACTCCCACCATACCCCCTGTCCTACACCCCAGCAGCATGGAGCAATCCCCCACCCAGGAGCATGTGTCAGCCATTGCACTGTTCACCCTCACCTAACAGGTAGGTAGCCATCTTGCTTGGGAGGCTTGTTTGTGGGTGGGAGGCCTGCACTCCTGCTCCCACCATGCCCCCTGTCCCACACCCCAGCAGCATGGAGCCCTCCCATGCTGCTGGGGTGTGGGAGGCCTGTACAACGACTCCCATCATGCCCCCTGTCCCATACCCCAGCAGTATAGAGCCCTCCCCCACTCAGGAACATGTGTCAGACATTGCACTGTTTACCCTCACCTAACAGGTAGGTAGCCATCTTGCTTGGAAGGCTTGTTTGTGGGTGGGAGGCCTGCACTCCTACTCCCACCATGCCCCCTGTCCCACACCCCAGCAGCATAGAGCCCTCCCCCACCCAGGAGCATGTGTCAGCCATTACACTGTTCACCAAACAAACTTACAGGTAGGTAGCCATCTTGCTAGGGAGGCTTGTTTGAGGGTGGGAGGCCTGCACTCCTACTCCCACCATGCCCCTTGTCCCACACCCCAGCAGCATAGAGCTCTCCCCCACCCAGGAGCATGTGTCAGCCATTGCACTGTTTACCAAACAAACTTACAGGTAGGTAGACATCTTGCTTGGGAGGCTTGTTTGGGGGTGGGAGGCCTGCACTCCTACTCCCACCATGCCCCCTGTCCCACACCCCAGCAGCATGGAGCCCTCCCCCACCCAGGAGCATGTGTCAGCCATTGCACTGTTCACCAAACAAACTTACAGGTAGGTAGCTATCTTGCTTGGAAGGCTTGTTTGGGGCTGGGAGGCCTGTACTCCTACTCCCACCATGCCCCCTGTCCTACACCCCAGCAGCATGGAGCCTTCCCCCACCCAGGAGCATGTGTCAGCCATTGCATTGTTCACCAAACAAATTTACAGGTAGGTAGCCGTCTTGCTTGGGAGGCTTGTTTGGGGGTGGGAGGCATGTACCACTACTCCCACTATGCCCCCTGTCCCACACCCCAGCAGCATAGAGCCCTCCTCCACCCAGGAGCATGTGTCAGCCATTGCACTGTTCACCAAACAAACTTACAGGTAGGTAGCCATCTTCACTGGTCTGGCTGTTTGGGGGTGGGAAACCTGTATCACTACACACAGCAACAATTGCGTGCAATGCATTGATACCTGACATGTACGAGTAATTGATGTTCCTCTGCACCATGTATTTATGCCCAGTATTGCACTTAATAATAATAGTAAAGATCTCTCAATTGTGTAGTGTACAGACAGTCGACGACACGCAGCTAACAGAATACTTGCACAGTGCCCAACGCTGAACTTTTCCCATCTAATCCACAGGTGATGAAGAACTCGCTGCTGAGGACAACAGCGACCAGCAGAGCCAGTCTCCTTCCCCGGTACATGGACTCTCGGATGTTGACTCCCAGGATAGTTTGGATAATGAGCAACAGGCCAGCCCATCTGGTGTGCCAGGGACCAACAGGTCCCATGCCCCCATCCTCCCCACCACCACGTCTACTGTAACAACAACAGCACAGCAGCCCACTGCAGTCACGGCCTGTGCCTCCACCGCTGCCACCTTCGCCACCAGTACCACCTGCAGTACCCTCCCTGTCCCAGGGGATGACCAGGACACACTAACAACTGTGGAGGGCAGGGAGAGTGTGTGTGGACCCATAGTGGTGAGGCAACAGGTCCGAGGCAGCAGGGCAGGTGGGAGGGCCAGGGTCACCCCCAGACCTCAGGAGGTTGGCACACCATCCCTGGACCACTTCACCAGAGTCATCAGGGCACATGAACAGGTCCAGGGACAAAGTGGCCGGTCTGATGAACTATTACGTGAGCTTATCCTGCTGATGAGGTCCATCGACACTTGCATTGGACACATGGTGGACCTCATGACGCAGCAAGTGGCGTTTCTGAGGGACAGGCCTGCGTCTCAAACAACACCTCCTCCCCCCTCTGTTGTGCTGCAGGATGACAGTGCACCATCCTCCCTTGCGGCCACAGAGAGGGGTGAGTCCTCAGATGCCACCGGCCATGCAGCAGGCCCCCCCCCGCCAAAGCAATCAGGGGGCGTTCAAAGAAGAACCTGGGAGTCTCTGGAGGCAAAGCACCAGTCACACGCCAGTCACGGAGCCAGCCCTGATGGCAACCCTCTTCCCCACTGCATTGACTGTTTGGACTGTCCTTCCCCACACTGCCTTGTGAATGGCACTTGTCTGTTGGACTGGGTCACCACATCGATGTGGTGTCTACTCTTGCATCTCTTTTACCATGACTGTCAACTCACTGCTTCATCACCACCTTCATGTAAATATGCCCGCACCCCTCACATGTCAACTTTTTTAATAAAATACCTTACACACTTGAATTAGTGCAGTTTTGTTTTTAGTGCATTATTTACAGTGTTGAAAGTGTCCATGATGTATCCAAAAGATGTACAGTAGGTAGGCCTGGACAATTTTGCGGCACCTAGGGAGACACAACAGAACAACAGTCACTGGCGTTAAAGTGGCATAGCATCACAGACATAACACTACACCAAACATCCACATAAGTCTACAGGCAGACAACACAATGTGCAGCAAGTGTCAACAAACAGAGTTCACTGCCACATTTCCACACACAGGTGACTCAGCATGTGCCTGTCTGTACCATCCACGCATAGCCCTTCACAACAACACCAATCACACCAGACAATGTACAAGTCGTACCTCGTCACTCACCTTCAAGTAAAGTAGCGGGTGATGAGCTGTTGACGCATGTCAACTCCTTCCTCCTCTCCACTGTCCTCATCACTGGACTCAGGGCCCTGAACAGGCGGGGGCCTTGGGTCCTCACCATCATCCAGGAGCAGGGGAATCCCCTTGTGAATGGCCATGTTGTGCAGCAAATTTTAACAAGAGGGGGGAGAGAGAGAGAGTCAGTGGATTCAGTCTCCCGAGTCATGCGAATAAACAAAGTGGAATCCACTCAGGGTGATAGTGATCTCTAGAGTGATGGGGAACACACAATGTTGTTTAAATGCCCCTCACACACCAACAGGCCCCTTGGTGTCATGCTTCATCATCGGGGCCTTCGCACCCCTCTACGGAATGCGGCGTGCTACGACTCGCGAATACGCAGGAGCACTTGACGTGAACTAAGTGTGGGGGTGTGTGTTTTACAAAAGAGTGAGTGAGGTGAGGTGAAAAAAGGTGAGTAGTTAAAAAATACCTGGCACGTGGGAGAAAAAAAAAAAACTTTATTAAATCCCCGGCTGGTATTGTTAAAATGAAAGTGCAGGGCGTGGTTATGAAAGATACGTGTAAGGGTATCAAACCACTGTATTAAAAGTCAACATGTTTCGGAGGTCAAAGCCCCCTTCTTCAGGACAAGGGTTAATGCACTAACCCCCCTTACTCACATGTAAGATGTAAAAGTGAAAATAAAAAATATTACCACAATGTGTAATGTTCCTCACAATGTTAAATGTTAGTGAGTGTCGTTGCGCCCAATTGGCGTCAGAACCTGTGGAGACAAAATCATAGATAAACATACAAGTCTAACTATCACAGGATTTAAGGAGAAGAATATTCCTTCTCTGAAAAAACATCAGGTAAGACCCCAAAAAAATAATTGGTACCTGGAAAGAAAAAGAAAAAGAAAAAGGACACTACAAACATATATACACGCAACACCAACATTACTCTGTGCTCAGGTGTCAAGAGAGCACAACAGAAAGGAATGCAAATCTTACTTAGAGTTCCCAAATACTGGACTTCATGAGCCTTTAGCGTATAGGGGAATCCTTCCTTTCTTAATCAGAAAACCTACAAAATCAATGTCAGGGGTTCAGTAGGAGAACTATGTTTTCAGAACGACACAAGTACAGTGTAAAACGACTTCTGTCTGTGGTCTATAACTCACGGTTACTGCAACAGCTAATCGCCTGCCTTCCCTCAACGCGGCTCGGATGAAGTGAGCTGCAAAGGGATCGAGGCCCTTATATATGTTGTGCCTGTTGGTAATTCGCGGAGGTTAATTGAATAATGCAACCCGGCGAATGCCCAAATACGGAGAGGGAATCTCCGGGCATCCGGTGTTGCGCTAGCTCCCTCCGCTACTTTGTCGCGCATGCGCACTACCGCTATGGAAAGACGCCTGTGCGGCAGGCATGGCTGGTGCGCATGCGTCAGCGGAGACACTACGCATAGACGCGGAGCACTCGGTAATGCGTTAAAACGCCTGCAGATAAATGGCGCTATGGATAAAGTGCTCTGGTGACAATAAGGCGAGGCATTAGGGCAACTTGCTGGCCGAACAGGTCAAGCCAAGGTGAATCTAGTATCTTACAGAGATGTATTTGAATATGTAGTTAAATGGACTGCTATTACGTATGGATTTAACACACGCCGGTTCAATGAGGAAAAATGGTTGTGAATAGGGGAATCCCCTGGAACTTAATCCCTAAGGGGTACCTCCACAATTACAACTCGGTGATATCTATCCACACTCACACCACAATCCATATGAACCCAACAAAAAGACATTTGTTGTATGTAACCACATGTGAACACCAACCACATTATGATGGGTAGTCAGATCAAGTGTTTATCTGAGAAGGTTCCATGGAATGGAATCGTTCAGCCCAGTGGTATCCGTTCCCAACCGGAACACCCACCGTTGTTCTTTTTCCAGGAGACCTGTCTCTGAGGGCAATTGTTCAATTATTGTCCAGTGTAGCTCATTTACACAGTGTTGTTGTTCAATAAAATGAGTTGACATCTTAGTCGTTAATCTCTTACACCTGATGTTGCTTTTATGTTCATTTAACCTGACCCTAACAGGTCTGGTGGTCATACCCACATATTCCTTTCCACATGGGCAGGTGATTAGATAGACTACATTTTTACTGTTACAATTCGTGAATGCACGTTGTTCCCATGTTGTTCCATTGGTGAAAATTAGATTCTTACTCTTTGTTGTGAGGTGGCAGTTGTTACAGTTGCCACACGGGTAGTGCCCATGTACGCCTTGTAACCTCGTCTGGTCGTTGATAGGAGGGGGTGGTCTAGTGTGAACTAGTATATCTCTTAAGTTTCTACCCCTTCTGTGAGCAAAAAGAGGTTTCTCCAAAGTTAAGCCACCACTCGTTAGAGTGCGCCAATGTTTGTGGACCAGTTTTGTCACTTGGTTGCTGACCGGACTGTATGTGGTGACACAAACAGTCCTATTTTCGGCATTCTCCTTACGTGGATTGTCCTCCAAAAGGGCATCCCGATTGTTATTTCGTGCTCTGGTGAAGGCTTTTTTGATCACAGTCTCGGATATTTTCTCTGTCTTAGTTTGGCACTGAGATCCTTGGCCTGAGTTTTGTATCTGGCCACATCAGTACAGTTCCGACGGAGGCGTAGGAACTGTCCATAAGGAAGGTTCTCTCTCAGATGACGCGGATGGAAGCTGTCAAATCTGAGGAGACAGTTCCTTGCCGTAGGTTTGAAATGTGTTTCCGTTTTAACACGCCGGCTTCGTAATAGATATTCAAATCTAGGAAAACCATGTTGGTATTAGATGCCTGGTGAGTGAATTTCAAAAAGGCATTTTGATTGTTAAGCCAGTCGATGAATTCAGTTATCATGGTTGCATCTCCATCCCAGATAACCAGGATATCATCAATGTACCTTCGCCAGGTGCGAATCCTCGCCCTGTGAGGATTGTCTTGATGCAGGATTTTCGTAGATTCCAAATGGTGGACATATAGTCCAGCCAGACTCGGGGCAAAAGTGCTGCCCATGCTGGTCCCATGCTTCTGCCAGAAAAGAGCGCCCTCATATTCAAAAAAGTTTTTCTTGAGTGCCAGTGAAATGCACTCCAACACTACATTCCGTGGGGGTGTGGTATTCCCAATTCGTAGAATGCAGTACCTCTTCAATAATTTGGATGGTTAAAAACGGAAACACATTTCAAACCTACGGCAAGGAACTGTCTCCTCAGATTTGACAGCTTCCATCCGCGTCATCTGAGAGAGAACCTTCCTTATGGACAGTTCCTACGCCTCCGTCGGAACTGTACTGATGTGGCCAGATACAAAACTCAGGCCAAGGATCTCAGTGCCAAACTAAGACAGAGAAAATATCCGGAGACTGTGATCAAAAAAGCCTTCACCAGAGCACGAAATAACAATCGGGATGCCCTTTTGGAGGACAATCCACGTAAGGAGAATGCCGAAAATAGGACTGTTTGTGTCACCACATACAGTCCGGTCAGCAACCAAGTGACAAAACTGGTCCACAAACATTGGCGCACTCTAACGAGTGGTGGCTTAACTTTGGAGAAACCTCTTTTTGCTCACAGAAGGGGTAGAAACTTAAGAGATATACTAGTTCACACTAGACCACCCCCTCCTATCAACGACCAGACGAGGTTACAAGGCGTACATGGGCACTACCCGTGTGGCAACTGTAACAACTGCCACCTCACAACAAAGAGTAAGAATCTAATTTTCACCAATGGAACAACATGGGAACAACGTGCATTCACGAATTGTAACAGTAAAAATGTAGTCTATCTAATCACCTGCCCATGTGGAAAGGAATATGTGGGTATGACCACCAGACCTGTTAGGGTCAGGTTAAATGAACATAAAAGCAACATCAGGTGTAAGAGATTAACGACTAAGATGTCAACTCATTTTATTGAACAACAACACTGTGTAAATGAGCTACACTGGACAATAATTGAACAATTGCCCTCAGAGACAGGTCTCCTGGAAAAAGAACAACGGTGGGTGTTCCGGTTGGGAACGGATACCACTGGGCTGAACGATTCCATTCCATGGAACCTTCTCAGATAAACACTTGATCTGACTACCCATCATAATGTGGTTGGTGTTCACATGTGGTTACATACAACAAATGTCTTTTTGTTGGGTTCATATGGATTGTGGTGTGAGTGTGGATAGATATCACCGAGTTGTAATTGTGGAGGTACCCCTTCGGGATTAAGTTCCAGGGGATTCCCCTATTCACAACCATTTTTCCTCATTGAACCGGCGTGTGTTAAATCCATACGTAATAGCAGTCCATTTAACTACATATTCAAATACATCTCTGTAAGATACTAGATTCACCTTGGCTTGACCTGTTCGGCCAGCAAGTTGCCCTAATGCCTCGCCTTATTGTCACCAGAGCACTTTATCCATAGCGCCATTTATCTGCAGGCGTTTTAACGCATTACCGAGTGCTCCGCGTCTATGCGTAGTGTCTCCGCTGACGCATGCGCACCAGCCATGCCTGCCGCACAGGCGTCTTTCCATAGCGGTAGTGCGCATGCGCGACAAAGTAGCGGAGGGAGCTAGCGCAACACCGGATGCCCGGAGATTCCCTCTCCGTATTTGGGCATTCGCCGGGTTGCATTATTCAATTAACCTCCGCGAATTACCAACAGGCACAACATATATAAGGGCCTCGATCCCTTTGCAGCTCACTTCATCCGAGCCGCGTTGAGGGAAGGCAGGCGATTAGCTGTTGCAGTAACCGTGAGTTATAGACCACAGACAGAAGTCGTTTTACACTGTACTTGTGTCGTTCTGAAAACATAGTTCTCCTACTGAACCCCTGACATTGATTTTGTAGGTTTTCTGATTAAGAAAGGAAGGATTCCCCTATACGCTAAAGGCTCATGAAGTCCAGTATTTGGGAACTCTAAGTAAGATTTGCATTCCTTTCTGTTGTGCTCTCTTGACACCTGAGCACAGAGTAATGTTGGTGTTGCGTGTATATATGTTTGTAGTGTCCTTTTTCTTTTTCTTTTTCTTTCCAGGTACCAATTATTTTTTTGGGGTCTTACCTGATGTTTTTTCAGAGAAGGAATATTCTTCTCCTTAAATCCTGTGATAGTTAGACTTGTATGTTTATCTATGATTTTGTCTCCACAGGTTCTGACGCCAATTGGGCGCAACGACACTCACTAACATTTAACATTGTGAGGAACATTACACATTGTGGTAATATTTTTTATTTTCACTTTTACATCTTACATGTGAGTAAGGGGGGTTAGTGCATTAACCCTTGTCCTGAAGAAGGGGGCTTTGACCTCCGAAACATGTTGACTTTTAATACAGTGGTTTGATACCCTTACACGTATCTTTCATAACCACGCCCTGCACTTTCATTTTAACAATACCAGCCGGGGATTTAATAAAGTTTTTTTTTTCTCCCACGTGCCAGGTATTTTTTAACTACTCACCTTTTTTCACCTCACCTCACTCACTCTTTTGTAAAACACACACCCCCACACTTAGTTCACGTCAAGTGCTCCTGCGTATTCGCGAGTCGTAGCACGCCGCATTCCGTAGAGGGGTGCGAAGGCCCCGATGATGAAGCATGACACCAAGGGGCCTGTTGGTGTGTGAGGGGCATTTAAACAACATTGTGTGTTCCCCATCGCATGTTGTGCAGCATACAGCATGCCACAATGATCTTGCAGACCTTCCCAGGTGAGTATGACAGTGCACTTCCAGTCCTGTCAAGGCAGCGGAATCTTGACTTGAGCAGGCCAAAAGTCCGCTCAATGACACGTAGGGTCCTGCCATGTGTCTCATTGTATCTGACGTCAGACGGGGTCCTGGGATTCCGAAGTGAGCTCAGCAGACATGGACGGTTGGGATATGCAGAGTCACCTGTGAATGACAAACACACATCGCAATGTTGCACAGGCAGAGGGCAGCGGTGGTGTGACAACAGCACCACCCCTTCACAAGTGCGGTAGCCATTGGCATGGAGACATGGATAGATGGTGGTGGGCATGCTCCGCCACCCAAATCGCGGTAGCTACCGCCTGGCCACGGCGGTGTGACACCAGCACCACCCCCTTCACAACTGCGGTAGTCATTGGCATGGAGACATGGGTAGATGGCGGTGGGCATTCTCTGCCACCCAAATAGCGATAGCTACCGCCTGGCCATTGCGATGTGACACCAGCACTGCCCGCTTCACAACTGCGGTAGTCATTGGCATGGAGACATGGGTAGATGGCGGTGGGCATTCTCTGCCACCCAAATAGCGATAGCTACCCCCTGGCCACGGCGGTGTGAAACCCGCACCACCCCTTCACAACTGCGGTAGCCATTGGCAAGGAGACATGGGTAGATGGCGGTGGGCATGCTCCGCCACCCAAATTACGGTAGCTACCGCATGGCCACTGTGGTCCGACACCGCCATGGGGCATTGCCGACAGCCAATGGGAGCGATGATTGCGGTGGCATGATTAAAGTACCAGAAAAAATAATTACAACCCAAATAGAGCTATACTTACAATAGCCCTAATACCAATTACCAATAATCAGTCAGTTGGCAGTGTAGAAGGTTCAATCGTTTATTAAACAAACAACTCTGCCAGAGGAGCTTCTCGCGACCTAACCCCTCGAGGTCCGCTGAGAAGACTGCTGGCACATTATCAACAGATCACATATATACTGTTACATTTCGAAACCGTTACCTAAGAAGGAAAAATACAAGTTGGTACAGGTTGGTGCAAAGGAAAGACCATATATGGAACACAAAGCATCCTTAGTTTAGCTCAGCTCGTTATAGCAAGGTCGAGGAGGGTGACTCCCTTCTGCCAGCATTAGGAGAGTCCGCACGGCACCTCCCGGAATGTGCTCATCCATCCTAACCCCACCTACAACCTTGACAGGCCTCACGGGCAGAAGCAGCAGTTGGCTAAATTTGTCAGACTGTTTCTCAAGAGAACGACTCCTGCTAAACATAATGGTAGGTTTCCACTAATGCATTAAGCAGACTAGGCCACAAAATGGCGCTGGTCAGGTTAAGCTATATGGCTCGTAAAGAGGGAAAATGACTTGCATAAGACGTGTATAGACCCTTTAACTACTATGTGTGTGTGGTTAGTAACACTCGAACATCTTCACTAGACTAACAGATACATCACGCTAATTAATAACTGTGACTATATGCTTTACTGAGCCTGATTCAGATTTCAGTTCCTCAAACCCTCCTTTTAGCGTGGTGTAGCTAACTAAGAAAAGTACTAATCCTGGAAAACGTCCTCATCGATGGCCATTAACTCACAAATCTCCTGCTGGAGCATCTGAGATTTAGAAGGGCCGGGAGAGGGGACTAAGGGGACTATCATGGCTTTCAATTTGGTAGCACAATAAGAGCAACAGGCCGGACCGCATTGCATGCAAAGGCAGCAAGTAAACAGGATACCGGTAGCTCCAGCAACTATCATCAATAACTTCCAACCCCAGGTAGACAGAAACCCCCAAAACCAGCTAGAGAGTGACCAAGACCCATATTCAACGTGCATTTCAGCAGCAATGCGGTGCAATTTCTGGATAGCTATGTGGACCGCGGGGGCGGAGTCTGGAATGTAAACACAACAGGAGCTGCCGATCACCTGGCATGCTCCTCCTCAATCGGCCAAGATAACGTCAAGAACCATCCGGTTCTGAAGAGAAACGAGTCTCGTAGCCTGAATCTCTTCGGTTATATTTGTCATAATCTCAGTGGTGATATTAATGACATTCTCCACTATCCTCGATAGTCGCCTTATCTCTCTACTATTGAATATCGGTCCCCTGAATGGGACCGAACCCTTCGTAAAATCCGTAAACTGCTGCAAAGAAGTGTCAGTCTGATCAACCTCAGTCATTCCGAGCTGTCTTCACTGCCTATTGGAAATCGTCTTTGTATTATGAAGCTGATGGGTTTTGTGATAATCCGATGGTGCTATGTACACAGGGGGGTACAGGAAGGACAGATAACATTGGCCTGTCCACCCCCGTGGTAACCAAGTGTAGGCATTTTCCCCACATACAAAATACACATTCGGAGGAGTTAACAACGGAGGGCTGCTGAAAATTTTCATTCTATATGTATAGTTACAAATACTAATCCCAACCTGCACATGTCCCATACCCTGTATGCAAAAGGGGGAGGAGGTATTCAAGATAGGGATGGGCAGAACACGCTCACTGGTGACGTTCCTAGTAACAAACTGCTGAAAATACTGGGAATGGTTAAAATTAGAAAAATCATACAGTTCATCCTTCAACCAAGTACTGTTTTCGTTTGTCGTATATAGATTCATACAGGCATCTGGATCCAATGATCCCTCTCCCTCATTTCCTACTGGGTAAAACCCCTGGTGCGTTTCAATGTAAGCTAGAATCATATTATAATCTTCTTCTGAATACTGCTTGGGTTCTCCACATAATGATTATATATAGCTGAGAACATTTGAAACCATGCCTCACAGCTACCTAAATAGGACAATGGTAAAGAGAGAAACAAATCATGCTTATGCATAACAGATGGCAAAAGTCCACAAACCCAATAATCGGTCATATTGGTGGTGCTATGGGTCTGATGGAGCATTTCTACAAATACATTCTTAGAGTAAGTTTGGCGATGTCTTTCCTTATGTGGGGCTAAAGTGAACATCAGATGCTCAGGTGGGGCAACGGTAGTGGGCATCATTGCCTGCATCGGGTGCTTATACTCTAAATATACAAACATACTCATAAAAATGGCTAATATAATGGCTATTACTAACACAAATGCTATTTTCACACACATGGTCCAAGCAGAAAACATTGGCTCATAAAATGGCAAATATCGTGGTGCAAAAGGGCGTTCTTCTTCAGGTCCAATACGACCAAAAGGGTACATTCCTAACTAAAAGTCCAAAGCTAAACTCGGGCCAAGCAGTCCGTCCTGCCAGAGGGTTCTTCTCCCTGTGTCCGTCTAGAGTCTCACAGGCAGACTCATATCGTTCATCTCAAGAAAACAAAATGCTGTTGTCGCGAAAATCCGATGTACAACCTGGCCTTTTACATGTGACAGTCTTTCTTTCTGAACAGAGCACAATTCCAAAGTTCCAGCTCTCAACGAGTTCAGTCCAGTGTCTCGCTCAGTACCTCAGGCACAAATCTAGCAAACCCTATTTACTGAAGTCTTTCCTTATCTCCTAGCCGTGGTGTCTGAGGTACCATGATGTTTTCTTGGCCGTAGGTTGTATCGCACATGACCCGGAGCTTCCTGATCAGAAAATAGCAAAGAGGAAGGTACATTTCCTTCATCAGAGCCCCTACTTACTGGAGTATCAGTGACAGGGTTAGGGGCAATTACGGATTCAACTGGGGACGTTTCGCCCAAACCCGTCACTCCTTCTTCTTGCCTTCGCTCTATTTCACAGGCGTCAGAAAAAGGAATAAATGCAGCGGCTCTATCACTTTCCTGGGTCACAATTCCATCCGTGTGCTGCTGATCATAAGGAAGCGGAAGGGGCACCCGTTTAAGGTGAGAGACGTGGATCCAGTGCTTTTTCCCATTTACCTTTACAGCTGTCCGCGTGGCGAGGAGGATTTGATATGGCTTAGACCACCTCGGAGCCAAACTGGTGTCTCGTTCGTACTTCTTAACTAGCACCCACTGGCCGGGTTCCAATCGATGTCCGGGACCCTCTGGCAGGGGCTGCAGTACGGATGCTATCTGCTGATGAATAGAACAGAGGTCTTTAGTCAAGGTATACAAGTAATCAATCAACATAGGATATTCAACATCGGTAAAAGACCGTGGTCTAGGCACTCCCCATACATTAGCAGGCCGCCCAAAGATCACCTCATAAGGGGAGAGACCAGAACATGAGTGAGACGTAACTCGTAATGACATGAGGGCCAGGGGTAAGGTGTCCGGCCATTTTAAACCAGTACTTTCTTGAATCTTAGCCATTTTTAACTTCAGTATCCCATTATACTTCTCCACTAATCCTGCTGACTGAGGGTGTCGAGCTGCGTGGAATTTCTGCCGGTTCTGCAGCCCGTCACAAATATGTTTGACAAGAGCCCCATGGAAGTGCCCCCCGTTGTCAGATCAAATCAAGCGGGCACCCCATATCTAGGGATAAACTCTTTGATAAGAGCTTTTGCTGTAGCCAAAGCGGTATTATCTTTAGTTGGGTAAGCCTCAACCCACTTGCTAAAGGCACACACCACAACCAAAACATACTTTAAATTGTTGACGCGCTCCATATGGATATAGTCCATCTGAAGCACCTCAAATGGTAATGTTGGAAGTGCGAAGTTCCCACTCAACACACTTTCCCCCTTTCCCGGATTGTGTTGCAAACAGACCATACAATATTGAACTAAGTGGACAGCCGTCCTTTGAGTATTGGGGTTATTCCATACTGGGTCCAACAAAGCACAGATACCTTTAGCTCCAATATGAGTGGGACCGTGGGCCATAGTTACAACGGCCTGTACCAAAGCATTGGGCAACAACCATCTTTGTTTTTCCGTTAAATTAACCCAGCAGTAATTTTCATCCAACCTTCCCACTTCCTGCTCCCACCGTGTCAATTCAGCTGGAGTGGCTTCCTTCTGTATTTCTGTCACACTCTCTATAGTATCATTGAACAAATCAGATTCTTCCACCCACATTGCGTACGTTGTTACATACATAGTTGATAACATGGACTGAGAGGTCTGTTTAGCAATCTGGTCGGCAAAGGCTTTCCCCTCGCCCACTTCATCCACCACCGCCTTATGGGCGCTGCATTTTATTATGGCTAGTTTCTTGGGCAAGGTGAGGGCAGCAAGTAATTTCAACACCAAAGGGCCATTCTGTATTCTCTGACCATGGGAGGTGAGGAAACCCCGTTCCCTCCAAAGCCGCCCAAAGCTATGGGCCACGCCAAAGGCGTATTGGCTGTCTGTATATATATTAACCTCGAGTCCCTCACTTAATTCACAGGCTCGTAACAATGCCACTAATTCTGCAGCCTGGGCTGATCGATAGGGAACTTGAGAGGTCTCGACTACTGTTTTCAGCGTAGTGATTGCATATGCAGCTGTTGTTGTGCCATCTGCTCACTTGAAACAAGACCCGTCCACATATAATTCCCCTTGGGGGTCAGATAGAGGAATGTCAGTGAGGTCAATCCTCCCCTTCGTTTCTTTTTCAGTCCGAAATATGCAATCGTGTACATCATTGTAATTTCATTCGAAGGGAGAGGTAACAATGTGGCAGGATTTAACGTGGCACATCGCATAATCGTAATATGCGGAGCAAACAATGTCAATTCAAAGCCAGTGAGGCGTGCACTTGTAAGATGCTGCATTTTTGTTTTATTTAGCAATGCATCCACTGCGTGCGGCACCATCACTGTTAGATTAGAATTTAGAACGAGCCCCTCTGACTGCCAGATGGCCAACGCAACAGCTGCAGTTGCCCTAAGGCAGCTAGGAAGCGCTCTGGCAACATTATCCAATGTGGCCGAGAAATAAGCGCAAGGTCTTTGCTTACCACCAAATCCTTGCGTTAACACTGAAAGCGAACAACCGTCGACCTCATGCACATAGAGTACAAAAGGTTTACGGTAGTCAAGAGTACCCAAGACGGGTGCAGAACAAAGAGCAGATTTCAAAGAGTCAAAAGAATGCTGACATTCGTCAGTCCAGGGAAGGGGTTCATGCACATCTTTAGTGGTTAAATGTAACAAAGGTTTAGCAAGAAGAGAAAAATGAGATATCCATTGGCGACAGTAAGAAGTGATGCCAAGAAAAGCACGAACTTCACGCTGGGTGCAAGGGACAGACATGTTAGAGATGGTAGTAACTCGCTCAGGAGTCAAACGCCTACCCTCCTTCGACAGTAGATGACCTAGGTAGGTCACCTCCTGTCGACAATATTGGAACTTGGACAGGGATACCTTATTACCTTTCGCCGCTAGATGGTGCAGTAACTGAACAGTGGCATCCTTACAACCCTCTTCAGTGTCGGACGCTATCAACACATCATCCACATATTGCAAAAGCACATTACCTGTGGGCAGGACTAAATCATCCAAAAGGACCTTAAGGGCCTGGCTATAGATACTCGGACTCTCAGTATAGCCTTGAGGTGCACGACAGAATCTAAAGCTTCGGCCAGATAACGAGAAGCCGAAGATCTGCCGGCTATCTGGGTGAATCGGGATACTGAAGAAAGCATTCTTCAGATCAATGACCGAAAAATATTTGGCAGTTGGTGGGCTCATGGTGAGGATAGTAGTGATATCAGCCACCAAGGGGTACTGAGGTACTGCAATCTTATTAACCTCCCGCAGGTCTATCACAAAACGATATGCATCAATATTCCCGGGAGATCCAGAATCAGAGGATTTCTTCAAAATCGGGAGAAAAGGACTGTTACAAATATTGGCAGCGGTCTCCTCCACCACTCCTTTATCAATTAAATCCTGAATAATTGAAAGTAAAACTCGCTCCCCAGCCGGCGAGATCTTATACTGAGGTATACGGGGCAACTTCGCCCCAGGCATCAATATAATATGGACGGGAGGGATGTCTAATTTACCGACATCCGCATCCCCCGTTGCCCACAACGTATTAGGAATGGTATTAAACTCCGGGGGAAGAGGGTCATTCTTAGCAAAACATTGTTTCATATTCTCTGTACAGGGTTGTATCGTTAAGTAAACACCATCGGGGGAACAATATATTTTGGCATTCAATTTCTTCAACATATCCAAACCTAAGAAATTCTCACCACAATGTGAAGTCAACAAAAAGGGGGAATCAATTGTAGCAGGGCGAATGGTGAATGGGAGGGGTTTAGAGATGGGGCTTACCACCGGAACTCCTGAAAAACCCACAGATATATTATTTTGCCCGGACAGAGCCGCCCCTGGAACCAATGATCGAGCAATAGAACTATTCATTGCTCCTGTGTCAATTAGAAAATTCTCGAAAGTCCCCATCAATTCCCCTTTCACATAGGGTCCTTGCTGATTGACTGGGATCAACACTTGGCCCCTACTCTGTCCCTGGCTGTCCTATGGGTGAGTATACCCATCCTGATCCCCAAATGCATAATCCTCATTAAATTATTGCCTACCTTGAGGGTTATCAAAATGGTTTCGTTCAGACCTGCCCAGGGTAACTTTCTCCCTACGCATATCTCTTCGTCCGGACCACCTCGACCACGTCCCCGTCCTCGGACAGCTCTGTTCTGGGCAAGCAGTAACGGACACTGAGCTTTCCAATGTCCTTCCTGTTTACAATAAGCACACTGATTTATTCCTAACGACTGGGCCGGGCCTGCACTTATTCCTGTCCCCACACCCCTGGACACGGGCCCTCGGATTCCTCTCCCTCCTCCTTGCCCTCGAATGACTTGCTGTAACAACACCCGAGTTTTAAGATCCTTAGGGGTCCATTAGGATGACGGGCGGACTTGTCCGCGCGTCATCCTCCCGGTGTATGGGACCACCCGCCATAAGGGCGGGGGTCCCGTGGCACATATTACGATGCGCCCGCCACACTGGCGGGCGCTTCCCGCATTTGTAGCATTGCGGCGGGCGGTGCTGAAAGCACCGCCCGCCGTAATGCTAAAAATACACGCAGTGCATTTCAATGCACAACATGACAGGCACCGCGAGGTGCCTGTCATGTTGTGCATTGAAATGCAGGGGGGTACCATAGGTACCCCCGATGTGCACCCCCCACCCCCATGGAGTCCCTGGGGGCCCGCAACGGGCCCCAGCAGGGGGACTCCGCATGCCTTTCCGTGGCGGCATTGCCACCACGGAAAGGCGTGCCAGAATGCGCATTGTAATATGGCTGGCGGTGTCTAACAGACACCGCCACCATATTAAACATATTCCGCCCCGGCCGCAAGGCCACCGGGGCGGAAAACAGGCGGGCGGTGATTTTCACCGCTGCGGTCCCCCCCGCCATCCTAATATGGCGGGGGGAATTTGGCAATGGATGTCGGGCTGATTGCCTCCGCCAGGCCGGCGGTGGCTACCGCCAGCCTGGCGGAGGCAATCCGCCCGACATCATAATGGACCCCTTAGCCTTTTTCTCTACTTTATCCTTACTCTCATTTTCCCTGTGCTCATAATATTGGGCCATGCTTAGTATCATGCAAGGGGTAGAGGTCGTCCAGGTACTCTCTGCAGCTTGCAGCCAAGCAGAGACTTCAGGTATCAGATTGGTCACGAAGCGATTTACAAACAACCGGACCCCACCTTCCGTGGCAAGGTCCTGTCCACTAAAATCAATAAAAGTACCTTCAAATCGAGTGAAGAAATCAGAAACACTTTCAAGTTTCCAGTTTATTTATTTTTATTTGCTTTGGTACTCTACTGAGGACCACAAATAATTTAAGCATAATATTCAGGTTTTTTTTTACACCATTTAAAATTTCTTGTGCTAATACAGAGTTAAAAAAGGTTTTAAAAATGTATAAAAATTATGACAGACAAATTCATTTGGCGGAAATTTACATAAAATGATCAGTTCCTTTGCTGAGTTAATCCTACATTTGACGTCAATGGATTGCAGAAACCTCTTCCTTACCGTTACCACCTTTGGATTTGGACATACAAACATTAGATGCTCTATGTCCTGCTCTCCGCCATTACACAAGTTGTACATGGTGCTTTCCTTTAAGTGCCATTTAGATGTTACAGTTTTGACCGGTAATATACCAAACCGGAGCAGAACAATCGCTCTCCTGACACTATGATTTAGGTTGAAAGCGATATACTGCTGAATTTTCTTATATGTTATACTTTCAACAAAATTCTTATATACAGACAGTTTAGAGCAGTGCGAAAAGTCAAGATCAAAACTCAGTCTTGGAGTGAAATGTTTCAAAAAGAGCTTCAGCTGGGCTGGTGTCCAAGCTAGCAGCAAATTGGTGTTAGTCTCTGCTAGCTTAAAGGCTACTGACATGTTCTTACTAAAAACGTGTTTGGATGAGTCACGATCAAAAGTTTCTGTTTTGAGAAGAGATCGAAGAGTTCCTTCCTCCGCATGCAGGAGATTATAGACCCACCTGATGACACTTTCATCTTTCTTTTGTTTACAAGCAGTCAATTTATCCCAATCGACTTTGCGTGGGGGAATTAACGTGTGCATATAGGCAATTATTTTTGCGGGGAGAGTAGTAATTTCATCTCTGGGCTTGTCTCCAGGCTTGCGGTCCCGGTCCCAGTCTTTCAACTGATTCCAGGTTCCCCCTAATTCTGCTCCATGATCGGTGTCATGAACCTGTCGCCATATATCTACAGGGACCAACAGCCCGAAAAACAATTCGACATTGGCTAAAGTCATTACAGCTGATGCTGCAGCTTCAGTTAACTCCTTATAGTAAGCGGTGGGATTTTTACGAGGGTCAGGCAGCTTTGATTTTAGAGAAAGGACTTCACTTCGCTTCCATGGCGTATATACCCACTGTTCCTGAAACCGCGCATCCTCTTGGGCTCTTGTAACTTGGTTAGCATTATCACGTATTTCAGGTACCTCAGGATGGAAAATAGGATGCACTTCCCTCATGGGATGTTGAAAATTCCAGTTGGGACATTTTACAAACATTCTACCTCGGTATTTCACCAGCGTCTCGACATTTTTATACACTTCTACCGGACTTAGATCGAACTTATGAGCTCGGTCCAAGATGTCATACAATACTTGAGGGGCTAATCCGTCTTGGAAACATTGTTCCCATGCGTCAATAAGATATCGAGACATTTGATGCAAAGCATGTTGCTGCATGACCGGCTCGAGATCCCTTATGGTACTCTACAAATCGGCCACCGTATATACATCCTTCCGCATCCATTTCACTGCCTGTTCTGCTATAGCCTCTCTTTCACTATAGCCCAATGAAGCTCTCGTAAATAGTCGCCTAGCGTTCATCCCACTTGGATCCCCCAATTGAGTACGATTCCTATCCTCAGGGGTCGCACCAGCTGATTGAGATGTCCATATGGGACTCGGTGCTGCTAAAACGACACGGGAAGTACCCGGGGGCTGCCGTGTGTCGGGGATAAGGGTGGCCGTGTCTCTCAATGAGGTAGTCGTGGCACGAGTAGCACCCAAAGGGGTGACAGACACGTCTGCCTCTGGGGCGGAGGCTAAAGGCGCCGTAGCCACGTGTAGAGGTACAGCGGGATATATGCGTTGTGGCGCATATGGTGGGGGAGGTCGAACATCCAGTAAATCCTCTATTTCATCTTCTGCTTCATTTCGAGTCACATAACTTTTGTCCACCTGTAGTCTAAACTGTGGATCTAAACATTCGATATTTTGTTCGGTCTGATTTTTATCATGAGCAATGGCTTTCTGAGTTATAGTCTGTCCTTGTTTTATCTTTACTAATTTCTCTGCCCTAATACGTCTCTGTTTTGCTTCTTTCTGCCACGTATTGAGGGTGTCAAACATGGCCTGCCTGCTGCGTTTAGCAAACAGACGGTCTTGCAAATACTGGATCTTTTTCTCATCAAAAGAGCCTGTCAGCGGCCACTGTAACTCCACATTGTCTTTGGTGTATTTATGCCATAGGGTATTGAATAAGTGTGGGGCAATCCCATGCTTACAATACATATCATGGTTAGGGCTTCCCTCCGGAGGGGCCCGTTGGCTCTCGTCTACTCTCGTACCCCTCCAGCAAATACGGCCAAAGCATAACTTACTAAACACGGCATTGCCCCTCTGTATATATTCTAAATATTGCTAGCTGAAAAGGAAAAAAATGTTATTTACAACACTCTCATACACATGGCCATGTTTTACAATCAAATTCAGTCATACACAAATAATGAACCAACAACAATCTTTACATCAACATAAATGACAAACAACGTATTCCAAACAGAAGGTGAATGAAGCCCAGTGACTCCCACCTATGGAGAACTCACGTAATCTTCCAAATTCCAAAAGGGCCCAAAATCAAACATCAGAATCCAACAGTCTTGTCCTTAGACTGCCTAGAGATAGCCACACAGGTTTTTAAACCCCAGATCGACCTACGGACCATCCGGCAGCCTTCATGGTTCACCTCCCGGACTATTCTGGCTGAGCCCGCTCTTCCAAGCGCCGCTCCAGATCTGTCCGAGGGCTACCCAATCTCAGCTGTCAGCGTTTCCGAGAGCAATCCGGCCGGGTGTTCACTTCTTCCGTAAATTACACCAAGGCGTTCGGTCCCAATCTCTATTATTCACCAAAATATTCCAAAACAGGAGTATCTGCCCATGCAGTCTCAATACTGCCCCATCAGACCCCCTTCTGAGTTCTCCGTGGCATGAAACCACCAAATACCAAATTCAAATCCAAAGGATATCCAACACAAGACAAAACAAATCACTCACCTGGTGCACTCAGGTTTGATTGCAAGCTTCTCCGCTGCCAACTCCTGCAGACTCAGCGTGGTCTGTTCCCGGATTACACCCGTAGGACTCCGGCATGGGGTCACTGGCAGCTGAGGCTCTCTCGACCGGGAGAGCGGAGCAACTCTCGAATTTTCGGTCGGTCTCCCCCCTGTTCAAGATCACCTCTCCCAATGTCCCATTTCGTTCTGATTACAGAGGGACGACCCCAACGCGGAGTCCCGGCGGAGTCGCCAACTGAAGTACCGAAAAAAATAATTACAACCCAAATAGAGCTATACTTACAATAGCCCTAATACCAATTACCAATAATCAGTCAGTTGGCAGTGTAGAAGGTTCAATCGTTTATTAAACAAATAACTCTGCCAGAGGAGCTTCTCGCTACCGTCACCTACCCCTCGAGGTCCGCCGAGAAGACTGCTGGCACATTATTAACAGATCACATATATACTGTTACATTTCGAAACCGTTACCTAAGAAGGAAAAATACTAGTTGGTACAGGTTGGTGCAAAGGAAAGACCATAGATGGGACACAAAGCATCCTTAGTTTAGCTCAGCTCGTTATAGCAAGGTCGAGGAGGGTGACTCCCTACTGCCAGCGTTAGGAGAGTCCGCACGGCACCTCCCGGAATGTGCTTATCCATCCTACCCCCACCTACACTCTTGACAGGCCTCACGGGCAGAAGCAGCAGTTGGCTACATTTGTCAGACTGTTTCTCAAGAGAACGACTCCTGCTAAACATAATGGTAGGTTTCCACTAATGCCGTAAGCAGACTAGGCCACAAAATGGCGCTGGTCAGGTTAAGCTATATTGCTCGTAAAGAGGGAAAATGACTTGCATAAGACGTGTATAGACCCTTTAACTACTATGTTTGTGTGGTTAGTAACACTCAAACATCTTCACTAGACTAACAGATACATCACGCTAATTAATAACTGTGACTATATGCTTTACTAAGCCTGATTCAGATTTCTGTTCCTCATGATGCAGTTTTGAAATTCGCAGAAGGCTTGCTCCGCCACTGCGGAGGCGGTCATTGGATGCATTTGAATGATGCACCATCGCAGTACCGGGCCCCTGCAGCATGACCGCCATGGAGCATTGCCTACAGCCAATAGGAGCAATGATTGCGGTGGCATGATGCCGTTTTGAAAATCGCGGAAGGCGTGCTCCTCCACCCAAATCGCGGTAGCTACCGCCTGGCCACGGCGGTGTGACACCAGCACCACCCCCTTCACAACTGCGGTACTTATTGGCATGGAGACATGGGTAGATGGCGGTGGGCATGCTCAGCCACCCAAATCGCTGTAGCTACTGCCTGGCCACAGCAGTGTGACACCAGCACCACCCCTTCACAACTGCAGTAGCCATTGGCATGGAGACATGGGTAGATGGCGGTGGGCATTCTCCGCCACCCAAATTGCGGTAGCTACCACCTGGCCACGGCTGTGTGACACCCGCACCACCTCCTTCACAAGTGCGGTAGCCATTGGCGTAGAGACATGGGTAGATGGCGGTGGGCATGCTCTGCCACCCAAATCGCGGTAGCTACCGCCTGGCCATTGCGGTGTGACACCAGCACCGCCCCTTCACAACTGCGGTAGCCATTGGCATGGAGACATGGGTAGATAGCGGTGGGTATTCTCCGCCACCCAAATCGCGGTAGCTACCCCCTGGCCACGGCGGTGTGACACCCGCACCACCTCCTTCACAACTGCGGTAGCCATTGGCATGGAGACATGGGTAGATGGCGGTGGGCATGCTCCGCCACCCACATTGCGGTAGCTACCGCATGGCACCGGTGGTGCCACACCGCCATGGGGCATTGCCTACAGCCAATGGGAGCGATGATTGCGGTGGCATGATGCAGTTTTGAAAATCGTGGAAGGCGTGCTCCGCCACCGCAGAGGCGGTCATTGGATGCATTTGAATGAGGTAGACCTGGACAACCAATTGTTGCAGCTTTGCACCTTACAAACGACCCCAGGGGGCTATAAATGTGTGGGAGTGAGCCTCACATTTCCACTGCTCACAGAGCCTGCTGCCTGGGACCCTTACCTGTTGCTGCCTCAAGTGCCTGCTGCCTGTGACCCTCTCCTGCTGCTGCCTCAAGTGCCTGCTGCTTGGGACCCCTCACCACTCACTTCCACCACAGGTGTTCCATGTCCACAGGGATGGCAAGGACAGAGAAGATCCGTGCCAGTCCATTCACAAGCGAGAAGCTAGAGGTCCTAGTGGACGAGGTGCTGGCACAGTAACCAAGGCTGTATGGTGACCCCTATGTAGTGGTAAGTCATCATCAAGGGATCTGGAGGGCAGGGGGGGTGTCAGACATGTAGTTGTGCTGCTGCAGTATATGCCTGAGGGTGTGCGGTTGTGACATACACTGACAAACAAGCTGTCTCCAGGGCGAGGGAGTGTGTGTGTTCCAATGTCACTGTTTTCCCTGCTTGCAGTTGTATGTGTGAGTGGAGTGAGTTACATTGTCAGCCACACAGAGCCACAGGATGTTGGACATGTAGGTGCCAGGACAGTAATTGCTCGGTGAATGTTTCTGTGTGCCCCTGTTGTCCGACTCAGTGTGAACCCAGAGACTAGGCCCAGTGCCTGCCCACCCAAACGACAATACACCACCGAACTTACATAGTCCTTGCTCCTGTTCATTCACACTGAATAGAAGAAATGCACCATCTCAGCACTGTATAATTGCACACAAACACACTTCTGTAGATGCCTATTATGTTGTTGAGTCCATGTGCCCCGAGGCCATACACATTACAAACGCATATGTTCACAGAACATGCTCATTGAATGCTGCCCAGTCATGCACACAGTGCTTCTACACACAGACACAGGTAGATATGTGAGGTATGTACTGGGCAGACATGCATGGGACTGGTGATGTCTGCAAGCCTCTGAGGGGGTACAGTGCTGTCATCCAGCATGTGTGTGAGACTATCAGGGACCCTCTACGCCCTCATGTATGCATGCAATCACATCTGTTTGGCCCATGCAGAGTACCCTTGTGAGGTGTCCCGCAGTTTTGGATGGATGGAGATTACAATAGGTCCTGAGTCTGTATCTTGCTACTGTACTGATAGATGCTGGTACATGACACTGTGTAACTGGTCATTGACCCTTCTTTTATCCCATACCTGCAGCTCAAGATACACCAGCGTGAGGCCATGTGGAGGGCAATTGCAGCAAAGGTGCGATCCCTGGGGGTATCCAACCGACGACGCACCCACTGCCACAAGAGGTGGGACGACATCAGCCGGCTGGCAAAGAACGTGGCAGAGATGACATTGGGGCTGCAACCGCGCACTGGGCGTTTGGTACGGCGCAACTTAACACCACTGATGGTCCGCATATTGGCAGTGACTAATCCGGAGCTGGATGCACGTCTGAAGGAGCATCGCCAGCAAGGCAGGGGTGAGTATTTGGGGAGGGTGACTTTGGCTGGGAGCGGATGCATGTGTACAGGGCCTGTGGCAGCGGTGGCCCATGTGATGTTTGTGTGCTGTGCTGTGTCGTGTGAGTGGCTGTTGGGATGTGTGCCAGTGTCAGGCATTGGGCCAAACTGGCCTTACAAAGCTGATCCTCCCTGCTGTGCTTTCCCATAGCCAGATGTGTTAGGATCTACATGGTCATTCAGCATTGGGATAGTGTGGGGAATGTATTAGGGGTAAACAGCAGGGTCCACTATCTGAGTGTGACTGCGTGTATGCCTACTTTGCATGCACCATTATCAGAGAGGCCCACACATCTGACAACAAGGTGCCCAGAGTACCACATGGTGCTTGGTATGGCCTACTTGGCATTGTGGACTGTCATGTCCTAATAGGTATGTGTGTTGTCCCCTCCTGTTCCCTGAAGGTCTGTCAGTGGCAATGAGTGTTGTCCCCACATCATGTCCCTAGGTGTGGGCAGGGCAAGTTGTGTGTATGGTACACTTCATCTACGGGCAGGGTGTTGTGCTGTGTGGCCTCGAACTTGGCTCAGTCATGGCAGATATTCAGGGTTACAGGCACTGTTGTGGTCTATGCAGTGTGTTGCTGCAATGTGATTGCAGGGTGTGGTGGTCACCATGTTGATTTGGGCATCTCCTGTACTGCATTGATTGGATTGCTTTGTCCTGATGATGACACTAACACAACCCTGCATCTTTCTCTCATGCAGAATCGCCAGTGGACACGGAGGAACGGGAGCCAGAAACCAGTGGTGGCGAGAGTAGCACCACAGCTGCACCGGAGGCCAGTGACACAGAACTCACCAGCGCATCTGAGGGGGACCGTAGTATTCAGGAGGAATCCGTGGCTGAGACACAGAGTACTACATCATCTGATGCCAGCGGTGATGCATCCATGCTGGCAGGCACAGGAGATGGTGAGTCTGCAACATCATCTACCACACAGCGGCCAGTGCCCAGCCTTCCACCAACTTCATCTGGTGCTGCCCGTGTCCGTGTCAGTAAGAGGGGACGAGTTACATTCACACCTGGCACCGCTGAGCCTGCACCTGTGCCCCTGCTGCCCTCAGTGCAGAGTCTGTAGAGCTCCTGTGCCAGCTTTGTGTGGACCAGACCGCCCTGCTCAATGCCTTCAGTGACCATGACAAGAAATTAGGACAGGTACTTGCCTACATGGATGGCATACAGTCTGACGTGGGTGGGCTACACTGTACAGTCCAGGCTTTGTCATCCACAGTGACGTCTGCCCTTCAACAGGCACATGTTCCCATTCCTGCTTAGGAGCCTTTGTCCACCCCCAGTCAGTGGCCACATCAGATGACAGTGACCACGGTTCGCATGCGTCACAGACATGATACAGCACATGGAGCACACAGCAGACAAAACCCAAGCGGTCCCGCCCACAGACGCCATCCGCACAGAAGAGCAGAGCCAGCCCAGAATGCAAAGACAAGAGCCCGTCAGGGAAGAGCAAGGCTGAAAAAGCTAAGGGGCTGACATCAAGCTCACATGCCTCAGAGGCATCACCAGCAAAGGACTCTACTGTCTCTAAAACGTCACGCAGAGCTAGGTGTGCAGTGTCTGTGCCCACTGAGGAGGTGTTGCATGGCAAGGGTACACCTAGGAAGGGCACAGGCCCACATCCCCCAACTCCAATTCCAAGCCCAGTGAAGCAGGTGGAGAAGGGCACTGTCGGGGCCACCCCTGGCAAAGAGGCAAAGGAGGGCACTGTAAGTGGGACACCTGGCAAGCAGGGGAAGGTGGTCCAGAGGCGTAGCCAGACAAAGCGTTCTGCAGGATCCAGCACGTCACCAGAGGGAGTGCCAGTGTCTGCACCTGATGTGGGACAGTTGGTGTGTGTGCCTGTTGTGTCATCACCAGTTCCCATTAACCCCAAGACAGGGAAGCCATTTCGCATTCCCAGGAAGTGGAAGGCACCCCTCCAACCTCTCCCACCCACACTGTGTCACAGGTCTGCATGACTCCACCTCCACGTGCCACTATATCACCTGGTCTAAACAGCCCTCCAGCTTGCCAAACCACTGAGAGCCCGACCTCACCTGGGCCTCTGTCTCCCCAGTCAAGAGTTCCTGCTGTCCCAGACACACAGCCAGCTCCAAGTCCGCCTGACAGCCAAATGTGAGTGGCAGCCCCCTTATATACCTGTCTCTCATACAGGTGTGCTAGTCCTGCCCATTGTTTGGCACCTGGGTGTGTTGCTGGTTAGGGAAGGGTACAGTCAAGCACAATCACTGTGCAGCTTCTCATGTCCTGACTCCGCTTTTCTCCCTGGCAACTTAAATTCTCATTCACTGCTGTGTTGTACTCTCCCCTGTGCCATGGCCACTGGCCCTGGTGCTCTGCTGTATTGGAGCCTCCCCTGTGCAGCCTCTCATGAACTTGCTGTGCCACCTGCCATGGACACTGGACCTGTTGCTCTGCTGTGTTGGAGTCTCCCCTGTGCCATGGACACTGGCCCTGTTGCTCTGCTATGTTGGAGTCTCCCCTGTGCAGCCTCTCATGTACTTGCTGTGCAACCTGCCATGGACACTGGCCCTGTTGCTCTGCTGTATTGGAGTCTCCCCTGTGCCATGGACACTGGCCCTGTTGCTCTGCTGTGTTGTACTCTCCCCTGTGCCATGGACACTGGCCGTGTTGCTCTGCTGTGTTGGAGTCTCCCCTGTGCAGCCTCTCATGTACTTGCTGTGCCACCTGCAATGGACACTGGCCCTGTTGCTCTGCTGTTTCTGAGTCTCCCCTGTGCCACGGACACTGGCCCTGTTGCTCTGCTGTGTTGTACTCTCCCCTGTGCCATGGACACTGGCCCTGTTGCTCCATTGTGTTGGAGTCTTCCCTGTGCAACCTCTAATGTACTTGTTGTGCCACCTGCCATGGACACTGGCCCTGTTGCTCTGCTGTGTTGTACTCTCCCCTGTACCATGGACACTAGCGCTGTTGCTCTGCTGTGTTGGAGTCTTCCCTGTGCAGCCTCTCATGTACTTGCTGTGCCACCTGCCATGGACACTGGACCTGTTGCTCTGCTGTGTTGGAGTCTCCCCTGTGCCATGGACACTGGCCCTGTTGCTCTGCTGTGTTGGAGTCTCCCCTGTGCAGCCTCTCATGTACTTGCTGTGCCACCTGCAATGGACACTGGCCCTGTTGCTCTGCTGTTTCTGAGTCTCCCCTGTGCCACGGACACTGGCCCTGTTGCTCTGCCGTGTTGTACTCTCCCCTGTGCCATGGACACTGGCCCTGTTGCTCCACTGTGTTGGAGTCTTCCCTGTGCAACCTCTCATGTACTTTCTGTGCCACCTGCCATGGACACTGACCCTGTTGCTCTGCTGTGTTGTACTCTCCCCTGTACCATGGATACTAGCGCTGTTGCTCTGCTGTGTTGGAGTCTTCCCTGTACAGCCTCTCATGTACTTGCTGTGCCACCTGCCATGGACACTGGACCTGTTGCTCTGCTGTGTTGGAGTCTCCCCTGTGCCATGGACACTGGCCCTGTTGCTCTGCTATGTTGGAGTCTCCCCTGTGCAACCTCTCATATACTTGCTGTGCAACCTGCCAAGGACACTGGCTCTGTTGCTCTGCTGTGTTGTACTCTCCCCCTGTGCCATGGACACTGGCCGTGTTGCTCTGCTGTGTTGGAGTCTCCCCTGTGCAGCCTCTCATGTACTTGCTGTGCCACCTGCAATGGACACTGGCCCTGTTGCTCTGCTGTTTCTGAGTCTCCCCTGTGCCACGGACACTGGCCCTGTTGCTCTGCTGTGTTGTACTCTCCCCTGTGCCATGGACACTGGCCCTGTTGCTCCACTGTGTTGGAGTCTTCCCTGTGCAACCTCTCATGTACTTGCTGTGCCACCTGCCATGGACACTGGCCCTGTTGCTCTGCTGTGTTGTACTCTCCCCTGTACCATGGACACTAGCGCTGTTGCTCTGCTGTGTTGGAGTCTTCCCTGTGCAGCCTCTCATGTACTTGCTGTGCCACCTGCCATGGACACTGGACCTGTTGCTCTGCTGTGTTGGAGTCTCCCCTGTGCCATGGACACTGGCCCTGTTGCTCTGCTATGTTGGAGTCTCCCCTGTGCAGCCTCTCATGTACTTGCTGTGCAACCTGCCATGGACACTGGCCCTGTTGCTCTGCTGTATTGGAGTCTCCCCTGTGCCATGGACACTGGCCCTGTTGCTCTGCTGTGTTGTACTCTCCCCTGTGCCATGGACACTGGCCGTGTTGCTCTGCTGTGTTGGAGTCTCCCCTGTGCAGCCTCTCATGTACTTGCTGTGCCACCTGCAATGGACACTGGCCCTGTTGCTCTGCTGTTTCTGAGTCTCCCCTGTGCCACGGACACTGGCCCTGTTGCTCTGCTGTGTTGTACTCTCCCCTGTGCCATGGACACTGGCCCTGTTGCTCCACTGTGTTGGAGTCTTCCCTGTGCAACCTCTCATGTACTTGCTGTGCCACCTGCCATGGACACTGGCCATGTTGCTCTGCTGTGTTGTACTCTCCCCTGTACCATGGATACTAGCGCTGTTGCTCGGCTGTGTTGGAGTCTTCTCTGTGCAGCCTCTCATGTACTTGCTGTGCCACCTGCCATGGACACTGGACCTGTTGCTCTGCTGTGTTGGAGTCTCCCCTGTGCCATGGACACTTGCCCTGTTGCTCTGCTATGTTGGAGTCTCCCCTGTGCAGCCTCTCATATACTTGCTGTGCAACCTGCCATGGACACTAGCCCTGTTGCTCTGCTGTATTGGAGTCTCCCCTGTGCCATGGACACTGGCCCTGTTGCTCTGCTGTGTTGTACTCTCCCCTGTGCCATGGACACTGGCCGTGTTGCTCTGCTGTGTTGGAGTCTCCCCTGTGCAGCCTCTCATGTACTTGCTGTGCCACCTGCCATGGACACTGGCCCTGTTGCTCTGCTGTTGCACTCTCCCCTGTGCCATGGCCACTGGCCCTGTTGATCTGCTATGTTTTACTCTCCCCTGTGCCGTGGACACTGGCCCTGTTGCTCCGCTGTGTTGGAGTCTCCCCTGTGCAGCCTCTCATGTACTTGCTGTGCCACCTGCCATGGACACTGGCCCTGTTGCTCTGCTGTATTGGAGTCTCCCCTGTGCCATGGACACTGGCCCTGTTGCTCTGCTGTGTTGTACTCTCCCCTGTGCCATGGACACTGGCCGTGTTGCTCTGCTGTGTTGGAGTCTCCCCTGTGCAGCCTCTCATGTACTTGCTGTGCCACCTGCCATGGACACTGGCCCTGTTGCTCTGCTGTTGCACTCTCCCCTGTGCCATGGCCACTGGCCCTGTTGATCTGCTATGTTTTACTCTCCCCTGTGCCGTGGACACTGGCCCTGTTGCTCCGCTGTGTTGGAGTCTCCCCTGTGCAGCCTCTCATGTACTTGCTGTGCCACCTGCCATGGACACTGGCCCTGTTGCTCTGCTGTATTGGAGTCTCCCCTGTGCCATGGACACTGGCCCTGTTGCTCTGCTGTGTTGTACTCTCCCCTGTGCCATGGGCACTGGCCCTGTTGCTCCGCTGTGTTGAAATCTCACCTGTGCAACCTCTCATGCACTTGCTGTGCCACCTGCCATGGACACTGGCCCTGTTGCTCTGCTGTGTTGTACTCTCCCCTGTGCCATGGACACTAGCCCTGTTGCTCTGCTGTGTTGGAGTCTTCCCTGTGCAGCCTCCCATGCACTTGCTGTGCCACCTGCCATGGACACTAGCCCTGTTGCTCTGCTGTGTTGGAGTCTCCCCTGTGCAGCCTCTCATGTACTTGCTGTGCCACCTGCAATGGACACTGGCCCTGTTGCTCTGCTGTTTCTGAGTCTCCCCTGTGCCACGGACACTGGCCCTGTTGCTCTGCTGTATTGGAGTCTCCCCTGTGCCATGGACACTGGCCCTGTTGCTCCACTGTGTTGGAGTCTTCCCTGTGCAACCTCTCATGTACTTGCTGTGCCACCTGCCATGGACACTGGCCCTGTTGCTCTGCTGTGTTGTACTCTCCCCTGTACCATGGATACTAGCGCTGTTGCTCGGCTGTGTTGGAGTCTTCCCTGTGCAGCCTCTCATGTACTTGCTGTGCCACCTGCCATGGACACTGGACCTGTTGCTCTGCTGTGTTGGAGTCTCCCCTGTGCCATGGACACTGGCCCTGTTGCTCTGCTATGTTGGAGTCTCCCCTGTGCAGCCTCTCATATACTTGCTGTGCAACCTGCCATGGACACTGGCCCTGTTGCTCTGCTGTATTGGAGTCTCCCCTGTGCCATGGACACTGGCCCTGTTGCTCTGCTGTGTTGTACTCTCCCCTGTGCCATGGACACTGGCCGTGTTGCTCTGCTGTGTTGGAGTCTCCCCTGTGCAGCCTCTCATGTACTTGCTGTGCCACCTGCCATGGACACTGGCCCTGTTGCTCTGCTGTTGCACTCTCCCCTGTGCCATGGCCACTGGCCCTGTTGATCTGCTATGTTTTACTCTCCCCTGTGCCGTGGACACTGGCCCTGTTGCTCCGCTGTGTTGGAGTCTCCCCTGTGCAGCCTCTCATGTACTTGCTGTGCCACCTGCCATGGACACTGGCCCTGTTGCTCTGCTGTATTGGAGTCTCCCCTGTGCCATGGACACTGGCCCTGTTGCTCTGCTGTGTTGTACTCTCCCCTGTGCCATGGGCACTGGCCCTGTTGCTCCGCTGTGTTGAAATCTCACCTGTGCAACCTCTCATGCACTTGCTGTGCCACCTGCCATGGACACCGGCCCTGTTGCTCTGCTGTGTTGTACTCTCCCCTGTGCCATGGACACTAGCCCTGTTGCTCTGCTGTGTTGGAGTCTTCCCTGTGCAGCCTCCCATGCACTTGCTGTGCCACCTGCCATGGACACTAGCCCTGTTGCTCTGCTGTGTTGGAGTCTCATCTTTGCCATGGACACTGACCCTGTTGCTCTGCTGTGTTGTACTCTCCCCTGTGCCATGGGCACTGGCCTTGTTGCTCTGCTGTGTTGTACTCTCCCCTGTGCCATGGACACTGGCCCTGTTGCTCTGCTGTGTTGTACTCTTCCCTGTGCCATGGACACTGGCTCTGTTGCTCTGCTGTGTTGTACTCTCCCCTGTGCCATGGACACTGGCCCTGTTGCTCTGCTGTGTTGGAGTCTCCCCTGTACCATGGATACTAGCGCTGTTGCTCGGCTGTGTTGGAGTCTTCCCTGTGCAGCCTCTCATGTACTTGCTGTGCCACCTGCCATGGACACTGGACCTGTTGCTCTGCTGTGTTGGAGTCTCCCCTGTGCCATGGACACTGGCCCTGTTGCTCTGCTATGTTGGAGTCTCCCCTGTGCAGCCTCTCATATACTTGCTGTGCAACCTGCCATGGACACTGGCCCTGTTGCTCTGCTGTATTGGAGTCTCCCCTGTGCCATGGACACTGGCCCTGTTGCTCTGCTGTGTTGTACTCTCCCCTGTGCCATGGACACTGGCCGTGTTGCTCTGCTGTGTTGGAGTCTCCCCTGTGCAGCCTCTCATGTACTTGCTGTGCCACCTGCCATGGACACTGGCCCTGTTGCTCTGCTGTTGCACTCTCCCCTGTGCCATGGCCACTGGCCCTGTTGATCTGCTATGTTTTACTCTCCCCTGTGCCGTGGACACTGGCCCTGTTGCTCCGCTGTGTTGGAGTCTCCCCTGTGCAGCCTCTCATGTACTTGCTGTGCCACCTGCCATGGACACTGGCCCTGTTGCTCTGCTGTATTGGAGTCTCCCCTGTGCCATGGACACTGGCCCTGTTGCTCTGCTGTGTTGTACTCTCCCCTGTGCCATGGGCACTGGCCCTGTTGCTCCGCTGTGTTGAAATCTCACCTGTGCAACCTCTCATGCACTTGCTGTGCCACCTGCCATGGACACTGGCCCTGTTGCTCTGCTGTGTTGTACTCTCCCCTGTGCCATGGACACTAGCCCTGTTGCTCTGCTGTGTTGGAGTCTTCCCTGTGCAGCCTCCCATGCACTTGCTGTGCCACCTGCCATGGACACTAGCCCTGTTGCTCTGCTGTGTTGGAGTCTCATCTTTGCCATGGACACTGACCCTGTTGCTCTGCTGTGTTGTACTCTCCCCTGTGCCATGGGCACTGGCCTTGTTGCTCTGCTGTGTTGTACTCTCCCCTGTGCCATGGACACTGGCCCTGTTGCTCTGCTGTGTTGTACTCTTCCCTGTGCCATGGACACTGGCTCTGTTGCTCTGCTGTGTTGTACTCTCCCCTGTGCCATGGACACTGGCCCTGTTGCTCTGCTGTGTTGGAGTCTCCCCTGTGCAGCCTCTCATGTACTTGCTGTGCCACCTGCCATGGATACTGGCCCTGTTGCTCTGCTGTGTTGTACTCTCCCCTGTGCCATGGACACTGGCCCTGTTGCTCTGCTGTGTTGTAGTCTCCCCTGTGCCATGGGCACTGGACCTGTTGCTCTGCTGTGTTGTACTCTCCCCTGTGCCATGGACACTGGCCCTGTTGCTCTGCTGTGTTGGAGTCTCCCCTGTGCAGCCTCTCATTGCCACCGGCCATGGACACTGGCCCTGTTGCTCTTCTGTATTGGAGTCTCCCCTGTGCCATGGACACTGACCCTGTTGCTCTGCTGTGTTGTACTCTCCCCTGTGCCATGGACACTGGCCCTGTTGCTCTGCTGTGTTGGAGTCTCCCCTGTGCAGCCTCTCATGTACTTGCTGTGCCACCTGCCATGGACACTGGCTCTGTTGCTCTGCTGTGTTGTTCTCTCCCCTGTGCCATGGACACTGGCCCTGTTGCTCTGCTGTGTTGGAGTCTCCCCTGTGCAGCCTCTCATGTACTTGCTGTGCCACCTGCCATGGATACTGGCCCTGTTGCTCTGCTGTTTTGTACTCTCCTCTGTGCCATGGACACTGGCCCTGTTGCTCTGCTGTGTTGTACTCTCCCTTGTGCCATGGACACTGGCCCTGTTGCTCTGCTGTGTTGGAGTCTCCCCTGTGCAGCCTCTCATGTACATGCTGCGCCACCTGCCATGAACACTGACCTTCCTGTTTGGAGTTTGCCTGTGCAAATGATCTTGCATATGATCAGCATTTTGTGCCCTGCTCTTGTCTGCTGTTGTTCTACTGTCACATTTGTGCAATATGTGAATAAAGACAGTTACTCCTGTTGTGTGTTTTGTCGGTGTCCTTGCTGATCAAAGTTATTTTTGTGTATGCATTTGGTTGCCTGTGCCCCATGCTCTATGTGTCACTTCAACATTGCCAAGCTCTTTGCACGCATAACATTTTTAAACAGGGGTGACAGGGCCTTCAGTCCATTCACACTGATACTTGTGTTATCTGTGTTGGCTCTTTTGTCTGTCATGCAGTTCTCTTTTTAGTGGTTTGCTATTGTTGGCTACATTGTTGCCATGTCAGCTTGGGGTACACTGCCAGCACAGGGCGTGATGCTGTGCACAGGTTTGCATGCAGGCTCGGCAATATCATGATGTATGTGTGTGCTGTTATTCCTGTATATGTGCCCAGCTGTGTATGTGTATGGTCATTTTGTGTTGGCCCTTAGTCCTAGTCGCCTGCCCTACATGAGATGTGGGCTCTTGGGTGGTGAAGAGGTGTGCAGCGTGAAGGGTGTGACTTTGCAGTGGTTGTGGATGTGTGTGTGCCCCTGGATTGTGATAGACACACACGTGTCACCCAGGACTTGTGTGCCTGTTGTTTGGTTTGTCCTGCCCTGAGTAAATGATTGTATGCACTTGTGTGAGTTGTCTGTTGTGCACTGTGCAGTGTCTTGGTGTGTCCGTGCAGTTCTGTGTGACTCATCCTTGTTGTTTTGGTCACTTATGAGTGTGCAATGTGTGTGACTTGCACAGCAGTGTTGTTTTTGTTTGATCATCAATGTGTCTTGAGTATGTTTGTGCAGACTGGGTGGCCCTGCTGCTCCTCACTGGCATTGTGTTTGTGTTTGTCATGCATTGCAAAGTGGTACAAAAGAGGGTGGTGATGGACTGAGCATCTGAGCCAATCAAACTCTCACAGCCAGTCAACAGATCTGGGTTTAATCCATCACCGTTCTTTAGCCCACTCTGCCACCCCAGTTCAGACATGGCCAAATGCAAATCAGTCTGACCCTGTGCCTCATGTTTTTGCATTTGTCACCCTGAGAGGGACGGGTATGCTCAGACGTGAGTCCCATGCTCTCCATGTCACTGGAATCAAGCTATCCTGGCTGATGACGGCTGATAGCCAGAAACCTGTCCTAGGATGCTTGATTCCGGTCCAGGGAAGACATGGCTTGGCAGTTCGGGCTGGACTGTACCCATGAGGCACAGGGTCAAGACTGATTTGCATATGGCCATGTCTAAACTGGGGTGGTGTGGTGAGCAAAATAACGATGGATTAAACCCAGATCTGTGACTGGTGGTGAATGTTTTGCCATTGTGCAACATTCCGTCCATCAATTGTTGTTTTTGCATTTGTCACCCCGAGTGGGACCGGTATGCTCAGACGTGAGTCCCGTGCTCTACATGCCACTGGAATCAAGCTATCCTGGCTGATGACGGCTGATAGCCAGAAATTGGTCCTGGGATGCTTGATTCTGGTACAGGGAAGACATGGCTTGGCAGTTCGGGCTGGACTGTACCCATGAGGCACAGGGTCAAGACTGATTTGCATATGGCCATGTCTGAACTGGGGTGGTGTGGTGAGCAAAATAACGATGGATTAAACCCAGATCTGTGACTGGGGTGAATGTTTTGCCATTGTGCAACATTCCGTCCGTCAATTGTTGTTTTTGCATTTGTCACCGCGAGTGGGACGGGTATGCTCAGACGTGAGTCCCGTGCTCCCAATGCCACTGGAATCAAGCTGTCCTGGCTGATGACTGCTGGTAGCCAGAAACCGGTCCTAGGATGCTTGATTCCGGTCCAGGGAAGACATGGCTTGGCAGTTCGGGCTGGACTGTACCCATGAGGCACAGGGTCAAGACTGATTTGCATATGGCCATGTCTGAACTGGGGTGGTGTGGTGAGCAAAATAACGATGGATTAAACCCAGATCTGTGACTGAGGGTGAATGTTTTCCCATTGTGCAACATTCCGTCCATCAATTGTTGTTTTTGCATTTGTCACCCCGAGTGGGATGGGTATGCTCAGACGTGAGTCCCGTGCTCTCCATGTCACTGGAATCAAGCTATCCTTGCTGATGACGGCTGATAGCCAGAAACTGGTCCTAGGATGCTTGATTCCGGTCCAGGGAAGACATGGCTTGGCAGTTCGGGCTGGACTGTACCCATGAGGCACAGGGTCAAGACTGATTTGCATATGGCCATGTCTGAACTAGGGTGGTGTGGTGAGCAAAATAACGATGGATAAAACCCAGATCTGTGACTGGGGGTGAATGTTTTGCCATTGTGCAATATTCCGTCCATCAATTGTTGTTTTTGCATTTGTCACCCCGAGTGGGACGGGTATGCTCAGACGTGAGTCCTGTGCTCTCCATGTCACTGGAATCAAGCTATCCTTGCTGATGACGGCTGATAGCCAGAAACCGGTCCTAGGATGCTTGATTTGGTCCAGGGAAGACATGGCTTGGCAGTTCGGGCTGGACTGTACCCATGAGGCACAGGGTCAAGACTGATTTGCATATGGCCATGTCTGAACTGGGGTGGTGTGGTGAGCAAAATAACGATGGATTAAACCCAGATCTGTGACTGAGGGTGAATGTTTTCCCATTGTGCAACATTCCGTCCATCAATTGTTGTTTTTGCATTTGTCACCCCGAGTGGGATGGGTATGCTCAGACGTGAGTCCCGTGCTCTCCATGTCACTGGAATCAAGCTATCCTTGCTGATGACGGCTGATAGCCAGAAACCGGTCCTAGGATGCTTGATTCCGGTCCAGGGAAGACATGGCTTGGCAGTTCGGGCTGGACTGTACCCATGAGGCACAGGGTCAAGACTGATTTGCATATGGCCATGTCTGAACTAGGGTGGTGTGGTGAGCAAAATAACGATGGATAAAACCCAGATCTGTGACTGGGGGTGAATGTTTTGCCATTGTGCAACATTCCGTCCATCCATTGTTGTTTTTGCATTTGTCACCCCGAGTGGGACGGGTATGCTCAGACGTGAGTCCCGTGCTCTCCATGTCACTGGAATCAAGCTATCCTTGCTGATGACGGCTGATAGCCAGAAACCGGTCCTAGGATGCTTGATTCCGGTCCAGGGAAGACATGGCTTGGCAGTTCGGGCTGGACTGTACCCATGAGGCACAGGGTCAAGACTGATTTGCATATGGCCATGTCTGAACTGGGGTGGTGTGGTGAGCAAAATAACGATGGATTAAACCCAGATCTGTGACTGAGGGTGAATGTTTTCCCATTGTGCAACATTCCGTCCATCAATTGTTGTTTTTGCATTTGTCACCCCGAGTGGGATGGGTATGCTCAGACGTGAGTCCCGTGCTCTCCATGCCACTGGAATCAAGCTATGCTGGCTGATGACGGCTGATAGCCAGAAACCAGTCCTAGGATGCTTGAATCAGGTCCAGGAAAGACATGGCTTGGCAGGTCGGGCTGGACTGTACCCATGAGGCACAGGGTCAAGACTGATTTGCATATGGCCATGTGTGAACTGGGGTGGAGTGGTGAGCAATATAACGATGGATAAAACCCAGATCTATGACTGGGGTGAATGTTTTGCCATTGTGCAACATTCCGTCCATCAATTGTTGTTTTTGCATTTGTCACCCCGAGTGGGACGGGTATGCTCAGACGTGAGTCCCGTGCTCTCCATGTCACTGGAATCAACCTATCCTGGCTGATGACAGCTGATAGCCAGAAACCGGTCCTAGGATGCTTGATTCCGGTCCAGGGAAAACATGGCTTGGCAGTTCGGGCTGGACTGTACCCATGAGGCACAGGGTCAAGACTGATTTGCATATGGCCATGTCTGAACTGGGGTGGTGTGGTGAGCAAAATAACGATGGATTAAACCCAGATCTGTGAATGGGGGTGAATGTTTTGCCATTGTGCAACATCCCGTCCATCAGTTGCTGTTTTTGCATTTGTCATGCATTGCAGGCACATGGTGCCTTTTCTGCTCCTCCTGTATGACATGGTGTGTGTGGTGTAATGCCATCACCTAAATGTGCCACTTGTGCCTAGCCATTGTGGGTCTGCACTCCCTCTATTTGTGTATGGTACACCCCTTACATGTCTACAACTGATATGCTAGTCAATTGACTTGGATGTCAGCTGTCCCCTTGGTTTACATGTGTATGTGCCTCCCCATCACTTCATTTGTGACACTGTGCCTTGTGGTGCAGTTCTTGGGCCAAGAGTGATGTTCCAATCTGAACATTGCCACAATGGTTTATGTGTGATGTTCTTGAGCTATTTATCAGTGAGGATTGCTCATGTGCACTTCAGCTGTGTGTGCTGCCCAGTGCTCTGGTGAAGATGGATCTGCTCTTGTATCCCAGAGTGGTGCATCCTGTTGTTGTGTTGGATGTATGTGTGTTGGCTGTGGTATTGCTTCACTTCCTGTGTGTGCTGTTGTACTTATGCTGTGCTGATTTGTGGTGTGTGTGTTGAGGTTCTATCAGTCGTGTCTGTGTGTAGCTGTTGTGCTTGGTGTGCACAGACTGCTTGTTGTGCATACAGTACTGTGTTTATGTGGGCTTGGCATTGCCTGATGTGCATCCCCTGATGTCCTGTGGTGTTTGTTGATTTTTGCTTTCATGTGCATGTGTGGTTGGTTTGTTGTGGCAGTGTAGTTCTGTGCAGGTGCACTTCTTGTGTGATTTGTGGTATGTTGTGTGTGTTTTGTTCTTGAGTGTTGATGTTGTGCACTCATGTTGTGTTTGTGCTCACATTGCCTTTCCACAGTTTGGCTGACAGGGTATGTCTGTTTGTGTTGGGGTTCTGTGTGTGTTCCTGTGGTGTTTGTGTGTTGTTTTTGGGCAGGCATCTGTTCAGGCTTCCCTGTGTGTGTTCTGTTTGTGGCTACACCCAGGGTGTGTGTTTATTTGTGTGTATACGTGCTGGGAAGTATTGGCAGGCTTCAGTGTGTGAGGCACTGGTGTTGTGTATTCCTTGTCAGCCACTCCTACAGTGGCTGTCTCCCTGGTTGTTTGTTGTGTGGTGCAGGTTGTGTATTGTGCTTGCTTGTTGCTGTGCTTGTTGTTTGTTGCTTGTTGCTGTGCATGGGGCTGCACAGGATGGGCACCTGGCCTGTGACTTGATGGGGTGTGTTTATGTGTGGTTGGGGTGGTGTGTCCCTGTGGTATTTGTGCCCTGCCCATGCCTTGGATTGGCACTGCCTTCTGCATTGTGCGCATGTGTTGCCAGCGGCGGTGACGTGACAGGGAACAGGACGTTGCTGCTAGTTTGCGGTCGATGTGTGTCCCGGATGCAGAGGGGTGACTTGGTGGCAGGTGGGTCATGTGTGGGTGCCCTTGTGGATGTGTTGTGACGCTCAGCAGGGTGTCTGTTATGGTTTTGGACGCTGTGTCAGCTGTGTATTATGTGTTGTATTTGTGTATTTGCGTACCAGCGGCCTCGTCCACGGCGGCCCATTTGATGGTAGTGCTGTAGCAGGCACATCATGGGATGCATATGTAGGGCTGGGTCCATGGCATTCATGACCAGGTGGAGAGGACCGGGTCTGTGCTATCGCGCTCCGCTGTTGAGTTTCCGCCGTCTCTGGTTGGGCGGTGTCTCCGCTGCGGTGCGTCTGCCTGTTTGGGCCATTCTAATTTGTGAAGTGGGGCGGACTTCAGTCCACATTTCGGTAAGTCTCCATTGGCTCCCACCGCCGCAGTGACGGGCGCACTTTGATGGCGGTGCGCAGCGCTCTGCGGCGAACGGTAAATTACCTATGTTTTGCTATACTACTATGGAGGACGTGAGCACCGCTGTTCGCAGGCAGAAAAAGGTGTTTTTCCGGCCCGCCAGCACCACAGTGGTGCCACCGCCCGACATCCTAATGGACCCCTAAGTTTTACACGTCCGCTATCCAACACTTTCCCTACTGTTGCACTCACTGGAGTGGGAATTGTAACCGCCTGCCATAGGATCAGCGGTTCCATCATTCTAATTAGGATGCGCCCGCCACACTGGCGGGCGCATCCCGCATTTTTTACATTGCGGCGGCGGTGCTGTAATCAGTATCTGTGCAATGTAAAAAATGCATGTCGTGCATTTGCATGCACAAAATGACAGGGACCACGCGGGCCTCCCACCTTGTGCATGCAAATGCAGGGGATACCATAGGTACCCCCCATGTGCACCCCCAACACCCTGGGGGCCCGCAACAGGCCCCCAAAATCAGAAACCGCATGCCTTTCCATGGCGCTATCCAACACTTTCCCTACTGTTACACTCAATGGAGTGCAAAATGTAATTTTAAAGCCTATTAAATAGTTTAATGTTTTAATTTATAATACAATTTTTTTATTAGATTTTATGATATAAGTGTATGTAAATATATAATAAATTTATTTGTAAATGTTTATATTTTTATAAAATTATAAAATACATTAAAATTAATAGTTTATTAATTGTTTTAAAGGAAATAGATATATATTACATTTTATATATGTATGCTGAAATATTTTTTTACAATAAATGTATTTTATTATAATTGTTAAAATGTATATTACATCTAAATCATTAGTTTTAAATTAATTGTATTATTTAATAGGTGTAACACTATTTTTTATTTAAATTAAAAAATTGATATTAGCTACATCTATATTTTTTACTTCGATATTTTTGTTTCGATATTTTTGTACTTACAATTTTAAATGTAGGATATTTTTGACAACAATATTTTTGCATCAATATTTGTGTCTGGGGATAGTTTGGAATCGATATTCTATCAGTGAACCGAAATCTCCATCAGGTAGGGAGAGATCTCTGACCCTTCAATAGAGACTCCATTGTGGTGGTTCCTATGAAGGTTATGAAACATTGAGGAGCAAGCTCTATGTTATGTGTTCCCACTCAGCAAAGTTTTTTGTTTTACAAAAACAGACTGGCAAATAAATGTTTTCTCCCTGCACACACGGGTCATGGCTTTGGTTTCCTATCCAGAAGCATCAGACTTTTCCTGAAGGTCCTGAACTGGAAAAAAGTTCGTTGAGACATCTTCCATATTTGAAGAGGCTGGTCTGAGGTACTTGATGGCTCAATATCCAACAGTAAACTAAACAATGGTTCCCTAGGGGGAAGATAATAGCCTGTACTTCCAAGGCAACAATAATAAAGTGGTCAAGTAAAAAATCCAAGTTTGAAAAAGACATACCATTAGTTGTTATACATATACTTACATGCACCTATATGTGCAAGGATTAGGCATATACATACATTGATGCTATCTCAACTGGAATATGTACGTCTGTACAAATAACACATACACATACAGTAGGTTCTCCAAATGAATGGCACAGTGATAGTGATAAGTGAATGTTTGTGAACAATGGTGCCCAATGTTACAATAACCTAAAAAATGTTGGCTAAAAAAACATACGATTTTTGGGTCGATTACAATGTTCTTCGGAATGGCTCCGAATAGGATTCGGGATCTCAGAATCCAGTTCGGAACCTTTGTTCCCGACCAAATTGTACACCTTTCCAACCAACTGATTACGATGCCCGGAAACCATTCGGGCTGTCCAATTTGGTTATGAAAAGCATTCCAACAGCCCGAGTCTTTCGGAGCCAAATCATACAGCTCTATGGACACGGTTTCTGAGCAAGCAATTACGATGGCCGATTCGGACAGCCGTTCCAATTCGGTCTGCCTAACATAAAACAGCTGTCGGAATCTTACTTTGGGGGCCCGTAGGAGGCCCCCTTCACCCTGAGGTCTCCAGTTGAGGCCAGTGGGTGTACCCACTGGCCCTCTCTTTCCAACCATGCACAATGTGGCAGGCACCATGGAGTGCCTGCCACAGGATGCAAGGTTTTCCCCAACCACCCCTTTATTCAATGGGAACCTGTGTTCTTGTTTGGAACACAGGCTCCCTTTGAAGCAGGGCCATAGCCAGACGTATATGTTTGGGGGCATGGCCCCATATAATGACAAGAGGTGGTTTGGGGAGGTAAAGTAATGGTTTTCTATCTACAGAATTTGTTTTAAAAAAATATTTAAATTTTTATTAATAATATAAAATAGGCATAATATATTATTGCACAATTTTGTGTATGGAATGATTCTCAAGTGTTGTGAAGGAAACGGGAGACAAATAGTTAATTTTAAAACACGCTAGTCAAAATTAGTAAAGACACATCAGTGGGTTGAGGATTTTATGAATTATTTCTTGAAACATTTATACCCAGTGTTGCAACTTAAACATGTTATGCCAATTGCGTCATACAAAACTGAAAAAGAGTTAAAGCCAGCTGTACGGGAGTATTGGGGGTTTCTCATGAGGGTTATTTATGATTGTTTGTGTACATATTGCATAATACAACATACTGTAGCAATCACATTGATCAAAATTAGATATAATTTAAATAAAGCTTTACGATGGATTTGGGATTCCTTGCCCAACCTTTTCAGCAGAATGATGGCAAATAACACATGGTTCAACAATACAGGTAAAAACAGGATTTTATTAAGGATGACTTCATAGGTGGGATGGCTGTTGGTTCACTAAGCAATGATAGGGTCAATATATGTCACTAGTACATTTTAAAGCACATCTGGTCGGAAGCAACAGTTCACTGTAATTGAATTTTAAAGTGAATACAATAAAAAAAAATTAGCTCAATAAACATATAGATGTCAGCTCACCACTGTGGGACACAGAACATATGCTTGTCATATGCTTGTACCCTCTTGGCGCCCGACAATAATGCTGCGAAAATCTGACTCTGACCAACTATTTCCAGTTCTGGATCAGCTTTAGAAATCTTTGCCAATGTGTTCAAATGACCAAATTATACGCCTGTCCCTTACAAAAATGAAAACTTTGAGTGTAAATACACACAAAAGCCTGTGTACTTAAATGCACACTCCTTGTAGACTGATTATTTCTATGCATTCAGAGCATTATGTCCCTAATTTTAGCTCACCTATGCCCTGAAGGATTTGAAGGACAACAACAAAATGTACTCCCTCCCAAATACACATCTTATGGGCTCAGGATATAGCAAACATCCATGCAGAATGGCAGATGGCATAAAGATTCAACAGAGCAAGGCAGTCTTTGGAGAGCAGTGAAAATAGCAATTCTGTGAACCCAGAATGTTGGAGCAGTGGTGGCTGTGGATGTTTTATAGTGGTGAGGCATATATGCCTGCCCTAAACTGCACTGAGCAATCAAGCACAGCTTGTAAACCTCAGTTCCTCCATACTATTTAGAGGAGTGGTTATACCAGATAATCTTTTTGAATAGTGGGAAAATAATAATGTCAGGAATCTCAAAATCTTATGTATACACAGCAAAGCCACATATTTTGTACAGTGTTATTCCTTAGGTCACAAGAAGAAGGTTTGAAGAAAGCACTACCAACAAAACAAAGATCAACTGGTACCTGCTCTTGCTCCTAAAGAAAAAGAAACAGTTTCTTTCAGAAAGTGGCTTTAGAACTGCTGTTCAAGCACTTGCACTGCTGCATCTCAATGGTGGAAACTCCCTGTTTTATCGCCTATGAAACTCCACATCGGCACTCCTTAAGGCATTCTACATGCCACCGCCTGTCTCATCCGGGGCCTGAAGAAATAAGATCACATCCACTCCATCCTGAGGGAAATTCATTGACTCCTATTGAAGCTGGCCTCATCTCTAAAACTAGCAGCATCATGTTCAAAGTCATCACGACCAACGCTCCACTTATCTTGCAGACCAGTTCACAATCTCTGATGGGTGTGTTCAGACCCAGCCATGACACCATCAGAATGCAGACTAGGAAGTGTAGAAAAGTAAACACAAGGCAGCAGCCTTTCCCCGTTATGCACCCAAGATCTAGAGTAGCATCCATGCATACCTTAGGACATCACCAACTCTGATCCGCTTTAGGAAACAGCTGAAGACTTGCCTCTTATAAGAACATTGATTCACAATGCATTACCCATCCACAATCCTGCTACCTCTACTATCATTTGTTGACTTTATTATTATCTTTTATCCTGGCCAGTGCTCTGCTAAAACTGTCTTGGTTCGTGCTATAGAAGTACAATGTACAAACATACATACATACAGTTTACACCAATCATTCAACCTATGTTCTCAGATTACAGTAGTGAGTGTCATTTAAATATCAGCTTTCAATTGATTGTCAAAAATGTAAAACGTTTGTCCCAATCCTCCGTTTTACAGTTTCTAAGGAATATGCACTCTTTTGTTATTGAATTCATGCTTTTCATTTTATTAGAATACACTCAATCACTTGAAACAAAGCTTATCCGCGTTATTAAATGTTTCACTTTTAGCAAATGTATGTTTGGGTTCTCAATCTTGGTTTGTCATTTTTATCAATTACTCACATGTACTAGTGCCACACATGGATACATTATAAATTGCATGTCACTGATAATCATGTGAGGACATGGATTCACTTAATATGACAATAAACAATTATATTGTGCCAATGCTAAAATTCAAAAATGTCAGCAGGGGTAGTCACATCACACAGTTAGCCTTACACAAACTCATGCACAATCATACACACCACAATCCTCACACACACACACCCATGTTCCACCCCACACATACACTCCCACAAACACACATACACACACCGACATACACAGATCATTGAAGACATATGTATATGGAAAATATTTTATAGTTGTCTGAGGAATATAGTATTCAACATCATAATGACAGGCCCCAAACCACTGCAGAGCTTCAACTTTGTCAGAACTACTAGGGTTAGGTGGCAAGGTAATCGAAATTATGCAACAGTTTATCTAAATTATGCTACATAAAATCCAATTTTTGTGGCATGTACTCTAACAGCATTTTCATTCAGTAGTGCTAGGAATGTTTTTATAATCTACCTGGAAATTGAGCACATTATAGGGAAAATTATATAGCAAGTGCTGTAATTCCATATTTATGTGGCAATCTGTGCAGTCACAGAAGTGTTTAAAGCTACTGCCATTCACCATTGTCATTTTCCTTCTCAACAGTTTATTCATGAAAGGTAAACAGAATTTAAAAGTATTCTAATTCCAATTAAGGGCCCCATTTGACTGCGGGCGGATCGCCACCATCCGTATGGCGGTGGCGATCCGCCCGCAGAAAACCGCTGCCCGCACTGTAATCTTCCCCGCCACATTACCATGGCGGGGGGAAGCCCGGCGGACGGAAAGATCGTCCGCTGGTTTTCCGCCCGGTCGGAAAGTCGACCGGGCGGAAAAGCTGCTAACATCATGGTGGCAGTGTCTCCCAGACACTGCCATCCATATTAGCATAATGGTGGGGAAATGCCTTTCTGTGGCAGCGTTAAGGCAGGCGGAAATCACTTACGGGCCCGTTGCGGGCCCTCAGGGATTCTGGGGAGTGAGTGGTGCACAAGGGGGGGTACCTTTCAAAATACAATGTGGCAGGCACCGCGCGGTGCCTGTCACATTGTGCATTGCCATGCATGATGTGCATTTTTATCATTGCGGCGGGCGGTGCTTTCAGCACCACCCGCCGCAATGCTAAAAATGCGGGATGCGCCCGCCAGTGTGACTGGCGCATTCTACTGCCCCCACGCGACCCCCGCCCTTATGGTGAGCGGTCCCGTTTTGCGTCGAGTCCGCCCACCATCCTAATGTGCCTCTATGTGTCCCTGGTAGATCCATTTTGAATAAAAAAGCTATTTCAAGCTAAATCCCACAAACTAAACATGTAATAATAAAGACGAAGAGCAACTTAAAAATGGTCTGATGCAGCCATTTTGAGAGCCTAGCAACATTCACAAACCACTCGACCGTTCGCCTTGAGCTTTATGATGTCTACAGAACACCTTGAAGGCAATATTGGACCAAATAAAGTTACTTTTAATGTCTCACTCTCTAACTCTCTCTCTCTCTCTCTCTCTCTCTCTCTCTTTATCTCTCTAGGAATTCATTATTATCATTGTAATTTTGTGGGAAATGTTTAAAATAGTAACTGAAATACTGAACTGTGCCTGTCTGACTTTGTTCAGAACAAACATGAGAAAAAATAAGAAGTTTAGAATGTGGAATATTAAAGAAAAGACCACTCGTTCTTCTGTATGTAGAATTGACCGGAAAGATTGCTGAAGTTGGTCTCTTCACGGTTCAGCTAAAAATGGGCACTAACTGCAATTATAATGTTTAGATTTTGTCAATAAACAGACTGTTGAATGGTCAGAGCCAAAGGAATGTTGCTGTTTTCTGCAGCCAATACTGCATGATATTAGATTAAACACATTTGCCACGTATTTTGGAGCTCAAATGGTTCAAAATAAAACTGAAACATGTGCCCCACAATGCTGCATAATTATATTTTTTCTTGTTCTTCATAATTTAGATAACCTTTACACTTAAGTTAGTCATTCCTTGATTTATAATCCAAGCAGCTCTGACAATGGTGAAACGGCAGAATTGTTGTGGCTGTCCTTATGATAATGAAGCCCATATATCATAGGGAACAGTGAACTATTTTCTAGAGTTCATTGTTCCCTGTGAAATATGGATTGCATATGCTGCATTTTGTGCAATAGAACACCCCAGCATGTTATATATGTATATATTTATGTATGCTTACTGTGCAGTGACACACCTATCAGAGCTGCAGCAGGTGCAATGGCACCTTGGCCCAGTTGTTTGAGGTGCTCACTGAGCCGTGGATAATGCTATTTTACAGCTCAAACAGCAGCTAATGGGCCCATTTTCCTAGCCTGTACTAGAGCCCATGATGATGATGATCTGGCTATGCCACTATTACTGTCTTAAGGTCCTGCTCTGGTTATCTTTTGGTTCTCACTCGGTTTCTGTTTCTTGCAAGTGGGAGGGCCTATGCGATTGACAGTGTGATTGACGAGCCAAGGCCTATAAAAACAGCAAACTGACATGTTTCTACCCACACACTGAATGGTTGTCTGACATGCTAGATACTGGTAATCACACTGCAGACATGACGCATGGCCTGTAATTGGCTTTTGCTTGCTGATATACAGTGGTCTGCTAACAAGCTGCAAGCTCTGTTTTCAGGCTCCTGCAGCACCCGCCGCAATGTTAGAGATACATGATGCGACCGCCACGGTCGCGGTCACATTGTAATCACATGTGGGACTGCCGCCTTACAGGCAGCCTGTCCCAAGCCCCGCGACAATGACGGTCGGACAAAAGTCTGACCGCTATACTAATGACCCCCATAGTTGTTTAAAATATCATTTTCAATTATTGTTATGTATTTTAGTATGTATTTTAAATGTTTATGATGTTATTTTTGTTTATTTATTGTTTGTTTCATTCTATAGTAGTTGCATTTTTAGAAGGTATGACATTTAATTTAATTTAGTAAAATTTTGTGTTATTTAGTTCCGTAGTGGGTTGTGGATTTATAGGGATATAGGGTGGGGAGTAATTTAATTATAATGAACTAATGAATATTTTTTATTTAATAGATTTTTAATTTTATTAGTTGTGCTACTTACTTTTTTGTTTTGCAAATGTATTCAGCAAGGTTGTGGGGTCTATAGGGGTAAAGGGTGGGAAGTAATTAATTAATAATTAGTTGTTAATTAATATTAATTAATTAATTGATACTTATGATAACTGTTTAATTATATTTTTTAAGTCCAGGTTGTGGGGTTTATAGGGGAAGGGTGAGGAGTAAATTAATTTTAATTAATAATAATTACATGTTAAATAATATTAATTATTTAATTGTAAATACATTATCTTAATTGTCTTAATATTTTTGTTTGCTTTTAGGCGGGGTTGTGGGGTTTATAGGGGTAAAGGGTGGAAAGTTAATTAATTGTAATTATTTTAGATTTCGTTTTTAATAAATAATACTTATTTAGTTGATAATTAATTAGGTTAATTGTACAATTGTTTTTCATTTTTATTTTGGATGTGGTTTTGTAGGGATATGGGGTGGGAAGTAAATTAATTTTTAGTAAATTATTTTTGTAAAATATTATTTTGATGATTTATTATGTTAATTGTGTAAATAATTTTCTGGTAAATGTTATGATTGTCTTGTGTGTTTTATGGGTTTGTACTGTGAAAAACACATTAATTAAAATTAATTAATATTTAATTAATGATAATTGGTTTGATGATAAATATTTATATTATTAGTGTATATATATTTTGTTTTGTTTAGTTTTAGGTGCAAGTTCTGAGTTTTGTGTGGTTATAGGAAGGTAAGAAACAAATGAATGTAATAAATACATTCTTGTTATTAAATACGTTTTGAATAAAAATGTTTATTTGTAAGAAAATAATTTTTGTATTTTATTTATAATATTATTTGTAGGTATTTGTGATATTTATTTAACACTGTAGTATGTCTTTTTTAATATTAAATATATTTGTATTTTTTTATTCAACGTATTTATATATACATTTTTTTTTATAATTTCATTTTGTTCCAGATATTTTACTTGTTTCTAATGTTGCACAGACTGGAGTATAAATAGTAAATTTTTTACCCCTCCACAATCCAAAGTTTCCCTACTTTTGCACTGACTGGACTGGGAACAGTAAATATTACCCCTCCGCAATCCAACACTTTCCCTAGCATTGCACTGACTGGAGTGGGAACAGTAAAGTTTACCCCTCTCCAATCCTGCACTTTCCCTACTGTTGCACTGACTGGAGTAGGAATAATACATTTTACCCCTCCTGCAATACAACACTTTCCCTACTGTTGCACTGACTGGAGTAAGAATTTTTTAACTTTTTGTTGCTGTTAATTATACACTTTATTGTTTTATTAAGTGTAGCGCGAATAGTAAATTGTAGTATTTTGCAATGCTAAATGTTATGTCATTTCATATTTATTGTAGTTAGAATAGTAAATCTTATTTTTGTGTGATGTAAAAATATCTGTTGCTGTTGTGTTGGTGGGAGTAATTATTTTTATATTTGTTTATTATAAAAATGTATTCTTTTTAATTTAGTTGGAAAATTACATGTATTTGTTTTAATTTGTAATAATTTATTTTATATTGTAATTTATATAACTATGTGTTTGATTTATTGTAATAATAATATTTATACTGTACAATACTTTTGTTTGTAACTTATTCTCAATTAAATTGTAAAATATGTGTGTTGTTAAATTAAATTGATTCCCTTTTTTAATATTCTATGTTCTTGGTATATTTCAATATGTTTATATACATTTTTGATAATATGTTATTTATGATTTTCCAAATTGTAATATTAATTAAAATATTACTTTTCATATATATGTATATGTGTGTGTGTGTGTACATTTTTTAAAGGAAGTTTATTTGTTGTATTTGTTAAAATATGCATTTAATATATTTTTATTTGAATATTTTAAATTATATATATTTTAAAATTGACATTTAATACAACTTTGTTTATGTAAATGATATTTTTTTTCTGATCATTTTGTACTAACCTTTTAAAGTATAGGGAGTCGATATTTTTGTATCCTATATTTTTCTGTTTATATTTTTTACATCTATATTTTCGTGGTCGATATTCTGTCAGTGAACCGTGAGCATTAAGTGCCTTAGAGTGGAGATGGGGTAGAGTGTAATAGCGTACAGTGGAGTGGTATAGAGTGGAGAGGTGTAGAGTGGAACGGCATAAAGTGAAGTGAGGTAGATAGTAGTGGCATACAGTGGAAAACCATAGAGTGGAGTGGCATACAGTGGAGTGGAGTGCAGCGGAGTTGGTTAGAGTTGCATATCGTAGAGTTGAGTGGTGTAGAGTTTAGTTGCGTACAGTGGAAAAGCTTAACGGGGAAGGGCAGAGAGTATAGTAGAGTACAATGGAGTGGTGGAGAGTGGAGTAGCTTACAGTGGAGTGGCGTACAGTGGAATAGTATTACAGTGTACAGTTCTAGAGTGGATTGGCATTGAGTGGAGAGGTGTACAGTGGAGTGGCGAAGAGTGGACTGCTGTAGAGTGAAGTGGAGTAGAGCGTAATAGCGTACAGTGTAATAGCTAATAGTGGAGTGACATACAGTCGACTGAGCTAAAGTGTAGTAGCATGAGGTACAATAGCATTAAGTGGAGTAGCGTGGACTTGACTAGCATATAGTGGAGGGACGTACGGTCGAGTGGCATAGATTGGATTGGCATAGAGTGCAATAGCATAGAGTGGAGTGGCGCAAAGTGGAGTTGCAAACAGTAGAATAACGTAAACTGATGTAGCATAAACTGGAGTAGTGTACAGTGGAGCAATATAGATTGGAGTGGTGTAGAGTGGCATAGTGTGGAATTGAGTGGGTAGACTATAGTGGTGTAGAGTGGAATGCCATAGAGTGGAAGTGCATACTGTGAAATAGTGTTTAATGGAGTACCGTGGAGTGGGATGGCATTGAGTGGAATAGCTTGGAATGGTGTGGTGTACAGTAGAGTTGAGAACAGTGTAATGGAATAATCTGGAGTAGCATATAGTGTAGTGGCATACAGTGTAGTGGCATACGGTAGAGTGGCACACAGTGGAGTGGGATACAGTGGAATAGCGTATAGTGGAGTGGTGTAGAATGCAGTGGCATAGAGTGTTGAACAGTGGAATAGCGAATAGTGCAGTGGCATACAGTGGAATAGCAAACAGTGCACCATCGGTGGCTCCTCGACTAAGGTGGAATAGCGTTGCTCAACCAGTGCAAATTAAAAAATGTAATGATAATAACAGAGCGTTATTATCATTTTATTTTTTTTATTGGAGTTGCCGGCAGGTTAGGGTGGGACGGGGCTGGGCTCCCTGCGTCCCAGGGAGGAGCGGCTTCTGCTGCACCTGAAGTGCACATGACTGTTTGGCCGGCCGTCTCGGACCAGCCAAACAGTCATGCTCACTTTGTATGTTCTACATCCAGGCTGCATTACAGCCTTCGTGGAGGACATGCCATAGCTTCCACTTCCTCTCTGAGCACCGAACCACGGAGCCCAGACCAATTACAATGCTGCAAACAGCAGCATCGTGATTGGCTAGGGAAGTCTTGAAGCCTGGGTGCTTCCTGTTCATGCTGATGAGAGGTGGCAGCTGGCAGCGGCAACCAGAATGTACGTTTTTGGAAAAAATTATATACTACCCCCCTCACCTTCCCCTGCCATCCCCTGACACTCTCCCCTACCAGCCGCTAGTGCAGTACAGAAGTGTAGAGTGGAGTGGTAGAGTAGAATAGCCTATAGTGGAGTGGCATAGAGTACAGTGGAGCTGTGTAGAGTGGAGTGTTTTAAGGTGGAGTGGCATACAATGGAATAGCATATAGTGGAGTGTTGAAGAGAGGAGTGGCATGAAGTGGAGTGGCGTATAGTGATATAACATCTTAGGTGCATAAAAACCACTGAAATTCACCTGTTATACTTAACTCAAGTAACTATAACTTGTGCCTTTGCATTGCACAGCAATGCCATCCATTATGTCATTTCAATTGCATCAGTGATATTACGAATAAGCAGTATATTAATGGTAGCCATTGTAATTACATAGATAGACAGATATACCTACATTCCTGCTGAACATGCCTACAACTCTTACATACAGCGCTAGCTAGAAAAAAAGCTTCAGGTCTTGGGCTATGTTCGACCATCTTCTGAAGTGAAATGCTGGAAGTCTTTGTTTTCTCTAATGGGTGCCAGTCTGAGTCTAAGGAAAGGTTTCATTTGAGATGTTTTGATCTGCAAACGCCCTCTGCCAGGGTAATGCTTTGATCGAACGAGTTGCAGATCAATTTTTACATGAGTACCCGCTGTGGGGTCATCGGAATCAGAGGTCATATAATGTTAATTTAGGTGATGTCATCAAGGTCGGGTGTCAGATGATATCTCTTCCTGTGATACTGTCAGCGTTGCTAATCAGGAAACTAACCGACTTGACAATGGTTACCTAGTTTCCAAATTTGGGAACTCCGAGAGTAGGACAATGTAGCACACAGAAAGCATCAAGAAACATAAACAAGAACAGAATGCCCAATGTTCAGGATGCGAAGGTCGACTAAAGAAGAATTGTGAGCGATTTCATTTCGCGATTCACATTTCATCGTGTTAAAATGAACACAGCAAATCGTTCAAATCCGTGAAACATTCAACACACTGTAGAGCAATCTATTGAACGACACGTATTTCTTTGAGCAAGAAAATACCTCGAACCCTTTTGGCTAGCATATGACACAATTGCTAGAGAATCAACTTTTGAGCAACAGTGTAAATCAAGTTCTCTTGAAATGTCACAGCATTCACGCATTTTTGTGCATATTAAAAAATCTGTTAAATGAGCAAATGAATTCTGAATACTTAATGCATGTGAACTCAAAATGTGTCTTGCACAATATTGGCTCTCGTGGGGCTTTGGCTTTTTAATATCAATTTACTATTCAATGTTTAGCTGGTGTTTTATGATTGATGGTCCCAGCGAAAAGTTAATAATGTGCTGTAAAATGTTTATTATAATGGTTTGGTTATTTATTGTGCTCAAATATGTGCTGTTTATTTATATGTACTTGTAGTCTAAATAAACATGGATTTTGAAAAGAAGCAGGAAATATAGCGACCCCTCCCGACCATTCGTTTAATTCATTTTGACTAGTAGGGAGAATGTGCCTAAACTCAACCTGGGCTAATGTGGCAGGGCTGTGATTGTTACTGTACCCTCTCAAGACCCAGGCTGACACTTAGGATCTTCTGGAAGCCCGGCTACTGTGTAACTTTCGAAGAATTGAATGCTGTTCTGTTCGATATGTGACAATACAGACTAAGGGCAAGAATTATGAAGATTTGTGCAGCCCAATATTGGGGCATATTATCAAGGGGGGTGATAGGCACTTTTCGCCGGTTTAGCGGCCGTTTTCGGCTGCTAAGCGGCGAAAATTCTATCGCCCTATTATCAAGCTGTCGCTAACAGCAGTTAGCGATAGCTTGAAGGCGATAGCGAGCGGTTTGGGGCCCGCTTTGCATGTCAGCGATATTTATCGCTAATGACATGCAAAGTGGGCGTACCCAACCCGTTAGCGACTGAAAGCAGTCGATAACGTCGCTATCGCCTATTAACAAGGCTGGCGTAGCGATGGAAATATTCCCGCTGTCGCCAAAAACTAACGCCTGCTCTGACCAGTTCTTAGCCATGTTATCCAATGGGAGGTGGATAACATGGCTAAGAGCATTTCATCGCTAATGCGAGAATATCGCTATATTCTCAGCGATATTCTCGCATTACGCCGCTATTGCTGGATATTTTAGCGCAATGGAGAAAAACGTTGCTAATAGCATGTTTTCTCCGCTAAAATATCCAGCGATAGGCAGAGATAAAAAAAAAGTCGCTAGTTGTTGGTAATATGCCCCCTTGTGTGGAAATCTCCAGTGATGTGTTGTGCGAATCTCCAAACTGATGAACAATAGCGTGGGGCACATTATTTACAGGGTGCGATAAGTAGCACCTATAAGCACCTTCGACGATTTTATTGCCTAAAATGGAGCATAACATGGGGTGACCAGAATTTTAAAGTAAAAAACTGGGACATTTCACTAAAATAGAATAAGGACTACAATTTTACTTAAGGGAACGGAGAGAATGACAGCCTCCTCAACAGAGAATTACAGAACAGGAGGCTAGTACATACATAAAATGTACTTTTTTTTAACCCAGTAGCTTCCCTGGTAATTAAATTGCTTTCTTGAAACAACTGATCACTATCCCTGCGTTGTACAACATAAAAAAGCACCTCCCACCGTTTTCAGTCAACCCGCTCTAAAATCCGGGACAGGAGCTGAATTTCCTGAAATCTGCTGGGACAGCTGGTGAAAAACCGGTACCGTCCAGGCAAATCAGGGACGCCTGGTCACCCTACAAAACATGCATATTCTGGTGCTTACTGCACCAAAATCTGCAAGTCCCCGTGTGTTTCGTGTATTTTCCTCTCGATTAATATCTGTATCTGGAGATGTGATTTTTATCACAAAACGAATAAATTCGATATGTGCGGCAATAGGAGTTATCGCACATATCTGAATTTATCAGCCTTAGGATCTCGAAGTCTGGCAGAAATAACATTTGACCTCAAGAAAGAAGAAGAAAATAAAAGTAGCGAAGGAAGTAAGAGGGAGGGAGGGTTGGATGGATGGTTTGGTTGGTGGTTTTGGGTTTCAGAAACCCACTACCCTGTTCCTCTGAAGAACCAGAGCACAAGGCTGCATCTCCCTGAGCACTGGGCAACAAAGTTACCCCTTCAACACAATATGATTTCTTAATTGTGGCATAGTCCAGCGGTTCATAACCTTTTGATGTCTGTGGGTCCCCACTGAACCTTTACTAGAAGCCGGGGACAACTAAATAAAAATAGAGAAACAAATATATGTCAAAACAAATAAACAAATTCCGAAATATTTTATTTAATTTTCAAAAAAATATGAAAACATCAAAATTTTGTTTTTAATAGGAAGGTTTGAGTTTTTCATAATTTTGTTTTATGTCTACAAGGCAAACTGATATAGTAGACGCCAGCATATCACTTTGTCATTTGTGATCCTAACACATGCTCTCTATTTGTCAGCACATAAAAGTGCTGCTTCAGTCCATCATTTATTAGGTCTCGCCTGTCGATGCGCATGCGCATCGAGCAAGGCGAGAGTATTGCGAGTTATCTACTCTTTATCCACACTGCAAGGAATCGTGGCGATTCCTTGCAGTGCCCGTGACTTTTAAGCTCAATGCGCATGCGCATTGAGCTTAAAAGCGCGTGCACGTCCGTCTTTGTTTACCCGCTCCGCCCCCTCCCCTTCCCGCCGTGTCGCATTTCTCCTCCCCCCTCCCCTCCGGCTTGTTTGTTTATTTGACCCGCTCCGCCCCCTCCCCTTCCCACCGTGTCGCATTTCTCCTCCCCCCTCCCCTCTCTTCCCTCCGTTTTGTTAAAGTCCGTCGCTATGCTACTTGCCCTATCCAAATGGCTCTGAAGTGCCAGACAGCGGAACAACTTGAATTAGTCACTGACAAAGTCGCGCACCACTCGTGGGACTCTGGTCTTCAGAAGGCACAACATTAACTTGCTTTCTGACTACCGGATTCCCGTTTTTCTTCCCCGTAATCTCTCCTTGCTGGAAGTGGGGATTTAATGCAGTTGACTTCAAGAACCCACCCCTTCCCCCCCCCCCCCACACACACACACACACACACCATACACACACACACTCACGTGTGCTACAGGGACTCTGTAAGTACTGAAACATGTTGGGTGGGTACAAAAGGCATTTAACTGCTGCTTACGATTCTGTGGGATATTTTGTTTACAACTGCATTTAAACAACGCAAATGTTGCGTAAATCTACCTACTTTGTGTACTTTCTATGTGCAAGCAACATTAACAAAGGCTCTGGACTGTACCCGATGATCGCGACCCATGGCAAGCCTCTCTGGAGGCGGAGATTTAATTCAATTGACTGCATGTTTAGGATTCCCTCTCCCATCGCACTAACCCGCTTTAAATTTCAAGGACTTAATCGGAAAGAGGTGTACAACTGCTGTTTGTCCTCTATTAGCTAGGACGAGCGAGGTAATGCTGTTCTTTTCATGTTAACATTTTAAACCAGCATTTTCCAAAACAGCTGTGATCTTACAGTAAATGCTGACGTGCTTTCCCAACTTTTACGATACCGCCCTGCTTTGTGTAACTTTTTATATTTTTATCACTGTGTACATGCTTGCAAATCTGGGACACAAACAATACACATGTCGCAATGCTAACACTGTAACCAAAAGGAACATTTCTATTTACCTAATTAGGATGTTTTTTTAATATTAAATATCGATAACAGTAATCAAATAAACACGACGTAAAGTCCAAACAGGCTGCTCCTATTCTCTCCGCCCTCCCTCTTCTGAAGCAGTGGACTTGTTTTATTGTAGCTGTTTTGCACCCCTCCCCCGCACTTAGGCTTCGGCTGCCAAACTCTAAAAAAACAGCCCCCCTCGGCCTGTAAGTGTTAGGCGGTGGAAAAACAAATTTAACCCAGTCTTGTAGCTTCGGCTGTATAAACTTGCAAACGGGCACGTGTAGGGAAATTACTTCACGGTAGATAATGGTTACAATATTTAACTTAGTGATTGTTAACTATGTTTCTCTACGAAATATTATACTGCACATGTACTCATTTTAGTGTAGGCAAGCTACAAATAGCAATAGTCCTATGCAAATATTAACACAGCTGCAGACAAGGTACTTATATTATTGCTTTATAAAAGGTTGTTTAAAGTTTCATTTTGTAAATTGTTACATGATCTGACTAGTCTCAGAGGGCGAAGTAAACATAAGTTACAACACTGTCAGTGTTGTGAAAGTCAGAAGCATGCACTGCCCACTTTCGATTGGCAGTTGGTCCAGGGGTAATTCCATGTCTGCAGCATAAGCAATTTGTGTGTAAAACATGAGTGTGCTCCGCCCCCTCCCCTTCCCGCCGTGTCGCATTGTTTATGGCTTTTTTGATTTGTAATTCTTTAGCATTGGCTACAAGAAATAAAAATGCTAAAGATTTACAACAAAAAACCCATAAACAATTCTAAAAGCACTAACTCTAATGCTGCGAGACCTATTGCATTTCCAATGCTTGTACTAGAGTACGTTTGCTCTACCTGCTGTGCTCCCAGGAATCAAGATGAGGATACCAACTTCATTTTTAGCTTCCACTTTCAATTTTCAGTTTTGCTTTTCTATATACATGTACTTTGTTAATCTGCTAATGTTCTTTAATTTTTTTAACAGTTGTGGACCCCCCGGTAAGTGTCACAGCTACAGGTTGAGAGACAAAGGGCCATATGTACGACGAAGTAGCGGAGCGTGTCTATAGCCTCCTGGGCTTAATGACATGCTCCGCCACTTCAGAAATGCAAGGCTGCACCATATTTACAAGAATGTGGTGCAGCCTTGGGTTTCCCTCTGTGATGGTGCTAAGTTTCACAACTTAGCACCAACGCAGGCACACTTGCACCAGAGTGCAAGGGTGTCATTGTGCAGGGGACGATTGGCTATATGTAGGAAGGTGTCCCTTCCTACACATAAACAATCCTAAAATGCCATTTCATAACTTTCATGGGTGCTGCTTCATGCAGCACTCATGAAAGTTACAAAATGGCATTTTTATAAAGGTTTGTTTATGTATAAGAAGGGACACCTTCCTGTACATAAAAACAAACAATGGCATTTTGCTTTTTCCATGTGTGCACAAGGCAGCACACATGGAAAAAGCAAAAATAAGGAGAAATAATGCATTTCTCCTCGTTTCACCACCTTAAGACCAGGATTTTCCTTGTCGTAATTTTGGCGCTGCCTCCTATGTACGCCACCCTTGTACATAGGGAGCAGCATCAAATACAGTGGGTGTTGCGGTGGAACGCCCTCCACAACACCCACTGAACGCCCCTTTCACGCTAAACATAGCGTGAAAGGGTGCCTTATGTACAAAGCAGCGTTAAACCACCTTAAGTGGCTTAATGCTGCCTTGTACATAAGGCAAGGCCCCTATCGTCACAGGAACGTCACAAAAAGTGACGTTCCCATGGCGATAGGGGTTTGTACATACGCCTCAAAGTTTTAGTCTAACATGTGGGTTGAGAAGGGCAGGGTCTACCTTGTTGCTTAGTAGCAGAATTTGCACGGAACTTCATTTTTTACTGGTGCCCCTTCAATTATAAAGAAATAATTTAGTTTCAATTTTAAATGATTCCTAAATCGTGGTCAAGTTCTGTGGTTTGTAACCTTTTGACTTCTGTGAAGCCCAACCGAATCACCACTAGAAACCAGGGTCAAATAAACAAAAATAGAGAGGGAAGGATATGTCAAACAAATAAATTGTTAAATACTTTATTTAGTTCACAAAAAAACATATGTGAACATCCAAATGGGAATTTTAATAGGAAGCTTGGAGCTTTTCAAAATGTTGTTTTATTTCTACAAGACAAAATGATATGTTAGACTCCAGCATATCACTTTATCTTTTTTGGTCCTAAGTATACTTTCTTTTTATTGTCACATGAAAGTGCTTTTTAAACCTTGGGGGCCTCATTTATGAGGTTTTGCCGTAGGGAAGCACAGCAGGCCTTCCTGCTGCGCTTCCCTATGGCAAAAGAAAAGGGCAGGAATGCACCGTATCTATAAGATACGGCGCATTCTTGTCCTTTTCCCCTGCGCCGGCGCACAATGGGCTGCCTGCTCCAACGCAGGCACCTTTGCACAATGGTGCAAGGATGCCTGCGTTGCGGGGATGATTATTTTTGTACAGGAAGGGAAACCTTTCTGTACAAAAATAATCACAAGAGGCTGTTTTACTCTTTCTATGTGTGCTGCAGAATGCACAAAAAGTGACGTTCCGATGGCTCAAAGGGCCTCATAAATGAGGCCCATAGTTTATAGGAGATATTGTATGCTCTACTTGCTCTGCTCCAGGAATCAAGATGATGATACCAACTTAATTTTTACTTTCCAATATCAATTTTTATTTATTATGTGTATGTACTTTGTTAATAGTTCATTTAGTCTGTCTAGTGAGTTCACAACACTATGTACAGAGGTGCAAAAGTCAGATTACGTTTTGGGTGGTGCAGAAATTATAACTTTAGGTTATAGCTATAACTTTTGAATTTCCAATATTTATGTAGGTTAAGTTGTTTTTGTATACAAATAAATTATCAAACTTTCCTAACTATAACTTATCCTCAACCTTTGTTTTTTTTCATTGAATTCCTCTGTTTGTTATTTTTTTAATTGGTTTCCAATCGCACAATGTTCTTTATTTTGGTATTAATTATTTCATTTTTTTTTTCAACATTTCAATAGTATTAGGATACGCTCCCAATAATGTCGTGTAGCGTAGAGCGCAGTGATGCAAAGTAGAGTACAGTGGTGTAGAGTGCAGTGGCATAGAGTAGAGTGATGCAGGGTAGAAGAGATTGGTATAAAGTGCACTGAAGTAGAGTGGTGCAGAGTAGAGTGTGGTGGTGTAGAGTTCAATGGCACAGAGTGCAGTGGCTTAAAATGCAGTGGTGTAGCATGCAGTGGCATAGAGTAGAGTGGTGCTGAGTACAAAGTACATTGGAGTGGCATAGAGTGTAGTGGTGTAGAGTGCAGAGTGAAAGGCGTAGAGTGTAGTGGCATACAGTAGAGCAGTGCAGAGAAGAGCGGAGTGCAGTAGAGTGCAGTTGGGTAGAGTGCAGAGATGTAGAGTAGAGTGGTGAAGAGTACAGTAGAGTAGCATAGAGGGGTGCAGAGCAGTGTGCAGTAGCATTCAGTGCACCGGCATAGAGTAGTTGGTGCAGAGTACAGTAGAGTGGCATAGACTGCAGTGGCATACAGGGCAGTGGTGCAGAGTAGAGTGGTGTAGAGTGCAGTGGTGTAGAGTAGAGCAGAGTAGTATAGAGTACAGTGGTGTAGAGTAGAGCAGAATAGTATAGAGTGCAGTGGTGTATAGTGGAGTAGAGTGGTGTGGCATGAACTGAAGCGGGGTAGACTGAAGTAGGATAGAGTACAGTGGAATGGAGTAGAGTGGCACAGAGTAGAGTAGCACAGTGTATGGTAGATTGGCATTGTTTTGAGTGGATAGAGTGACAAAGAGTGAACTGTGTGGAGGGGAGTGGCATAGAAAAGAGTGGCCTACTGTGGAGTGGCATGGAGTGGCATTGAGTGGCATACAGTAGAGTGGATTGCACTCCAATAGAGTAAAGTGGAGTGGCATAGAGTACAGTGGTATAGAGTGCAGTGGCGTAGGGTAGAGTAGAGTAGTGGAGAGTGGTGGAGAGTAGAGCAAAGTGGTGTAGAATTGAGTGGTAAGAGTAGAGTGGTGTACTGGAGTAGTGTGTACTGGAGTACAGTGGTACAGAGTGGCGTACACTTCAGTCGTGTACAGTAGAGTGGTGTACATTGCAGTGGCGTAGAGTGCAGTGGCATGCAGTGCAGTGGCGAAGGGTACAGTAGTGCAGAGTAGAGTGGCACAGAGTGCAATGACAAAGAGTGCAGTGGCATTGTTTGCAGTGGCATAGGGTGCAGAGTACATTAGAGTGGGGTAGAGTGCAGTGGTATAGAATAGAGTTTAGTGGGATAGATTGCATAGAGTAGAGGGGTGCAGAGTAGAGTACAATTGTGTAGATTGCAGTGGCAAAGAGTAGAGTGCAGTGCGATAGAGCGCAGTGGCGTAGAATCCAGTGGTGCACTGTATAGCGGTGCCAGGCAGAGTGACTCAGATTGCAGTGGTGCAAGATAGAGTGGCACAGAGCACAGTGTGCAGTGGTGCAGAGTAGAGTGAAGTGTCATGGAGTTTAGTAATACAGAGTAGAGTGGTGCAGAGTAGAGTAGAGTGGTTTGGAGTGCAGTGGTGTAGGGTACAGTACTGTGGTGTAGAGTTGAGTAGAGTGGCATGTAGTGCAGTTGCATAGGCTAGAGAGCAATGGTGTAGAGTGCAGTTGTGTAGAGTGCAGTGGCATAGAGTTAGGGTGACCAGATTCTCAAAACAGAAAACGGGGACAGGTCATAGACATAGAAGTAGGACTATGGTTTGCAGTAACCTGCGACATAAAAGTAGGACAAGTTGACAGCTGTCATAGACATAGAAAAAGGACTACAATGACAGCTCCCTCCACAGACCAAGATGAAGCATTACAGACGACAAATCAGAGGTCTTTTATTACTACTTGCAAGTCCCTTTGTGACTACCAAAATTCATAAACTTAGACTTTTGGTCTAAGGTTACCATTGTGAATTATTCCCAAAGTACTGACGCTGTTAAGACCAAGTACAAATCAGCTTGAAGTACATATTGTCACTGAACTCTAGCACTAAGCAGTGAGCCCGCTCCTGTGGACCTCCCCATTCTGCTGGCTTACAAGGCCAAACTCAAGTTGAATTTGGGCAGGAGAGGTGTGGCGAGGCAAACGGAAGGGCTGCCTTATAGTTCTTAAGAATGTACAGAATGAGTGACTCCATTGTATTGCCTCTTGGCCACACACACACACGAGTCACACCCACACACAGACTTGCACATAGCGGCCATCAGTGAAACGTACACACAACATGCATGGCACAGCACCATTCACAGACCGGCTGATGTAACATGATTTCTCTGTGCTGGCCTAGATGCTCACTTGACACTGCTTACTAATGCCACTACACATGATCTATCATCTCCCACATAATTTCTTATTAGTAGCCCAAGGCTGCCGACAGCGCTGGATCTGATCAAGTAAGTGTGTGCATCAGAGGGCCCGAGGCTGGCTTGCCCAAAATGCAAGGGGAGGCGTGCTCCAGTCTGCCTCGGTCAGTTTTCACTTGACTTCACTGTGGCGCTCCAACAGTCCAACTGTGCTTTAGTTGGATGATAATAGGAAATTAAATTAAGAGCTTACAAGATGCTTGTAGGTGTCTCTCGAAGGTGGTGCCCGTGTTTGTTAAGGCGGCTGATACCCAGATGTATACCTTTGGTACATGACTGCTAGCTAAACTGTAGATGAAGTGCATTAAAAACACACTAATTATTGGAGCATGTGGGTGGAAAATAGAGCAGGACGTTTATTTTGTATATTAACCATTTTGTGCTGAGCGGCCTCAAGTTGAACAGGCCATTCCTTAAAGAACTTTGAAACAAATGTCTAAGTGTTGCGAAAGATTCGTTTTTAAAATTATAAACACTACAGCGCACTAGCAGTTGGCTATACTTGAGACTTCACTGCGCCTCCAGGTGCTTTGCTGCAGCTGAAACATTTTTTGTTGCTCAAATTTTATTTAATGTAATTTATTTTCCTCTCTTCATTGCTTGATTTTGCTCGCTAAAAAGTGTCGCTCGTAGTCCTTCAAATGTCACTCATAATTACATTGAAAATATGAAAATGTCACACATAGCAATATAAAACCTTGGTAGCCATGGCTGCTTAGTCCTGTTCGCTAAGGACTGCCGTCTGATTTTCGGAACATGAGTGTTTGCAAAGTCTAATTCGGCCGGGACATTTCAGATGAAGATATTAAACAACATTAGGGCAAGCATTTAACCCTGTTTCAAGTCATTTATACCTTCCTGGATATGCAGTTTCCATCACCAAGTTTGATCCTAACCCGTAGGGGCGCAGCATTGTACAAAGAGAAGGGAAATCCTGAGAGAAAGGGTCTCTCTTCAAAGGATTTCCCTTCCTGATACAACGTCGCTCAGCACACCTAAGTGACATCACGTTAAGAAAAGAGAGCATGCGAGCGTCTGCTCAACCGAAACACCAATAAAAAACCGGGAAATTTCTATGTTTACCCCGGACACTGTTTAAAAACCCGGACATTTCACTGACTTGGAGAAAAGTGTCGGGACACCGGGACACTTCTCCAAAAACGGGGACCGTCCGGGGAAAACCGGGACGTCTGGTCACCCTACATAGAGTACAGTAGTGATGAGTAGAGAGGTGCAGAGTGCAATGGTGTAGAATTGGGTGGTGCAGAGTAGACTGGCATAGAATGCATTAGTGTAGAGTGTTGCAGAGTACAGTGGTGCATCGTGCAGTGGCATATAGTGGTGCAGAGTATAGTGCAGTAGCATACACAGCAGTGGCACAGAGTGCAGTAATGTAAAGTAGAGTGGTGCAGACTAGAGTGCAGTGGTGTAGAGGGGTGCAGAGTAGAGTGCAGTGACGTAGATGAGTAGAGTGCAGGGGCATAGAATAAAGTGGTGCAGAGTAGATTAGAGTGTGTAGAGTGCATTAGCATAAAGTGCAGTGGTGCAAAGTAGAGTAAAGTGACTTAGAGTTCATAAAGAGCAGTGGTGCATGGAAGAGTAGAGAGGCATAGAGTGCAGTGGCATAGTGTAGAGTGGTGGAGAGGAGAGCAGAGTGGCGCAGAAAGCAGTGGCATAGAGTGCTGTGGCGAAGACCGCAGTGGCATAGGAGTACAGTGGTATTGTTGGTAGAAGAACTCACAACTTTTCATGACTCTCTTAATTTTTTTTGTAACATTTCGAAAGTACCACAGTGCTTTCTCTTTACTTTCGAGAACATACAGTGGTGTTTTGTAAATTATTTTTAAAACATAAATCAAAAATAATTTTCCCTCTTGCTAAACTGCCTCATGTCTTCCTATACATTTCAAAACCACTAATAAAATAGATTTCACATTAAAACCAGAACAAAGACAAAGCGTGGTCTAAACAATATGGCTGGCCATTTATTTTGCAAGTGCTTTCATTAAACAATGGTATTGGGTTTCATCATCGCCAGGTACTGTGGTATACCACAATGGGACTGGAGTATACCATGGCCCAATATTTCAATATGTATTTTGTCTCTTATACCTTAAAAATGACTGAACCAATGCAGATCAAATTTAAAAAAAGGATAGTTTCCACATTATAATCTATATTCCTACCAAATTTCATGTTAACCCGTTCAGCCATTCTGCTGCTACGTTTTTCAAGATAATCTATGGAAAATGCATTGGTGGAAAAATGTGTTTTGGGACCCCCCGCCCCTTTTCTTTGCAGCACACTTAACTAATCACGATGAAACTTTGCATCATCAGCTAATGTAGAAAAAAAATAGGTCTGCAAAGTTTCCTGGAGATTCATCAAATGGCGACAAAGTAATTAGCAAGCACAAATCTGAGGACCTCCTATCTCTGGAAATCCTAACTATCACCACTCTGTAAGATATATGTGTGTGGTGGTCTCGACTGTGCAGTTATAGTTTGGACCTAGTTACCATTTCACAGCATTTTTTGGTTTGCGAATAATTTTGAAAATCTTCATGAAAGTTTTTTTAAAAAGTTCATCTTCCGAGCTCATTCCTTGAAAGTTTTTGGGAGATCCATCAAGCGGTGGCCGAGAAAAAATGGGGAGGTCCCTAAAGGCAATTTCCCCATGCAATTTTCCATAGGAAATGGCTGAACAGAATTACAACAAATTTGTCAGAAAGCTAGATCGTGCTTCAGAAAGTGTGTCTTTGTGATATGGTGTAAATCCCATTAGTTGTTTTTGAGAAATTAACTTTGTAAACCTGGAAGGTTGGGGTCACGGGAGGCTCATCACAGCGTGGGTCAAATATTGCAGCCACACCATTGCATGGGTCAAAAATTGCAGTCACATCACCAATAGCATTCTGTTAAAAATCAGTACCTTACAGACACTGATAAATATTGCTGCATCCAGTGCCAGTCGCTCTCCTGGATACTATTCTGCCTCCTGCCTCCCTAAGTTGACCCTTTCCACTCACCATGTTCTGCACAATATACCTCCCAAACCATGCCTCATTTAATATCACCAACATCACTAATAGCTCACGTTGAGTGGTCATAGGAGAAACAATATATTAGGTTGAAACGTATATGTTGTACTTTGCTGTTTTCATTAAAAGACCCATATGTAAGGCCTTGCGGTCTAATATACACTCTGGTATCTACCAACAGAGGTAGTATGTGGCAGAGCAATAAAATGCATCAACTGGGAAAGGAATATATAAAATGCATGCAATCAGATCCTTTTGCAGCTGGTCTTGTGCAAATTTGCACTCTGGTGATCTCCAAACAACCAGTTAAATTCAATCACTGGAAAAGGAAATAGGTCTTTCCTTTGTGACTTATTGGATTTGCCAATGCATTTGGGCGATGCTGTGATGCAGTGGCGAAACAAAATAAACCAAAAGGAACAATCATTGGCAAAACCAATATTGTTTGCCTCAGCAAGAGCTATTGCCTTTGCCAATGTCTTTTAGCTTAGTTGTACAGCAGCTTGGAATGGAGTAGAGGAGAGTGAATTGGAGTGGAGTGGAATAGCGTAGAGCAGTGTGGATAGGCATAGATTGGAAAGGCAAAGAGTGGAGTAGAGTAGAGCGGCTTGGAGTGGCGTAAAGTAGCTTGGAGTGACATAGAGTGGTGTGAAGAAGAGTGAAGTGGAGTAGTGTTAAATGGAGAAGAGTGGTGTGGAGTGAATTGATGTATAGTGGTGTACAGTAGAGTTGATCTGCGTAGAGTGGGGTGGTGTTGAGTAGAGTGGCATTGTGTGAAGTGGAGTGAGGTAGAGTGGCGTAGAGTGGCACGGTGGAGTAAAGTGGCATGCTGTAGAATAGAGTGGCATAGAAACGAGTGGCATAGAGTGGCGTGGAGTGGCATAGCGCAGGGTGGAGTGACATGGAGTAGAGTGGACTGGCATTGAGTGCAGTGGCATAGACTTGAATGAAACAGAGAAGAGTACAGTAGTGTAAAGTGCATGGCGAGAAGGGGTGTAGTGTAGAGTAGAGCGCTGTATAGTGCACTGGGGTAGTGTGCAGTGGAGTAAAGGGGTTCAGAGTAGACAGGCATAAAATGTAGTGGGATAGAATAGAGTGGCGTACAGTGTAGTGGTGTAGAGTAAAGTAGTGCAAAGTGGAGTAGAGTGGCATAGAGTGCAGTGGCGAAGAGTAGAGGGCAATGGTGTAGAGTTCAGTGGGGTAGAGTACAGCGGCATAGAGCACCGTGGTGTAGGGTAGAGGTGTGCAGAGTGCAGTAGTGTAGAGTGCGGTTGTGTAAATTTCAGTGGCATAGAGTAGGGAGTGCAAAGTAGAGTAAATGGGCACACAGTGCAGTAGCTAGTGGAGAGTAGAGTGGTACACAGTACAGTAGAGAACTCATATGGTCAGCTTGAAGGCAAAGAAAAAAGTAGCACCAAAAACGGAGCAGTGGATCGACCCCAGGTGCTTGGTCCATGCTCTAGGGGAGGGCCAAACACGAGAAGAGGACATGACTCCTGCATGCCATGACAAACGGGGACAAGGGAAATGAGAGTGACTCTGAAGCTAACAAATGGTATGCTACGGGCAGTCTGTAAGCCCACTATATTTAAACAGCATGTCTCACAGAGAAAGCGCACTGTCTAGGCAAAACCTAAAAAGGCATGATGGTGTGACCACTGCTGGTAGTTGTATTATTATGCTGGCTAATGCATATGTGATGACGTATGCGCATGCATGCATCACAATATATGGATATCAACAGAATGATGAATGGCGCGGGTGCCATTTAGTTTAGATTTGTATCTACTTATCGAAGTCGGAGTATGCCACTTGGTTCGTAAATAAAAAAATATGAGTTGTTAGTGCAAAAGCTAAAATTAAAAAGAATAACTGCGGGTTTGGGGCAATGGTGGAGAAGGTGAGGGGAGTATGAGAAAAGCAGCACATGAAGGAAATACTAATGCAGTGGAGAAGTAAAATGGAGAGAAAAATTTAGGGACAGGGGAAGAAGCACAAGCAAGTGACAGCAACCTGGGGGTGGGGCGACAAGCAAAAGAGGATGAAAGCATTGCGCACGGAGAAGCACAAGTGGGAAAGAGCAGCAGAGGGAACAGGGTCTGGGGGAGAAGTACACAAGAGAGTTCATAACAAATGTTGGCGTAACTCAAGGGGAAATCATACTTGATTGAGAGCACATGAGGGAGAGAGCTGTAAAACACATTTACTCTCATGGAACGCTTAACCAAAAAGAAAAAAAAATCCCTTAAAGTAAGCAGTGGAAAGATTCAAGTCAGCCAGTCAAAGAGATGAGAAAGAAGCTATGTTTCAGGGGAGGGACAAATATAAATGGACAAGCTGGGACAAGGTGAGCCATTAAATAGAAGGAAGTTAATGAGAGTGACAAAAGAGCCAACCAATGGTAAGCAACGGACTAGCTGTAAATCCTGTGGAAGATCTTGCTAAGCCCACAACCTCTCTCTCTCAGCCAGACAGTTTGCACTTTCTGGTAAGCAAGACCTAATGGCATGTGCTCCAACTAGAAAGTGTTCAGGATTAATTTTGCGCATGGCTTTAAGTGGGATGAAAATACTGGGGAGTCTCTCTAAGGGACATGGCAGATACAGTTGCGGGTGTGGCTTAAAACACGTAAGCGGAAAATCTGTGCTTAGCATAGTGTGCCGCCTGACTGGCATTTTGCTGCTTCTTTGATTGAATCAAGATGTATGATACAAGTAACAATATATACCTGCAAAAAGCCAGGGCTATTGGCTTTCTCAATGGTTGTTAGTTGCATAAGATACGTAAGCAACAACTATAGTTTTTTTGGATATAATATTGAAAATGCTTCAGTTCTGAGATGATGAGACTGTAAAGAACTATAACGAGTCTCTTTGAAGTTACATCAAAGACAGTGAAAGGTTGTACTGCTGCAGAGTTAAGTTTTTTTTCACCTCGAGGGTAGGGCAAAAATGGAGAGCCCGATAGAGACCCGTTTAGGCACCTGCTTTTTAGAATTACCGTTGCTGAGCACCGCCCACTCAAAGCACTGCCGTAACGAAAAGTGAGGGGGCCTCCCTGACGGTACTTAGGGGGGCCCCCTCCGGGCTCAATCAGGAGCTCCCCTGGCCAGAGTTCAGTGCCGAGGGAGCCCCTTGGAGCTAGGGCCCCCCCCGCACCGCGTGGGCTGTGGGGGCCTGTGTAACTCCCCGTCTGAAAGCCCTGATTTTGCAGGTGTCAGTTACTCCTAAAGTCCTTTTATCACCATTTGGTTGGTGAAAATGTTCCCAATACAAAATTGCTTCACACAGGTGCAATCTATGTAATTCAGTGATAGGTGCAGCATGTGACACTTGTTTGGCCCGACTAATGTAATGCTAATGCAAGGACCTAACAATGGATGTACTAGTGATAAATTCAACAACAGTGCTTAATTTGTGTTGGTGTTTGCACGTGTGGGCTCTGACAGTCATTTTTGGTGGTAGGAACTTATTTTTCATCATCAGATTTTGGCCCAGAGGAAGAAAGAGAAAGGTAGAAAAGGTGTCATGTATTCCTATAGGTTCTGAATCGATCCCCCTATTCCTGACCCTATTCTAGTTAAACAAACCAACAAGTTAACTAGCAGTCAGCCCATGAGGCAGAAAACCCCCATGATGCAGATACCGTTATCTGACGCAGTCACACTACGGCACAGGAACGTGTTATCTGATTAGGTCATAACGCTTGCGATCTAATTAGACAAGCGATATTCCTCCAGCCCCTGATAAGGCATACGGAGTTCTCATAACAAATCAAACCTATGACAACCTGGGCAAAACCCTACGGCCATTGTTTTGATTTCACCGAGAACTTCAGTAAAAGAATGTGCTAACGAGCAAGTCGTATGACATCCTTATTGACGTATCTATGTCCATCCTTACGTCAATCTCGGCACCTTAAAGGTATAAATATTACCGATCTTGCCCTATGCAAACACACGCGTGGTGACGAGACGGAGCAGCCATACTTGCCGAAGCCAAGAGCAGAGCAGACCCCGCTGGCAGCAGCCCCGCCTTACTGACGCGCTGAGAGAAGCTGCTTTCTCCTGCCGAGAATTCCAGCACCGGCGTTTCCGGGTAGCCCTCGCAGGCAGCCTGGAATATCGAGACCAGAGAGAGAGATACCATTCCTCATTCATCCTAACTTCCAGGTACAGAACTGAATAACCCCTCACAGAGAATTCTTTAGTTATTCACTTGGCAAAAACAAACTTAACTTAAACTGTAACTTTCTATTCCCGCCCACGTATTAGGCTTAGGTCAGGTACACGGGGTAGGCGTATCTAGAAACACCAGTTGAGCACGTTTAGTCAAATGTATATGTGTATGTAATATATTTTATTCATTTTAAAACATCTTATGGCTTAGAAACCATATCAATGTTTTTACAGTATTATTTTATACTATTGCTTTTAATGTATGCACTTTACTTAACTATAAGTATTGCAATAATATCGATCCATTTCTCTTGTATGAGAAAAGAGACTGATCAATAAATAACACCTTTTTATTGAACACGCCCGTCTCTTCCTTTTCTCTACATTCTGATGAGACTAAGAATGCACGTACTGACTGAGTAAAATAAATTGCCTTTTGTTCACACGACTCTCGAGATTTACTCTTGATTAGGGGAGAGCAAAGTTGTCATGTTCTATGGTTGTCAGAAACTAAATCCCTTCTTGTCTAATCAGGGAAGTTAAGTCCTCCTTGAACATTCGAGAAAGTTTCTAGTGAACTCTGAGCTAAGCTGGCAAACCCAAAACTTTAAGTCTAGTATCGACAGTAGTAGACCTAGTTAACGTCTGGCCTAGGCCTTTACTGCTGTAGGTATTATTCCAATGCGCAGAGCCTATTGGGATGATAGGAACTACACTACAAAGGGACAAACAAGGAGGAAGAGAAAAAGAGAGTAAAATAGTGTCAAAAGGAGAAGGCAGGGGGAGGAGAATTCACAAGAATGAGATAAAGAGACAAGGATCGTATGGGTGGCTCCTGAGAAGCTAAAACTTTTGGCCCATGCCTTTTTTTTAATACAAACAAAGCCCTGTTCAGCAACTCTTTATATATGGAGAACCATGCCAACAAGCTGAACCTGGGCTTGCCCTGTCTAGAGTGGTAAAGGGGAAAGGCTCATGGGATCGCCCACCCAAAACTCAATATTGGAGACCACACTCATTTGTTTAGAAGAGGAAGGGCTGCACTTTATTGGCTGCTCTACAAGTAATTAGTCAAAGTGTCAGTGCTCAATTGAATATAGGCTTTATCAAAACTGGAGGATTCTGGGTGAGTTTAGCTTAGACTGTTGATCAGAATTGGTTAATGAGGAGTCCACAGCCAAAAGTGTCTTTGACCCATACAAAATATACTTTTCTGGTCCAGAAAGCAAAACAAAGACTAATTTTCACACATTCCATTGTGATAATTAATGCAGTTGTCACGCAGAGTTTATAGTTTAGGAGCTCTAAGACGTATGGTGCAGTCCTGTGTATAAATATACACTGGTATTTTAGTTTTTTTTATCACAACAATTATGTCTGCGGTTGGCGGAATGAACAAGAGAAGGGTGCACGAGCTAAGTTAATAAAATGGCGCGATATTTTACACTGGCATTGCTGAGAAGATCACGGAGGCCCAGCTCCAGACGCCGTGACTCCGGCGCGGGCTCGTTTGTCTACACTGGTGGAATGACGCAAAATGTCTCAACAACGTGTTAGGCCGATCAGTACACCGACTGCCTCTCGGCGAGCTTGTTTAGCGGCTCGGGGTCGTAGCACGGCATCAACTTCATATGAGTGTGCGCAAATGGAGCCGTGTTTACTCTGACTGGCACACAGAGGGGCGAGCAGGATTACTGGAGCCACGGGGAAATAATCAGCGACTCTGCAAAATGCCTTCCAGGCTGGCATGCTAGCTGCAGACTTGTTTTGCAGCTTTATAATGAAAGGCCAGATGGGCCCAGTGCTATAAAATGGGTACTGTCCAGGGACTGGGGACCTGCACTTCAATTTTAAAACAAAGAGTACTAGCACTTTTCAGCTGTGCTGCAGTACATTTAATGGAAGATAGGGTGCCCGCATTTCTCAGGAGCAAGTAGGTACTCTCATTAGAGAACTTAGCTGAAAATACATGTTAATCATGGGAGTATCACATGATATTTCGATTGCCCTTTGTTTGTGACTGGTTTCCATTTGGTGTCAGGATGTTCCATGCATAACCATGTCATGCTACTTTAGTCTATCTGGCCTTGCCTCAAATCCTAGGGTTGTGTCTAATATTTCCGCCCCCCCCTTGCATACATTATTGGGGGTTTGGGAACCCAATTCCAAATAATTCGATGCCACTCGCGTGTCAACTTTTGGCACACAAATTCCTTTTGTGTACGAAAACTGGTTGCCATGCTTTAGAGCACTTTGCTTGGCGAAGCACCACTCAGGCCATATGAACAAACATTTTACCTGGGGTTAGCATCACTAATGGGAAACAAACCTGTGCAAAATGTTTTAGTTTTGTATTATTTTCCAATGAAAAACTCGTTTTGCTCTGCTTTGAGTTGCTCTGCGTCAAGCGTGTTACATGCGTTGCTCTGCTACATGGCCGTTTCCATACAACCATCCATGACTTTTGACACATAACTCTATCTACTAACACTAGGAGTCAGGGTTTTGCGCCATAAAATAGTGCCACGTGAAAACAGATGTTTAACAGGAGAAACAATTGATTTCTTCTAACTCTTCCCAACTTGCCTTTGTGCTGCGCTGTACAGCACACATCCAAAGTGGGAAAAGTAAAAAAGTTTGCATTGTACCATGTATGGATCATTTGCTGTGGTGCATGCAAGCACATGGGCGCTGCTTTCCTTTGCACGTGCCCTTTGTTGCACGTGAGTATGTGTGAGACAGTGAGGGCAAGGTTTTCCATCTCCTGTCCTTCGCTGCATGTGAGTGGTTTCAGTAATAAACATGGCTGTTGTATTGTTATTTGAGGTTGCATTCTCGAGGTAAGCTGTATGTATTTGAAATGTAAGTACTACCAACTAATGAGCCGTGCGCGGGAGCAATGTCAAGGAAGACCTTACAATATAGAGTAGGAAGGCAAACTACCACCAGCCCCCCCCCCCCCCGAAGAAGGAAGTATCCAATGGTATTGCTAAAGCTAGAGTGGACCCCTTACTCAGCCACAGGATACTTGGGTAGCTGACCTGTCATCGCTGGAGCCTCAGATTTATGGCAAGTATCACTGTCTATACTTTGGGCTATTGTAAAATCTGCACCTCTGAAGAGAAACAATTTATTTACATTGTATAGAGAATATTGGTCTTTGAAGAAGCTGTCAATCCTGGAAGAGCAGAAGGCGAGGTGCTTTCCAAAGTGTGGATAGGAAAAAGCAGACGATGTGCATCCATTTCAGCAGTGTGCGGTAATCCAATATTTCTGGAAGGAAGCGGCTAAGGTAATCTCTGAGATAATGAAAAAAGAAATCATGGTAAGCCTTGCACTGATAGTTTTCAGCATCTTAGAAGATGAAGGCACTAAAAGAAACTTGGGAAACCACACTCGAAATTGCTTTTCTAATTAGTTCTGCTTGCACAGAGAGAAATATGTTTGAAATGGGTGTACAATCGTCCCCCAACAGGTTTTTGAATGGGTTACGTCTGCACAGCGATTTGCAAAAATGAATTGTATACATGTCTCACATAAATGGATTGAAATATGGGAGCCGTCTTTGGCAAAATGTAAGAATTAATCTAAAAGTCAAATGTTTAAAGGCAGAAACCAACAAGGGAGGAGGACTGAGACGATTCTGGGAACTCCCAAGATATGTTGACTGAAGGCTTGCTCAAAAGTCAGTGACCCTATGCTAGAGGGTCCATACTGGAAAGTCACGCGACACCCCACGCCTTTTGGCTTATATGAGGGCGAACATTTTTTTTGGGGGGTGTTGTAGGTGAGAAGCGTGAAGCAGCTCCCTTTCGTGACCTACCCCTTAGTTTCTATCATGGTTTAGATGGCCCTGGAGTGGACACAGTGTGGTCCAGAGCCGGGGCTGTTTGATGTTGGTCTGTCCAGTTCCAGGCATTTTTTAGGATCCGTGAAAAAAGTAGACACTCTGTCAGTCATGATTTTGAGGCCGGATGGGAATAACAGTGAATACAGCACACCAAGCTGGTGAAGTTGACGCTTGGCTTCCAAGAAAGAGGCACGCAGGCTTTGGACTGCGTAGGTATAGTCCAGAATCAACATGATCACTTTTTCTTCTATTGAGAGGGGACCAGCTTGCCTGGCTGCACTTAGGAGTGCATCATGGTCTTCAACCAGGACCAGTGGTAGGGCGAGAGGGGAGGGCTGAGGCATCTTCTCATTTCGTAGTATAGCTGCCGAGAAGCGCTGAGGGGAGTGGAGAGGAACTCAAATGAATAGTGCAAGTGAGCCACAGGATGACGAGCGGCGATCCACAACATTACGGGGCGGCTCCATGTAGATGTCATCCGGCAGGCACTCCCCCTGCGTCTCCCCGAGGATGCATCAAGCTGGAGAAATAAGGGATAACGAGTTCAGGTCCCCCTCAGTAGGTCCGAGTTGTACTGTGGGTGGCCATTTGAGGGTTACACAGAGAGGCTGGACTTCGGGTGCTGTGGGGGGCACATGGTGATGTACAGTACGATTCAGAGGGGGCATCTGAGTAGATGGCCACTGCAGTAGTGTGGGCCAGCTGCGGACCTTGGGGCTACTGTCTGTGTCCACAGAGCATGTTCCTTTCTCATTTGTCATCAAAGCAGGAGGGCAGGATGTGGAGGGGAATGGGTGCTGCCCTAAAGTTGGCTTGCCAAAGAAATCAGTCCTAGGGGCCGGCCTACTCAGGGACAACTGGGTGGTGTGCAGTGGACCTTCCCATCTAAGAAAGGATGTGGCCCTGCCAGGGCACAGCAGTCAGCAGTGGAGTACACCCAAGGGCCCAATGGAGGCAGTCAAATTGCTGCAATGGGGTGGTTGCGTGTGGGTGCTCAGTATCCTATGCGGAGGCCACTCCAGGGAACAGGAGGTCACCGGGTTCAGAGCAGCTGGCATGGCAGAGGACGCATGATAGGCCCCAGGGCAAGGAGCCCTCCGCCGGTGGGCCTCATCATGAACCCCCTTACACCTTGATGTTGGTGCCAGAGTAGGGGAGCCCCATTTAGGTGCAGAAATGAAGCAGATGGGTGCCCCGTAAGGGCTGTGGGGCACCCTGCAATAGTGTAGGCCTACCGGGACAGCTCACCTGAATGTTGTGGGGTCTCCTCGCCTTCCTTGAGTGGCTGCATTGTGGCAGAGCACCTGGCGGACATCGTCACTGGAACCCTAGCGGGGACGGCCCACACTGGGGCTCTAGGAAAAGGCCAGGAAGAGGAGTAAAGCCATGTCTCGGCATCAGCGGTATTTGCGGCTCCACAGCTGCCAGCCCAGTCCGCTTCAAGAGGTCTAGGAGGTCATGAGGTCCAGCCGCATGGTCCCGCAGAGGTCAAAGCGGTTTATTGGTTCCCCAAGTTGACAGGGCGTAGTGATCAGGGGTCACTCACACCCATTGGTGGCTCCGATGCTGGGCCCCAGCCAGGATAGTTAGCGATGTGCGGGCCGACAGACGTAGCTTAAAAGAAGCACGTCCACCATCTTGGCTGGCCTTGCCACGCCTCGGACTTGGGCGTCTATAATCAGATCTACACCTACAGAGCCTTTCTACCTATTGACTAAACAACACTCTGTGCTTCAATCCGCGTATTACAGGATTTAGAGCAGTCATCCAGGTATAACCTCCTCTGGAGGTTCCGTCAGGGCCTGCATCATGGTTCTCAAAGAAACCAAAATTCTTTTTTTTTACAGAGTTTTATATAGCGCGAACTTAACCCGAATCGGGTATCAGAGCACTTTACATAGCACCAGTTGCATTACATGAGGACACATTCATTTTTGTTAGGCACGGGGAGATTACGTGATTTGCCCAGAATCACAGGATGTTCAGCTGTCATTGACGAGACTTGAACCCAGTTCCCCAGATTCGAGGGCGACAGCCCTAGCCATTAGGCCAACTCCTCCCGCCAAATTGTCTGAAACCTGCTCATCACAATGCGTCTGTCGCAAGTGCGCCTCATATTCCAGCAGGTCTTTCTTCCAGTCCCGAAGTAAGGGGTCTTCTAGCACTTATCCAACTAATAGTAATAAGGCTCTTAGCCACTATGAGACCCAGTACTGTAAATCGTCTACTCAATTTCTTCTTAGCTCTATCGGGCAGCAGGCCCAACAGACATTTTTTAATCATGCAATGGCCATCCCACCCTGTTATATTCTTGATTTGAGGCAGTATCAATAAATCATAACAACTGGAAAGTTCCACACAACATGAAAGAATTCTGCCATAGCATTGCCACATCTAGCATAGCTCTGATCTTTGGTGGGGTAAATAACATGCAGTCTCCTAGGGGAGACGTAAGCAATGTGTACGAAGTACTATTGTTCCAGTTTCAATCTTGCATTGATCGAGACCTTGCGTACACCATTGTGTGATCAGCTTACGACCTCCTACCAGGGAGAGCAGGGCAACCACAGTTAGTGTGTATTCAGGGGCCTCAGTGAACGATGGTCACAACCTTCGAGCCATGGTCAAGGTTTTGGCAGACTGGAGGAACATTCTCTGGCCCAGACCAAGTAACTCTAATGGGTCCTGCGTAGTGACAAAGTGAACCTCTGGATTAAGGTCCAAAACATCTCGTCACCTATCAACTGCCATAGACTGTGCAGTTTGTGCGAATGGTTACACAAGCCACAAATCCAAATCCGTAGCAAACGGTGGTTGCTGCTGCACCCACTGCACTGCTGTCTGCCAGAGGCAACATACCAATTGGATCACAGGAGGGAGAGAGTCTGTGACCGCCCTTCCCCTCATTAACAGATCCCCCAACTGATGGCCCTCATGGGTACCTTCCAGGGCGACCTTTCCCAATTGTCCTCACTATACAACCAGTGCATCGCGTGTTAGAGGTGCACCACCAAATAATATAGTTCTAGGCATGGGACCTCCACCCCACCTCTTTCCCATTGCTGCTTGTGAATGTCCTGTCTAATTTTACAATGCTTCCAAGCCCAAGGGAGCTTCACCAGAAGTCCTGGCTCCTTGGGCTGCACCATCATTTCAATGTGATCTATTTTACCTACAAGGGACAATTTCAGCGAGTTCTAGAACTTTGTCGAAGGACGTAGGTTATGAATCACCCGACTCAAATTCAGATCATAGGTCTGTTGACACCACGTGTTACATGTATACCAAGGTATTTGACACTATCTGCCTTCCAGGGCAACCCCAACTCCTGCTTCCCCCTCAGTAGTGCCAGTGGGAACAAGGCTGACTTGGCATTGTTAACTCAGAGCCCAGAGAAGTCTCTAAAGGCCACATGCATCAATGTTCCCGTTTGCGAATTCTTAATTGCAAAAATTAAGGAATCGCAATTAAGAATTCGCAAACGGCTATGCATTAAAAAAAATCAAAATTTTTTTGCGATTCCTTAATTTTCCTTAATTGCGATTCACAATTTGCAAATCGCAATTAAGGAATCCCTTTCCATTGATTCCTATGGGCCTAGAGGCCCATAGGAATTAATGTGAAGGCATTCTCATTTTGCGATTCGCAATTAAGGAATCGCAAAATGAGAATGCAATTTTAAGGGTGCAGGGGGGGTCCAAAGGACCCCCTGCAACCCTGAAATGTACCTTAAAGTACTTTTTTCACACACACATGCCCCAAGGGCATGTGTGTGTTTAAAATGAAACTTTCAAAAATGCACTTTTGGAAAGTTTTGGAAAATTACCATGAAGGTTAACTTCATGGTAATTTACCACTTCCTATTTGCGATTTCCCAATTTAAAAAAAATCATGCATTGCATTTAAGAAATCGCAAAATTGTGATTTCTCAAATGCAATCGCAATTTAAGAAATCGCAAATAAATTGTGATTTCTTAAATTGCGAAAAAGCCAAAAAGGTTAATGCATCCCAAAGCAATGAATTGCATTTGCAAATGGCCGAATTTTGCGATTCGCACCATTTGCGAATGCAATTCAGTTTGATGCATGCGGGCATAAATTCCTACATGATGTTTAGCAAGATCGGGGCAGACATGTCAGGCTGCCACAAATAAATCGAAGAGTCATCCACATAGAGAGAGACCACATGTTCTGTACAACCTACCTAGATGCCCTACCCATGTCGTGTCTGCCAAAGGCAGACACGACATGGGGCTCCATTGCAAGCATGAAGATCACAGGGTACGATGGGCAGCCCTGTCGCGTGTCCCTCTTTAACAATATTTCAGTCAAAACATATCGTCCAGTATGCACTCTTGCTATAGGTCGCTCATCATAAAGCAGATGAATCCATTTGATATAATTATGGCCCAGACCTACTTTTTCCAATACTTGCCAGACATAGTCCCAAAGTACAGAATCAAAGGTTTGCTCTATGTTCAGAAAAGCAAGTGCGTATAGATCCTTTTCTAGGTCAGGGGCAAAGTTACATTATGCATCCAACAGGGAATAAATAACAATCAATCCACAGGGTACAAGTGTGGAAGACGAGGCAACAATTGCACTGCCAGAGCATGACGAGGATCTTCTGATGAACATTCAACATGGAAAGTGGACAATAAGAGCCTTCCTCCATAGGGTCTTTCCCCGGTTTCAGCATGAATACAATAAGGGTCCCCCTCATGAAGTCCCGAAGCAGCCCTCTATCAAGTGCTTCACTATATACTGGTAACAATGTGTTGAACAGAGTCCCAGAGAAAGCTTTGGTCAATGGAGCTCCTAGTTCTGCACGCTCCCTCATGCATAAGCAGAGTAGGAGGTGGCATAAACCTGTCCCTACCATCTTTTCCTCAAGTATTTAATGAAATCCCCCCACAGATGTGTCTCCTGCAGAAATGCTATAGCCACTCCATATCTCCAGAGGTACATATGCACCCTATGTCATTTCTCAGGGCTGTTTAGCCCTCGCACATTCCCGGTTAGGAATTTGTATTTAGTCTCCCAGCTTATTATAAACATCTAGGGCTAGATGTAGGTAAATGGCATTTACCGATTCGTAAATACCGAATTTTACCGATTCGGTATTTACAAATCGGTAAATGCTATGTAGGTAAATACCGATTCGGTAAAATTACCGAATAGTCAAGGGTGGCAGGATGTCACTTTGACACCCTGTTGCACCCCTGATTAGTGCTTGTGTGCCATGTGACACACATACATGCCCTTAGGGCATGTATGTGTGCCACATGGCGGCACAGGTGTACATGCACAGATTGGCATATACACAGGTATTCGTTATTTACCACCAACTAATAGTTGGTGGTAAATAACGAATCCTTAAGGCCCTGTGGCACTGTTGACAGTGCCACCTACATCTCAAATTACAGATTCGGTAAATTTACCGAATCGGTAAATCTACCGAATCTGTAATTTTTAAAGCCCCTACATCTCAAACTCCAAATACCGATCGGTAACCACCGAAATCGGCCGTTACCGACCGGTATTTGCCTACCTACATCTGGCCCCTAGTGAAGGTGAACTGGCCCACCTGTGTGTGTTGATAACCAGTAGGCTGTGGACGCTTCCCAACAAATCAAAACAATGAATTGCAACATGAATTGCAACATTATAATGGACATTCTGAACCCTCCCTCAAGCAGAACAAACAGGACCCCCTCTGATTCAACTCTAGCCATAAGGGTACCAAACTCTGCCCCAATCACCCACCCCTCCTTCTCCCAACTAAAATACTATATCAACTCTAGGTGAGGATACTGCCTGAGTCGCCAGGACCCCTACGAATCGCAAGACCGAAGATGGTACTCAGCAAATCAGAGGAGATCGGGCTCTCTGCCTCTCCCAGTCATAAAGTAGGTACATAGCAAAAATATCACACAATAGGATATCAAGGAACCCCAAATAACAGTAAGCAGAGAAACTGTCCCTCCAACAGTCCATACAGTCTTCAGTATAGTTGTTACCTGTTACCCAGCACAAACCCAACAGCAACATCCGGACCACAGCTGCCTACCGAGCATTGGTACTGTCAGTCAGGGTATTCCTACCATATGTATTTGAGTAAAGGAGTTCTGGGTTACCAAATTCATCTGTTCAGTTTCCAATAGCCCATCCAAGCAGACCAGGAGACAAGCCCCTGCCTCTGCATTAGGGGTCCTAGAAAGTGTTGTCGACACCACCTTATTCCTGCTCGACCGGCACACTCCTCGCCGTCCCCATTCACGTCATTCAATATTCTGCTGTTCCAGGCTCAGACCCAGAGATACCAGACATTCTGTTGCCGCATGTGGTGATTCGTAGAAATAAACCCAGTCTGCGTATTGGATCCAGAGTTTAGCAGGAAACAACAAACTATGTAATATTATGTTCCCTAAACAATTTTTGATCACTTATGTTAGTTGTATATATATATATATATTTTTTTTTAATTAAGTTTCAGTGGTGGGTTGTGTGTTTGTAGGGGTATAGAGTGGGAATGAAATTAGTGATGATTAATTAATAATACATTGTTTACATTATATTAATATTAATTATTAATTCTTTAATTGATAATACATTATTTACATTGTGAAACACATTGACTCTTTGCTTTTTTGGTATGTGTTGTTATTGTATGGGTAAAGGGTGTGGAGGAAATTAATTATACTAATTAATTAATAATGTTAATATATAATAATTATTGAAATGCTAAATATTGATGTAAATATGAAATTAAGATAATCTTTATGTTTTATATTAGGTGTGAGCATTTGTAGGAGTCAAGGATGAGAAGTTAATTAAATATAAATAATGTATTATTAGTTGATTAATATTAATTGTTTAATTGACAATTAAGAAAATTATGCAAATAATTAAAAAATATACATATTTGGTGTGGATTATTTGCTTTGCATGGATAAAGGGTGGGGGTAATTAAATATAATTATTTTATGAATAGTTAATTAATATTAATATTTCAATACATATTTAATTATATAACATGTGTAAATAATATCATTTTAAGAAATAATGTTAGATATGTACTGTGTACTTTGTAGAAGTATAGGATCGAAAGTTACGCATATTTTTTATAATTATGTTATTTATTATTGAATATGTTAATTCTGTTGTGCTTTTTAAATGTAAATAAGATTGTGTTCATTAGCTATTATTATTTTGAGAACATAGAACCTGATTACAATGCCGGTTAGACCACCCTTCCGACCTCAGTGGTCTAATTCCTACCACTGAGGCCAGGAAAGCTCTACCTGCCGTTTTATGATGCAACTGCTGCTACCACATAGGTCTCATCATGGGTGGTGCCCTGCTCCCCGGACATGTCGCTGAAAGTAGGTAAAAATGCACAGGAAAAATGCTCAGTTGTACACACATTCATGACACATTTGGGGACTTGCCTCGTGCAGCATGTACCCCATTGCTGGAGTATGGTGATATGTGCACAGTCCAGTCAATGGGGATACATCTCACACGAGGACTTACTTTCATTCTGGTGCCAAAAGGACCGTCAACTTCGGGGTGCAGCTGCTGAGGGGTAGGGAGACCTGAACAAAAGGATCCACCGTCCGCCGGGAAGAAGGGTAATTGAGTAAGCATTCACACCTTTTCCTTCATTTCCGATGACTCAAGGCAGACGGTTGGACTGCCACGGCCTTGTCATCGGAAACCCACATTGTAATATGGGCGGCAGTCAGATCTTCCTGTACTGCCCTATGGCTACTGTTCCTCTCCGACTGCCTGATAGGCAGTCGGAGTAAGGCTGGATGCATCATAATCCCGCGGTCAGACCGACTACTTCCGACCAGACTGCATTCAACAGGGCCTTGGAATGTGGTCAGATCGGTCTCGTAATTAGGGCCTTCATTTTATATTTTAATTACAATACTATTTGTAGTAATTTATATTATTAAACATTGTAATAAATTTTTAACTTATTTATCTTTATAAAAAAATATTTTTTATATTTACATTTTTTTGTTATTTAGTATGTTTTCTGAAATTATTTCATTTATTTGAAGTGAATTAGTCTGTTTCTAATGTTGCACTGACTTGGAGTGAGAATAGTTAATTTTACCCGTCCGCAATCCAACACTTTCCCTACTTTTACACTGACTGGAGTGGGAATTGTATATTTTATCCCTCTGCAATCCCACACTTTCCCTACTCTTGCACTGACTGGAGTGGGAGTAGTACATTTTACCACTCCGTACTCCAACACCTTTGCTCCTGTTACACTAACTGAAGTGGGAATAGTGAATTTCACCCCCCGCAATTCAACACTTTCCCTACTCTTGCACTGGTTGAAGCGGGAATAGTATATTTTATCCCTCCGCAATCCTACACTTTCCCTACTCATGCACTGACTGGAGTCTGAGTAGTACATTTTACCACTCCGCAATCCAACACTTTTGCTACTGTTACACTGAGTGGAGTGGGAATAGTAAATTTCACCCCCCCCCCTGCATTTCAACACATTTTCCCTATTCTTGCGCTGGCTGAAGTGGTAATATTACATTTTAACCTCTCCACAATCCAACACTTTCACTACTGTTGCACTGACTGGAGTGCAAACTGAGACCAGGCCCTGGGCAATAGGGTCCCCGGGGCCAAAAGTGGCTCAGGGATGGGGCGTCATGTGGCCCCCCTCACATAAACATTTTTTAAAGATTTTTTTTTTTTAAAAAGAGGCAAAAAATGGCCTCGTGAGGGGGGGCCGCACAGTTCCCTCCTTTAACTCTAGGTTTTTTTTAAATTAAGAAGTGGCTATGCCCCGGGGATGGGGGTCCCTGGGGCTGAAATTGACATTGGAAGGGGGGATGCATGGCCCCCTTACCATTTTTAAAAAACATTTTTATTAAAAAATGGCTCAGGCCCTGGGGGATGGGGTCCCCAGGGCCCAAAAAGTATTATGGGAAGGGAGGTCACACAGCCCCCGTTCCACAAAAAAGACAATAAAGAGAAACCGGCATCTCTCCGGAGGACCCACCCTCTCCCTGCACCACTCTGTAAAGGCACCTCCTGGTGCATTCTGAGTTGGTGAATGAAGTCCTCTTGAATCCTAAGGGTCCCTAGGGGCCAACTCGCCCACTGGGTACCTCCAGTAAGCCGCACACAGTGGGATTGCTGAGAGGTGGAACGAGGCCATGCCCCTTTTTACATCACTCTGCAAACACGCCTTTGGCACACTGCTGGTGGGGCAATGAGGTCCCCTTGTGTCCTGGGGACTTCAGGACTAAAGTGCACTTCATTCCCCAAGCAGAGGTGCACCAGGAGGCTCATTTGCAGAGTTGTGTAAAAAGTGGGCGTGGCCTCGGACCCCTTCTCAACAATCCCACTGTGTGGGACTTACTGGAGGTACCTGGTGGGCTAGTTGGCCCCTAAGGACCCTCAACAGCAAAGGGGACTTCATCCCCAATCCAGAACGCACCAGGAGGTGCATTTGCAGACTGGTGGAAAAAGGGGGCATGGCCTGTGTCTACCTCTCAGCAACCCCACTGTGTGGGTCTTACTGGAGGTAACAGGTAGGCTAGTTAGCACCTACGGATCCCCAGCAGTGCAGGGGACTTCAATCCCCATTTAAGAGCGTGTCAGGGAGCATGTTTTCAGAGTGGTCGGCAAAGGGGGCATGGCCTGCTTTGAGAACTTAGCAATCCTGCTGTGCGGGACTTACTGGAGGTAATAGGAGAGGTAGATGGCCCCCAAGAATGTCCTTGGGGGGCATCGACCCCTCCTGTTACCTCCAGTAAGTCACACACAGTGTGATTGCTAAGAAGTCTTCGGAGGCCATGCCCCCCTTTCTCCACACCTCTGCAAACACGCCTCCTGGCACAATACTGATTGGGAGATGAAGTCTACTTTACTCCTGAAGGGCTGTGGGGGCCAAGAAGCCCTCCTGGTACCTCCTGTAAGTCCTATGCAGCAGAATTCCCAAGCGCTGGTTGGAGGCCCAACCCCCTTTTCCCCACCACTCTGCAAACGCGACTTCTAGTTAAAGAAGCCATTGCAATGCAATAGGTCTCACATTTGCAAGAGATAGAGCTATTGGCTTTGTAAATGTAAAACATTTTTACTAATGTTTTTTGCAGTGGAGTATATGTGCGTTGTGCGTAGTGCAATTTTGTGCAGTGAAATTATGTGGATAGAAAGTATGTGGTATTTAGTCTATAGGAATTATGTGAAGTGGAATATTGTGTTATGGAAAGTCATTATGCAGTGTGGTAGTCAGTGTTGTGGAGTGGTAACCTCAGGTTTAGTCTTCCTCGTTTCCATAGAAGCTAAACTATAAACCCAATGAGGCACAAAAAAGGAAGCAACCACAGAGGAGCACTTCTGGACCTAGTCAGAGGTATGGGCAGGGCCACTGGAATTTTGCGACTGTTCAGCTGCACCAGTTTTCGGATAATTATAAATGTTCCGCATTTGCCACATAATCAATCATCTTCTGCATAATCTGAAGAGATGAATAAAATACCTTGTTTCTTCCTAGCTCAAATGGCTCAAATGTTACGAAGAATGCAGGGACAAGTGTTACAGCATGGTGGGAGGCCCTTTGAAAAGCTGGAATGGTCACCTGTTACTTACTGCTAAATATGGGTATTAAATTTCGTCTTTCTGTGCTTTTTTTCCTCTCTCTGCACCTATCTTGTTTCTTTCTGCAACTCTCTTGTCTCTTTCATCACTTCTGTTGCTTCTTTCTGCACCTCTGTTGCTTCTTTAGCACTTCTCTTGCCTGCTTCTGTACCTCTCTTGCCTCTCTGCACCTCACCAGCTTCTTTCTGCGCCCCCTTGACTCTTTCTGCATCCATCTCTCCTCTGTCTGCACCTCTCTTGCCTCTTTCTGCATTTCTGTTACTTCTTTCTGCACTTCTTTTGCCTTTTTGTATATTTCTGTTGCTTCTTTCTTCAGTTCTCTTGCCTCTTTCTGCACCCCTCTTCCCTCTTTCTGTACCGCTCTTGCCTCTTCTGTACCTCTCTTGCCTCTTTCTGCAGTTCTTCTGTTCTGTCTTTTTCTGTACCTCTGTTGCTTCTTTCTGCAGCTTTCGTGCCTCATTATGTACCCCTCTTGCCTCTTTCTGCACCTCTGTTGGTTCTTTCTGCACCCCTCCTGCCTATTTCTTGCCACTTTTCTTGCCCCTTTCTGCACCTCTGTTACTTCTTTCTGCAATCCTCTTGCCTCTTTCTGCACCCCTCTTCCCTCTTTCTGCACCTCTCTTGCCTCTGTGTGCATCCCTGTTCCCTCTTTTTGCACCTCTTTAGCCTATTTCTGCACTTCTCTTGGCTCTTTCTGTACCTCTATTGCTTCTTTCTGTACTCCTCATGCCTCTTTCTGCATTTCTGTTGCTTCTTTCTGTACCTCTCAAGTCTTTTTCTGATTTTTGTTGCTTCTTTCTATACTTCTCTTGCTTCGTGCCTCTTGCTGCACCCTATTGCCATTTTCTGCACGTCTTTGCCTCTTCCTGCACCTCTTTTGCCTCTTTCTGCATTTCTCTAGCTTCTTTCTGTACCTCTGGTGCATCTTTCTGCACTTCTGTAGCCTCTTTCTGCATTTCCGTTCCTTCTTTCTGCACTTTTCTTGCATCTTTTTACATTTCTGTTGCTTCTTTCTGCGCTTCTCTTGACTCTTTCTACACCCCTCCTCCTGAACCTCTCCTGCCTCTTTCTGCAGTTCTCTTGCCTCTTTCTGCACCTGTTGCTTCTTTCTGTACTTCTCTTGCCTCTTTTTGCACCCCTCTTGCCTCCTTCTGCACCTCTATTGGTTCTTTCTGCACCCCTCTTGCCTCTTTCTGCATCCCTCTTTCTGCACCTCTCTGGCCTTTTTCTGTACCTCTTGTTCCCTCTTAATGCACATCTCTTGCCTGTTTCTGTACCTCTCTTGATTCTTTCAGTATTTCTGTTGTTTCTTTCTGAACTTCTCTTGCCTCTTCCTACATTTCCCTTGCTTCTTTTTGTACTTCTTTTGCCTCTTTCTGAATCCCTCTTTCATGCCTCTTTCAGAAACTGTTGCTTCTTTCTGCACTTCTCTTGCTTCTTTCTGTGTCCCTGTTGCTTCTTTCTCCAGATCTTTTGCCTCCATCTTCACCTCTGTTGCTTCTTTCAGCACTTCTCTTGCCTCTTTCTGTACTTTTCTTGCCTATTTCTGCACCTCTCTTGCCTCTTTCTGCACCTCTCTTGCCTCCTTCAGTACTTCTCTTGCTTCTTTCTGTACTTCTCTTACCTCTTTGTGTACCCCTATTGCCTCTTTCTGCACTTCTCTTGCCCATTTCTGCAACTCTGTTGCTTCTTTCTGCACTTCTCATGCCTCTTTCTACATTTCTGTTGCTTCTTTCTGCACACTTCTTCCCTTTTCTGCACTTCTCTTGCCTCTTTCTGCACATGTGTTACTCTTTCTGCACCACTCTTTTTTCTGCACTTCTCTTGCTTCTGTCTGTACTTCTGTTACCTCTTTCTGTCTAGCCTCTTTCAAATAGGAAGTGCAAACTATCAAGTTTAAAGGTCAGCGTGCTCTCATGAGTGAGGTATATGTCTACGTCTATATGTATTCTCACATGTTATGCATTTGAAGAATATAGTTTCTCCTATAGGTGGTCTAATCTTCTCAGTTCTGCTCTGTCATTCAGGTGCACAGGCAGACATGTCTTATGCATATGGGTGTTAAGGCACCCCTCAAATATACTAAAGGATACCCATGTGCCCTGTATTATGAGCAGAAACAAATACATACACCTTTTTGTACACACATTTACAGAGTATGCTATTTGAAACACAGGTATTCAAGTATTTATATGTATATTTGTATGTAACATGTCACTAGGTAAAAGCAGAGACACGTGCATGCATAACTTCACAAACTTGGTCAGACTTACAACAGTGATATGGATAGGATTGCTGTTTTACATTATGTTATGTTAAATCTACTTGATATAGCGCACAAATTATCCTAGGGCTTCTCGGCGCTGCTCATGGATCAAAGGCATGATGTAGGCCTAACATTCTGAGCAGTCGATGAATAGTGAGTCTTCAAGAGAAAAGTGAGGTTTAAGACATCTTAGAAGAAGGATTAGTGATTAGGCTACATTGTATGAGCCTGTGGAAATTTACAGTTGAAGTAGGCCTCTTTCTGCACCTCTGTTGTTGCTTTCTGCACTTTTCTTGCTTGTTTTTGAACCTTTCTTCCTCTTTGTTGACTTCTGTTGCCTCTTTCTGCATTTTTCTTGCTTCTTTCTGCACCCTTCTTCCTCTTTCTGCACCTTTCTTGCTTCTTTCTGCACTTCTATAGCTTCTTTCTACGCCTTTATTCCTCTTTCTACACATGGCATACCTATGTAAGAATGGTTAGAAGTTAGCATTTTTAAAAAACGTAGAAATTCACAGAAAAAAAACACAGGTTTCAGGGATGTTATAGTTTGGAGTTAACATTTGAAAAACCTTAGATATTCACTGAAAAAACCACAGCATGCAGGGACCTCTTGATGTCAGCAGAAGTGCCTCCTCTGGCTAATCCTTGGAAATGCTTATTTATTTATAATAAAAAGCATTCTTGTGATGTACATGCAGATTAGCATTGATATGGGTATGCAGACATCCCTGTCACTGCGTGGGTGAAGCTAGAATGACATTTGTACGTGTGTGCAAAGGCTTTGTACTGTTCGAGGCATCATGATAATGTTGCGTGAAGCGAGATGTGTAAGCAAAGTCGTTTTGGAGAGAGGAATCCAACATTGTAACACACATGAATATGTGCAAAAGGTTATCGTAAAATGTTATTGTGCAGATATAGGGCAATGTGAGAAAATGTGCAGTGTTGCTACAGGGGTCTACCTCAGGCAAATAACATTAGGCAATTTAGGTTGAAATTCCCCCAAATTTGTGCTGTTTCTACCAGGATGACTCCATTCTTCTGTGAGCTACCATTATAGATACACTCTGATGTAATTTTCACAAAGAAACAGACACTGGCTCAGCACTTGTGAATAAACTTATTGCTGAGTATTCACCAAAGGATATGGCATCAGAATGCTTGCGCACATTGGAGCACGTCTTTCAATACCATGCCTGCCAGTCTGTTTACCTTTTGGGCACAGCAATAGAAACAGTAGTGTAGCAAGCATGCCTTGGACACTGATGCAAGCACTAACAAGCATTGGTAAAACCAATATGCTTTGCCCATGAGAAATCCATTGGCATTGTCAATAACTTTTAAAGCCATAGTTGACTGCGTCATAGCACTTTTTTTTTTGTTTATTTTAAGGCATGTTGCACAGCAGCCCACACTGCTTTAAAATACATTAACAAAGCCAACTAGCTCTGCTTGAGCTACTTGACTTTGTTAATGCTTTTTAAAGATGTTGATGATTTCTAAGAGATTTGTTAATATTCACTTTAATACATGTTGCCCAGCAGCACTTGCTACTGTGCAATATGCCTTAAATCAGAGAACAGGTATGGGGGGTTGCAAGCAGCATCTTCTCTGGGGAGAATATGTGGTGTAACAGCCAGAGCTGGTGGCTGGGGAACCAAATTTGAGTCTCTGCGTTGGCTCAACACCCTGTGATTCTTAACAAATCACTTAATTGCCCTGTACGTAAAAAACAAAAATGAATGTGTCTTTGTGTAATGTAACTTAGAACTTACCAAGACACTCTTCAGAATACCAAACTCCTAGGACTAGACACAACATTAAGTAATGAGCTCATCACTCCAATAGACTAAAGTGATATAACCCTGCAGTATTCTGCTAACACCATGGAGATATAGGGCAGTCATTTGTGTTCTGTGCCTGGGACAGCATGCAGATGGAATTTGAAAGTAGATCGGCACTGTGGAATACAGAAGTGAAAGGGCTTTGTTTGCCACTGGGGCAAACTCACAGTCTCTCTCTCTCCTCGTGCATTTCATATGTTCCTGCTGATACAAGTTTATCTTACTCCCTTTACAATTAGCACTTACCTTCGATGTTTATTCCTGGTCTCGTTAACGTTATTTGAAAAGAAGCCTAATGTCATGCGCAACACGTTAGACTCTACTTTTAACAAGTACCGCTCTGTATGATGGGATGTGTAGTCTCTAAATTTCCATTAACTCAGAGGGCTATAATGTTCTGAATGTACTACATGAGGCATGCTACATACTGCAACTCCCACCCTATCTGGTAGAGAAACAATATTTAAAAAACATGAAGAGTGGAGAAAGCTCCAAGGTGGAAGGGGGTGGTGTAACACTCCCCTATTCTACATACCTCTTCCACCTCTTTCTACTCCCTCCTGCTGTTGCAACTCCGGTCCCGGTTCTGGGCATTCAAACAGGTTTCTATTTGGAAAAAGACAAAGACATGCTGCTTTGCTCTCTGTAACGGACATGTGCAACTTACACATGCAAGGTTCAACCATGAACCCACCTACCTTCAACGTCAATGGAAATAGAAATAGAAGAAAAAAAGCAAGCAGCACGAGTGCAAGCCCGAAACTTACAACAATGTTAAACTAGTGACATATCCCAAGGATGGCATGTCTTGTTGTCGAAATCAACAAGAAAATCAAGTTACATCAAAAATACCATTCTAAATGTAGATTACTTTAAATAATTTGTTTTTAAGCTTACTAGAGCTAAAAAGAAATACACTTAGAAAGTGACACATCAGGGGTGTGGGAGGATGATACCAAGGAAAGCAGTGGGAGGGTGAGACCACGGACTGTGGGAGGCGGGTGGGGCAAAATAGAAGGACTGCAGAGACATGCACTCTCTAAGAGTGCATGCTGAGAAGTAAATAAAAAGAGTAGTTGTGACCAGTGGAACGACAGTTGCCACAGGAAGCAATACTTGGTCCATTCTACCGAGCAGGGCCGAAGACTGGCAGCCCAGGAGGAAGCTGGGGGCAAGGAGGAGCCATGGACCAATAGGAAGCAATGAGCCAAAATATGACGTGGGAGCTAACCAATGGTAAGTAAAGGTAAGTAATGTGTGGGCTCTACGCCCCTCTTAAGATTTCTTTTAATTACAAGAGCAAGCTCTTTGCAGACGAAGCCTAGAAATGGCCCCTTTGACTGCTGTTGGGGTAGTAAATATAGCAATGATAAGGGTTCAATGGCCCCCTAAGTGCTCTGGGCCCCTGTACCTGCTCCCACTCAAGTGGGAGCTACACTAGCAGAAAAAATGCTCAATTGTCACCAAAGCACCAGATTAAACTTTCCGGCCATCAGGCAAGCCATCACTTCTGTTTTTTTCACATCATTTCTAAAGTTTGTTCTTCCATGGAGGTGGAAGCCACTTTGCCAAAAAAAAAAAACTGACAATATTGTGTCTAGTGCTTAAACCTGGTGCCCTCCTTCTGAGTGGCTTCATAATTACAATGAGACTGCTAACAAGAGTTACGGCCCATACTGAATTCACAAAATGCCCAGTATCTCCACTAGTAATTTTCTGGCTGAATCTGAACCAGAATTACTGAGTTCATTACAAGACTGGAGGCTACCATTATGCACAAAATACTTTTATTGCAGCCCTTTAATGAACATGTTACATCATAAATAAAACATCCCATAAGAACATTAGCACATTATATAACGTCATAGTAACTAGGCATTACCCTCTTTTATTCGCTGCTCCTGGACAGTTAAGTATATTTTTGTTTGACTCTGATATACTAATTGTATTATGAGATACTACCTATTATATAAGTTTGTTTCATTTAAATACAATAATAAAGGTAGGTATATGATGTTCTTTGTCAACTATAAATGGATTTATACGCACAATGCTTGTTGTATCAGGTAAGTGACATTTTATTTATCTAGCACCCTTACAATTTATGGTTGGGTTCCTCAGGCAAATTGGAAGTTTTTCAAGAATAACTCATGTGACGCCAAAAAGAATGAAACATCTCCTCCCAGCACGACTTGTACTCTCACAGCAGAGCACCTCAGCCATTTGTTGAGGAGAAAGCCGCAGAGATGGCTGCTCTCCCCAGCTCTTCGCCAAACTCAGGCGGGGAGCATCAGACCCCTCTGGTTAGACTTTAAATACAAACCCCAAAGACAGCTGATCACCCTGCCTGCTCACCCACCTGTTGACATCGGCATGACTCACTTCCTGCTCTCTCACCACACGCGAGGAGGAAGAGACGCTGATGGAGGCTGCGCATTGCTCTCGACCCTGCCCAAATCAATGTCATCAAAGACAAGAGGGCCTATTCCCCTCCCGCGTGGGGTGATGCTCGTGGAGGAAGAATAATCAAAAGGAGAGCAGGGCTCACCTCTGAAAGAAGAAGAGCTATATTAATGAGAATAAACCCAAAATTGGGGGACCTTGCGAATCAAGATATCCTAGGTGACCCAAATGGCTTACTCTTTGGGGGAAACATCATCAAAATTTTCGAGAAATACATTTCTACCGTTTTCAGCCTTTAGTAAAGCCCAAACACCCATGAGACCTTTTTCAGGGCTAGAATTTTGGAAGGGCTGACAGGATAGGACTGGCTGTCAGCTGGGGACAATATAGGTCAACAAAGTCAATGTGCTTATGGAAGATACTTCAGTGGAAACAACAACTCCTTCTTTCCGCAAAGAGGCCATAACACCAGCATATGAGGTGGTGGCAGAGGCAGATTCCAAGGCCCCAGAGAGCAAGGTAAGAGTGGGACACCCCATTGTTTTTCCACCCAACGGTAGGGGAAAGACTACGCTTTTTCAACCAATATTGGTCATTAATAACGAACGACTGCAGAGTAGAGTGGTGCAAAGTAGAGTACAGTGGCATATAGTGCAGTGGTGCAGAGTAGACTGGTGTAGAGTTTAGTGGCAGAGAGAGGTGATACAGAGTAAAGTGTCGTATAGTGCAGTGAGGTAGAGTAGAGTGGCGTACAGGTGCGCAACACCCATTGGACTCACCGGGCTTCAGCCCCCACCGTCGTGTGTGGCAGCCCGGGATGAGACAGATCTCGGGCACACACACAGCCACACCCGAACGTTTCACAGGTCTTTAAAAGACTATTTGAATGTTAATTAGACCTTGCTGTTGTTTCACCCCTTGTTGGAGGCCCTGCAGCTCCACTCTGCCTACTGATTAAAGGTTCAGCCCCCCCACCCCGAAAATTATTCTTAGCCCCCCCCCCGCCCCCGAAATTTGGCTCTAGTTGTGCCTATGGTGGCGTAGAATGCATTGGTATAGAGTACAGTGGTGCAGAGTGACATAGAGTGCAGTGATGTAGAATGCAATGCTATAGAGTAGAATGGCATAGAGTGCATATTGCAGAGTGTTGCAGAGTAGAGTATAGTGGCGTAGAGTGCAGTGGTGCAGAGTAGATCGGCATAGAGCGCAGTGGCATAGAGTGCATTGGTTCTGAGCAGAGTGGTGTGGAGACCATTGGCATAGAGTGAAGTGGCATAGAGTTCTGTGGTTTATAGTAGAGTGGCTTAGAGTGCAGTGATTTGATGTACAGTGATGCAGAGTAGAGTGGCGTAGGGTGTAGTGGTGCAGTGTAGATTGCTGTGGTGTAGAGTGCAGTGATGTAGAGTGAAGTGACATAGGGCCAGGTGTACGACCGTTTGTTGCAGTCGCAAAGGTGGTTTAGGCCCGTTTGCGACCGCAAGAAATATGTGGCCCATGTACTAACCTTTTTTTGCGAGTCGCTAATTAAGCCCAGCGGCAAAAACGGGGAGGGAGGGCGGGAAATAGGAACGGAGACAGAGGAGGATCAGGGGGCCATAAAGAAAAAAACAACAGAAATAAGCTAAAAACAGAAGTAAGGCCAAAAATAAAAATACCTTAAGACACAAGACAGCAGACTTGAACCCCTGCCAGGCGCAGAGGTGAAAGGGGCAGCAGAGGCCCAGTCAGCGAAGCTGCACGGGCGGAGAGCTGGGTCTTTGACCGTGCGGTCAGAGCTACTGAAAGCCTTTCCTATCACATCATGATTGTCACACAAATTCTGTCACTTTCAAGTCAAAGAAAAAAAAGTAAACACCAAGCTGCCTAAGAAGGCACAGTGTAGTAATGGGTGTATCTCTTTAAGGTATTCCATTGTTAGAAATATTAGTATGTAATGGAATGTCTTGCATACAACTGTACTGTAAGAATGTTATGATTAATTGTAACAGCAGTTCCCCACCGAGCTGCATGCATTTTGGTACTCAGCTTAATTTCATTAAATGTATTCATTTACCTTTTTATATTTAATTGTTATTACTACACTTATTTACTTCCACTGCAGCATCACTACACACAGCCTAACATTTAAACTCTATCTTTGAATGCACAGAAAATGTGGCAAGATAAGAACAAGATTTAAAAGCCTATTTACAGAAACCCAGCACTCTTGGGAGAATGTGGAACAATACAATAAACAGACTATGATAAGAAATAACACAAACTGGGTAGCCTAAGACAAACAAAACCAGTAGATAGAAAGCAAGCAAATGTTTGTAACAAACCACAAAGCCAAAAATAATTGAGGGTCTGAAAGCATTCCCAGGGTAGCTTTCTAAGTGTCCCCTAGATGTCTTTAGCAAACCAGACAGAAAACTGGTGCATTTTTAAACTTGCAAAGGCATGCTGTATAAGTATTTTTGATGGGATGGAAGACTTCACAGATTTGAGCTTGCTGCCAGCATTGTTTGTTTTCATAACCATAAAACAGGCCCCCAAAACAAGCGAGGGATGCCACCTATTCTAGGGGGGGAAGGAGGCTGCATGTTTACTTTGAAGATTCTGCAAAGGCCCAGGCAGCAGTCTTAGTAGAACTTTATATGAAAATGTATATATTCATTTTTACTATGGCCTTTCTTTCTTTGTTTGTTTACTTTATCAGTCAGGGGTCATTAAGGTAGCTGCAGAACACATTATTACTACTTTTCTTCTTACATTTACTTTTTAAAGTACGCACTGCTAAGGGAGATAAAAACCTGGTTTAAGTGATTTTTCCAAATGTATTGTACCGGCAGAACATTAAAATACCGACCATACCAGTATAAACACGGCTAGGTAGCAACGTTACGAGCAGACAAAAACACAGTCCATACACTGACGGGCCAGACCAGTGCCCGGTTGTCCTATAGGCCTGTCCGACCCTGCTTTGTGAATACGGTAAATGAATGAGAGCACAAAGAAAGGAGAGCGGTTTAACAACTGGGCGCACACTGCTAACGATCTCCCACCCGGTCTTGTGTTTACCTGCTGAAAGGACCCCTAACTCCAGCCGCCATGTGGGTATGCTCACACTGTAGTGTGGAAGGCACGGATCGTCCTAAATCCGATGGAATGCAGAAATTGTGACGCAAGCAAACATCGGGGGAGGCATTGTAGTTTCTCCGGCGCCATGGACCACACTGAGCCAAACAAATAGAGAGAAGCAAACACGGGAGCCACGTATTTAAGTCTCCACCCAGCATGCATCGCGCCATTTCTGGTGCGCCAGCAATTGAGCTGTTTTGTGTCTATGAAGGGGCAGTATTGTATTTGCAATGAATGGTTTACAGCTATGCTGGCGACTTCCAGGTGGAAAGCTGTGAAATGAAAAGAACCAAGAGCGTGGACATTAATTTTTGTCATCATGGAACAGGCTGACGTCACCACGAGAGGATCAGCATGGCATCAGCATGGCAGACATGGAATTGGGAGGAGGCGGGAGACTCGAGGGCCGCGGGAACCTTCTCTGCCAGGCACCATTCTCATGAAAGATGAATTGGGTGGCACTATACGAACCTTATAGTGTTGAAAATGCTGGTCTTAATTAAATAGGCACTGTTTGTGCTCTGAAAAACAGTTGCATCTTGTCTATTTCCTTGCAGTCTGCTCTAAACAAACTCACTAAGACAAAACACGGATTTCTGCCGCACCACCTCTAGGTAACCTACTCTCTTGAGTCTACCGGCCCCCATGCCCCCACCAGTTACTGTTGACTTGCAAAACATGACGTAGCAGCCCTCCTTCTCTGTAGCTAGCCCCTGCCCAGGATCCACCGGTCTTCTGCCAGGTCCTGTGCCTGGCAACCAATTCGTTTCCTCTCCTGGCCTGCTGTCTCACCCTCTTTTCCCTGACCTCTGTTGCTCCGCATAGGCGCCTCCAACTGTCCAACCCCGCCAGTCCACCAGAGCAAACCATTTCCCCGAGCTTCCATCCCACCCCATATATCCAACCCACCCATAACTCCCTCTTAAACTCTTCAACCAGCAAATTCTGCTTCTACCAGAAACAAAATTCAACCCTACCTCGCACATGGGCTATCAAACCTGTCTGACCCATCTTCCCATCAAAAAATGATCTCACATTAATGCAATTATACGATTCCCCACTTCACAGACACAGCAACATGCCCCATCAAGAGGAAATAAATTAAGCGGGAAATGCTCGAAAATGAAACACAAGCCCACCCAACCTACAAACAAAGAATACAATTAGGGTGAACTATTAAAGCAAAGGGGAAACTGGCATTAGCAAAGCCAATAGGTTATGCCTATGCGAGGCATTAACTTTGCGAGGTATTAACCTTGCCAACGTTTTTAAGCCATGTTGTATGGCTACAAGGCTGCTGTGGAGCATGGCTGAAAGTTAGAAAACAATGTTGAGATGCTTTTTTTCTACTGCTGGCAAGAGGTAAAGCGAAGCGAAAGTCAAAACAGAGGGAGCACATAGCAACACATAGGATGGAAGGTGAGAGGAAAAAAAGCACTATAACGTGGTCAGTGGTGTCCGTGTTAGTACATTTTTTGTTATGGCGGGTGAGAGGGCCACACAGACAACAGAGGGACGAAGGGGTCCAGTGGCAGCTACCATAAACAAAGGATGGTGGGGCAGGTGGGGTCGTGTGGGAGGAGTTGTGTGGGGGAATACAATATTTAAATTAAAAAAACATACCTTTTTCCGACGGCTGCCTTCAACGCTGTGAATAGTCATGCCACCTCTTCTCTTCCTGCCTGGTCCCAGCAGCCCCTGGGTCAGACTCCCTGTCCAACCACTGCGCTGCAGAGTGTTGTATATTACCTTTCTTTTATTTCTATACTGTACCACTATCCTTACCTGTGTTCTCAATTCTAGAATGTAGTTGGCTCTGTTCTCTCCTAGCGTTCTAGGTAGCGACAGTTTGTGCCTGGCCAGCTTGTGTCGTGGTTGCTTCCTGCTGTTCTTCTACATTAAACCAACCTTATCTCTACGTGGTTTCCAGCTTCATTTACCACAATTTTTGGCGACGTCTTGAGCGCTGGCCAGCAAGCTTCAACAGATTCCGAGTTGGTACTTAAAATATTGAAGACATCGTTCCTGTTAACGCAGCGGAACACAGCGGAACATCCACGACGAGAAACGAACCTGCTACGTGTAGACTCCGTCTAATTCCAGGAGGTGCCCCTCAAATCCGGCTGAAGATGCTCCTGTGGTGTACTTGTAAGTACTTTTAAAATCTCGAGCGCAAAGCTAACCCCAGTAACGGCAGTGGACCTGACGTCACCATCTCCCTGCTATTGGAGCTTGTTGCCTAGGAGACAACACGTCAGCAAGCTCCGTCAAAACTAAAGCTTGCGTTCCAAGACTCGATAGGCGGATTCCAAGCCTCGTTTTCGCTAGCGGCGGCCATCTTAACTCCGTCAAAACGAAAACTTGCATTTCAAGACTAGATAAGCGGATTCCAAGCCTCGTTTTCGCTAGCGGCGGCCATCTTAGCTCCTTTTGTTTGCCTGCCAAGCCTCAATTTCGATAAATAAGGGTGACGGACATCTTAACTAAGTTAAACGCGATTTTTATCACAGAAACCCTTTCCTTATCATTTCTGTCACAACTGTCAGCGCTAAGACATCGAATTGCAGAATTTTACCAGTCTCCATGCAACAGAGGTATGCTTATAATTTAATTACATTAATAACCTGGTTGTGCTAATTTAATCGTTTTATCTTATTTTGACTTTAATACAAAATTAAATGGCACAACAATTCGTAGTCACATTACCTCCTCAGTTTTTACCCGAACCTGGTGTTCCTGAGATACCATGGGAAGACTGGTATATAATGTTCGATAATTATCTTGAAGCGCTAGACGGACAGGAATTTTCACCAAAAAGGAAAAAGGCTATCCTTTTAAGCACTCTTGGCAAGGAAGGGCAGAGAATCTTCAGATTCTTACCGATCACACTAGGAGCTAATCCACAAGATATTGATGAATTTAAGGAAGCGGTTGATCGTCTCGAGATCAGATTTGCCAAAGAAGAGAACCTGATAATGAACCGCTATAAATTCTACACACAACGCCAAAAAGACTCAGAAACAATAGATGACTTTGTAGCTAGACTTAGAGAGTTATCTATAAAGTGCAAGTTCGGCGCTATGAACGACGAACTTATTAGAGATCAACTGGTAGTACAGTGCTCAAGCAGAAAGATCCAGGAGAGGTTATGGGCTGCTAAGAACCCGACCTTGAAAGATGCAATTGACTTGGCTAAAGTAATTGAGGAGTCCAGCAAATGCATGAAAGTCCTAGACTCACATAAGTCTTCTCCTCATCAAGAGGTCTCTGTTGTTTCCGACAAAGGTACTATGGCGGAGTGTGAACATTGCTGCGGAGACAACGTTGCAATAGTAAAAAACAGACCCAGACCTCCAGCGAAGAAACAACCAACAAGTAGATTTTGCAATAGGTGTGGCAGTAGTAGCCATTCTTCTGAAGCTAGGTTTTGTTTTGCCGCAAACAAAGAATGTTTGAAGTGCGGCAAAGTTGGACATTTCTCCAAAATGTGCAAGACGAAACCTAGGCAGAGAGTTGCCATCGTTGATGACTACGTCGATGACTCTGTAACTGAACCTGATAGACTCCTGATTATTGACGAAGTTGATGTAATCTGTGATGATCCAAGACAAAACAGACCCAAAGCCATTTTTAAGATCGATTCCCATGAGGTGCTGCTGATGGTTGACACTGGTTCTCGCCATACCATCATACCAAAGTCCACCTTTGACACTTTTTGGGAAAGGGTAGAATTGCACGACAGTGACATTTCACCTAAAGGGTTCAGTGGTCAGAAGATTGAAATCCTTGGTTTCTTCGAGACTGAGATAGTTTTTGAGAAAAGATCTATATTTGGGAAAGTTTATGTTTCAGTTGACGGACCCCCCATTCTGGGTTGGGTACATCAATATGACCTATATATAGTAATCAACCCAAGAGCAAAAAATCAAATTATGGTTGTTGATGATGACTCTATAGAATTTATCCTCTCTGAATTTGGGTCTGTGTTCAAGGAGGAATTGGGTGAACTTCGGGGGTATGCCCATCTTATTAAACTAAAGAAGGGTAGTTTGCCTGTGCAGCATCGTGTACGGAGGATTCCCATCTCTATCCGTGATGAAGTCAGACTCCTGATTGAGGAGATGCTTCAATCTGGTGTGATAGAGCCTACAGAAGCATCTGAATGGGTTTCGCCCGTCGTGATTTCAAAGAAATCAGACGGAAAATTGAGATTTTGTGTGGACCTCAGGTCCCTGAACAAGTGTGTCGTTGCAGACACATTCCCATTGCCCAACATTGCAGAGATGGTGTCCACTCTTCAGGGAGCCAGATACTTTTCCAAGCTCGACCTGAAGAGTGCCTACCATCAGGTCAAGCTCCATGAGTCTTCGAAGCGCCTCACTGCCTTCATCACCCCTGATGGGATCTTCCAATTTACTCGTCTTCCCTTTGGGTTGATATCGGCAGCGAGTGTGTTCCAGAGACTGGTCAGTGAAGTATTCAAGGGGCTAAACAACGTGGTATTCTTTCAAGATGATATCTTGGTTTTTGGAAACACTGTAGCAGACCACAACCTTGTGCTAAGAAATGTTTTGCACAGAATTTGGGACACTGGCCTTACTTTACGTAAGGAGAAGTGCTCGTTTCTCGTCCAGAACATTGAGTACTTGAGACATGAGATCTCAGTCAACGGAGTAAAACCAAAAAAGAATCTTCTTGATGCAATACGCCTAGCCCCTTGCCCATCTGACAAGGACCAGTTACGGTCATTCATGGGTTTAATCGAATACTACTCCAAATTTGTGGAGAGATTCTCAGAGAAGACCTTACCTCTGAGGGCTTTAATGAAGAAAGGTTGCAAATTTACTTGGGGCCCAGAACTAGAAAAGTGTTTCAAGCAGATCAAAGAAGCAATTTGCAGTGCGAAGGTGCTGGCACCCTTCGATACCTCAAAGGCTTCAACTCTCATGGTGGATGCCAGTGCTCATGGCCTAGGCGCTGTTTTACTGCAGTCTCATAAAGATGGTGACAAGCCTGTTGCTTTCGCTTCACGCACTCTTTCCAAATGTGAACAGAATTATTCTGTTATAGAGAAAGAGGCTCTCGCTGCTGCCTGGGGTGTACACCATTTTCGACCCTATTTATGGGGCATTCGTTTCAACCTCAAAACGGATCACAAACCTCTTATCCGCATCCTTTCTCCTGGCGGGGGGGCTTTTGGTTCTCCAAGGTTGGCGAGGTTGGCATCTAGACTCCAGGAGTACCACTTTGACATTTCCCACATCTCTGGTTGGAGGAACTTCCAGGCTGATTGTCTGTCTAGGTTGGCTGTTCCTTCTGGTGCTGATGTTGGCTTTAGTCTGGAGGGCCTTGATGAGAATGTTGCATGGATTGATGATATTCTTCTACTAACTGAAAGCTCCTTCTCTCGTTCTGAGTGGGTAGATGCCATGTCTCGGGATAATGTCTTACAGGAAGTCATCCAACTGATAAAACTTGGTTCCCGCAGGGAGAGTTGTGTCCATGTTTCAGTTCGGCCCTTCCTAAAAGTTATTGATGATTTGTCTGTATGCAGTGACAATGTTGTGATGCGAGGTGATAAGTTCGTACCTCCTGTTGATTTGAGACCCAAACTCATTTCTTTAGCACATGAGGGCCATCTTGGCCAAACCCTGACACAACAACGTCTCAAATTAAATTTCTGGTGGCCCGGTATGGACTCTATGGTGTCTTCTTGGGTTGAGGACTGTCATATCTGTAAGGATGGTGAAAAGAGACTAAAAGTCGCTGTAGGGTCCCAGATGGGTACGTTGCAGTTTCCTGAAATCCCGTGGCATACCATCTGTTTGGATTTCATAGGTCCAATGGCCGAGTTACCTCTTTCACAGAGGTTTGCCGCAGTCATTGTGGATTGCCATTCAAAATGGTTATCCGTAGAATTCATGAAGGATATTACCACGGAGAATACCATCAAACACCTGAAGTCCCTGTTCTTTGTAGAGGGCTTTCCAAGTGTTATCATAACAGACAATGGCACTCAGTTGGTCTCACATACCATGCAAGCCTTTTTAGCCGATTGTGGTATATCTCACCATAGGACTTCCCTCTACAATCCCCAAGCCAATGGCCTTTGTGAGCGCCTTAATAGATTGGTGAAGGGCACCATTCAGATGGCTCTCTCCAGCAGTTCTTCTGTCTCTTCTCTTGTTCGTGAGATGGTATATGCGTATTGTACCACTCTTCATACCTCTCAGTCCAAGTCCCCTTTTGAAATGATGAGGGGTAGAGTCCCCAATACCAAACTTATTCCTTCTTGGCTCAAGGACATGATTTGTCAATCAACCTTAGATAAGCTGCCAAGTGTACCAAGACCTCCAGGTAAAAGTTCTGTGGGTCCGCCTACTAAGTATTCTCCTGGTGGGAGTTCTGTGAACCTATCTACTAATAAAGGAGTTTCTGCTGGTCGTTCTATACAGGCCCAAAGTGTTCCTAAGTCCTCTGGTGAGAGTTCAGTGTGTTTGCCTTTTGGTAAGAATTCAGGGAAGTTTGCTAAAGGTGATCTCGTCAAGATAAAGTCCGGTCGTCTTTCAGGTGGTTTGTCCAAATTCCGTGGTCCCTTTCTTGTCAAAATGGTCTATCCTCAATATGTAGTCCTCTCTAATGGTGAAAAATGGAATTTAAGGAGAGTCGCTCTCTACCAGAAAGCTAACACTGGTCCTGTTTCTGTCTCACCTTCCTCCTCTGTTCCTACCCAAGATCCTACATCTTCCGGGTTTTTGTTCATTCCCTCTCAGGTTTCAGCTCCGGTTGTGTCTACTCCTCCGGATGTTTTGGTGCGGGGTGATGGGGGTGGGGATGCACCTGATCCTGGACTCTCTTCTCCCAACCATATTCCCGATTCCAACCCTCCTGTGTCTGCCCCCAGACCTCAGAGGTGCCGTAGGCCTCCTGCACATCTTAATGATTTCTGTTGTGATTAGTCTTTAGAGGGGTGACGTGTGTCCATTTCAATACTTAGTTTCACTGGTGATTCTGAATTGTTGAATGCTTAAATTACTTTGCTGACATTACTAGCTTTCTTTGTTCAGCTAGCTCTCCTTAGTTTTGGCTAAGTTTCCTTTTCATGACTGTTTCCTAAATGCGTTAAGTTTCCTTTTTAATGTGACATATTTTCTTTTATATTCAACGGGAAGAGATGTGTTGTATATTACCTTTCTTTTATTTCTATACTGTACCACTATCCTTACCTGTGTTCTCAATTCTAGAATGTAGTTGGCTCTGTTCTCTCCTAGCGTTCTAGGTAGCGACAGTTTGTGCCTGGCCAGCTTGTGTCGTGGTTGCTTCCTGCTGTTCTTCTACATTAAACCAACCTTATCTCTACGTGGTTTCCAGCTTCATTTACCACACAGAGCAGCACAAGGATTGGTCTAAGCAGACAGGAAAGACGCCCTGGTTTGACCAGGGAGTCTGTGGGGTTTCTCCAGCCTGTATGCTCAATGCAGCTGGGCGGGAGTGGAGAAAACCTAAGTGCGGATGTGTGTTTTGGTTGGCCTGAGATGGCCGTCCAAACACACATGAACGCTTGGGGAGTGGAGTTCACTAGCACTCCTCTTTCCCCCTCCCATGACTCGGACCCGCCCAGCCTCTCCCAACACTGCTGGCTAAGAGCCGGTAAATGTAAAATAAAACGATGCAAGAGCATTTTTTTATTTTACATTTGCTGGCTCTGAGCCAGGCAGTGAGAAGATGCTCCTCCGTCATTGCGGAAGAGCCGACAATGGTCAGGGCAACTCAAACAATGGAAGGAGAGAGGGAGAATGAGGGTGGAGCACGGTAACACAGAAAACGAACAGAGAGTGAGTATGTTGGCAAGCCAACATGGCCAACAAACATAGCAAAGGAGGGTAAGGGCAGGCCAACATGGCCGACATATGTAGGGAGGTAGGGAAGATGGGGGCTAGCCAACACAGACAATGAACGGAGGGAGGAAGGGTGGGAGAGCCAAACAAAAACAATGAACGTAGGTGAGGGTAGCGGCAAGTCAACAAAGACTACAAATAGAGGGAGGGAGTGTGGTGGCAAGCCAACATGGACAACGAACAGAGGGAAGAAGGGAGGAAAGGAGGGGGAGGCAATCCAAAATGGACAATGAACAGAGGGAAGAAGAGAAGAAAGGAGGAAAGGAGGGGGAGGCAAGCCAAATGGACAACGGAAGGAGGAGGGGAGGTTGGAGAAAAGCAGATGGGGAAGGAACACGGAAGGGGTGGACGTACATGAGGGAGCCAGCTGAAACAAACACACGCTGAGAGCTTAAGTTCAAAGAAAAAGGTATCACCTAAAAAAATGGGTAAGGAAGGACACAGTTAATGTGTCCATGCTCCATGCACAGGACAAACACATGAGGAGGAAAGAAGCCTATGGTAGCTGACCAAAATGAAGCAAGCACATGAGAGCGACAATGAGGCCAACCAATGGTAAGTAATGGGTAGCTTCTATGCCTACTTTTAGAGAATAAAAGGTCTCCACGAGACAGCGCATGTGCTATGTAGGTGAAACCTAAAAAAAGGAATAACCAAAAAGGCTGTTGCATTCATGTACCCGGTGGGGAAAAAACATGTCCCAGATCACCCCACTACCAATACACTTTGCAGCTTTTAAGGACTGTGCCACCTGCCCAAGGAACCCCGTAGTGGGGGTGGAGATGGGGGACTCAGTGGAATTGCTCTTAATTTTTACCACTACACAGAGCTTCTATCAGTGTACTCAGTACAGTGGAATGAGATAAGGCGTTTCAGTAACCTCCATCAGGGCTAAGATAAAAGGATCCACGCATTGCACGTGCTCCAGTTTGACTGAGGTATCTTCACTTGGTTGGTCTCTGTAAAGATCTTTAGTGAACCTCATAAGTAAGAAGACAGGGGTGCACTATCGAAAGGTGCCAAATGCCACCTTGGGCGGTAAGTAACAGGTGTTGCTACAACATTAACCCATCTAAGTAAACAAAACCATGCCTGCAGCAGTGTGAGTCCATTGTTATCACCTGATGAAGATCCCACGACAGCAGTCATAGCTAAAAGTACTAAGTCACAAAAGCGATATGGCTGGTATTGGGAATTGGAGGTAGAGAAATGCAAAAGAATACTAGAGTATTATTACCAAATGCCCGATTTCCCACCAGGTATTCCTCTCCCCAAGTTTCCAAAATCCTGGATATTGGTAACTGATGAAAACTGGAGGATTATGAGGTGTACAAGGAGAGTTGCCTCTAATAAGAAACATTTCTGAAGAATTTGTCATTTTGCAACTGATTCCCTGAGTAATTCCTCATTCTACCCCCCAGCTTTACCTAGCGATGTCACCTGATGACCTATCCCCGTTTAGCAGGAAATTATTAGATCTCAGAACCCCGAAAAGTAACTTAGGTGACCAGCCCCAGCGGAAGTGCAGGTACCCCAGTAATGACATTCCGAATATTCTGCATTTTGGATGGCCTAACATTACCCCAGCCAGCCGGAACAAGAGCACAGCTCATTCCTGCCATCTCGTATATGCAAAAAGCAGTCATTTTTAGACCATTAATTCTAGAGTATATTCATGTGCACGAACCAATCACAGAGGCGGCCACAATCCCACAGAGGCCAGGAGCAAGTACCAGTCGATGCCTTTGTATGAGTAGTGTGTCGCCTTTCAGCCACATGCCGCCGCGGTGGCTGCAGGAGAGGGGCATTTAAATCTGAGGATGTGAGATGAAGGCTGCACAATGGAGACAGATGGGGTCTTGACTGACTCGGTGCGGCTCAGGGAGGGGACAGCTTTTGATCTCCATGGGAAGCCGCTGCTAACTGCAGCTTCGCGATGCCCCCGACGCCCCCTCCACACAGATGAAGTTTTCACACACACTCACTCACTCCCCTAACATCTTTTCCCTCCGCCCCCATAGCTATCTTTCCAGGAATGTCATTGGCGACCCTGCTGGCTGCTTTCAAAATAAGGTTTGGGAATAATAAGTGTAGGTGGGTGTATAAATATAAGGAACTAGAAAGCAGTAACCCGTGCAGGGATTGCTTGATGTGTCAGAGCGCAAAGCCATCACTTGCACCAATCTGCACACTTCTGAAAGTGAACGTAGGGTTAAATAATAATAAACGAAAACCCTCTGAAAGTGGTGCCTTATGGGGAGCTGAACAAACCATAAATGGCTTCCTGACCAAGCAAATCATAACTGCTCCTCAAATGCTTGTGATCAATCCATGATGTGCTGATGACGTCTCAAATGTTAAGGATGACATCAGTGGTAACGTCACAGCTTACATTAACATTGAACTTATCAGTGGCATTCCAATGGATACAGTATCATTCCTTTGTTTGTATATGAGTTGTCATTTATGGTGTGTCCTTAAGTATAGATTTAACATTCTTAAGTCTAATAGTTGCTTTAAGATATATACATTATCATGCTATATGTATGGGTGAGAGAGAGCATGTGTGTGTGTGTGAGCGTGTGTGAGCATGTGTTTGTGTGAGCGAGTGTTTGTGAGTGAGTGTGTGTGTGCACGTGTGAGCATGTGTATTTGTGTGTGAGCGTGTGTTTTGTGTGTGTGTGTTTGTGTGCGTGTGTGTATTAGTGTGTATGTGAGCATGTGTGTGTGTGTTTATGTGTGAGTGTGCATGTGTGTGTGTGGGGTGGAGTTAATTATATACTTCCCTACATATACTTACCGTAATTATATTCTGGGGGGGTTGGTACTTTGCATGTCGATATTAAAGCCTTGATATTCTGTTAGTAAATATCAGCCACGGAGCCCAATTTTCTCATAAGCTGTGTTTTTTAATATCACATTTTGTTTAATTTTCGATAGTTCCTGAGTTGGGTTTAGTGGTTTGCAGATCACACTGATCAGGGTCACATTCATGAGGCTTTGGGCTCGTGACTAGGGCTCCTGGTTTGTGGCCTGCAAGTGATCAGTGAATTTAAGGATAGCTGCCGTTCATTACCAGGCTCAGGCCATTCATGAGACGTCTGTGAACACAATGATAGTTTGTCTTGCGATTTTTTTTTAATCATGAGGAAATTCCTAGTCTATGTTCATTAATCGTTACCTGGTTTGCACACCATGGTGCTTTCAGACAGCTTTTTGGGGGGAATGAGGAACATTTCTATCCTTCTTTGATGTGCCTTCAATGCTGGTGTCAAACTTAGACCAGTTTACTCTCACGTGATTTGTACACCAATGAATGGCAGATAGAAAAAATCCCACTCCTTGTTGCAGTTAGATGACATTTGGTTTGCGGCTTGCCATTGTCAGTTCCTGGACCAAATATGTTCTCACCCACCAAGCGTTTGAGAAAAACGTCAAAGCATTCAAACTGGGTCATCAACCTGTAGTATGGATATATAAGAGATTAACCATTACCATTCCAAGTCTGGAAGCTTGATATATGAATTGCAAATATCTAAAAACATAGGGAACTGATTTACACAAAAAACCTCGATCATCTTGCAAAGTATGGTATAAACCTGTCCAGTAATTTAGGTTGTAATAGAGAAAAAAATGAACATGTGGATTTCATATGCTAACTTCCAAGATACCGGGCATACCTGTCACACTTAGGGCATCTAATGGAATAAAAGCTATGCATCGCTTGACAAGGCCTATGTAGGCCAAAAAGGGGTCTGATCCGTGGGTTGTTTGTGTTTCCATGGAAGGAACCTCGCACAGCAGCTTGGAATGAACAGTTTCTATTGGAACAAGTCCAAGACTGATTTGCATATGATTGATCTCTTACCAGAGTGATATAGTGGGTGAAAAAAGATGGCCTGGAAGGCAGGCTCCAACAGATTGTCATTGGCTGCGATTAATTCAAGAATTACTTCCATCAGTCTGTTGTTTTTTTACTGCAGATGCTGTATGTGCATTGTGTATTACAAGATGCGGGTCCTGTTTTGATGGTGGTGCATACTGTACTCCAGCTATACCTCACTGATGAGGCCTAAGTAGGCCGAAACCATTCTAGAGTTGCTTATGTTCTCAGGCCCGGACTGGCCGTTGCGGGCACCGGGCAATCCCCCGGTGCGCCGCAAGGGTGGGGGCCGGTTCTGGGCCCAGGGGGCCGTTTTTGTTACAGGGCCGTTTTTGCAGCATAGCTGCAAAAGCGGCCCTGTAACAAAATCGGCGGAAAACCGGCCCGACAAAGAGCTCGGTCGCACCCCCAGGGGGCCGGCCCAGCACTTTGCCAGGGCCGGTTTTGGTTCTCAGTCCGGCCCTGTATGTTCTCTTCTGGAGATGGCTTTGCCTGGGAATTCCGGTTGAATTGTTCCTATACAAGCAGATCAACAACTGGTTTGCATGTGGCTGATCTCTGTCTGGAGTGGCACAGTGGACAAAAAACTATGCATTCACCTGAGCAATATCAAAGTTTTCTGCTTTCAAATCACTGCACATTACAGAGGTTTCTAACTACCCAAAGGAAGGTGTTGATTTTACCATCTTCTGAAGTGCAAAGGACTGTGGACCTGATATAGATCTTAGCAGACGGGTTACCCCCTCACAGCGTTGACGGATAGCCTGTGTGCCAAATTATAACTCTCATAGGATATAATGGGATTTATATTTCGGTGGATGGAATATCTGTCACCGTTCTGACAAAGTTAACCCGTCGACCAAGATCTAAATCAGGCCTGAGTTGGTCGGAGATTCCAATTTCTGTCTGGAGATCTAGGCTTGAATAGCAGCAAGTGGTCAGCTCACTTAAGCCATCCTGCTGCATGACAGAACTCCATGACACCCTTGAAGCCCATCAAAGCCCACGGTAAAGCCTCCTGTACATTGCAGCCCATCCTAGTCCATTGCACCACATTCATGTCCTCCTCAGGCCATTGCAACCAATGTGCAGCACATTAGAAATGCAGCCCGCCCAACAGGCAGATACACACGCGTAGGTTTTTCACACTATCATGAGCTGCATATTTGGCTTAGGCAGTTCTTTAAGTGGGACAGGTCCAGCCGGTACTGGCAGTTCTCAAAAGAAGGCGCTTAGACCATCTTTATTATTGCCCTCACCCGCCGAGTGAAAAAAAGAAATTCTAGACTTGTCAGCAGTCGTACCCTTCTCTGCCTTCAATGTGTCTTTAAAATGATTTGTTACAGTTCTTTCAAAGTCTCTCCATTTCAGAACTGAAGCATTTTGTTGTTGCTTATTTATCTTATGATACTAACAACCATTGGCAAAGCCAATAGTCCTGGCTTACTGTAGGTGTAATGTTACTTGTTGTAGTACATATCTGGATGCAAGAACAGAAGCAGCAAAGTACCAGCACATAATGCTAAGCACAAATTTCTAACATGGGTGTTTTAAGCCGCGCCCTTAATTATATCTGCCAGGCCCCTTTGAAAGACCCCCAGGAAAGTAGAATTTGAGGGTACATGTGTAGCACCTGGCATCTACTGTCTGGTTAAGTGAAGTGGAAAATGCCATTTTTTTTTATTTTACAGAGTTTTATATAGCGCGAACATGACCCGAATCGGGTATCAGAGCGCTTTACATAGCATCAGTTGCATTACACGAGGACACATTCATTTTGTTGTTGGGCACAGGAGATTAAGTGATTTGCCCAGAATCACAAGATGTTTAGTGTCATTGCCGAGACTCGAACCTAGTTCCCCAGGTTCGAGGTTGACCGCCCTGGCCGTTAGGCCAACTCCTCTCCCATGCTGGTGAGCAGGGCTGGCTCTAGGGTGGTGCGACCGGTGCCACCGCACCGGGTGCTGACTCTTTGAGGGGGCGCTGTTTTTTAAAGTATTTTATGGTTTTAAAACCACCTGCTACGGCATTGCTGATCTCCGCAAATTTTCATACTAAAATAAACATGTAAAGATAACTCGGTGATTAATGTTATTGCCAGAGAGAGATGGAGTTTTGTCAAGTGGCGGTTTAACTAATTTTATGGTAGCACACAGGGTTAATGTGCCTGCTGCAAAGAATGTGTACCATGCAGATCACAAAGTGCATATAGTTTAAATAGGTCAATGCTTTTGTCAGAGAGATCCTTTTGTTACTAGCAGTGTAGATGTTAAAATCCTAACATGGAACAGTGAGCTAATCACTGTCATCTAAGAGCTGCATGCAAACTGCAAGGTATAGATTAGAGCATTATGATGTTTTCCTCCGTCTTTCATTATTCTAATGTTTCAAAAAGTGCTCATATCGGGTAAAAAAAAATCCTTATTATTAAATGTAACCCTCAACCATGGGGTTATGTTTTAAATTCTGAGTCTTTGCTTCTCCAGACCAAGCCCCGTCTACCAGTATGGATGACATGAAACTCCTCCACCTTGTAGTCCTCTGTATTCTGTAAAATGTCCTATACACTGATTTACACACCTAGGATTGATTGTCTCTGTGTAGTGTATGTGAGTGCTCTGACAACCTACACTGGTATGAGTGGCGCTATAAAATAAATCTGAGAGAGTGCTTATGGAGACTTGAGGGGGCACAGTTAAAGGTTAGTAGTGAGGGAGTCTGTGGGGAGTGCCCGTCTGGGGCGCCAACATTGTGGCACAGGGCGCCACCAGCGCAAAAGCCGGCCCTGCTGGTGAGTGACTGAATCCTGGAGCATAACTGGCCTCCCTAGACGTAAAAAATGACAGTTAATTAAGCAAACCATAGTAACCAATCAGAAATGTATTAAAGTTTCCCACAGGTGGCTGGAGTGGACTACTGGCATACTCACGCTATACGAAAACCCTATAACTAACTACACACTCACAGACATATATGCGGGCGTTTAGTACCAGGATGAATACTGCTAACAGTTTGACGATGCATTGCATCTCACACGTAAAATGTTAACCACATTTATAACACATTAATCAAGACTCCTAATACCGAGTTGTTTCTGATTAATGCGCATAGCTGTTCTGAGAGTTTGAAACACGCACTGCACATGACAGGGGACGCACATAGCGCCGTGAACTCTGTCACTCAGCGAACTCTGTCACTCAGCGCTGCGCAGTCTGTGCGGCTCTCAGTGTCAGGGCTTGGCTGGCAGTAGGCGATAAACCCGTGATGGGGCCGGTGACGTCTCGCGCGGGAGGAGGCGCGCGCGCGCGGTTCAAATGTCTCACTCCCACCTCCGCGTCCCCTCCCGTGCCCTCGCGCCCCCTCTGCTGTGTCGTGGTGACATGTCCCCCGCCTGGCGCCCCGGCAGGAGCTCTCACCACCAGCCAGGAGGATCAGGGACTTGAAAGCATGCCTGGGCACACAGGCCCCGGCGTCCTAGGAGACGGACATCGCTCCTCGCTGCTCGGGGACAATGGCGGCACAATGGCGGGGCCTGGTGGCTTCGGAGGTGTGTCCCCTGGTGATGTCACATCTATCAGGGCAATCAGCATGAGAGCAGAAACACACACGCACGCACCGAGACAATGCCCGGCCGCTTTGATGTCTACGCAGGAGCGTGCGCGCGCCTAGGCACCCTTCGGAGCGCTGTCTCCAGGCTCTGCACCGGAGACCCCAGCAGAGGAGGCCTCCCCTCACCTCTCAGCATCTCCAGCAAGTCGAGTTCATCCCTCGTCTGACAACTGAAGCCAAATAAACTTTTAACAACATGGGATTGCGACATGATGTATGGATGCCCGCAAATAATCCCGCTGGGGCCTTCAGAGCATCATAACGCATACGTGCACATACATGTGTGAGAATGCATGCACGCACCTATATCGCTGGCAATAACCATTAATTTTTAATCTAAAAGTTTTATATAGCGCTAGCTTGACCAGTAGGTATCAGAGCGCTTTACATACACACTGTAAAAAACAAAAAACAAACAAAAAAAACAGAAGGACATTACATTTCAAAGAGGCCGGCAGTAAGGAAACAAACAAGAGATACAAAATACAGCAGCAGAAATTAAATGAACAATGCATCCGAGGGGGAGAGAACAGTAAAACAGTAAAAAAAGAAAAGGTGGCCAACGTGGACAGTCAGTCTTTACGAAATAATGCTCTTTTTCATTTGACGAATAACTTTTACTTTGAGATATTTGACCAATCTGCACAAAATTTGCTATAGACTTGGTTTATCATAATCTGCCACTTTATTCGAAATATGCGCAGATTATTAAACGGGCTGAAAAAGTATTCCAGAAAGACACATTTGGCAATGTGCTTAGAAAATCTCCATTTTCAGTTTTACTATCCGCTTTCGCCCAAAACTTTTGGATGAATTTATTCAAAACTTGAATATATAAATTTAGCCAGTATATGCAGTTTTGTGATTTGGTGTAAATCTGTAGAATGTTTTGGAAGGTATATGCATATAAAAAAAGTCTCACATCCACATTTCAAGCAAATCAGTACCGTTAGGTCACTGGATTAGTTAGTACTCTGAGCTGAAACATGAAGGAAAACCAAAATGGAATCTGGTGTCGTCATATATAATCCAGAGATCGCCGATTTGGAATGGTCTAGGAGCCCCTGAGATTTTTCAATCCAGTCGCCATATTGGCGTGGCCAGAGAATTTGGAAGAAGTCCACAGACTAGCGGCCTGATTACGAATCAAGCAGAGTGCTGCACTTTCTTAATGGGAGATACCAACCCACTCAATGGCAAGTTTTACAGGATGTGGAGCACACTTGGTTAACACTTTATTGGACAAGGTAATTCCTGGTACAGGCCCGCACAGCATTCACCACACTGTGCCTAAAAGTCATGGTGCCTGGTAACTGGTGTGGAGATACAGTATGAAAAAGTTAAGTACGGCCCCATAGCGCCACTTCTAATTACTGGAATCGGGGATTATGTAGGTAAAAAATTATCAAGGGCTCCACACACATGACACATGCGGGGAGGGGGGGGGGGAATTCAGTGCAAACTACACAGTAGAGGAAATGCCCTCATTCCAAATATTTCAAATATTATGCTCCAAGGCTGGAGAAAATATGTCATATCCATGGATCTCCCGCAATCATTTGATGATTGTGATTACATGTGATCCATGGACCGCTTCTGTATTTAACCAAATTATTTCTGCAGACAGAGCATGATCTTTGCTGTTCATTTTCAAAATGATCACAATTGCTATAGTTTCATTGGAGGTCATCAGATCTAAAAAACAATCTACAAAAAAGCAATTAAAAAACAATTCACAGCAAATTGGATGTAAAGGAGCAACATGATGGATATCAAATAAAAAATAAAACCAACCAAATCTGAGCAGTTATGGTTAATGGCACTATGGGAAGAATAACGTGCATATCTATGATAACACTTAAATGGAAAGAGCCTTACATTTATGGTATGCTAGGTTGGAGGTGATACTGACAAACGTAATCGGACAATTCCAAAGGTTTTTAGATTTTATTTGCTCCCAACTATAGCACTCCCCAACATAAGTTTTTGCAGCGAAATGTATTTATGTATGTGCCAGTATTAGCAGCAATAATCATACAGAAGACAATAAGAAGCAAAAGTAAGCAAAATGGAGATGAGCACTGGAGGACGAGGAGGTAAAACATCAAATAACAAGAACAGAATCATAAGAAAGGATATGAGGAATGAAGTCATAATTTGGGAAGCCGATGTAAATACATCTGGGCACTATTAGGAGTATCTCGTCCGTTGTTAACCATGTATAATAACAAAAAGAATCAAAAAAGAATATCATCTCCAGGGGGATGCAAATCTAACTAAAATAGCTAAGATGATAATGTATGACAAAACCTGCTAATACAAAATATGAATATAAACCCTATGGACAGTACTTTTTATAAATAGGAAATTAATTAGGTAATTTGAATGTATGCTACAGCAGACAAAATTAGCACTGGCTATAGCAGTAGTCTTTCTTAATTTTTTATTGTTGGCGTTATGATGTAACGTGACTTTATGTAATGGAAGAGTAAATGAAATAGAATAAAAACTTTTATTTAACTTGTGAAAAAGGTCTGGTAGGAGGACCAAAACAAATAAGTTTTAACTTGCATCTGCCATGCTATCTGTTATGTGGTAAATGTGGTTGAGCTTCCTCCAATGAGTGCCGGGATCTTCAATCCCTGTGCATAAGCGAGATTGTTAAAAAACTTGTTAGAAAATGCCTCTGTCCTTGTTGATCATCCGCTCCAAAAGAGGAGCAGCATGGCTGTGAGAAGGAAACCGAAAATATGCTCATATACACACACACACAACCACGCAAGGTACACACACATGCAAAAACACACACACACACATGTATATATATATATATATATATATATATATATATATATATATATATATATATATATAGAGAGAGAGAGAGAGAGAGAGAGAGAGAGAGAGAGAGAGAGAGCGGAAGAAAGATTGTTAGATCAGTTTAGGCAGAAACATTGTTGTTTTGCTAATAACTTTGCTGCTGTTTGACAAAGTTGCATGAAACTTTCCAAAAATGAAGAAACGCTCATCCACCTTGGCTCATTTATGGAAAGTTATGTGTTGATCCATCAAGCAGAGGCCTAACAATAAGGGGGGCCCCTAAATTGCAAGTAAACTGCAATTTCCAGTGTTAATTCCCAGAGGCAACATTACTCTCCGATACAGAAAAAAGGCTGAATAGAATTATGTCTAATTTGCCAAAAGCTAGACCCTGCAACTAAGCCAACCACAGGCGGCTAGCTTTTGGCTGTGTGCCAACTTTTAGCTGCCTATGGCAGGATCGAGCAAGAGGCCAAGTTCTGCAACAAAACTCTTGCCGCACATGGCAAAAACACAGAAATGCACTGATAGAAAGGTTAAAGTGACATATTAAGTTTTTGAAATAAGATAAAAACTATCATTTAAAAAAACACCACTGAAATTCACCAGGTATAGTTTACTGAGCTAACTTGATATCACATCAGTTCCTTGAGATTCTTTCGTGGTGACTTAAACATTACTTTTTATCTTATTTCAACATCTAACTATAACATCAGTTTATCTATTGTTTTTTTCTGTGAAATTCTAGAGGTTTTTTTTAACGTTAAGCTAAGATCTTATTATGACACCTAACTATAACTTTACTTTAGCAGTTGTCTTTTAAGGTGAGCACTCAAAATATCGAAAATAAAATATTGACATACATTAATATCGAGGTGGCAATATCGAAGGGACATAATATCGATGTTAAGAATATGGATGGACAGAATATCGACCCTAAGGTAAGTAATATCGATTTTTTTATATCGATGTAAGTAATATCTAAGTTAGTAATATCGATGTTACTAATATCTATGTTACTAATATCGATTTTTATATTATTGTAGTGTATTTTATTATGTATTTAATGTGTATATGTTATGTATGTTTTTTAAGTGTTCTACTGGTTTTAAAATATATGTATACAATTTTAATATGTTAATAATATTTTTTTAAGTTATTTTTGTTTTTTAGTACCGTAGCGGGTTGTGGGTTTATAGGGGAATAGGATGGGAAGTAATTTAATTATACTAAATTAATGATTTTTTTTCAAGAATCATAAACTCATTTTAATTATTTTTTGTGTTTAAGTTCTGTAGCGGGTTGTGGGTTTTTAGGGGAATAGGGTGGGAAGTAATTTAATTGTAACTAAGTAATAATTTATTTTAAATAATTGGTATTGATAATTATATGATTGTTCATTAATTAATAAGTGCTAATTATTTTTCATTAATTGGTAATTAATTTTTATTAATTGATTAATTGATAATTATGTCAAGTGTATTATTTTATTATTGAGTGTGTTAAAATATAATTGTTTTGATATGAAAATTAAATTGTTGTTTTATCATTAATTGGTAATCAGATATTATTAAATATTATTTATTGATAAATGTAATTAATATATTAATAAGTACTTATTAATTGGTAATTAATGTTTAATAATGATTATTTTTGGTAGAAAAATCTTTAAATTGTTCAATATTTGTTAATTGGCAATTACTATGTATTCATTATTGTTTATGAGTATTTATTATTAATTTATTGTTAATTAATTATTCGTTGGTAATTATGTTTTTAATAATTATTTATTGGTATTTGTAAATCATTTAGATTTATTTAATAATTAATATGAATGTTATTTTTAAATTCTACGCTATTCAGCACTTTCCCTACTATTGCACTCTCTGGAGTTGGAATAGTAATTTTTACCCCTACGCTATCGAACACTTTCCCTACTGTTGCACTCTCTGGAGTGGGAATAGTAATTTTTACCCCTACGCTATCCAACACTTTCCCTACTGTTGCACTCTCTGGAGTGGGAATAGTAATTTTTACCCCTATGCTATCCAACGCTTTCCCTACTGTTGCACTCTCAGGAGTAGGAATAGTAATTTTTACTCCTACGCTATCCAACACTTTCCCTACTGTTGCACTCTCTGGAGTGGGAATAGTAATGTATACCCCTACGCTATCCAACGCTTTCCCTACTGTTGCACTCTCTGGAGTGGAAATAGTAATTTTAAGCCCTAACGCTATTGATAATTTTCCTTAATGTTGTTTTTTTTGGAGTTGGAATAGTAGTTTTATTCCATCTGCTATTTAATATTTTTTGTATTATTTTAGGTAATGTAGTATATAATAAATTTTAAAAATATTAAAAAAGTTCATTTCATTTTTTAAATTTGTTATACATACTTTTTACATTTTATTTATGTTATTGTTTTATGTGTATAGTTGTATTTGTAATATATAATATTTTAAAAGAATTTATAAGTTATTACAATAATTATTAAAACTGATTAGGTATATATATTATATATTATCCAAAACTAAGTTTGCCTGGAAGAAAGAGGGGCCCACGAGCAAGGTAAAGGTTTCAGCATTTAATTCTTTGTCAGGAGCGCAGCTTGCGAAATGGATGCAAAAACAGCAAATTCAATGAAAAGTCAGCCTGACGCGTTTCGTATTGCTACTTCTTCAGAGGCACTGACTCGAGCTTCAAGGCAGGAATTATTTAGGCAAAACCACGGCACAAGTACCCGCCCAGGTGGGCGTTGCCGGTCGCAGGGCTTCATGGTACCTGTAGTGTAATGTCCTGTCCTCCTTCAGTGAGTGGTCTGCCTTGGAGCACACTGTTGATGAAGAGGTGAGACCACAGTGGGGTATGCACCCAGGGCTGACCTCCGCAGCTCAGGCCCGCTGCTGAAATATCCAAAACTAGTTTGCCTGGAAGAAAGAGAGGCCCACGAGCAAGGTAAAGGTTTCAGCATTTAATTCTTTGTTAGGAGCGCAGCATGCGAAATGGATGCAAAAACAGCAAATTTGTTTCAGCGGCGTGCCTGAGCCGCGGAGGTCAGCCCTGGGGCTGTTTTAGCCCCCCACGGAGACGCCTAACAACGCCACCGATTTGGGAGCAAGGAGCGTTTGTTGGGGATAATGGACAGCTGCGGAGTTGTGATGTGACTCTGCATACCCCACTGTGGTCTCACCTCTTCATTAACAGTGTGCTCCAAGGCAGACCCCTCACTGAAGGAGGACAGGACATTACACTACAGCCCTGCGACCGGCAACGCCCACCTGGGCAGGTACTTGTGCCGTGGTTTTGCCTAAATAATGCCTGCCTTGAAGCTCGAGTCAGTGCCCCAGAAGAAAAAGCAATACGAAACGCGTCAGGCTGACTTTTCATTGAATTTGCTGTTTTTGCATCCATTTCGCAAGCTGCGCTCCTGACAAAGAATTAAATGCTGAAACCTTTACCTTGCTCGTGGGCCCCTCTTTCTTCCAGGCAAACTAGTTTTGGATATTATATATTATATGTAATTTTTAAAATAATGTTTTATTAAATTATATATATTAGTTATTGTTTTTAAACATTATTAATTTTATTTTAGCTATGTTTCTTTTATTTATATTATTTTTCATATTTTTTTTAACTAACTAAAAAAACAATATTTTTAATAACGATATTTTTGACATTGATATTTTTTTCGATATTTTTGTACTTACCATGTCTTAGATAAAATATCGATATTTTTAACATCGATAATTTTGCTTCGATATTTTTGTAGGTCGATTGTTTGTCCTTCTATATTTTGTCAGTGATCCGTCTTTTAAGTGTATTTCTGTGGTTTTTTTCAACACAAGGCAAAATCTTGTAACTTGCCTTTAACTTTGGCGCTGTTTGACGAATCTTCACAAAATTTTCCCACAAAAGTGCGCTGGTGAATCTTGTTGTACATGGAAAGTTTTGTGGTTGATACATCAAGCGGAGGCCAAGGAAAAGGGAGGGGTAAAACAAGTGTGTTTCCCATGTTAGTTCCCATAAGAGCTTTGAAAACGACTACAGCCCAACCGCTGGACGGAATTAAACTTGATTTAGCAGAAAGGTAGATTTGGTTATGTAGATTGTAATTGCATTTGTATAGTGGTTGCTACCCCTGACGAGGTTTCAAAGCGCTCTTTCGGCGAATAGCACGCTACTCCGGGACCCATAGAGGATTAGTGTTGAATTAATATAGTGAAACATGCAAGTAAATTTTAAGTGGTAGATAGGTTAGTCAGTTATTTGGATTCGGAAGGATAGTAGAAGGATAGAAGAGGATTTTTTTATTTATTTATATAGCGCTTGATTACCCCTGATGGGGTGTTGAAGCACGCTACTCCGGAAACCCATAAAGGATTAGTGGTGAATTAGTATGGTGAAATATGAAAGTAATTTGAGTGTTGGATATTAGTCAGTTATTTGGAGTGAGAAGGATAGAGGAGAGATAGAAGGGGAAGAAACGTTTGCATTCATCTAGCACCTGTTACCCCTGATGGGTGTTGAATCGCTTTTCTGGCGAGTAGCACGCTACTCTGGAACACATAAAGGATTACTGTTGAAAATTAGTATGGTGAAATATGAAGTCATTTGAGTGGTGGATATGTTATTCAGTTATTTGGATAGGGAAAGGTAGGTGGTGGGATAGAAGAGGAAAAGAGGTTTGTATTTATTTAGCTCTTGCTACCCATGATGGGGTTTTGATGCGCTTTTTTGGTGAGTAGCACGCTGTAGGAGAGTAGGGTCTGCTTCCTATGGTCACCCTCACTTTTTGCTGTGTCTCACTGGTTTTTCAACTTTAGACTGGCTGTGGCCCTGCTTATCAGGACCACAGCCTAGCTGTTCTCTCTCTAAATTGATGCCCTGTACTTTAGGTACGTACCAGATTGGTTACTGGGTCACCCTTATGAGTCCCTGTATATGGTACCTAAGGTACCCAGGGCATAGGGACCCCAGAGGCCTAGTAGGGGCTGAAGCATGTATTATGCCACCCCTGGTTAGCCTTCCAAAATGACACCACCGGTCTACACTTGCAGCCTGGGTAAGGTGGTATAAGCACCCCTTACTTAGATATAGTATACCTATATCTACCCTTACATATAGACACATATTAACCTATAAGTCACTCCTATGGCAGGCCTTGACAATCCTGAAGGCAGAGAGCTTGGTTTTGTGTGAGAGGGTACCCTAGCATGAGCTGAGCCCCTCTGCAGATTTTAGAAATATATTCTTATAGCTGTTCTAGCCATACCATATACTCTTAAGTGCATTATGAACCTCGCGGTTAAATGCTAACTTTGGTTTGGCTTTATCAAAACATGTTGTGTAAGGTGTCAAACGATTTGGGATACTACCCCCCCAATCAATTATGGCGGCGGGGGTAGCATTCCACCCTTCTAGAGGGAAAAGACATGAACACACTGGTATACCCGGTTAAAGTTAAACAGAGCCCCAGCATCACAAAATGGATGCTGCTGCCACAGACACGAGTCTGACCTCCTGCTGCTGGACGAAACCCTGGCAGGGGAGGCCTGGACAATAGGTTTCCTATCCAGGGAGGTACTGGCACCTCCTCAGACAGGCTTTAGTGTATTGGGGCAGGGTGGGTTGCATTCAGTGAATGGTTTTCAGACACTGCCTGGGGCACACAAGGTGCTCCATACATTTCCCAGTTCAAACCGGTTGCTGGGGCACTCAGCCACAGCTCTGGTCCAAAACTGGACAAAGGGGAAGGGGTGTAACCACCCCCTCCCCAGGTCCACCCATAGGTGGGACCTTTGAGTTAGCCCAACCCCTAAAATTAGTATAAGTATAGGAACCCAGTCCCTAGGACTTTAGATTACCCTGGACGAAACTCTGAAGAAGAAATATTGGACCATCGACTTTTCATTTTGACTGAAAGACTGAAAAATCTCCCTTGGGGTCAAGGAGTGACCTCCCTGTTCAAACAGGCACCAAAAAAGCATCTTTGCCGGTCTGCAGCTTTGTGGCTCCCGCCAGATCCCAAAGAACCTGTGACACAGGACATGGACTTCCAGACATCTCTGAAGCTGACACGAGTTCCCAGCAGAGCTGAGACCTGTAGCTGACACGAGAGACGTGGGACCGGAACTCCTGGACATCCTGCATTTTTGCGACTGCACCTACTTCCCGAAGTTTTCCGAAGTTGTGCATTGGGGTATTTGAAGCCACTGCCCCGAGCACCATTTGCACCGAAGTACAGAGGCCAGCACTCCATGAGTGACCCGTGAGTCCCCTTTCTTTCCCGCAGCTCAAGGCTCCTTTACAGTTCCTAGTCCGTTGGCTAGTGAGCCCCATGAAGGCCAATCTTTTGTTTCTTGAGCTTTGCTGATTGCTCAAGACGTGCTCTGACTCCCTTCTAAAGGAGGAGTCCCTCAGACCTTGCTTGTCTGCACCGAAGCCAATCCTGTCATCTTGCGTGGGATGCTGTTGCCAAGGCTTGTTGGGTCCATTCCGGATTCTGACGCTGCAGCACTCGACATCCTATGTGGGACAGCTCAAATCCAGCTCCTGGTCATCATTGACGCCTCCTGGTCCTCGTGGCTGAAGAGTCAAGCTTCACCTACTTCACTTGAAATCACCCGACATTGGCTGGCATTTACTTGTCACCTTCCTGGTCACTGGCTAGTGACCCAGACTCTGTCCTCTCTGCTTTCAGGTTCTTCACATCTCCAATCCACCCTTGGATCCACCCGGACACTTTTCCTCTGGTCGCCTGCAGCACTTCTTCCCAGCTCTCCATTGGAATCGACGAAGGAACCCGACACCAAAAGACACCTATGCACCCGGCTTTCGTGGGTGAAGTAACACGAGCACTCCGGTGCTCCCGTGGGTCTTGACTCAAAGTGTCTAAGTCTAAAAGAGTTCCATCGTAGTTCACCTCTAAGTGTCCTTAATAGTTAAAATTTTAACTTGTTTGCTTCCCATAGAAGTCAATAGGTGATCCACGGCTGTGTTTATACACTGCACGCGTCCCCCTTGGGCCTCCGGCGTCCCTACCTTGGGTGGTTCCTGGTTGCGCCAGCGGTTCTACAAGCCCCAGGTCTGACTTCTATCCCTCACGTGGTTCTTATACCACTATTTTAGTATATGGTTTGTGAGGCCCCTAGGGCATTTACGTATACTGTGCAACTTATCGTATGCTAATTAAGTTCCATGTATTATACTTTTACCTCTGACCTCATAAAGAGACCAGAGGGGTTGTATTTAGAATAAATACATATATATTTGATATATACCTTGTGTGGTGTGCTTTCATTTGATCATTCAAGAGATTATAACTGGTAAAACAACTTGCTTGACTCGCCTCTAAGTCTTTGCCTGAAGGCTGCTCTCCACAGCTACCACTAGGATAGCTTTCTATAAGCTTGACTTCAAACCTACCATCAATACGGGTCGTTTGGACTGGTGTAAGGTGCCCACTAGAATAGTGGACATCATATGCCAGGCCAACTTCGCACATTGGTGTGCAGCATGTGGGATTACAGCTTGCATTGTTTTACCACATAATCTTGAGAATATCATTTGAAAAATCACTTAAGGTACCAGTAGGTACATATAAATCAAGCTTAAAATACATAAGTTCTACTGAACTTAGAAGTTGTAGGTGTTAAGGGCTTAGCACGCCCTGACTACAACTACTAGGGAGGTTCAATAGGAAACCAAGCAGTGTAGGTAGGTGCACACACCACACCACACTAGTCATGGCTTTAAAGGTAGGACCTTGTGAGTCTCTGCCAGATGACAGCCTAGTGCTGACATCTAAGTTTGACACATTCTCCTTCCAAGAGTTAAGGGGTCTGTGTGCCATAAGAAACTTAAAGCAAGGACAAAGTCCCAACACCCAACACCTGATATATATCTTAGTATTACATGACTTGGAAAAAGCATCAGATCCTGATAGACTAGGTAATGGGGATGGGGTGCATATATCAGAAGAGAAGAACCCTGGTGGGTCACCCCGCCAGGACTCTGATAATGATGATGCAGACCAAGTGGACTCAACATGGGGAATCTAAGTCTGCCTGGGAATGGGGAAGGTCAGATTGGGTATAAATTACTTGTAAATATGTGATACCCTGCACTCCTAAGTGTAAAGTAATTCCTTTTCTCACTGTTCAACACATTTTGAAAATGTGTTGAACAGTGAGTAAAGGAATTATGTTGTTGAAGTTGAGACACTTAGGAGTGCAGGGTATCACATATTTAAAAGTAATGTATACCCCTTTTGGCCCAATTGACACCCTGCACCCACTGAAGATGGATTTTGAAGAAATCTCACACATTACGTCTAACCAAGCAGATGTCAAAGTATATTCTACTGTAGAGGCTGAAAACATATACACACTTATCAAGGATGTGAGGGATTTTCATGGTAGACCAGGATCAACAGCACAGGTTATAAAGTAATTGCAATATACATTGAGAAAGGAGATTAACCAAAGGCTTCATGCCACAACCCCCATACAGTACCACAAGCTAAAACGTATTCCGAGAGATTTGTGGATATCATTAAGACCCATGTTATTTAAATTCAATAAGCCGTTCATGTTGAGATGGTACGCCATTCTCAATAAGTGTTCTTAAGATCTGATATTGCTCATAGTAGAGGAATTGTCTAATATTTTAAAAGAGCTAGAAAAAGAAATTCAGGAAATGCAATCAGAGCTTTCGAAACGTTTGTCAGAAGAAGAGTTAACATCTACTCTTAAAGAGATCAATGACAAACTAGAAGAACATACTAAAGAGGTACATGAGCGCTGGTTGCGCAAATTCAAGCAAGATACTATAGACGACAAGTTAGACGAAGTCTACACTTGGGCAGATCAATATGCACAAAGACGGGTTTTTAAGAAACCAGATGCGTCTTCCTCAGAAGAAAGTATAGCCACTGAACAGGACGCTTTGCCCACGAGGGCACCAATAGCAGCAATACCTAGTACAAGCACGGGTACAGAGGTGCAAGGAGGCAATAGCACCACTCCTAAGCAGGCTTTTTTAGAAGTAGACCGCACGTCAAACCATCCCCCCGCCGTGCACAGTTTTCTTATCAATACTTTAATTTCAAATGTTGCAGTGATATTAATAATGTTGTCATAGAAGATGTCATGAGAGATGTAATATGTGGGGTAATTAGCAGTGCATGGCGAGGGTGCGAATTATAGGTACCTTAGGGCAGGAGTTATAGTTATTAGAGAAAACCATAACTGGTGTATTTCAGTGGTTTTGTACATTTAAAATGGCACTTTTTAACTGTTAGCTTCACCTTACTCAAACATCACTTTAACGTTTGTTTTTTCCGTGGATTTCTAGGGTTGTTTAATTTAAAGTAATATTTTATTACTATACATAAAGCCATCGCCCCCACCACTCACGGCCATAAAGAGTTTGGCCGCAGGGCCTGCCCAGCAACTAGGCCCTCCAGTTAAATCCTCCCCATCCCAACCCCTTATATATAAAGCAGATTTATCATCTTTCTCTAAAAATCACAACAGTTTTAATTAAATGTATATTTGAATACTACACACAATGCCATGTTTAATAATATTGATTACTTAAACAGTTGTTTGATGAAGTTTTATTAAAATACATATCTGTTATTCTTTTGACATAGTTTTTATTATTGCATTTTGTGGGGGAAGAATGCCAAAATAAATACTCAGAGACATATGCTGTTTTTAATTGTTTGAAAAAAGACATGTCTCTAAGCCTTTAAAAAAATGTCATCCCTAAAAATACATTTAAAAAAACAACCATAACAGGGCATTATATATATATTTTTTAAATAGATCTTCGAGTTCAAGTTTGAAATTTGTATAGCGCACTACTCACCCAGAGGGTCTCAAGGTGCTTGAACCAGCCCCAGAAGGTGCTTTGCTCCCAACTCTAGAGCAAAAGATTCAGCCTGGGAAAATATGGTAAGTTATCCAGGGGTCACGGTTTCAATGACCCAGGAGACTATGGGGCCTATTAGGGGCCTATTAGGATGGTGGGCGGACTTTCGTCGGCCCGCCACCCTAGCAATGCTAGGACCGGCCACCAGTGGTGCGGCAGTCCCACAACGGCAATTAGGATGCCACCGCCATGGTGGCAGTGGCATCCCCCATCCACAACATTGTGGCTGGCTGTGCAGACAGCACCGCCCGCCATAATGCTGTGGCTGCACTGTATGCATTTGCCAGCACAATATGGCAGGCATCGCGCGGTGCCCGGGGCCTGCCACGTTGTGCATGCAACTGCTGGGGTGTAACACAAAAGAGGGTACAAAGTTCCCCGGGAAGAGTGACAGAAGAAAAGTGTGTGTGCTGGAAAGAGGGGGGAATCACCTTGTTGGAACTAAAACCCTCACACACCCAGCAAGCTAGGTGTCATGCTTCATCATATGGGTTCTGCTCCTCGTCAGACTGGCGCTGCAATGTCTGACGGGCTCCCGAAACCGGGGCTCTTTATCGGAGATCTTTTGTTCCGGCCATATGGTGCATCCGTGTGAGAGGGCGGGGAGGTGTGGTAGTGGCGTGCAAAGGTGAAGTTAAAAAAGGTAGGTCAATCCACAATTTAATTTATTCACGTGGTAGACTCCCTTGATTAAAAGGTGGGAGGGGAGATAAATGCCCTGGAAATATCCGAGCATGTTAACTACTACCCTCTAGTTAGGTCGACATGTTTCTTGCCGTGATGGCAATTCCTCAGGACCTCAGTAAATAGTACCACACAGTGAAAAGATTATTAAAACTTGCGATATGGTATACAACCTTCTTTGGTCGGTAATACCGGAGCGCAGGCCGATTGGTCCTGCTGAAGTATTGCGACCTGTAAGAATAAAGACAATTCACAGGACAGCAAAGTGAATGCAACATTCCCATATGGTGGGTTCGCACAAGTACAATCCAAATACACACACAAAACAGGGTGAAGGGTTAAAACCGAACAGATAGCATAGTGAGGTGATAATTGTCTCAAACAATAATCTAGCTTATGCAAAATCATACAACAGTATGTTTGGAAGAAGCAAAGGTACTGTACAAATGGAGAAGACCGGGTTAGAAATGCTTACCCCAGAAAAATCACTAAGGTACCTCGCAGTCTGCTCCCGTGGGACTGGCTGTCAAGGTATGGTACCTGGTAGGGGGAATATTAATAGGTGATGTGTGATAACATCATGGTTGAATGGTCAAAGTAGGGAGGGTTTTTTTTTTGTGGGGAAACCCCAACCGGGGCAACACTTAGAGGCAGACAGTCAACCTCGCATCCGGAGTGTCGGTTGTCCCGGTAAGACCAATGTCCCGTCACTTAGTAGGGGCTAGCAGCTGGAGAATGCCTAGGGTGCGAGCGAAGACCAGACAACCTACACCGTCATTGCCGCGTCTCTGCCTAAGTGACGACAGAGAACCGCAGCCCGACAGCGCGCAGCGGCCCGCGCCTCGCGGACACCCAGGCAGACAACCAGTCCCGCAGACGGTACCATGGTGCATAAACAGCTGGTTACCTCAAAACCTAGACTCTGAGGCAGACGAGAGTTAGGACTGCACAGCTCGCCGGTGTCATCGTATCAACCGAAGGTTGTAGCAAGATGGGAGGCTTACCTTCGGCGGCGCAAGGTCCTGGCCGTTGAACCTACCCCACGAACAGCGTCCGATCAAGGCGCAGAGCAGCTGGTAACAAACCCTGGGGAGAACCATGGTATAAGTAGCCATCCTTGATGCGCCCAGTCGGCGCTACCACGAGAGTAACGCCCCCGTTGCCAGCCGTGCATGTGCGACAACTACTAGGACAGGAGTCAATCCGAATAGGGAGATACGGGCTGTATGGTAAAGGTGGCGGCCATCTTGGAAAGGGGAAAGTGGCAGGGTTTGACACATGTAAAGTACGGCATCGGTGGAGATCCATGATTCGGTCTTGGGTTATTTAGCATGCATATTCGCCAATCACAAAAAGTTGCCAACAAGATTTGATTGGCAAACAATCGTGTGAATTGACGGTTGTAAACAACTAAGTATTGGTACCAAATACGGACCTGGCCGATAGGTAGACAATCACCCTGGGCTGGGCGGGGAATTTACAGGGGGACAAGGGGGTTACAGTGGCATGTTCCCCCACGGGTTGCTCTGTGGAGTAGAGAGAGAGAGAGGGGTGGAAGGCACATGATTATCTGAATCTTGAGACAGTGAGTTTAACTACCCAATGATGCCCAGGGATAGAGTCGTTTAACCCCAGCGAGTCCAGTTTAAGACGATGGACTCATCTCTGTTCAATCCTGAACAGGGCCTGTTTGGAGATGGCCGGGTGGGACTCCACGAACAGCCATGAAAGACTGTCTGCAGAATGGTTGTGTTGGGAGTAATGTTCGTACATTTTTGTGTGTGTTTTGGGGCACATGATGTTGCTTTTGTGCTCCATAAACCTCACTTTGATTTGCCTCATCGTCATCCCTATGTAGTTTTTTCCACAGGGGCAGGTAATCATATAAACACACCTGGTACTATTACAATTTGTGTGCTTGCGGAGCTGCCACACAAACGTATCGGAGATTATAACCTCCTTACACTGCAGTGTCTGTGGACATACCGCACATCCGCCACAAGAAAAATGTCCAACCACAGGGGGGAGTCCCCACAGAGTGCTTTGGTTGTCAACGGTGTGTTTCTTTGGACGTGTGTGGATGAGGGCGTCCTTTAAGTTAGAAGTTCTTTTAAAAGCGAACCTGGGGCGTGGGATTTCTAGGCCACCTGAATTCACTATGGACCAGTGCTTATTTATGGTTTTCTTTAGAAATGACGAGTTTTGGGTAAAACAGGTAACACAGGTTATTTGATCGTCTTTGGCTTTGGGGTGTGGCTCTAACAAGCTCTCTCTTGGGTTGTTCAGAGCTCTTTTGCGGGACTTGTTCAGTAGTCTGGTAGGATATCCTCTATCCTGTAGCTTGTGTTGCAGTAGGGTTACTTCTTTTTGAAAATCAGCCTTGGCTGTGCAGTTTCTCCGGACCCTGAGGAATTGCCCAAAGGGGAGATTGTCCCTCAGGGCCCGAGGGTGGTAGCTTTGGTACAGTAAGAGACTGTTCCTGTCATTGCTCTTGCGGTATAGAGCCGTACTCAGACCAGTAGGATTGAGATTGATGCACAGGTCTAAAAAGGGGATGGTAGTTTCAGAGATGGTACCTGTGAACTTCAAGTACGGGTTTTGAAGATTAATCCAAGAGCAGAAAGCTTCGCAGGTTGTACGATCGCCCTTCCAAAGAATGAGAATATCATCAATAAACCTGCGCCACAGAGTTATATTATCAAGGTAGGGATTGAGTGCAGATCTGATAGTGCTTTCTTCAAAAGTTGCCATGTAAATACAGGCCAAGCTCGGGGCAAATGTAGAACCCATGGAGGTCCCCTGGATCTGATGGTACAGTTGTGTCCCATATTGAAAGAAATTTTCAGTCAATGCCAGAGAAGCACACGCCATGATGAAGGACACAGGTGTGGGGGAAGACCATTCCTCTCGTAGCAGGGTAGATTCAACTGCTTCAAGTGTGGCTTGTTGTGGGATGTTGGTATATAGCGCCTCGACATCCATGGTGAGAAGGAGGTCTACGCCATCCCTTCCCTCAATGGATTCGACGAGGCGGAGGACATCCCTAGTGTCTTGTAGAAAGGAAGGAATTTTTCTGACCACAGGTTGGAGAAATGAGTCACAAAATTTCGATAATGGCTCTAGCAGTGAGCCAATGCCAGAAACAATCGGCCTCCCAGGGACTGGTGACACCCCTTTGTGAATCTTGGGGAGGGTGTAAAAGTATGGGACAACCGGATCTGTAGTAATCAAAAAGGCTGCTTAATTTTTAGAGATCCATTCATTCGTTTCGCCCTCCAAAATTAGACTCGTGATCGTGGTACTGAGTCTCTTTGTAGGATCTGTGGCGAGTGGTCTGTAGTGAGTGACATTGGAAAGTTGGCGTTTACATTCAATATCATAATCACTGCTGTTTTGGATAACGGTGGCCCCACCCTTGTCTGTCTGTTTAATCACAATACTGGTGTCATTGCCCAGAGATAAAACAGCTTGTTTCTCAGCTGAGCTCAAATTTTTGTAAGAGGAGGTAGTGGGTTTGTTATCCAGACTCCTGAGCACCGCCCTTTCAAATGTTAATATCTCAGGGGGAACCATAGAGTCTGTGGGAGTAAAGGTGGAAGGTTTACGTAACCTGTGTCAGTTTTTTCATGGTCAGGTTTATCAGCAAAGAAGGACCGAAGGCGTACCTTTCTAAAAAGTTGTTTGACTTCACACATTTCAGTGAAGCTATCAGGGGTCGGAGTAGGAACAAACCCTAGCCCTTTCGCAAGAATTTCTGTCTCCATCTTGTTCAGTGTCCTGTTGGAGAGATTCACAATTAGACTCTCCTGCCTCTGGTTGTGCTCCTGGTTTCCACTGTTGTCTGTGCAGTTGGTTGGTCTTGCCATTGTACAGCTTTTTGCCCACCTCGCTTGCGCCCTCTTCCTCTGCCCCAGCCTCTGCCTAAAAAAGGTGGGTTCATTGGATAGAATTGTGGAGGACCCTGGGGGTAGAAGGGATATTGCCAAGGAGGTAGCATCTGTGGTGGCCCTTGGAACATCGGACCATTGTTCTGGACTTGGTTCCAATTGGAACTGCGCTGGTTGCCTCTGTTGTTGGTTGGTTAACTGCCACTGGAGTCACTCCCAGAGGAGCCCCTACGGCTCTCATTACCTGAGCTCTCATCAGTGGAGTAGCTATTCCTGTTATTAGTGTATCACTCTTTGAGATAGGGGTATACTTTCTCTTTATCGAATTTTGCTACATCTTTCTGCAGTTTAGCCATTTTCTGTTGTAAGAGAAATTCTTGGTTGTCCGTTATCTCTTGGTTGATCTCCGCCAGCTTGGCTGTAAAGGGAGTCTTTTTCATTGTACCTTGGATTGCTGTCTCGATTGCTGCAATCTTCACCAATAGGGCGTTAGCTAGTCTCTTGGCCGTTTTGACGATCAAAAAGAGGAAGTCTTTTGTACACTTCCAAGAGACATGACACCAATCTACCTTGAATTGACCGTCTTCAAGGAACAGTCTTGGCATGATATTAACTATTAGTCCCTGAGGGGCGATCTTAGCCCTCAAATATTCAGTCATCATTGCCCCATGTACAGTTATCCTAAGCCATTCTTTTTTCAGTGAGGTTACAGTTACCCAGTCCTCATTTGCAGAGCTTGAGGCAGTGGCACCACCCACCCCAAAGAGTGAGGGAGCCGATCTTAAAGCCTCTTCTATTGCTTCTTCATCGAAGCTCAGACCTGGTACATCCTCCATGTTGAGGTATTGAATGTACCGGTCCGGGTATTTGCAGGTGTTGTAGGTGAAACACACGGGGGTTTCTTAAAATTATGAACGCCAGACTGTACAGGGATAGTATCAGTAGGCACCCATTGGTCCTCTCAGTAAATAGTGATTACTGTAGGTAACCTCAAAGTCCCGCGGGAGTACTCCCCCGCACAAACATTTGATCAAAGGAGGGACTAGAGAAGGACAATATTTAGCGGGGTCCAGTGTACAAGTCCAGCCAACTAGTAACACAAAAGAGGGTACAAAGTTCCCCGGGAAGAGTGACAGAAGAAAAGTGTGTGTGCTGGAAAGAGGGGGGAATCCCCTTGTTGGAACTAAAACCCTCACACACCCAGCCAGCTAGGTGTCATGCTTCATCATATGGGTTCTGCTCCTCGTCAGACTGGCGCTACAATGTCTGACGGGCTCCCGAAACCGGGGCTCTTTATCGGAGATCTTTTGTTCCGGCCATATGGTGCATGCGTGTGAGAGGGCGGGGAGGTGTGGTCGTGGCGTGCAAAGGTGAAGTTAAAAAAGGTAGGTCAATCCACAATATAATTTATTCACGTGGTAGACTCCCTCGGTTAAAAGGTGAGAGGGGAGATAAATGCCCTGGAACTATCCGAGCATGTTAACTACTACCCTCTAGTTAGGTCGACATGTTTCTTGCCGTGATGGCAATTCCTCTGGACCTCAGTAAATAGTACCACACAGTGAAAAGATCATTAAAACTTGCGATATGGTATACAACCTTCTTTGGTCGGTAATACCGGAGCGCAGGCCGATTGGTCCTGCTGAAGTATTGCGACCTGTAAGAATAAAGACAATTCACAGGACAGCAAAGTGAATGCAACATTCCCATATGGTGGGTTCGCACAAGTACAATCCAAATACACACACAAAACAGGGTGAAGGGTTAAAACCGAACAGATAGCATAGTGAGGTGATAATTCTCTCAAACAATCATCTAGCTTATGCAAAATTATACAACAGTATGTTTGGAAGAAGCAAAGGTACTGTACAAATGGAGAAGACCGGGTTAGAAATGCTTACCCCAGAAAAATCACTAAATTACCTCGCAGTCTGCTCCCGTGGGACCGGCTGTCAAGGTATGGTACCTGGTAGGGGGAATATTAATAGGTGATGTGTGATAACATCATGGTTGAATGGTCAAAGTAGGGAGGGGTTTTTTTTGTGGGGAAACCCCAACCGGGGCAACACTTAGAGGCGGACAGTCAACATCGCATCCGGAGTGTCGGTTGTCCCGGTAAGACCAATGTCCCGTCACTTAGTAGGGGCTAGCAGCTGGAGAATGCCTAGGGTGCGAGCGAAGACCAGACAACCTACACCGTCATTGCCGCGTCTCTGCCTAAGTGACGACAGAGAACCGCAGCCCGATAGCGCGCAGCGGCCCGGCGCCTCGCGGACACCCAGGCAGCCAACCAGTCTCGCAGACGGTACCATGATGCGTAAACAGCTGGTTACCTCGAAACCTAGACTCTGAGGCAGACTAGAGTTAGGACTGCACAGCTCGCCGGTGTCATCGTATCAACCGAAGGTTGTAGCAAGATGGGAGGCTTACCTTCGGCGGCGCACGGTCCTGGCCGTTGAACCTACCCCACGAACAGCGTCCGATCAAGGCGCAGACCAGCTGGTAACAAACCCTGGGGAGAACCATGGTATAAGTAGCCATCCTTGATGCGCCCAGTCGGCGCTACCGCGAGAGTAACGCCTCCGTTACCAGCCGCGCATGTGCGACAACTACTAGGGCCGGAGTCAATCCGAATAGGGAGATACGGGCTGTATGGTAAAGGTGGTGGCCATCTTGGAAAGGGGAAAGTGGCAGGGTTTGACACATGCAAAGTACGGCATCGGTGGAGATCCATGATTCGGTTTTGGGTTATTTAGCATGCATATTCGCCAATCACAAAAAGTTGCCAACAAGATTTGATTGGCAAACAATCGTCTGAATTGACGGTTGGAAACAACTAAGTATTGGTACCAAATACGGACCTGGCCGATAGGTAGACAATCACCCTGGGCTGGGCGGGGAATTTACAGGGGGACAAGGGGGTTACAGTGGCATGTTCCCCCACGGGTTGCTCTGTGGAGTAGAGAGAGAGGGGTGGAAGGCACATGATTATCTGAATCTTGAGACAGTGAGTTTAACTACCCAATGATGCCCAGGGGACAGAGTCGTTTAACCCCAGCAAGTCCAGTTTAAGACGATGGACCCATCTCTGTTCAATCCTGAACAGGGCCTGTTTGGAGATGGCCGGGTGGGACTCCAGGACCAGCCATGAAAGACTGTCTGCAGAATGGTTGTGTTGGGAGTAATGTTCGTACATTTTTGTGTGTGTTTTGGGGCACATGATGTTGCTTTTGTGCTCCATAATCCTCACTTTGATTTGCCTCATCGTCATCCCTATGTAGTTATTTCCACAGGGGCAGGTAATCATATAAATACACCTGGTACTATTACAGTTTGTGTACTTGCGGAGCTGCCACACAAACGTATTGGAGATTATAGCCTCCTTACACTGCAGTGTCTGTGGACATACCGCACATCCGCCACAAGAAAAATGTCCAACCACAGGGGGTAGTCCCCACGGAGTGCTTTGGTTGTCAACGGTGTGTTTCTTTGGACGTGTGTGGATGAGGGCGTCCTTTAAGTTAGAAGTTCTTTTAAAAGCGAACCTGGGGCGTGGGATTTCCAGGCCACCTGAATTCACTATGGACAAGTGCTTAGTTATGGTCTTCTTTAGAAATGACGAGTTTTGGGTAAAACAGGTAACACAGGTTATTTGATCGTCTTTGGCTTTGGGGTGTGGCTCTAACAAGCTCTCTCTTGGGTTGTTCAGAGCTCTTTTGCGGGACTTGTTCAGTAGTCTGGTAGGATATCCTCTATCCTGTAGCTTGTGTTGCAGTAGGGTTGCTTCTTTTTGAAAATCAGCCTTGGCTGTGCAGTTTCTCCGGACCCTGAGGAATTGCCCAAAGGGGAGATTGTCCCTCAGGGCCCGAGGGTGGTAGCTTTGGTACAGTAAGAGACTGTTCCTGTCAGTGCTCTTGCGGTATAGAGTCGTACTCAGAACAGTAGGATTGAGATTGATGCACAGGTCTAAAAAGGGGATGGTAGTTTCAGAGATGGTACCTGTGAACTTCAAGTACGGGTTTTGAAGATTAATCCAAGAGCAGAAAGCTTCGCAGGTTGTACGATCGCCCTTCCAAAGAATGAGAATATCATCAATAAACCTGCGCCACAGAGTTATATTATCAAGGTAGGGATTGAGTGCAGATCTGATAGTGCTCTCTTCAAAAGTTGCCATGTAAATACAGGCCAAGCTCGGGGAAAATGTAGAACCCATGGAAGTCCCCTGGATCTGATGGTACAGTTGTGTCCCATATTGAAAGAAATTTTCAGTCAATGCCAGAGAAGCACACGCCATGATGAAGGACACAGGTGTGGGGGAAGACCATTCCTCTCGTAGCAGGGTAGATTCAACTGCTTCAAGTGTGGCTTGTTGTGGGATGTTGGTATATAGTGCCTCGACATCCATGGTGAGAAGGAGGTCTACGCCATCCCTCCCCTCAATGGATTCGACGAGGTCGGAGGACATCCCTAGTGTCTTGTAGAAAGGAAGGAATTTTTCTGACCACAGGTTGGAGAAATGAGTCACAAAATTTCGATAATGGCTCTAGCAGTGAGCCAATGCCAGAAACAATTGGCCTCCCAGGGACTGGTGACACCCCTTTGTGAATCTTGGGGAGGGTGTAAAAGTATGGGATAACCAGATCTGTAGTAATCAAAAAGGCTGCTTCATTTTTAGAGATCCATTCATTCGTTTCGCCCTCCAAAATTAGACTCGTGATCGTGGTACTGAGTCTCTTTGTAGGATCTGTGGCGAGTGGTCTGTACTGAGTGACATTGGAAAGTTGGCGTTTACATTCAATATCATAATCACTGCTGTTTTGGATAACGGTGGCCCCACCCTTGTCTGCCTGTTTAATCACAATACTGGTGTCATTGCCCAGAGATAAAACAGCTTGTTTCTCAGCTGAGCTCAAATTTTTGTAAGAGGAGGTAGTGGGTTTGTTATCCAGACTCCTGAGCAGCGCCCTTTCAAATGTTAATATCTCAGGGGGAACCATAGAGTCTGTGGGAGTAAAGGTGGAAGGTTTACGTAACCCTGTGTCAGTTTTTTCATGGTCAGGTTTATCAGCAAAGAAGGACCGAAGGCGCACCTTTCTAAAAAGTTGTTTGACTTCACACATTTCAGTGAAGCTATCAGGGGTCGGAGTAGGAACAAACCCTAGCCCTTTCTCAAAATTTCTGTCTCCATCTAGTTCAATGTCCTGTTGAAGAGATTCACAATTAGACTCTCCTGCCTCTGGTTGTGCTCCTGGTTTCCACTGTTGTCTGTGCAGTTGGTTGGTCTTGCCATTGTACGGCTTTTTGCCCGCCTCGCTTGCGCCCTCTTCCTCTGCCCCAGCCTCTGCCTAAAAAAGGTGGGTTCATTGGATAGAATTGTGGAGGACCCTGGGGGTAGAAGGGATATTGCCAAGGAGGCAGCATCTGTGGTGGCCCTTGGAACATCGGACCATTGTTCTGGACTTGGTTCCAATTGGAACGGCGCTGGTTGCCTCTGTTGTTGGTTGGGTAACTGCCACTGGAGTCACTCCCAGAGGAGCCCCTACGGCTCTCATTACCTGAGCTCTCATCAGTGGAGTAGCTATTCCTGTTATTAGTGTATCCCTCTTTGAGATAGGGGTATACTTTCTCTTTATCGAATTTTGCTACATCTTTCTGCAGTTTAGCCATTTTCTGTTGTAAGAGAAATTCTTGGTTGTCCGTTATCTCTTGGTTGATCTCCGCCAGCTTGGCTGTAAAGGGAGTCTTGTTCATTGTACCTTGGATTGCTGTCTCGATTGCTGCAATCTTCACCAATAGGGCGTCAGCTAGTCTCTTGGCCGTTTTGACGATCAAAAAGAGGAGGTCTTTTGTACACTTCCAAGAGACATGACACCAATCTACCTTGAATTGACCGTCTTCAAGGAACAGTCTTGGCATGATATTAACTATTAGCCCCTGCGGGGCGATCTTAGCCCTCAAATATTCAGTCATCATTGCCCCATGTACAGTTATCCTAAGCCATTCTTTTTTCAGTGAGGTTACAGTTACCCAGTCCTCATTTGCAGAGCTTGAGGCAGTGGCACCACCCACCCCAAAGAGTGAGGGAGCCGATCTTAAAGCCTCTTCTATTGCTTCTTCATCGAAGCTCAGACCTGGTACATCCTCCATGTTGAGGTATTGTATGTACCGGTCCAGGTATTTGCAGGTGTTGTAGGTGAAACACACGGGGGTTTCTTTAAAATTATGAACGCCAGACTGTACAGGGATAGTATCAGTAGGCACCCATTGGTCCTCTCAGTAAATAGTGATTACTGTAGGTAACCTCAAAGTCCCGCGGGAGTACTCCCGCGCACAAACATTTGATCAAAGGAGGGACTAGAGAAGGACAATATTTAGCGGGGTCCAGTGTACAAGTCCAGCCAACTAGTAACACAAAAGAGGGTACCTGCTGGGGGGTACCATAGGTGCCTTTCCATGGCAGCAATGCCGCCATGGAAAGGCACATCACAGCATGTATAGTAATATGGACGGCGGTGTCTTGCAGACACCGCCACCATATACAGGCCCTTTTCTGCCCGGTCAACTGGTGGAAAACCAGCATACAGTCTTACCGTCTGCCGGGGTCCCCCCCACCATACTAATGTGGCGGGGGGAAATGGTATGCGGACGGAGGAGAATGTGCGGGCGGTGGCGATCCCCCCGACATTCTAATAGACCACTTACAGTTTTTTTGTTTAATGTTGCTGGGGGGGCAACTCCTTGCAGCCTCCCACAACATTAAACCACATTTTGTTTGTGCCACTTCTAGGGACAAAAACAACAATTATATAAAGAGCCCCTACAGGGCATTATAGGGCACTCCTTGAAGGGACTGGTGCAGCTCATTTATCAATCACTTTTTGTGGGGGTTTTTTTTTAACACAAACTGCTTTTCGTTTAGGGGCCACAGGAAGAGTCCCAGGGCCCCTGAAGCGCTGCAGGCTCCTTACAAGCAACCCTATTTCTCATGTCTACGCAGCAGCCAGGATTTTCTTTTATTTACGGGTGCCCCAGTGCCCACACCTTGCCAGTTGTTGGGCTCTGCGGGGGAGACTCGAGGCCCTCAAAGCCCTGTTGGCTCCCCTGCTTGCACCCATCATGGGTACAGCAGCAGTCGGCATTTTTCCACCCTGCAGGAGCAGTTTTCTTTTGCTCCCATGTGGTCGGAGCAATTGACAGTATTTTGCCTGCCAGAGAGTGCAGGCAGGGAAAAGGTTTGTTCTACACCAGGCGGAGCAGTTTTAAGAGAAACATACTCTTTCCCTGCTCACTCTCTCGGGCAGGGAAAACATGGTGTTCCAAGGGTTGGGACCCCAGGACACTGTCCCAGAGACGGCCCAGGGGACGGGGTGCCTGGGGCTATGAAATGGCTCTGGGAATTGGGGTTGCATGGTCCCCCTCCACGTCCAGTGAATTGCAGTCACGGGGATGGGTACAGGGACTGCACAATCACCCCCATTCCCTTTATTATAATGACAGACCCAGGGAGGCGGTCTCTGGGGCCCGGTTAGGCTCAGGTGGGAGGGTGTGCGCCCCGCCCCCTCCCCTTAATTGTTTTTACATCCCTGAGAGATGGATCCCCTGGGCCTTTTCAGGCTTAGGGAGGGGGGCCGCACACCAACCATTCTCCTTAATAAGATATCAGCCCCGGGGATAGGGTCCCCAGGGCCTCCTAGAGGCTTGGGGGTGGGGCCATCTGCCCCCTCCCCCTTAATTTTCAATGCCCCGCCTCTCCTGGGCCATGGCCCACCCCGGTGGTGATTTATTTTACAGCGTGGGAGGCACATTTTCAAAAAAAGTTTTATTGTGGATTTGCGTATTTGTGGCAAAATAAAAAATACAAAAGGTTTGGGCCCCAGGCATGTGACTGTGCGCAAACATTGTAAAATCTGGCTGCACAATCTTGAGAGAGCAAGATGTGAATTCCAGAAGCTATTCCCTATGCCACCAATAGCCCTGCGACCACCGGAGAATCAGAAAAAAAACATACATGTGACAAAAGCACCCAGGGCAAAGGGGATGTGGAGAAGAACACAAAATTAGCATTCCGGGGTCCCTTCAGGTTAACTGCATCAGAGAATAACACTAGAGTTTCCTTAGTGTTCTAGGTTTGTCATATGTCTAAAAGCTAAATAACATTCTATAGAGCCTTCATCTATAAGACATGAGTAACTCAAAATAATTTCTAGGAGTGTGTGTCTCTTACCTAAACATCCCACTTTCCTACTTGGATTTAATATCTGAAACCCAATAATTGTTGCGTAATCCTAAGAGAAGGAAATAGTGCGGAACACAAAATTAATACAAATATCATATATCCCTATTCCTTGAACCCCCTTGTATTGCCTATAATACCTGGATACTTAAAAAGGGACTTTTCAAGGGAATGAGGCCAAGCTGGGATTACTTCATTCCTTCAGAATCTCTGAAAAACATAATCCACAAAAAACTTCAGACATGTGAATGTTCCCAAAAGTTCCTCATACATATGTCTTAGAAAAACAAACAATTAACTATCATTCTAAATCATAGTATTCAGCATAAAAAGGTCTGTTATCAGTCTTTCTCTTCTTCGCTGATTACATATGTCAATATTCATTAACAGTCTTTTCTTTCGCCATGTAGAATCCATGTGTATATACTTCTAATAAAGTCTTTGGATACAAATGCAGGATCAGTCAGCTGTTGGTAAAGGTGTGGATAGCCTTGTCTCCACAGACACATAAAGAACAAAAGACTTTTAGAAAACAGCATTCATTGTGCAGGTACAGAGTAAACTCATCTAAGTAAGTAAGGGTAAGTATGGCTTCAGGTAAATAGGGCATCAGGTTAATATTGCAACAAGAAAATAATTACAGGCACAATGGTCCCTGAATGTGGATTTTAAGCTGCTGCACACAGAAACCTGACTGAGGCTTAACGCTGCTTCAGGGGGGGGGGGCAGACATACGCTGGGGAGCGCATAACACCTAGACTTCATCCGCTGCCTCATCCTCACTCCTCACTTTCTGGGTTTCGTGTCCGCTGTGTGCTCGAAGCTTCCTTCACATTGTTGCTGATGTGCAGGCAGCCAATCGGATCTCACTGTGAGATCTGTCGACCCGAGGGTCCTCCGTGGCATGACATCTACGAAGTTGTTGAGTATTAATTGCTAAAACTACTAAACAGATTTACAACAAATTTAAAAAAAAGCACTCTTTCTGGACCAAGATCTAGCTTTCTTCCAAATGTGGTGCAGATTCATTCAGCAGTTTGGGCTGTAGCTGCGTCTAAAGGTCCTATGGAAAAATTAATGAGGAAATGCGTTTTAGCCCCCCCCCCGTTTCTCAAGCTCTGCTTGGCAGTTTACCCCAAAACATTCCAGGATCGAGCAGAGGTGACATTTTTTTAAAGTTTCCTGAAGATTTGTCAAATGGCATCAAAGATATAAGCATACCAAAAAATACATTTCTAATAGAAACATGTTCCAAACTATAACTTCCCAGGGGCAACTACCACTGGGTAATAAATATATATTCACTGGAAAACACAAAGTTACAGGAACGTTATAGCTAGGTTCACATTTTACGCAGATGAAACCATAGAAATTCAGCAGTTATAGTTATACTTATTTTACGAAACTCATGGCCTAAATTTATTTAATGGCACACGTTATGGTTTCTTCAGATAAGTACAACTATAACTTCTGAATTATCATGGTTTTGTGTGGGTAAAACATTGAGAACCTGCGGGTAATGCAGATTCGTGGAGGATCTACATCCCTAGATATACAAAGTAGTCTTTCTTTAATGACTCCAAAACCACTGAACAGATTTACACTAAATTACAAAAAGGACTCTTTCTTGCTGGACCAAGCGCTAGCTTTCAGCCAAATTTATGTAAATCTTGGCGTGTATTTATATATATATGTATATATATATATATTTACATATATATATATATATATATATATATATATATATATATATATATACAACACACCCTCTTTACTTGAAAGAAAGCGGAGGCCACACGGGGAACATCGAGGAAGCTGCTTTATTACACAAGTTATGGCGAATGCATTTCGGCTTGTTGAAGCCTTCTTCAGCGCCCAAGCAGCAAAGGTCTTGTCCCTTGCGCCACTGCGCGTCCAAACATTAAGTAGGTAGTCCCAACACAAGCTCCGCCCCCAACAAGAATGTTAACACACCTGATGCAAGTCCGTGATCTTCCGTGGACTGCAAGACCCAGAATGCACAGTGAGACTGCCAGGTAAGGTGTGGGTGGGGGAAATTCTGCCGTAATGGTAGCGCTATATGCAGGACACAGCGCAAAGTTCAAGCGAAATCTTCCTGCTTGACAGTCCAGTGAAAAGCACCTCCTCGGGTCCCCAACTGCTCCAGCCTTGATGTTTGGGAATTATGCTCAGTGGGGGCAGCCAGGCAATGCTCTCCGCCCGACTAGAGGTGGAATACCTCATATCCTCCTACTACTGTTCCCAAAATCCGGGCGGGTCCAGGCTGACCGATCCCTCGGTAAACACAAACTGCCGACAGCAGGGTGCCAGTGAAGTCTGGGCCACTTCAAGGAGCAGGGGCCTCCGAAAACGCCTCTGGCCGGCGTGATAATGTACAACACACCCTCTTTACTATATTTACATATATATATATATATATATATATAACGGCTTCACTTGCACCAGCCTGTCGCACTCCAAGGCGGGTGCCTGCCAGTCGGGGGTGCACCCGACAACAATGTCAGCTCCGACAATCCCTCCCCACAATCCTTGGGAATTAGGAGGCAGCACTCCAAAGATAGATGCAAAAAAAGATTTAATCTCACAAGCGCTTTCGGCACTCGGCCTTCGTCAGGTATGAGACGCTGAGAATCAACAATAGATTGTATTTAAACTCCCGCGTTGCACGGGTAATCAACATAAAGGTAGGACTAACCTTAAACGCTAATTCAATCATAAGATGGCGGTCGCCATTTTGTAAAGGTTGCAATGTGTATTACACATATATATTCAAAGAGCAATATCGCAATATATTTACACAAAATACAACCAATTAGTCAAATTCTAACGCCCTGTATGGGCATACACCATGTAAGAGGTTACTCTCCAATCTTAGTGCTATATTGCCCAAGATGGGCATAAATCCATTCTGGCATCAACAACGTACACAACCCTAATGGAATTAAGTTGTTTACATAATAGAAGTTCATACATCCTTTCATATATGCACAGTAAATAAACAGTAAATAAACAGTAAATAAACGTGAAGCAAAGTTCCAGTCAATATGGATCTATTCATCCCAGATGCACGGCTAAGTCCTCATGCATATTCAATCCAGCCGGCGTTTTACTTAACAAATCAATTATATATCGGGATTCCAAACGCCTTAATTTCAGGAGTCTGTCGCCACCCCTTACATTCACCGAGACAGAGTCTAAGCAGAAAAATGTCAGCAATTCTCTGTTGCGAGCATGCTCCTTATCAAAATGTCTCGCAACCGGATAAGTTGCATCTGCATTCTGTATCGCTCTTTGGTGCTCCAGTATCCTCAATTTTACTGGGTTGGTGGTACTGCCCACATACCTTCTCCCACAAGGACATGATAGACAGTACACCACGTAAGGCGTGGAACATGTGAGGAATTTCAAAATTCTTTTGGGCTCTTTGACGCCTGGGATGCTGTATTGAGTTACTCGTTTACTTCCCTTGCATGCCTTGCATCTTCCGCAAGGAAAGAAACCCTTCATAGGTTCAATTTTCGATTTAGGTTTGGATTCATCATGGTGACTATGGACCAAATAGTCCTTCAATGCTCTTGCTTTTCTGAATGTTATCATAGGATAGGAGGGCAAATCATGTTTTAAGACATTGTCCGTCATCAAAATGTTCCAATGTTTCCGCAAGATGCGTTTGATGTCACTAGAGTTCCTCGAATATGTGGTTATTAATCTAAATTGCCCAGTCTGCGATTGTTTGTTCTTCTCTTTGTCTTCCAACAATGTACTTCTTTCAAGGGTTTCAACTTTACTTAATGCTTGCTGCAAAGTTCTAGCATTGTATCCCCTTGCTTTGAATCTTTTTATACAATCGCTGGCGGCCTTTTTGAACTCATTGTCCTTAGTATTGTTCCTCCTAATTTTGAATTCCTCATTGGGCAATTTAGATTAATAACCACATATTCGAGGAACTCTAGTGACATCAAACGCATCTTGCGGAAACATTGGAACATTTTGATGACGGACAATGTCTTAAAACATGATTTGCCCTCCTATCCTATGATAACATTCAGAAAAGCAAGAGCATTGAAGGACTATTTGGTCCATAGTCACCATGATGAATCCAAACCTAAATCGAAAATTGAACCTATGAAGGGTTTCTTTCCTTGCGGAAGATGCAAGGCATGCAAGGGAAGTAAACGAGTAACTCAATACAGCATCCCAGGCGTCAAAGAGCCCAAAAGAATTTTGAAATTCCTCACATGTTCCACGCCTTACGTGGTGTACTGTCTATCATGTCCTTGTGGGAGAAGGTATGTGGGCAGTACCACCAACCCAGTAAAATTGAGGATACTGGAGCACCAAAGAGCGATACAGAATGCAGATGCAACTTATCCGGTTGCGAGACATTTTGATAAGGAGCATGCTCGCAACAGAGAATTGCTGACATTTTTCTGCTTAGACTCTGTCTCGGTGAATGTAAGGGGTGGCGACAGACTCCTGAAATTAAGGCGTTTGGAATCCCGATATATAATTGATTTGTTAAGTAAAACGCCGGCTGGATTGAATATGCATGAGGACTTAGCCGTGCATCTGGGATGAATAGATCCATATTGACTGGAACTTTGCTTCACGTTTATTTACTGTTTATTTACTGTGCATATATGAAAGGATGTATGAACTTCTATTATGTAAACAACTTAATTCCATTAGGGTTGTGTACGTTGTTGATGCCAGAATGGATTTATGCCCATCTTGGGCAATATAGCACTAAGATTGGAGAGTAACCTCTTACATGGTGTATGCCCATACAGGGCGTTAGAATTTGGCTAATTGGTTGTATTTTGTGTAAATATATTGCGATATTGCTCTTTGAATATATATGTGTAATACACATTGCAACCTTTACAAAATGGCGACCGCCATCTTATGATTGAATTAGCGTTTAAGGTTAGTCCTACCTTTATGTTGATTACCCGTGCAACGCGGGAGTTTAAATACAATCTATTGTTGATTCTCAGCGTCTCATACCTGACGAAGGCCGAGTGCCGAAAGCGCTTGTGAGATTAAATCTTTTTTTGCATCTATCTTTGGAGTGCTGCCTCCTAATTCCCAAGGATTGTGGGGAGGGATTGTCGGAGCTGACATATATATATATATATATATATATATATATATATATATATATATATATATATATGTATGTATGTATGTATGTATGTATGTATGTATGTATGTATGTATGTATATATATATATATATATATATATATATATATATATATATATATATATATATATGCCGTAAACTTCGCCACAGCAATCCCAGATCAAAGGACTCAGGAACAGACGAATACAGACCCAATTATAGGTGCGAGGTGAATTTATTAAATGCTTTGCATGCCCGCCATGACGCGTTTCAGCCTTCAAGAGGCCTTGATCACAAGATATATATATATATATATATATATATATATATATATATATATATATATGTGACATCCAAAGTTTTTGCTTCAAAGCAACATGCGCACTCGGGAATTCTTTGCAGTAAAGGAAGTTCATTTCCAGCTACACGTTTGTAGCTGGAAATAAACTTCCTTTACTGCAAAGAATTCTCGAGTGCGCCTGTTGCTTTGAAGCAAAAATTTGGGATGTCTACAATACTTCGGCTTTGTGAGGTCCGCCGAACGTGAGGCGCCACCTGACTTGGGATTGAGAATCCCGGAAGGACCCTGCTGTGTGAATTTGGATATATATATATATATATATATATATATATATATATATATATATATATATATATATATATATATATATATATATATATATATATATATCTAGAAGAGAGAGAGAGAGAGAAAGAGAGAGAGAGACCTAGTGGTGTTAGCCACTAGGTTGTTATAGTTGGGGCTGCTTTTCCATTGACGGAACGTTTTTTGGTTTTCTAGTAACTATGGCCCTGTTTGATGAATCTTCACAAAACTGCCCCCAAAAAAGTTCATGCACCTCAATTCCTTCCTGCAAAGTTTTGCGGTTATCCATCAAGCGGTACAGGAGAAAAAAGGTGGGCCCCAAAACACAATATCCTCATGCATTTTCCATATACTTCTTTAGACAAGACTACAGAAAAACTGCTGAACGGAATTACACCAAATTCAGCAGGAAGCTAGATCTTGGTTCGCAGACTGCTTTTTGTGATGGGTAAAATATTATTGCAAATTTTGGTAGTTGGGCTCGCATGAGTCTCCGAGACTCTCACGCAGGCCTGTAGCCAGGGCGATATAATTTGGGTGCCCAGGCCTCAGAAGTGATAACATATGAGGAATACTTGAGGTCAGAAAAATGTTGGTAAATGTCAACAATATGGTGAGAAGTAAAAGAATAAGTATCTTTTTCTTTTGTATTTTGGTATTTCCCCAAAGATTAATTTTATATGTTGCCAGGCACTGGCAAAACCAATATGTCTGGCTTCAGTCACTGTTAAGTTTAGGTACTTAACTAGTCAAGTCAGTAAGACCTCTGACCTCGGTCACTGGCCTGCTCTCTCCCCAGCAGCTCCGTGCCATCTACACCGCCGCTGAGCCCCAGCCTCCTTCCAGGAGGGGTTTGAGGCCGCTGTCTGCCCCATGTGTGCCCGCTGTTGACTCTGCCTGTGTCCCTGTGTCTAATTATTGGCAGCTTCATTGGCAATTGGATTGTTCTACCATTGGGATTGTTATTGGGTTTTCTGCCCACTTTTTGCATTGTGCTCCCATTGTAATTCTGATTGCTTGCTGCCCACTTTTTCCCGATTCCCTCCTTCCGCTGCTGCTGCCCCTGCCGACCTCCCCGCCGTCCATGCACATTCCCGCCTCCCAGCTGATCTTACCTCCCCCCTTTCCTACTAAATGGAGCCACGCGCAGCCCTGGAAGACTAAGAGACTGCCAGCAGGCCTCGCCGAACGCAACCCACCACCAGTTCTCCTGCCTCCATACCTTCACCACCACCCCGGCCTCCAACACCGCCAACGCCAGCACCGGCAACACCCTTAGATGCATCCTCCTAAAGGCGCGCTCTGTACACAAACACGCCATGGCAATCTGGAACCTACTCGACTCTCTCTCACCTGACATCGCCTTCCTCACAGAGACCTGGACCAACGCCTCCTCCGCCCCCGACATCAACACCGCCATTGGGAACGGTTACAAGATCCAGAGGAAGAACCGCCCCAACTACCCAGGAGGGGGCCTCGCCATCGGCCCACAAGAGCACCCTCCGCCTCACCACCTCCAGTGAAACCTTCCCCTCCGCCGAACACCTGATGTTCCAGATCCAGACCAGCCCCAATGCCACACTCCCAGAAACCCTCACCTACAGACCACCGGGACACTCTTCGCACCCACCATTACTCACTTTATCGCGCCCCACGCTATCACCTCAATGAACTACATACTCATTGGAGACCTGAACTTTCACCTCAACAACCCCACCGACCCTAACTACACCATCCTTCGTGACAAGCTCTCCAACATGGGACTCAAACAACTTGTCACCACACCAACCCACAGAGCAGGACACACTCTCGACCCCATCTTCTCTGCTGGAAACAGAGTCCACTTCATCCACACAACGCAACCACCATGGACCGATCACCACTGCGTACACTTCACCGTCGACAACTCCAAGGCACCAAAACTAGCCCCATGCCCACCTCGAAAGAACTGGAGCACGTTTACCAACAAGCAACTCAACTCCACCCTCACCCGAGACAACCACACCTGGATATCTGATGCCAACTCCACAGCCAAAGAGCTCCATACCTGGATCTCCAACTGCGCAGACGAGCTCACCCTGCTACGCAAACCCAAAAAACAGCACCCCAGGAAAGCCGCTTGGTTCACCACTGACCTCCAAATCAGAACCACCAAGAGGAACTTCTTCCACAACAAAATTCTCACCAACTCCAAGGAACTGTTCAGTGTCATTCACGAATTCACCATCCCATTCAGTGATGCCACAGACATCACCCCGTCCCAAGACGTCTGCGACAAGCTTTGAACCTATTTCCACCTCAAGATGAAAAACCTTTACGACAACTTCATCGACCACCCACCAGATGCCACAGACACTCCCTGCTCCCCAGACACACCAGCCAGCCCAACATCCTCACCTGGACACCGGTCACGGCCGAAGATGCCACCTCAACAATGAAAGACATCCACTCAGGGGCCCGACCGACCCCTGCCCTCCTCTCATCTACCACAGAGCCCCGGCCGCCATCGCACACGAATTACAATGCACCATCAACACCACCTTCAAAACAGGCACCTTCCCAGATGACTGGAAGTGAGCAAGAGTCAGGCCCCTGCTCAAGAAGCCAACAGCTGACCCCACCGACCTCAAGAACTACTGGCCCATCTCGCTCCTTCCCTTCGCGGCCAAAGTGGCAGAGAAAACAGTCAACAGGGACCTGACGCGATTCATTGAAGACAACGCCGTCCTCGACCCGTCCCAATCTGGATTCTGAAGCAACCACAGCACTGAGATTGTCCTACTTGCCACCACAGATGACATCCACACCCTCCTGGACCAAGGCTACTCCGCAGCCCTCATCCTACTCGACCTGTCAGCGGCCTTTGACACCATCTCTCACCGCACACTAGTTGCCAGACTACACGACTCCGGCATACAAGGAACAGCCCGGGACTGGATCCAATCATTCCTCACCGAAAGAAGCCAAAAGATCAGACTGCCACCCTTACTCTCCCGCCCCACGAAACAATCACCTGCAGAGTCCCACAGGGTCATCAGTGAGCCTGACTCTCTTCAACATCTACATAGCCCCCCTCGTAGCCATCGTCCGACAACACGGCCTTAACATCGTATCATATGCCGACTTCACCCAGCTCATCCTCTCCCTCATCAAAGACCCAGCCACTGCCAGACTCAACTTCCAAAAAGGAATGCAAGATGTTGCGGTCTAGATGACCAACAGCTGCCTGAATTCAATGTCAAGAAGACAGAAGTCCTCGTCCTTGGAACCACCCCCTCAGCATGGGACAACACCTGGTGGCCGACCGCCCTCAGAAGCCCACCAACCCCCTCGGGCCACACCAAAAACCTCAGCATCGTACTTGATTCATCCCTCACCATGAACCAACAGGTCATCGCTGTCACCTCCAGCTGCTTCAACACCCTCCACATCCTCCGCAAGACCTTCAAATGGACCCCCTCTGAGTCAAGGAGGACAGTCACCCAAGCACTCAGCACCAGCAGACTGGACTATGGAAATGCACTCTATGCCGGAATCAATAAGTCCCTACTCTGAAAACTCTAGACAATACTGAACACCGTCACCAGACTCGTCCTCAGCATCCCCCGGCACGAACACATCAGCCAACACCTACAAAGACTCCACTGGCTCCCCGTGTAGAAAAGACTCACCTTCAAAATCCTCACTCACACCTACAAATGCCTACACAACGATGGACCCGAATACCTCAACGACAGAATCAACCTCCACGTACCCAAAAGAAACCTCCGATCTTCCAACCTCGCACTTGCCAAAACCCCACGCATCCACAGAGCCAGAGCAGGTGGAAGATCCTTCTCTCACATTGCAGCCAGGACCTGGAATGAGTTCTCGAAGACATCAGACGCGTCCCCTCCCTTAACACCTTCAGGAAGACCCTCAATACCTGGCTCATCGACTAAACAGATCTGCGCCCCCCTCCCTCAGCGTCTTGAGACTCTCAGGGGTGAGTAACGCACTTACAATCCTCTGATTGATTGATTGATTGATTGATACATGTATGCTGTCACTCATCCCTGCATTCAAGCATCCACTCATCAAGCCATTGACTCATTCTTGCAATCTCCCACACAATCACAAAAAACACACACACAACTTGCGCAACATAATATAAAAGACTACAAGTAGAAAAACAATAACTTGCTTCTGTATAAACCTTGCAAGGGCTTGCTTACAATAACAAATATAACTAAACAAAGCAGTAGGTGGCTTTCTGGAAATGGTAATTTACAAAATGGTTCTATGTTGTTCCTCTCTAAAGGGGAGTAGATGTTTACGAGAAGTGTGGTGGAGGGATCTCACTCTCCCAATGCAGGGTAGTAGTGGGGATCCTTTTGTTGGATCATAATGCCCTCACACACCCTTTCAGGTGTCATGCTTCATCATCTGGGCTGCTCCTCATTGGGGCAGCGGTGCAATCCCCAACGGGCTCCCTAAAAAGGGGCTCTTTGTCGGAGATCTTCTATCCAACTGCCGTATGATGAGTGCGGGTGTGTGGTCTAGGAAGTGTTGATGCTAAGTGGTGGTTCAAATAGGGCTGGGAGTACCTGAAATGGACAAATTTTATTCTGGGGGTCTCCTGTCCTAATTAAAAGAAGTGAAACAAGGCATAACCATGAGCCTGTCTGTGGGTCTATGTGCTCTTGTTATTGTGCATAGTGTATCTTTGATTTAAAGTTTCAGCAAGTACTTCACGTTTTTAGAACTAATGTGTTGTCCATCTCGGCATGTTGACACAATTTTACACTATGGACAATTCCACTTCATGATGATCATCTGCTTAAGATGTAATGGCCGTGTGGGATGCGGTGCACTGCAAATGCACAAGCAAGTGGCCCATTAGCAATGTCTAAGGGGCTGTAGTATGCTCCAAGAAATGAAAAGAAACAGAAGGAATGAAAATAAACAAAATGGGGCACATTACAGGATACAATAGAAAACTAAAGGACTGTCCCGCAAGCCCTGGCATTGAAGCACACTAATTTTCAGGCAGATGTGTCATTGTGATCAGACAAAGGCCAATCACTGCGGGGCAAGAGAGCGAATGGCTGAAGTGGGCTGACCCATTGTCATATTATCTTGGATAGAAAATAAATGACTCTCATACAGACTGATGACAGAAGAGGGATGACCCAAACCCCAGTACATATGTACATGTCTATTGATTTATGTATAGATTTGATTTTGATTTGATTTTGATTCAGGCTTTTCATTGCAAGAACATGGCAGACAACGAATAAAGTCAGGTCTACCAGAGAAAAGCTAGGAAGGATTACTGCAGTACAAATCTTTTCCACCCCACGGGTGTTTTCAAAGGGGTGAATCAACAGCAAAGCCCTCTCTACAATGGAAATCTGAGATATTTTATGTAATAAAATTGGCTTAAGGTTTGTGCTATAACAATCAGACCATAAAGGCCTTTTGGCTTTAATATGTGTTATGTAAATCAGATCTATTGCTTTTGTCCAAACATTTCATAATAAACATACCCGACATATCATATGGCACCTGAAATTACTTCCCAATGAAACAATCGGGTTAATACCTTTTATTGTTGGGTTGTCACCATAACCAATTCAGACCTACTGTATTGAGCCTAAGCTTTCCGACAAGGCAAAGATTAGGCATACCGTAAAAAGATAACAAACATGTACACAATTAGTGTTGTTAAAATATTATAAAATCCCTCCTAAGTGGTCCTAACATGGATTATCATACAAAAATCGTCCATCCGCAGTTTTTCTTTCAAGTTGGTCTCTACACCAAAACCTTTGTATACTAAGGTGAGCTGTCTGTTTCCATTTAACCAAATGTTTGCCTACAGGCTTTAGTAGAGTGTAATATCAATATACGCTTAAAAGCCTATTGCCTTTAACACATGTTTTTCACAAAATGTCCTGCCTACTGGTTTTTTATCACACATTTTTCATAATAAACAGATCAAAACAATGGAATCTGATATAACGTTTCCCAACAAACCAACATGGCCTATATTCCTTACCATTGTCTTGACAACATAAAAACACAGGTCCACGGAAGTGTGCATAAACTGGCAACCATGATGATTACACATGTAAAATTACAAATATGTAAAAAATTACTGTCTGCAAAACAATATGCACCTTCTTTTAAAAGGGCCTATAAATATGATCAGATTGTACTTCTTCTATGTTCAGGTTTTGTCTGAGGTTGGTGACCAACGCCAAAAACCCTGCTTCCTACAGTAACCTGTGTGATTTCATGTAACAAAATACCTGTTTACAGCCCATATCACAGTGTTATAACAATCCACTGTTAAAATCCTATTACCTTTAATATATGCTTTTCACAATCAATAAGCCAGGCCTACAGACTTAGTTATATCTTTTCATAATAAACAGATCAGATATATGGCATTGGACACAACTTTCTCTAATGAACCAATCAGGCAAATAGCCTTCATCACTGGCGTAGCACCATACACAACTCAGGCCTACTGTACTGGGAATAAGCTTTCTAACAAGATAATCATCAGGCATACCGTTAAAAAATTACAAAAATATACAAAATTACAATTGGCAAACAAAAATACTATCCCTCCTGAGAGGGCCTAGCAAGGACTATCACAGTACAAATCGTCTATCTCCACGATTTTTCAGAGGTGTTACCAAAACGCTTAAATACTACTGTAATCTGTGAGATTAATTGTAACAAAATACCTCTCTTCAGAAATTAATACAAAGGAGCAAAAACCATCCTTAACTGCATATTGACTTTAACATATGCTTTTCACATTAAAAATGCCAGGCCTACTGTCTTTTTGAAAACACTTTCATAATAAACAGAGCAGGCCTAAGGTCTTGCCCGTTAGCTTGCCTCCACAACCAATTCAGTGCAAATGTATTGAGCATAAGATTTCCCACAAGGCAAAAAGTACAATACAATCACACTTTTCAGTGGGAGCACACACCATCTGTCCAAGGCAAAGAACTTGTGGGTAGAGTCTAAGGTCTTCTCTCAGTAGAACATGTGAAAACTCTTTTTCTGTTGATCACATGAGGTGTGACAACATAATAAAGACAGATAGAGAGAGAAATTAGGTAGAGGCATAGGTGAGGTAGAGCGTGGTGAGTTAGAGAGAGGGCTGAGAGATAAGTTGGGATAGGTGAGGAATATAGAGAGATGGAGAGAAAAAGAAAGAAAGACAAGGTGAAGAAAAAGATTAACTTGCGAGAGGCAGCATAGACAGAGAAGAGGTAATGGTAGGTGAGTTGGAAAACAAAGAGGTGAGGTTCAGGGAGAGGGATGAGGAATAGAGAGACTTGAGGTTACGATGGGGTAGAGAGTTAGAGATGTAGAGATAGGCACCAGATGTGGTAGAGAGGTGTGTTTGTGAAAGAGGTGTAGAGAAGTAGGGTAGAGAAGTGTAAATTGAGAGAAGTGAGGTAAACATGTGGGGTAGTGACATCTGAGACAGCAGGAGGAAGATGTAGAATTAGGTAGAGAGAGGGACAAAGAGAAAGGGGTGAGATAGAAGTGGTTTGGTGCCATGAGAAGTGAGACACCATGGAATAGATTAGTCAACTTTTTAAAAATAATATTTTTTTATATGCAGACCTGCAGGACCTGCAGGACCTATGACTAACCTGCTAACTTTGTAAGGGGTGCCTTGGAAGTTTGTCCATAATTAAAAATGCATCTAGACTTCTGGTGTTAATGTGACAGGAGTGAGAGCTCTTAGCTTAATGGATGAACGGACAGTTGTAGTCCATTGAGATGGGTATCACTAAAGGATGTCCAGGAGCCTGTGCACTCTTTTCTGGCATGTAGTGTAGCTCCTATTTTCCCAATAGGCTCTGCGCATTGGAATAGTACCTACAGCAGTAAAGGCCTAGGCCAGACGTTAACTAGGTCTACTACTGTCGATGCTAGACTTAATTTTTGGGTTTGCCAGCTAAGCTCAGAGTTCGCTAGAAACTTTCTCGAATGTTCAAGGAAGGATTAACTCCCCTGATTAGACAAGAAGGGATTTAGTTTCTGACAACCATAGAACATGACAACTTTGCTCTCCCCTAATCAAGAGTCAATCTCAAGAGTCGTGTGAGCACAAGGCAATTATTTTACTCAGTCAGTACGTGCATTCTTAGTCTCATCAGAATGTAGAGAAAAGGAAGAGACGGGCGTGTTCAATAAAAGGTGTTATTTATTGATCAGTCTCTTTTCTCGTACAAGAGAAATGGATCGATATTATTGCAATACTTATAGTTAAGTAAAGTGCATACATTAAAAGCAATAGTATAAAATAATACTGTAAAAACATTGATATGGTTTCTGAGCCATATGATGTTTTAAAATGATTAAAATATATTTACATACACATATACATTTGACTAAACGTGCTCAACTGGTGTTTCTAAATACGCCTACCCCGTGTACCTGACCTAAGTCTAATACGTGGGCGGGAATAGAAAGTTACAGTTTAAGTTAAGTTTGTTTTTGCCAAGTGAATAACTAAAGAATTCTCTAGGAGGGGTTATTCAGTTCTGTACCTGGAATTTAGGATGAATGAGGAATGGTATCTCTTTCTCTGCTCTCGATATTCCAGGCTGCCTGCGAGGGCTGCCCAGAAGCGCCGGTGCTGGGTCTCTCGGTTTGAGATAGCAGCGCGTCTCTCAGCGCGTCAGGAAGGCGGGGCTGTTGCCTGCGGGGTCTGCTTCTGCTCTCGGCTTCGGCAAGTATGGCTGCTCCGTCTTGTCACCACGCGTGTGTTTGCATAGGGCAAGGTCGGCAATATTTATACCTTAAAGGTGCCGGGATTGACGTAAGGATGGACATAGGTACGTCAATAAAGATGTCATACGACTTGCTCGTTAGCACATTCTTTACTAAAGTTCTCTGTGAAATCAAAACAATGGCCGCACGGATTATCCAGGTTGTCATAGGTTTGATTTGTTATGAGAACGTCGTATGCCTTATCAGGGGCTGGAGGAATGTCGCTTGTCTAATTAGATCTCAAGCGTTATGACCTAATCAGATAACACGTTCCTGTGCCGTAGTGTGACTGCGTCAGATAACGGTATCTGCATCATGGGGGATTTCTTGCCTCATGGGCTGACTGTTAGTTAACTAGCTAGGTAGTTTAACCAGAATAGGGTCAGGAATAGGGGGATCGATTCAGAACCTATAGAAATACACGACACCCACTCCACGCTAACTATGGTCATATCTACTAATCTAAGCATAGTATAACATAGTACAACATACTATAGAGTATAGTGTATACCTCACCACCCCAAAATACATAAATGCATTTTGAAATTTTCAAATATACTGAAAAATTGCAGTCACATATATTGTATGCACTCAAGCTATGAATTAAATGCAAAAGTAAACACGCATTGTTATGCATTATTGCTTGTTGGTATATGAGAAATACACATGAAATGGCTCTTAATATGGCTATACAGAAAAAAAGTCGAAACCATTTCATCACATAAAATATATTGTGAACATACCAGCGGGCAGCTAAAGTCTATATAAAGTCTATAAAGTATCTAAAAAAATAGAAATCTTAGTTCTCTAGGAATAGTTTCTTACTTTAAGCAGAAGGTCAGTGTCCCGGGGAAAAAATATATAGAAAAATATTTTAAGGGCTTGCTGAAAAAAGTTGCTGTCCGTGAACTGGATTGTAATTGTTCATGTGACTTTATTTTTTAAGTTGAAGGCCGGATTCAGGGAACGCCGTGTGCGAGTTTACTCAAAAGTCTCTATTTCTGTTCCGGAGAGAACATCATATCATTCAGGCTTTCGAAAAAACTGTCAACAGCTTCATGGGAAAGTTCCACTAAGTCGGAAATAGGGGTAACCATGCATTCATGCGCATGATTGTCTGCATTGACATTCTGATTTGCATTGCTGACAGAAGGTCGTACCTGTTCGATGCTGCTTTCATCTCGAACTTCACTACTCTTCAATCGCAGTGGTGAAGATTCCAGGAATGCCGTAATCAGAATTGGCAGCCTTTGAGGGCAGCACAGTGCGTGAACCTTGGTAGGAACCAACAGTGTATCTGCATCCACCGGCGCATCCGATTGTAGCGTCAGACAGGTGTCTAACACGCATTCTTCTCCGCATAGCAGACACCTTAGTACAGGTAAAACACACCTTTGCCACATTGGTCGAAATGATAGAAACCAAGTCATGTTCAGGTCTCTAAGCCGGGAGAGTCCCAGGATTTTTGATATCCGGTCCCGGTATCCAATGGCTAGGATCGTATCTTCCATTGTCGCGAGAGTTTGATCTGTGACATGGGTTGCCATATCGAAAAATAAGGACTAGGAATAGGGTTCCTGCAATTAGTCCTAGGATCAGGGGAAGTCCGCCAAAAATCGAATGGACGAAATCTGGAAAAATACCCAGTATGGCTTTGAATGGTGTTAATGCCATCGAAAATACTGTCTTAAATACCTTTGAGACCCCTGTGGTATCAGAAATATTTAAGATTTCGCTCAGGATTTCCGCGAAATGTACGGGGGAATTGGTTGATAATAATGTATGTATCTCTGCAGTCGTCCTTGCGACTTGTAGATCATACGTTTCTTTTGATGACGTGAGCCTTGTAGGCGTCTGAAGAAGCACTGTTTTCATTCTGCTTAAAGTGTCTATTCGAATAGAAGTAATTTTCAAACCGGGCCATGCCCTTGCCTCCCTGTCTGGAAAGGAGCTGGGGAACAAAGAACGTCCACAGCACTTGACCTTCGCCGTCGTAGTGACGAGATAAGGAGTCCCGGGCATAAGACTACAACATCTGCGGTCTACAATAAGAATGTAACTCCCATTATAGAGTCTTTGAAAGAATGGTTCTATTTCAGTTGCAGGTGCGCCTTGCTGGTGACATGAAAGGTTGTATGAATTCCCTTCACAGGCTCCGTGCAAACTAATACCGTTACACAGAAGCGTGCCGCTTAGTGACATAGCACAATTGTTGCCACTAAGAAACACTTTCTGTCCTTTGTTACTGACACATGCATGTGAATAGGGCAGGTTCCAAGTTGTTTTAAGGTACCCCTTTCCCAATTTCTCGTACATGCCAGCCTGTATATATTTTTGGCAGTATTGAAACCTGAAGGTTGAGATTGGAATATTTATGATTCCGTGGATTATCCATTCACTGACAGGTCGTTCTGACATTGTCAACGGTAATCTTTCTAGTTTTTCAATGCTCAAGATTGTATAATCAGCACCCTTCTGCGCCATACCGATTTGTCTATCAGTAAGGTTAAAGATTTGGAATAGTGACGTTGTGTTGATTAAACGCCAAGGCACATAGCCTGAACGCAGATTTTGTAACGTCCAGCCAAGCTGTACGATAGAACGCAATTGTGACTGACCATGTTGTAATAACAGTAAGTCTTGCGATAATATATCGATTGCTGAAGACACAATGCTGTCCAATGAAAAAATTCTGGAGGACAGAGTCATTAACCCATTGTCCACCACAGAAAGTGATTTTTCCAAATTAATACGATCAATTTCACGTATTCTCTCTGCTGTTTCAATTTGAGTAACCTTCCAGGCCTCATTGTATGCTGCATATACAGAGGCTGCTATGAAACGCTTTTGACGCTGTTTGCGTGGTCCCATTATGAAATCACGCAAGTCAGCACCATCAGTAAGTAAAGTTAGGTGTTGCTTAATTTCAGGCAGTGTGGAAGACTGTAGCCATTGAAGGCATAATTTGCCCACACTGTAGGTTGTTATTATCCCTGGGTGATGTCTTTGGGGATATCTAGGGTCTGGCCTGGTCATTTTGAAACCCTGTGTTTTATTCAGGAATCTATCTTGACAGTTATTTGTATCTGTGGGCCAGATCAACCATTGTTTCCAATCAGGATGTGTTCTGTTTTGGTTAAGTATATGGTTTATGTCTATTTCTTCATCTGTATCAGAGTTATTGCTAAACATTGTTGGCTTTGGAATAGACGGGTTATTTAAATCTTTGATTTTGGCTAAGCCAAGACAGGTGGTTTGTTGAACAGTGTCATTTAAAAATATCATTTGTTCTGGGATCATGCAGGCTCTAAACAAAGCTTCTATACCCTGTACTTGCCATTCTTTTGTACCCCAAACACTTTTCAAATCAACATTTTTGTCCCAATAATCGAATCCAAAAGTATTCATTTTTTCAAAGAATGAATCAGAATAAATCAATTTTGTGTTGGTTATCATGGTTTTGGTCCCTGTCTTGTTTGACAATTTATAATAAAATGTTTCAGCATTACTAGTGTTAAAACCTTGAAAGTATGAATATTTGTCATAAACGGTTCTAGAGCTCCCTTTTGGAGGTGTAGCACAATGTTCCCATTGATTAAAATTTAAAACATTTCTAGGTTGTGCAGATTTATGCAAGAAATGGTTACCATAGTGGTTATAGCAATACATACTATCATAATTTGTAGAACCTTGCAAATAATCATGTTTTGTAAATTTAGCAGACATTACTAAGTCAGACATCATATTGTTTATACTTTCAAAGTCCCAATCATCAGCAAATGAGTTTGGTTTTGCAAAGTCACTCAAAGAGATCTTAATTTGGTGTGGATATTTCAGGATCTCGACCGGACCATAAATTTCATAGTCAGTGTTGTCCCAGGCTACCCCACCAGGTATTGGAATTGCTGTGAAGTTGGCTGAAGAAAGTTCTGAAGAAAGTTCTCGTTTCTCGACGTGTGAAGATGTGTGTGGTTTGAGGACCAAGTTGATGTTCTGACTTGCTGTGTCCATTTTAGCATATTTTCCCTCAATGAAGCGTCCCAAGGTAAATACCATGATGAGCCAAAGTATGAGGATAAATGCACCAAAACCCACCCAAAATTCAATCCATGGAGAAATCAGATATGTTTCTTTTAGTTGTTTCAAAAGTTCCTTCGCTTTGTCTTTAAAGGATTTTGATGATGGCTGTGTCTTTTGTTCGCTGAAGCCTTCAGAGGAATCATCGAAGTTGATGAAGTAACCAGATGCAGTTCTGTCAATTGTTCCAATTGGTTCTGGATTTTTGTTTTTTGCATTTTCACTTGGTACTTCAGTATAGATTGGTGTGTCTCTGCTAAATGTCTTTATTTGGGTTTTCAGAGGTCTAAGTTCTATTGCATTGTTGCATAGTCCTTGTTGTTCTTCTGTAGGCGTTTCGAATGTGATGAGCCTCTTTGTTAGGACCTCTGTACTGGTAGCAAACCTTGGTGTTCTGCTACTTATTGGGAGTCCACTTGGCCTACTGTTTGTTATCGGCCACATGTTGTGGTTTTACCAGGTCGATGGATACAACTCGGTTCTCCTTTTTTCCAGCAAGTGGCGGTAGTACAACTGATCTTGTCCCGTTGACAGACAAGACAGGAACTGCTTTTCTGTAAGAAGGCCCAAATTCCTTCTTTACCGCGATCTTCTCCCTGACTAGATCCCCGACTTTTGGAATCCAGACAGGTCTTGCTGGGACAGGTGGTGATTCTTCAGTGGTTGTTGGCTGTTGTTTCAACTGTATGTTGCTCAGGTCTTTTCTTGTTTTGTTTAAGTCCTGCAAAATAGCCAAACGGTCTTTGACATCAAAGCTTTTTTCTGTTACCACTGAAGTCTGACTATCAAGGTCAGAGATCAACATCCTAGTTCCGAATAATAATTCGTACGGACTGAATCCCTTCAGAGAATTTCTTGGCAAGTTATTTAGACTACGTTGGACACTTATTAGATGTTTGACCCCCCCAGCTCCCGAACCTAATATCCTTTCTATTATAGATTGCTTTCTGTCTTGGTTTTTTCTTTACACCATCCCATACCCTCAGGAAGGAAGTGAGAAGATTCCCGCTGGGCTGTGCTCATTTGGCCATTCTTTCCCCCCCCAGGCTGGATTGCCTGAGAAAAGGAAAAAAATGGTCGAACGTAGCATGCTCTTAGCGTATATGCCATTTAGACTCGCAAATCTTGTATAACAGTCCGGACGTCAGCTGAGTGCTGTGGATCTACATTATAAGTGGGGACTAGCCTGTATATGTTAATCGCAAGCCATTCTTTTTGCTGGTAATATTATCTGCCTTGATACGACGAGGTATTAAACTGCTTCTCTCCCCACTGCGATCTCTGTTGCAGTTTGGGCAGTTTTTTACAAAGATGGTAAGATGGAGGCTCATGCCTGGCCACCAGTACCGTGATTGTAAATCTTCCAGAGAATCTTTTAATTTAAGGTGTCTGTGACCCTCGCCCATGTGTGCGTCTGCGATTAACAAGTTTCTCCTGTCCATGTTTGGAATCACTCTATCCCCCACTCCAGGGATTCGAGCAAAAGGGACGGAGTTTGCATCGATTATGTATGTATAATTGGGTGGATAGTTGATCGGTAACGCTGAGCAGTCGCCTTTTGATGACGTTTTCACCGCCAGCAATGTTTCACCGTCAATGTATTTTAATGTATGCTTTTTTCGATCTACGGGAGCCGATTTAGTGGCTGCCGCTGCGGCTGTCTCAGCCAATGAATTCCCCACAACGTGAACGCCATCACGTTGATGACTCAGTGAGTGAGTCACGTGAGTCTTTGGTAGTTCTTTCTTCAAAAGAGCTACTTGTTCCCAGAGAAGTCTCTGCTTTATTGGTGCATTTGTGTCATCTTTGTAACCGTTCTGAATCCATGTCTGCAAATCCTTGTTATATGCTTTGACGCAGAAATATGAATCTGACACTATAAGTGTCGGGAATTCGCGATCCGCATTATCTAGCGCCATTTTCAAAGCTATTATTTCAGTTTGCAGTTCTGAATTTGTTTCTACTGAGTGTGATTTTGTTAATAGAGGTCTTAGTTTACCTCCGCGCCACACTTCTTTTGTGATCTCACATGTGGGATTGTATGCATGTTCTCCCCAAACGGAGGGTTGAGCATGTCCGTCTGTATAGATTACACAGGCGTAATGTCGTAGAGGCAGAATGTCGATTGGCAGAGGATACGTCTTTTCATATTTTAGATTTTCCAATTCTTCTAGTTCTGGATCAAAGTAGTAGTATACTTTGTCCGTTGTGATTGAATTCACCCATTGTATCCATTCCGGATTCAATGTTGTTGTAGGTAAATTACACGGTGTTGTTAGTGCCTCGAAGGCTGATTCAGCTGTTCTGACTGTGATATGTCTACCGTCAGCTATGTCTTTTTCTCTAGCTATTGCGGTTTGAACTGCTTGAACAATTTTTCCTTTGTTGCTGAATCTCTGTTCAGCTTTTGTGTACAAGTGTGATTTGAATGCAATTGGTACCTTTTCTCCCTCATTAGAGGTCAGGTATGTGAATCCGCATCTCCCTGGGATGACTCGGATCACAAGGTTGCGTGTATTATCACGTGTTTCTAATTTTGTCTTAATTAGCATGTCTGTTTGTAAGGATCTCAAAATGTCTGTGTGTGTTTGAGTCCAACTTGATCTTTTAAAATCTGGTTTAATTAGATCGTAAAGGGGTTTGACCCTTTCTGCGTAATTTGCAATGTAAGTTCTTCCGAAATTTAGGAAGCCTAGAATTGACTGTAGGTTTTTTAGTGTTTTAGGAGCTTGGATTACGGCACATTTCTCTAGGAAATTGTCTGCCAGGCTTTTGCCTTCACTTGATAACTCATATCCTAAGAATAGGACTGTCAGATGGGCAATTCTGGATTTTTTGAAGTTGAATTTGTAACCCTCTGCAGCGAAACCAAGTATTATGGTGTTCACTCTTTTCAAGTGAGTTTCCAAGTCATCATCTGTTAAGTAAATGTCATCGACATAAGATAATGCTTCATCATCATATTGTTGTAGTAATTCTGTTACTCTCGCTGAGAATACCCCCGGGCTGTTCTTGTACCCATGGGCTAACCGACAGAATTGTTTTTGAGTGCCATTTACTGAGAAAGCTGTTAAATATCCGCTCTCTGGTGCTATGTTTTGACAAAAGAATCCGTTGGAGATGTCCAAGGTAGTTTTGTATTTTTTGCGCACTATGTTATTCATTAGTGCAGCACTGTGTGAGTTTTGCACTGCAAAAGTTTTGCAACATGTGTTAAGGTGTCGGTAATCCAAAACTAGACGATATGAATTGTCTGGTTTGGAGACCGGAAACAAAGGATTGTTCATTTGTGAGGTGCAAGTTTCAATCACCCCCTGGTATTCTAGCTGATCTAGTATTTCATTTACTTGTTTTTTAGCTTCTTGCTTAATTGGGTACTGCCTTTGTGCAGTTGGTTGTGATTTTAACTGGACTTTGTGAGGAGGAGAATCCTCATCCCATCCTACATGATTTTTATATAAAGCAGGTGCTAAGGCCACTGCCCACTTTCTAGCAAGTGTGTATTTTTTATGAATCGGGATTTGATTCGAGAAGGCAGGCATAATTACTTCTTCGCCATGAGGGCACTCCCTGACAAACTCTGGTGGCCAGTCTTTTTCAGCTAAAAGTATGTCATAACCCTTTGAGAGGTTATCCCAAAATAGTCCCCTTATTTTCCTAGTCTTATCTCCCTCTATACGTAATGTTATCTCGTATATTTTGTGGGGCTTGCTAACTCTGGTATCTGCAGTTTCCACTTGAAGGTATTCATTCGTGTCCACTGTCTCCAGATGATCCATAAGGACTTTGCGAGCTATGCTCACCTCTGCTGCGCTGTCTAGCATTGTCTGAGCCCACTCTCCGTTTTTCAGTTGTGTCCTCAGTATTCTCGGCATTGTTAACTACCTTGATACTGGCTACCTTCTTTTTTGGAAATTGTGATTTCTTTTTCAGTTGAGCAGGTTCCTTGTCTTTGGACTTGGCGTGCTCTTCTGATCGTCCTCTTCTTTCCGATTTCTGCGAGGAATTCTGAAAAGATTGAGAGGGACGTGTATCAATGTCTTGATATCTATCAGGTTTTTTAATATTATCCCTATTTCTAAGGTTATATCTATTCCCAGAGGGTTCACTCTGGGGTGACCTTTGTCTCGGGTTTGGAGATTTCTCTCTTCGCCTAGGAGACCTTCCTCTGGACTGGAATTTCTTTTCTTTTGGATTGGATTGTTTGTTCCCATCCCAGTTCTTTTTTGGTGAATTATTATTATTATTAAAAAACATTTTTTCTGGACTTGTAGTCAGTTGCGGTTTTACTGGTATTCCACCTAGACTATCTCTGCCTAGTTCTTCATAGGATTTTTCTATGATTCTGGCAATTTCAGCTGGTTGGTCTGCTATATCTGTCTCTTTTAACCTCTGGCGGATCGCCACGTTTGCTGCTTCACCCTTTATGTTGGCTAGTAATATAGCCGAGACCTGCTTGAAGTCTTTTAGTAATTTCATACCAAGAGTTAAAGCAGGTTCTGGACCGTATTCATCTTGAATTTGTTTTAGCACATCTGGTATTACCGAAATGGATGGAACACCGTGCGTTTTTGTGTAGATGGAAGCAAAGACTGTACCCCAAGTGTCACAGTCCTCAATGTGTGGTGCGATTCCCATTGGGAGACATATAGTCAGAATCCTGTGTTTTTCTAATGGGGTGGTGTCAGGAAACACCGCCTCTATTTGGGTAATTTTCTGTGCCAACCAGAATGGTATTTGTTCCCGTTTAGCTGGAACTTTACCTAGGCAGGATTGGATGTTCTGTGGTGTAATTTTATTTGTGTTCCCCTGGTGAGGTGTCAGCTGTGGTAGTTTAATCGCTGGCTGAATTGTTGAAGTCCGCATTACATACTGAACTAATTGTCTGTGAATTTTTAGTAGTTGTTTTAGCTGTATTAACAGCTCTGCTGCAGGCATTCTTTCGATGTCTGGATATGGTGTGTATCCGGCTAAGACCGGCCACGTTGCTCCTGGTCTTCCTAAAGGACCGAGCCTTGTAATGTGATTATTATGTTTTAGGGCGCCATCAAATAAGAGCAAATGCTCTTGGAATTTGAGTGGTACTTCCACCTCCTCGAAAGGAGTGTACTCATTAGGAGGTTCCTCTACTTTGTAATAGTGGAAGTACTTTGTTATAGTATTAGCTGCTGGAAAATGTATCCATGTATAGTATACCTCTGTCTGCCGATATTCGTGTGCCTCGATTACGAATATGACTGTGCCACCTCTAGGTGTCAGTCCATTTTCTATAAGTTTTAAGGTTATAGATCTCCTTTTGGCGACCGGAATGAGTATTATATCCGCGTCTGCTGCTTGCATGGTAGCATCAGCATCTGCTATTTCAGTAGCTAATCTAGTAACCTCTCGTTCCTCATCGCTGTCCATTTTGCTGACAGGATGGTATTATGTTTATTTGCAGATCAGGTTTCTTTATGGAAACAGAGATTAGATGCACAATATTTTGGAACACTGTTTATCCTTCAACGTTGACTAGACCAAGAACCATACATAGGAGTTCCCTCCTGCGAGGTTTTGGAGGATATTATAACCTTTCACCCACTCCAGACGTCTTTGGAGTATTTGGGAAAAGGGGTCTGAGTGAGAAAGCACGACTGAGTTACTCTAAATGTCTTACGTTAGTTTTATCGCCCTTTCCAAACGCGTTGGGCGCCATGTAGTGTAGCTCCTATTTTCCCAATAGGCTCTGCGCATTGGAATAGTACCTACAGCAGTAAAGGCCTAGGCCAGACGTTAACTAGGTCTACTACTGTCGATGCTAGACTTAATTTTTGGGTTTGCCAGCTAAGCTCAGAGTTCGCTAGAAACTTTCTCGAATGTTCAAGGAAGGATTAACTCCCCTGATTAGACAAGAAGGGATTTAGTTTCTGACAACCATAGAACATGACAACTTTGCTCTCCCCTAATCAAGAGTCAATCTCAAGAGTCGTGTGAGCACAAGGCAATTATTTTACTCAGTCAGTACGTGCATTCTTAGTCTCATCAGAATGTAGAGAAAAGGAAGAGACGGGCGTGTTCAATAAAAGGTGTTATTTATTGATCAGTCTCTTTTCTCGTACAAGAGAAATGGATCGATATTATTGCAATACTTATAGTTAAGTAAAGTGCATACATTAAAAGCAATAGTATAAAATAATACTGTAAAAACATTGATATGGTTTCTGAGCCATATGATGTTTTAAAATTATTAAAATATATTTACATACACATATACATTTGACTAAACGTGCTCAACTGGTGTTTCTAAATACGCCTACCCCGTGTACCTGACCTAAGTCTAATACGTGGGCGGGAATAGAAAGTTACAGTTTAAGTTAAGTTTGTTTTTGCCAAGTGAATAACTAAAGAATTCTCTAGGAGGGGTTATTCAGTTCTGTACCTGGAATTTAGGATGAATGAGGAATGGTATCTCTTTCTCTGCTCTCGATATTCCAGGCTGCCTGCGAGGGCTGCCCAGAAGCGCCGGTGCTGGGTCTCTCGGTTTGAGATAGCAGCGCGTCTCTCAGCGCGTCAGGAAGGCGGGGCTGTTGCCTGCGGGGTCTGCTTCTGCTCTCGGCTTCGGCAAGTATGGCTGCTCCGTCTTGTCACCACGCGTGTGTTTGCATGGGGCAAGGTCGGCAATATTTATACCTTAAAGGTGCCGGGATTGACGTAAGGATGGACATAGGTACGTCAATAAAGATGTCATACGACTTGCTCGTTAGCACATTCTTTACTAAAGTTCTCTGTGAAATCAAAACAATGGCCGCACGGATTATCCAGGTTGTCATAGGTTTGATTTGTTATGAGAACGTCGTATGCCTTATCAGGGGCTGGAGGAATGTCGCTTGTCTAATTAGATCTCAAGCGTTATGACCTAATCAGATAACACGTTCCTGTGCCGTAGTGTGACTGCGTCAGATAACGGTATCTGCATCATGGGGGATTTCTTGCCTCATGGGCTGACTGTTAGTTAACTAGCTAGGTAGTTTAACCAGAATAGGGTCAGGAATAGGGGGATCGATTCAGAACCTATAGAAATACACGACAGGCACACGGCTATATGTAGCAGCACAGCAGTGTAGCAAGTGCAATATGAGCACTAATGCAAGCATGGAAACAGCATCTCCTTACTCACTGTGGGACAGACAAAATGGATAACTGCTATATAGATGACCCCTCACAGTTCTGGGCCCCAGTGCCACTGCACCTGCTGCACAAGTTATAGCTACAAACTTGTAGAAACTTTTTTGTGTGTGAAAGAGAACATTGGAGTGAGGATTTGGGTTGGTGCTTTGGTACTCGTGCTGCTTATGAAACTGTGACTAGGCATTGGGACTTGTGTTTCTGCTCACCAAAAGCTGTCTGGAAATCTGATGAAAATGTATGTGACAGGTCATGATTGTGTGGGACGTTACCATTTATTTAAAAAAGATTATGGACGGAATGTTGAAATTGTCAAACATTCACCCACAGTCACAGATCTACGTTTAATCCACCGTTATTTAGCTCACCACACCATTCCAGTTTGGATCCAGCCAACCAGCCTTGACCCTGCTCCCCATGGGAAGAGTCGGATGTATGACGTTTCAACGCATGCTTTTACAACGCATGCCATTACGACGCAGGTTTTACAAGCAAGTCGTTACAACGACTTGCTTGGGGGGCGCTGGATGGTGAATAGTTTAATTTACTATTCCAACTCCAGTCCCCGTGGATAGTAGGGAAGGTGTTGGATAGTAATTAAACTATTCCCTATCCTAGAGCACCCCCCAGCGCAATGCGTTGTAATAACTTGCGTTGTAAAAGTTGCGTCGTAATGGTAGTGCGTTGTAAAAGTTGAGTTGTAAAGGATGTTCCCCGAAGAGTCTAGCGCGAACTGCCCGGCCAGGTTCTCCCTGGACCGGAAAGCAAGCATCCTAGGACTTGCCTCCTAATCATAGCTGATGGCATTGCATACAAACAATCAAATATAAATGTAAAGGCATAAGAGAGCATGACAAGCCATCAACGCCTGCTTTGTCACCTGTGTACTGCAGAACTATGAACTGCATCAAAGTGTTTTTACACCGCAGGAGTGTGCCATGCCTTCGTTCCCGCATATCAAGTAATGGCCTCCAGCTAGTAACGTGCACTGCAAGAGCATGTCATGTCACGACCCCTAGCCCCTGCATGCTGCTGATAAATACAGCACCAGTGCACTGCAGGGACAAACATTTTTGCTTCGGCCTTGGTAATATGCCAACAAGAGACCTTTTCACTTCTTGGTCTAAACAACGATAAGGCAGGAGCACACTTTACTTTCACTCCTCTTCCAACCTTAACAGCTTTGTGAACTGTGAACTACAGTAAAAGCATGTCCTACTTCAATTCTCAATTGTGAATGAATTCTTTATTGTTTGATTAAATAAAATGATGACAATTAAAAAAGTGCTTCTGTGTACAAAAGAATTTTAAAAATGCGAATCATTATTACATGGTAGTTTAAAAAATGTAGTATTCTTGCACAAAGTTCATTGGGGTAAGATGTCCCTGGTGTTTAATTGATCATGATTGTGCGGATTTCTATTTTATCGGATATAAAGCGTAAGCTGACTAAAGCAGTATCATGATTATTGAAGGCGGGCAGAAACGATTACCGTTAATATTCTAAAAGGTGTAGTAAAGGTAAGTAAAACAATAACAAGACAGCGTTATCTAAATAAGTTCAGAAAGTTCAAGATTTTGTTAGCAGCACGGGTGGCATCATAAATGTACTAGTTGAAGCAGGGTGCGTGCAAGCCTGTCATTTCGAGGTTTTGGGAATTTGGTAAGTCGGATGTTGAGCATTTTGTTTTCTGGGTTTATGACGGCTATGATGGCTTGTCGACACGATCGAACTCCAAGTGTGTTCCATTCGCCCCGCAACAGAGGCCTTCTACCATTAAACAAAGCAGGACAGGCACAAACCACATGATCCATTGATTCCGAGTGGTAGCCGCACCCCCCGCACTTAGTGCTATCACTTGAGCGACGCCATTCAGGTAAGTGTCTTAAAAAAGGCCATTCACCCATTCTCAGTGCCATGAACCTTTTCTTCCATGAAAGTGCATGGGTGCTTGATAGGTAAAGTGTGCTAACGCGGGATTTCTGGTCTATTGTTGTTAATCCAGATCCCATCTCAGGTCGACTAAATCGTTGGTACCTGCCATTGAGTAAAAGGCAATCCACTATTAGGTTAATCAAGAAAGAACTTATACCACTCTAAAGAACCGCTTACCACTGGAAAAGGTTTAAAAGTTTATTATAAAGCCAAAGCTATCTGGAGGTACAAGCACCTCAAAATGAGATTCAAAAGGTATACAGGAATCAATACAAACAAGAATTCTCTAAATGCTCTTAGTCGGCAGAAGGATATCACTAAAACAAACTCAAAAAGCATTAAAGTTGCCAACATGGACACAAGCTGTAGCTTGTGCGTCATTTACAGAAAGGAAAAGTTCAGGTTAGACTGTCCCTACACTAGACTAAGTGACATCCCTACTTAACAAGATCTTTTCCTAAAAAGGTGTCAGCCGTGGTGACTTCCAAAGAAGATCACACACTTACCTTAGTCTTTGTCTCAAAGTTGAAATCCTGCAGTTCCCTATCTGCCTACCCATCCGCTCTCTTAGGTTCCTCAGATCATCTGCTCTAACTCCACCCCGGGGTGCTGTCCCTAATACAAAATCACTTTTCCAATAGGAACGCCCCTGGAGACGCCTCTCACGTGGTGTTGGTTCTGGCGGCAACTTCCATGCTGGTACTCCTCGGGACCCTTCGTTAAAGTTGACCTTGCTTCCCAGGCTTCTCTCCGGCAAGACGGTACCCCCTAGAAATTCCTGAAGACTCCTACAGGCCGGTGCCTGGCGTCTCTTGAACAAAGCCTATTCATCATTTTCTGATTAAGCCCCCTCGCACCTGCAAAAAGACACTTTTTCTATATAGGCCCCAAATTCCGGCCTCCACCATATCTTGAAGTCGTAAACTATGTAACAGGATTTACAGTTAGTGTCTAGCACGACTTTTCTCTAACGAGCACATACAGATCAAAGAAGCAACTTTATCTATTCAGGCCTACTAAAATTACATGAAACGGCCTCTACACTAAGCACATTTAATTTCTTTGTTTAAACAGTATTCTAACTAACACACATTACTATAATGTAACACATCTATTTAAAACATTATTTCAATTCTATGATTAATAATACTTTGCAGTAAAATGACATTAGAATCCAAGTTACTTAAAAGTGTAGCAGCATCTTTCGTTTCTTGTGAAATGCCATGTGGCCTACACATTTCCATGGTTTGCAGAATTACATTTCTTTTTAAACACAACCCCATAACGTGAGACTCCAACATCATTCTAACATTTCTACAAATCTCTACATTAGTTTTTCACACTGATATATGTATCCCTACTCTAATTAAACACTTATATATCTCTTCACCCTATAGGTTTGACACTCTTGTGTATTCTATTCTAAACTAATACAACGTGCTTGTAAATATGGTGCACTTCTACATTTTTCAGATTTGTGCTCTCTCAATCCCCCCTTTGATGACTTCCAGTAGTCATCATCATCACAACACCCTCTCTAAGGTATAGATTATCAAACTGAAGTCGTTGCAATATTCCCTCGCTTCATCTCCTCTAGAGCCCTCAGACTCCGGTACTGATTCTCCTGCATCGCAGCTAATCTCCTCCCCTGCTCTCGCATGGATCTCTGCAACCTGTTTGCTCTATACCATTTGTACAGTCTCACCAACCCCCACAAAGCGATTACACAAATCACTATTATGATGATAGGTTTCAATATGTACCAAATGATATTCTTTCCCAGGTTGGCAAACCAACCTCCAACTTTACCCATTCCTTGTCCTACTTTTTCCCACACTGTTACCTTTGTCAAATCCTCTATTTCATGGTGTATTTCAGTAATGTTTCGAATGTACTTTTCTAGAGGTTTTGAATTGTCTGGAATGTAAGTGCAACATTCCTGGACCTTCAAAGCCTTACAGACTCCTCCCTCTTTGGCCAACAGAACGTCTAGAGCAAGTCGGTTCTGAAGAACCATTGCCCTTATCGATTGCATCTCTCCCTCCACCAGCATTAAAGATCTAGCAGTACTGGCGGATAGTCTATCTACAACTGTTGCCAATCTTCTTATCTTAACATCATTTAGTGCTATCCCCAAAATAGGAAACATAGCACCAAACACATCTCCAACTACCTCCTCAGCGCTTACATCCCTTCTCCTTCTAGTTTGTTTCCCTCTCTTTTTGGTTTCTAAGTCCTCAGCATGGTATATTTTGGGGAAGATAATTGCTAAGTATCATGATCCATACCAATTATCTGGTAGTTTCACGTATGCATTTCTTCCACAAACAAAATACACATTCGGAATCACCTGCATTTCCTTTAGGAAATCTTTGGAGTAATACTCCAGTTGGAAAGCATGTTCACAACTGACTTCTCCCACAAACACATTCTCATAATATGTTTGACTTCTGTGTATACACAGCTTTCCCCTTTTCTCTCGGTCTAAAGCTATTGGACCATTGCTACCTTTTCTTTGATGTGCCCTTTCTTCCTCGGTCAATCTGTTTTCCACTGTCCTGAAGATTTTAAAATCTTTTGTCTCCTGTACCGATCATCCTCCTGCCCTATAAACTTTTTCTCAATTTCTGACACTTTACAAGTCAAATTATTTCTTCGGGCATGTGAAGTATCTAATGTTTTCCATGGAAGGAAACATTTCTGTAACCTGTCTTCACTCTTGTAATAATCCCATTTATTGAGGTGTTTATAATTTGGCACCTCCGGCAATATCGAGTCAAAGTTCGAGAAGTAATACTCGAACCCATCCCTTTCATAAAATATGCTCAGCAACAAACTACATGTGATTCCATAAGTCAATGGAAGATGATGATACCTGATGCCTTCATCTACAGAGGCTGGCAACTGCATACAGACATAGCAGTTCTTCGCCTCCATGACATCAATGTATTCATAAAGCAATTTGGCATAAGCATTTGATTTAAAATTTCCCTGTGATTCGTCTGCATGTAATCTCTTAATCTCAGCATCTAACAAAGCTTTCTCTTTCGCTGTGTTTTCCCCCTGTTTGCCAGCCGTAGGAGGCTTCTGTGTTGATACACTTTTTGCTTCTTTTTCTGCTTTCACATCATTTTCATGTCCCACTACATATGATACTGTAACCACTAAAACTATAAGAGAAATCACTACCACTAAAAGTGTGCCTACTATGCATTTTGCCCTGCGGTTCGGGTTGCCAGCCTCCATGATCTCAAGACAGTGTAGCTCTGGTTCTCTTTCACAGTACAAAGTCTCTTTTCTTTGCTTCTCCAATCTTTCGAACCACACCTGGAAGCTGAAAATCCCCTCCGCCAGAACAGTCTCTGAGTTCTGTAGCAATAGACAACCTTAGCCCTTCTCCATCCTCTAACTTGAAATCCCTAATTTCGTTGTCTTCTTCTTGACGCTAGGTTATCTCTCAATCTGTATTTACAAAGTTCTTTGCAAAGTCTTTAGTAATCCGAAATTATGCGTGTTCCAAGAACTCCCACCACTTGTTCGAATATTTCCAAACGAAGAAGAATTCCCTCAAGTATTGGACACCTGGAACAGCAACACGGAAATTCGACTGTCTCTAGGATCAATTTTCTTATTCCGCTCAGAAGAGGAGGATAGACGATGTTGAGTGTCAGCAGCCCTTCGACCTCCACTCCTGGTATCAGCAACTCTACTTCCACAGTTATAATTGGGTCAGTTCTGGTCAGGGTCACTTTCCTCACCCTCCCAGTTCTGCGTCCCTCGGACATCGGTAGCGAGGTAGGTCCACTCAGGAGTAGCGTATCTTCTGTAAGGCACCCGCACCCTCCTTGATCTCCTCGGACCTTCCTGTTCTTGTCCTTGTGCACTTTCTTCTGGATCTGAGTCTTCAGATATAGGAGCAAGAGTTTCCTCTCGAGCTGGCTTCAAGCTTGGCCTCCTTTTTCTTTCAGGCCAGGTAGCTGCTCCTCGCCTTGTTCTCCTATTTCTTGTCCGTTCACTCAGTTCTGGATCACTCTGAACTTGTTCTGTGTCTGAGTTGTTTTCACAGCAGCTTTCTCCTTCAGTGGCAACTTCAGTTTCACTGCCGTTCTGTCTTTCTTCTTCCTCTGGATCTGTGACACTCCCCACTTCTTCAGACACCCCCACAGCTTGACTGATCCCCTCTTGCGCTTCTTCCTCCACAACTGTATTTTCGTCTGTGAGAGGAGCTGTTTCTTCAAGAGGTGCTGGAACTCTTCGAGTATGGGAAGCGTGGATCCAATTTGGCAGCCCTCCGCACTTCACGGCAGTGTTCGTCGTTAAGATGATCTGGTAAGGTCCTTTCCAGCACACGTCTAAGCAGTTCTTCCGGACGTGCTTCTTCACCACTATCCAGTCACCTGGACATAGGTCGTGGCATTGATCTCTTGAAGATGGAACTTCTGCGGCCTGTACCTGAAGAGACACAGAATGAATGGCGTCAGACAACCCCTTGCAATAATCCAGGATCAGGTCATCTGTGATATTCAACAATGCGGTTGTTGGGACAGTTGGAAGTCTCATTGCCCTCCCCATCAGCACCTCGTGTGGAGAGAGACCTGTCCTCCTGTCGGGTGTGCTACGCATGCTCATAAGGACCAAAGGAAGAGCATCAGGCCAACTTAAGGAAGTTGATGAACATACTTTAGCAATTAGACATTTCAACGTCCCATTTATCTGCTCCACGATACCTGAAGCCTCTGGTCGATAGCTACAATGCAATTTCTGATCAATGTTCAATGCAGAGCAAAGCATCTTCACAACTTCGCTGTTAAAATGTGTTCCTCTGTCCGATTGCAGAGAGGCAGGCACCCCGAAGCGCGGTATCAACTCTCTAAGCAACAACTTTGCTACTGTGAGTGTATCGCACCTGCGTGTAGGGTATGCTTCAACCCATCTGGAAAATAGGCATACTACCACCAGAACATACCTAAGGCGGTTGACTTTTGGCATTTCAATAAAATCCAATTGCATTCTGTTGAAGGGCCCCCCAGACCTCCCAATGTGACTCAGTGTAACTGGTGTTCTTTTCCCTATATTCAACTGCTGACAAGTAACGCATCGCTTACACACTGCTTCTGCTGCAATCCTAAATTTTGGGCAATACCAAGTCTGCCTGAACACCCTCAACATGGCATCTCTTCCCAAATGCACTGGACCATGTATCTGTCGTGCCATTGGACTCGCTAACTCCTCGGGTAACACTGCCCTTCCATCTGCTGAAACCCAAAAGTCCATTTCACTTCTCACACAACCTGCTGTTTCCCATGCCTGCTTCTCAGATTCAGGTGCATTGTCTTGCATTTGTTTCAAATCTTCCCAAGTATCAACAGTTTCTAACATCATGCTTAGTTCTGTCTTTTCCTGAGCCCCATCTATTTCCACCTCCGTGAAAGTATAACCATGCTCCGCACAATAGCGGGCAACTTCGTCTGCATATCTATTTCCCTGTGACACAAAATCTGTATTTTTCGTATGAGCTACACATTTCACAACCGCAATTGCGGCAGGACCCTGTAATGCTTCTAACAGCAGTCGTACAAATTCTCCGTTTCTGATTGGCGAACCAGAGGAGGTCATGTAACCCCTCTGAGACCACAATTGCCCGAAATCATGAACTACACCGAAACCATATTGGCTATCAGTATATATGGTGACTCTAATTTTGCTACCTGCTATACAGGCACGGGTCAATGCAATGATTTCTGCTACCTGAGCGGAGTGTACTCCTTCCAGGCAAGCGGCTTTCACAACTCCAGTAATGGTGCAAACAGCATAAGCTGCTCTCAACCGACCAGTATCATCTCTTAAACATGAACCATCGACAAAGTAAATTTCATCGGGGTCGATCAATGGTTCATCCACAATATCTGGTCTGGGCTTCGTACATAGTTTAGTCACATCAAGGCAATCGTGATCTTCACAGTCTTCGCTTTCAATGTCATTAGGAAGTGGCATCAGTGTAGCAGGATTCAAGACAGAGCACCTCTTAAGGGTCGCGTTCTCTGCAGCAAGAATAACTTGCTCATAGCGCGTGAGCCTACTGTTAGTCAAGTGCTGGGTCTTGGTCCTGGTCATTAACAGTTCCACAGAATGACGTACATACACCACTAACTGGTGTCCCATCACAATGCTTTCACAACGCTCAATGCTGACACCTGTTGCAGCAACGGATTTGAGACATCCGGGCAACGCTGCGGCTACTGGATCTAAGGTAGCCGAAAAGTAAGCAACTGGTCTACGGGCATTTCCATGGACTTGCACTAAAACTGACAAAGCACAGCCCTCCCTTTCGCAGCAATAGAGGGAAAATGGCTTCTCATAATCCGGCATCCCCAGAGCCGGAGCACGACACAAGTCATCTCTCAGCTGTAGGAACGCCATCAAGCACTCATTGTCCCATGGTACCGGATCGCTCACCTCCTTGTGCATCAGTTTCTGTAAGGGTTTTGCTTTCAGTGAAAAGTTAGCTATCCACTGTCGGCAATAACCAACCATTCCTAGAAACATCCTGACTTCTCTCTGTGTTGTTGGTGAGTTCATCTTCATGATTGCCTCTATTCTATCTGGTGACACCTTGCGCTTTCCTTTTTCTATCCGGTGACCCAAATACTGTACTTCTGTCAGACAGTACTGCAATTTGCTCGGGGATACCTTGTGTCCATTTTCAGCTAAATGGTTCAGCAAGGCGATGGTGTCTTCCTTGCAAGCCTCTTCTGTTCCTGACGCAACAAGTAGGTCGTCTATGTACTGGACCAGAACCGAGTTCTGGGGCAGTACCAGATTTTTCTTCAACAGCTGATTGAAAATCGAAGGGCTATCTGTGAACCCTTGTGGGATTCTACACCATGTTAAGACGCGATTCTCCATTTTAAAAGCAAAAAGATACTGGCTTTCTTCGTCTAATGGGATTGAAAAGAAAGCCTGACAAAGATCTATCACTGTGAACCACTCAGCTTGGAATGGTATCTGAAACAGTATCACTGATGGATTCGGTACCACTGGACAACATGAAACAACAATGTTATTAATTTTTCGAAGATCCTGTACTATTCTAAATTTCCCACTAGGTTTCTGCAAACCCATAATCGGGGAATTGCATGGACTTCCCACGATTTCCTTCAGTATTACCTGTTGAATCATAGAGTCGATCACAGGTTTTAGTCCTGCAATCGTCTCTTGGGACAGCTTGTATTGTGGCGTTCTTGGATAATCAACATTTGGTTTCACTATGATCTTTACTGGCTCTACCCCTTTGACCAATCCTATCTCTTCTCCTGTAAAATCCCATACTTTGGATGATACTGCCTCACGTAAGTCCCAAGGAAGGTCCTCCACAGTCAGAGTAGGATACAGTTCTATGCATGTTCTTGAGTTCACAATTTTGAAGGTAGCGTCATCATCTGTCATCTCTACCTCTACTCCCTGAGGTGTGCAGTATATGGTACAGTTCAATTTGCACAATAAATCCCTTCCTAACAGACACACAGGACTAGAATCACACACCACAAACTGGTGTTCATTCATGTAGTTTCCGATGATTTTCACTGACACTGGTTCCGTCAAAGGGCTAGTCATTCTCTTGTTTGCGACTCCTACCACCTGAATTGTTTCCCCCGACATTGGTAGATCCGGAACCACTGCTGATCTCAAAGCTAATCGGGTAGCTCCGGTATCCACCAAGAATGTTGTGGGACATCCTGCCACTTCAGCCTCAACAAATGGTCCTCTTTGATCCACTTCCAGAACTGCCCCGAGGGTACAGTCCTCTTCTTTGCTTACACGTTGTCCCGTCAAGGGATCAACGTAGTAACACTCTTCTTTACCTGTGAACAAAGGCATTTGTCTATAGACCTTCGCTCCAGTCGTAATCTTTGGTGGCTGAGGGAACTGGGCTCGTGGAGCCGAAGTCCCCCCTTTGGCCGCATTACTTCTTGACACTGTCACCCTTTGAACTGGAACTTCCTGAACTTCCTCCTCTACCTCTATTTCTCCATTTTCAGGGTTATAGGGACACTCGCGTCTCCAATGTCCCACCTGGTGACACTGATGACACTTTGTCGTTTTCTTCAACGTAGCAAGGTCTATTCGAGGTCTCGGGTTGTCCTCGCTGTCTCTATTCTGTCCGTTTGTTTTTCGTCCCATTGTCCCTGTTCCCAGTTGGCGCTGTCCACCCTTTCCAGCTGACTGCATCTGCACTACCATCAATTTTTCCTTTAATTTTTTTGCTTTCGACTCTATCTCATCACTACAGTATCTTGCATATCTCAAAATCTCATCCAATGGTTTGTTTTGCCAACAAATTAAATGCTGCTGAATCATCAGACAAATATCAGGACTCAACCCCAAAACAAACTTTGATACAAATTGTCCTATATCCTTGGGGTCCATTACATCTAGTCCACTGTATTGTTTGAATGCTTTCAGCAATCGCTCATAGTACTCATGGACTGTCTCCTTTGGTTCTTGTCTTGTTCGGTCTAGTTTTACCCAATCTATGTCTTGTGGTGGCACTTTTCCTTCAGCCATGTCATTACCCTATCGTATTTCAACATTACAATTTCAGACGGTCCATTTGTAGCAGCATTCCTTTCTGGTTCTACCGTTGGCCACTCGACACTAGTCTTGCATGCTGTCCACAAATCTCCTGGCACCACAATGTCAAACAAGGTGTTCAAATCAATCCACAATACCTTCGAGATCTTCACAAACCTTTCTACCTGCTTGTACCACTCAACCGGATTGTCCCTTAACTTCGGAAATGAGTTGGTAAATGCAGCCAAATCTCCTCTACTCCAGGGCACATGTACATAGTTCCCATTCGATATTTCTCTCAAAGGATATGCCTCCATCTGCATTACCCTTCCTTCCGGAGACATCACACTCGTGCTCCGTCTGACAGTACCCCTTTTGGACCACCTCTCTTCCCATTTGTCCAGATCTCTCCACGCTCTTATTCCTGTTATCAGCTCCCTTATGTGTGTTGTTAATCCTGTAGTTCTCTTCTCATCTAAGTCTTGGTCTGAATACTGCAACCTATGGTTACTCTGTAATGTCTTTGTTCTGGACAAGTCTACCATATACTTCTCTGCCAGTTCAGACAGTTTCTCATGAATTGCCCTTGCCTTTCGGGTAATATCCTTTGCTATAAACAGTAACTCATCTTGTTCGTACAGGTCAATTCTTTCTAAGGCCAACGTCCCATCTATTATCTCGTCCAGATCATTTTTTAAACTAGTGACATCAAGTCTTCTGGCCTTTACTGCAGCTTTCAGTATACTAGCTCCAGGGGGTCCATTCACATCTCTCCCATCCCAGCTCCGAGTCCTATGTCTAGGTTCAGGCGAGTTACGGGGAGTCCTCCCATGTTCCCATCTCTCCAGGTCCCATGCAGTTCCATCCTCCCTGGGTGTATGGTGAAACACTTTCCCATTTCTCATAATCCCAAAAGTCCCATCCTGCATGGTTTCCCTAGATGCATGGTAAGACATTCCGTTATTCCCCCTTTCTTCATCATTTGCCGGTGGTCCCTGATCTCTCGACCCATGGCAAGATCCTTCACTGTTCCCCATGCTCCCACGACTCCAGTGCTGTACATTATCATTAGGTGCATGGTGAGTACATCTAAACCTATCCCTGAATTCTTGTGTCCTTCGGTCTCCCTCACTTGTAATGAGACGGGACGTCTCCGCACATTCTGTACTTCTCTCCCTTCTCTCCTGCCCATTTCCACCGTCTATATGACGTATAACTCCTCTACTCTCCGGGCTGTTACCATCCCACTCCTGACTGCTTGCGCTAGCCCCGCAGTGAGACAATGTTCCGTTGCCTCGACTCCCCCACTCAGCCCCTGTTCTCGACCTGTGGGCTGGTGCTTCTGTGGACCCATCCCATTCTCTCAAGTCAGCTCTCAGCTCCTTAAAGGATTTCGGCCGTGGTCCCCTCAGGTCCATCGGTCCTCTCTGACCCCCCTGTTCTTCTGCGGGACCCACTGCTGAATCAAATGGGGTGCTCCACGTCACTGGTCCTGGTAATTGCCTCAAGGCATTTGTCATGTTATTTCTCCTTTCCATTTCAACTCTTTCTCTGTCTAGCCGCATCTGTTCTTCCTTTCTGTCTCTCTCGGGGTTGTAAATCGATACTATAGGACCTATGGTAACGGGTACTCGTAGAGCGTCTGGCAACCCATAAGACTCAACCCTCTCAGTTTCCGGTACCTTCTGCACCACAAACCTTCCGACTACACTCTGTACTGTACTAGGTTGAGGTGTCTCCTCACCTTTGGTAGGTGTCCACTCCGATATAGGGAGTGGTCTATACCCCTCTATGGCAGCCCCAGCTCCCCTTGGGAGTTCGTTACTCTCAGTCTCCCCAACGTTCGGAGGCGGTCTATCTATTAGCAATCTATTTATCAAGTTGTCCTCCGACTCGCTCTCTTCATCCTCTTCCATGAGCCTCTTTTCTCCTGCCACCTCTCTCACTGGGTACAACTTGTCCACCTCAATAGCCTGTACCCTCCATCTCTTGGCGTCTGCATCCCATTGGGCATCTCGCACTGCCCTTACTGATCGCTTCAACCTTTCTTGGCGCCTGTTCAAATTTCTATTGTGTGCCGCCCTAATCCACGCATTAAGGGCCTCAAACTGTGTTGGTCTAGGCGAAGGATTTAATGAGGACATAATTGCTTTCAGCCGATGTAAAGCCTCTAACCTAAACGTTCCATACTTAGGAAACGTCAGTTCCTCATTCCCTTCCGAAATCTTGCTCCATTCACTAATCCATAGTATAGTATGCAAGCCAACATTCGTTGCCATATAGTAAGCTGGTGTACCCTCTGGCGGTGCCTCTTCCCCGTAATAAGAGTTCCTTCTTTTTCTCTTAAAAATCCCTCTCAAACATTTAAAACACTTCATGTTCAAAACCTACAGAATTTCTATTTTCTCCGCGTTTGTTTACTTCCTAATGACAATCCACCAATCTCAGCACGGTTCTCGCTAACTGCCCTATCACAACGCGGCTTTTCACTGACGTCACACCAACCGCCCTATCTCAGCGCGGCTTCTCACTAACCGGCCTATCTCAGCACGGCTCTCGCTGACGTCACTCGTCCCCCTTCGCAGCAGTTCCCCTCCTTACTCAGCTCGTCTCCGCGGTCATGCATGCGTCCCATTCATACTCCGAAAAATGATTACTTCCGTCCAAGCGATCACTTTTCTTTGACTGTACGTCCACAGTCTAACTGTAATTGTCACCTTAACTGACGAAATGTCTTTCCGTTTACGTCCAGACAATCGCCTTCTCTGATAGGTTACTTACACACAGTAACTTTCGACCAGCGTCCGTTACTCACACACTCACTCTTACACTCCCCCTATCTCGGTCCTGCGGCGGTCAATGGTACCTCATGACCTCCTTACTCTGGTCGACAAATACTCTGGATGTTCGATACACCCGAACCACTTAAGCTCTACCCCGAACTTAAGATTTTACCAGGTTGCGCGCACTCACAACCTTCTCACAATCACACTACAGGCATTCAACTCCGCATGACATTACAATACAAATACAACACAAAACACCGCAATCTGTCCACGCATGAGCCTTTTTATACTCACTCTCGTCCGATACTGCTGCTTTTCTCTCTCCGTCAGCACCTTCTTCGGCAGGCCACCTCTCGATCTCTAGGGACCTTGGGGAAACTAACCTAGTCTAGATCACCCCCCTCAAGAAGGTAACCATCCTCTGCTACCAACTGCTAACGCGGGATTTCTGGTCTATTGTTGTTAATCCAGATCCCATCTCAGGTCGACTAAATCGTTGGTACCTGTCATTGAGTAAAAGGCAATCCACTATTAGGTTAATCAAGAAAGAACTTATACCACTCTAAAGAACCACTTACCACTGGAAAAGGTTTAAAAGTTTATTATAAAGCCAAAGCTATCTGGAGGTACAAGCACCTCAAAATGAGATTCAAAAGGTATACAGGAATCAATACAAACAAGAATTCTCTAAATGCTCTTAGTCGGCAGAAGGATATCACTAAAACAAATTCAAAAAGCATTAAAGTTGCCAACTTGGACACAAGCTGTAGCTTGTGCGTCATTTACAGAAAGGAAAAGTTCAGGTTAGACTGTCCCTACACTAGACTAAGAGACATCCCTACTTAACAAGATCTTTTCCTAAAAAGGTGTCAGCCGTGGTGACTTCCAAAGAAGATCACACACTTCCCTTAGTCTTTGTTTCAAAGTTGAAATCCTATAGTTCCCTATCTGCCTACCCATCCGCTCTCTTAGGTTCCTCAGATCATCTGCTCTAACTCCACCCCAGGGTGCTGTCCCTAATACAAAATCACTTTTCCAATAGGAACGCCCCTGGAGACGCCTCTCACGTGGTGTTGGTTCTGGTGGCAACTTCCATGCTGGTACTCCTCGGGACCCTTCGTTAAAGTTGACCTTGCTTCCCAGGCTTCTCTCCGGCAAGACGGTACCCCCTAGAAATTCCTGAAGACTCCTACAGGCCGGTACCTGGCGTCTCTTGAACAAAGCCTATTCATCATTTTCTGATTAAGCCCCCTCGCACCTGCAAAAAGACACTTTTTCTATATAGGCCCCAAATTCCGGCCTCCACCATATCTTGAAGTCGTAAACTATGTAACAGGATTTACAGTTAGTGTCTAGCACGACTTTTCTCTAACGAGCACATACAGATCAAAGAAGCAACTTTATCTATTCAGGCCTACTAAAATTACATGAAACGGCCTCTACACTAAGCACATTTAATTTCTTTGTTTAAACAGTATTCTAACTAACACACATTACTATAATGTAACACATCTATTTAAACATTATTTCAATTCTATGATTAATAATACTTTGCAGTAAAATGACATTAGAATCCAAGTTACTTAAAAGTGTAGCAGCATCTTTCGTTTCTTGTGAAATGCCATGTGGCCTACACATTTCCATGGCTTGCAGAATTACATTTCTTTTTAAACACAACCCCATAACGTGAGACTCCAACATCATTCTAACATTTCTACAAATCTCTACATTAGTTTTTCACACTGAAATATGTATCCCTACTCTAATTAAACACTTATATATCTCTTCACCCTATAGGTTTGACACTCTTGTGTATTCTATTCTAAACTAATACAACGTGCTTGTAAATATGGTGCACTTCTACATTTTTCAGATTTGTGCTCAATCAATCAATCAATCAATCAAAGCATTTATATAGCGCGCTACTCACCCGGAGGGTCTCAAGGTGCTGGGGGGGGGGGGGGGGGGCGGCTACTGCTCGAACAGCCAGGTCTTGAGCTGCTTCCTGAAGACGAGGTGGTCCTGGGTCAGGCGGAGGCGGGTCGGAAGGGAGTTCTAAGTCTTGGCGGCCAGGTAGGAAAAGGACCTTCCTCCTGTGGTGGCTCTTCGGATGCGGGGGACGGCGGCGAGGGCGTGGCTGGTCGATCGAAGCTGGCGTTTGGGAGCGTAGAAGTTGAGGCGGCTGTTGAGGTATCCTGGGCCTTGGTAGTGTAGGGCTTTGTGTGCGTGGGTGAGGAGCCGGAAGGTGATTCTCTTGTTGACCGGGAGCCAGTGCAGGTCTCTCAGGTGTCCGGAGATGTGGCTGCGGCGGGGGATGTCCAGGATGAGTCGTGCTGAGGTGTTCTGGATCCGCTGGAGTCTCTTCTGGAGTTTGGCGGTGGTTCCGGCGTAGAGGGAGTTGCCGTAGTCCAGACGGCTGGTGACGAGGGCCTGGGTGACCGTCTTCCTGGTCTCGGAGGGGATCCATCGGAAGATCTTGCATAGCATGCGCAGGATGTTGAAGCACGACGAGGAGACGGCGTTGACTTGTCTGGTCATGGAGAGGGAGGAGTCCAGGATGAAGCCCAGGTTGCGTGCGTGGTCTGTTGGTTTGGGTGCAATGCCCAGGGCGGGGGGCCACCAGGAGTCGTCCCAGGCGGAGGGTGAGGATCCTAGGATGAGGACTTCCGTCTTGTCTGAGTTCAGTTTCAGGCGGCTGTTCGTCATCCATTTGGCCACGTCTGTCATCCCTTCGTGCAGGTTGGCTCTGACGGTGGTGGGGTCGTTGGTGAGGGAGAGGATCAGCTGGGTGTCGTCGGCGTAGGAGATGATGTTGAGGTTGTGCTGGCGTGCGATGGCTGCGAGGGGGTTCATGTAGACGTTGAAGAGTGTTGGGCTGAGCGAGGAGCCTTGAGGAACGCCGCAGATGACTTCGGTGGCCTCCGATCTGAACGGGGGGAGGCGGACTCTCTGTGTCCTTCCGTCGAGGAAGGAGATGATCCACTCCAGTGCCTTCTCCTGGATTCCGACGTTGCTGAGGCGCTGTACTAGGGTACGGTGGCAGACGGTGTCGAAGGCCGCGGAGAAGTCCAGGAGGATGAGGGCCGCCGTTTCTCCGTTGTCGAGCAGGGCTCGGATGTCATCGGTAGCTGCGATCAGGGCGGTCTCGGTGCTGTGGTTGGCCCGGAAGCCAGACTGCGAGAGGTCGAGGGAGCCGTTCGTCTCAAGGAAGGCGGCCAGTTGCTTGTTGACAGTCTTCTCCATGACTTTAGCCGGAAACGGGAGCAGCGAGATGGGGCGGTAGTTCTTGAGGTCGGTGGGGTCGGCTGATGGTTTCTTGAGTAGAGCGCTGAGTTCGGCTGTGTGCTCTCTCAAGTGCTTCAGCCCCTGGCTTAAATTCCGAGATAACTGTCCAAGCGTGGTTTTTTTGGACAATTTTACCCTGTCTGTGTGAAAGGACCAGAGGCGAACACTTCTCTTGATTAAAAGTTTTAAGGCGTGCTGAGGTGGGTTTGATCCCCAGTGGTCTTTTACATTGAGTAATTGCAGGGAGTGTTCCAGGTGGCGCCGATGTTTTTGTCCAGTTTGGCCAATCGATAATTCTTGCCACAGTCTGGCCTACACGCTACTTTCCCAGGCATTGCGCAGTCTATTGCACAGCTTGATAAATGCACTGGCCTCAATTCCTCGATGATCTAATAGGCCGAATTCAAGCCTAACTTGGGCTGGTGAAGAAGATCTCGGGAGGTGCCATGCTTGTTTGAAGATTCTGGTTGTTATTTTGTTCAGTGTGTTAAGTTAAAGTTAGTCCCCAGCATGATCTCATGCCCGTATGATAGATAATTTGTAATTTTTACTTTCATTACTGTTAACAGCGGAGATAGGCTCAGGCCGAGTAGCTGCCTCGCAAGCCTCATTAGTGCAGCCTCAAGTGACAGGGTTTTTGCCCTGACCACTTCTTTCTGTTTTGGAAAGTTCATTTGGAGACCAAGAAAATCCCCAGGTATTTATAGGATGATACTGCTTCAATGTTTTTTTCCGTTGAAGAACCACCCACCACCCAGCTGCTTCCGCTTCCCGAAGGTTATTGACTTTGCTTTTGTTAGGGTTAATTACAGGGCATTACTTATTGTGTAGGCGAGCAGCTGATCAAGTAGTCTTTGCAGTCTTACCCTTGTGGGGTTAAGTAGAACCAATTTGTCTGTGTATAGCAAGTTGGTAATGCGAATTCCACCCAATTGGGGGGGGGGGGGGTGTGGGATTGACATTGCGCATACATTGAGATAAATCAGAAATAAAACTATTAAAAAGGAGGGGGGCCAACACACACCCTTGTTTAACACCACTGAAAGTCTGTATTTTTCTTGACACATGGGATCCCTCTCCCCACTTTAAACCAATCCAGGTGTTTCAGTGGAGTTGGATTCTGGCCTTTAAAAGAATGGGGGTTGTACCCATTTCTGCAGTTTTTGCCCCAGACAGCCCCGTGGCACCCGATCAAAGGCCGCTTTGAAATGAACGAAGCAAGAGTGTAGTGGCATTCTTTGTGCCGCTGCTTTGTCCTACTTTTACCTCACTACATCCAAGCTAGGCACTTCTGTCAAACTTCCTGTTCCTGTCCCTACTTGTTGAGAAACAAGGAGGAGCTTCAAAGGCTTTAAAGTTCTCCTTGTCTGTGTTACTGTTTCCCTCTCTCTCCTCACAGCCACCATCTCCGCTCAGTTTGTCTCTCCTTTTCTTTGTTCACTCTGCTCATTGTTCTGTCCTCTCTCACTCATTCTTATTATCAGCCCTAGCTTCCTGTTTCTTCATTTTTAATCTCTCTCTACTACTTTCTAACCCACATTCTCATCACATCACTATTAAAGGATGCAGGCCCTGAATCCAGACCCTGACAGGTACACACATAGGCAGAAGTGATCAGTGTAGGTGGTAGGGAGAACATCCTCAGTCAGGGAGAAAAGACACATAGCAGTCTACACTTCTCAACTATTAACATTCTCCCTGACAGTCTGGCAGGATCTCTGAAGGTGTGGCCAGGGTGAGAGTGCAGGTAGGACCATGCAGGCAACCCATCTCAACAGCCAGTCAACAGTGTGTGGTGGCAGGGCTCATGTTTAACAATCAGCTAGCAAGCTAGCATAAGCTGTGCAACTACTGACTGCCACTGCACTTTGAGCAAACACCCTGGGAAAAGCCATTTTGGAGAGTGCAGATTTCTACTTTTTAGTACTAGGTCAGAGTGATCAATTCCCATGCAGGCAGTGAGACCATGCAACTCAGCGTCTGAAAAAAACCCAACAGTGCAATTATAAATAATTGGCTTGATACCTTAAATTTTAGAGGGGGCGGACAAAAATAAAGACTGATCCGGCCCTGGTAGGCTCCCCCCATGGAAATGGCCCTGCTCTCACAGGAGAACCAATTTAAAAATAGAGCTTTCTGATTGGCCCAGGGAGCTTTATTTCCCAAGGGCCACCTCGCTACTGCAAGAGTCAAACTCCAGCGAGAGCGAGTGGTCTGACTGGCTGCCAGTTACATGAGAAAAATGTTGCTGCCAGCCATTACAGGACTCAGGGATTTAGGGCCAGATGTAGGTCGCCCAATACCGGTCGGTAACGGACGAAATTACCGAATTTTGTCCGTTACCGACCGGTATTTGGGAATTGACATGTAGATGGGTTCATATTTACAGAATCGGTATATTTACCGATTCGGTAAATTTACCGATTCTGTAAAATACCGAATCTGTAAATTTACCAAATCGGTAAATACAGATGTAGGTGGCACTGACAACAGTGCCACAGGCCATTACCGATTTGTTATTTACCATGTAATACTATTACATGGTGTTAGGACACGCAGCAGATGACGTTCCCGCAAACGAGGGAAGCGAGTCCGGGACTACAAATCCCAAAAACCCCTTGCCTTGAACTACAAAACTCAGGAGGGCACCGTGCAGGACGGAAGCAGGCGCCGCCATAAAACAAACACCGGTGGCAGGACGCGGCGTCAGATATTCCGTGTTCAAGTTGCCGAACACTAACACCGGACGGAAGGAGAGACCGGACGCGGAGACAAGCTTTGCCGACGGAGAGCGTCGGTCTCGGATAAGCTGTTTGGTTACCGCTGCTGTCAGAGGCGCTGCAGTCCCCGTTCGAAGGCAACGAGCGCGAGGGACACAAACCTGCGGGTGCGAACACTCAGTCCCCGCTCGAGGGCTCTCGAGCGATAGGAGCTTACCGCAGTTGTTGCCACAGTCCCCGCTCGCGGGTTATCGAGCTTGTGCAACGCCAACGGGAGCCTGTAATTGTGCCTCAGTCCCCGCTCGAGGGTTATCGAGCAAGAGAGACGCTCAGGCTGCCTGTCCTTTGCCCTAGTCCCCGCTCCAGGGTATCGAGCGTGTGCAACGCCAACGGGAGCCTGTAATTGTGCCTCAGTCCCCGCTCGAGGGTTATCGAGCAGGAGAGACGCTCAGGCTGCCTGTCCTTTGCCCTAGTCCCCGCTCGAGGGTTATCGAGCGTGGGCAACACCAACGGGAGCCTGTACTTTTGCCTCAGTCCCCGCTCGAGGGTTATCGAGCAGGAGAGACGCCCAGGCTGCCTGTCCTTTGCCCTAGTCCCCGCTCGAGGGTTATCGAGCGCGAGAGACGCTTACATCGTTTATACTTTGCCCCTGTCCCCACTCGAGGGTATCGAGTGTGAGAAACGCTGAAAGCTGCAACTCCAAAGAACCTTGCCACACGTGCTAGCTCTCCGTTGGAGAGTGTCGGGACCGACACTCAGCCGGTGGACGACTTGAGGATTTCCATCACCCTCAGCTTACGATCGAGTGGGATTGTCGGCCACTGCTTAGCACGGTGTCCTCTGTTGGTGAATGCCGGGACCGGCATTCGTGCAGAGGACGGTTGGAAACAGGGTGAACGGGTCACCGTGATTGCTTTCGTGCAGTTGAACCTTTATTTTGCTGTTCGTGCAGAATAAAAGCTGATTAAACCAACCTACAGGTCTGTTCTCTATTGAGAGTAAGCGCGTGGGTGAAGTGTTCTTAGCTGCCCCAATCCTGAGGAAGCAAGGGGATTGCACATGGTAAATAACGAATTCCAGTGTACATGCACATCTGTGCATGTACACATGTGCCATGTGGCACACAGACATGCCATAAGGGCATGTATGTGTGTCACGTGGCACACAAGCCAGAAACAGGGGTGCAACAGGGTGTCAAAGTGACACCCTGTCCCCCTTGCAAATTTGGTATTTTTACCGAATCGGTATTTACCGATTCGGTAATTGACATTGATTCCTATGGGCCGCAAGGCCCATAGGAATCAATAACAATTACCGAATCGGTAAATACCGATTCGGTAATTACAGAATCCTACAGAATCGGTAAAAAATACCGAATTTTTAACTACATCTCATGTACCGAATTTAGAATACCGAATCGGTAAAATTCGGTATTCTAGAGTCGGTAAATGAGATTTACCTACATCTAGCCCCAGGTCCCTTGTGTGGAATTTGTAAAAAAAAAAAAAAAGAAAAGATATAAGGGGAAGGGTAGAGATACTCTGACCCTGAAAGCCCCATGGGAGGACCCAGAGGGACCCCAACCACCCCGGGGTCAAAAAAAGAACATTAAATGGCAAAAAATGCTGCAATCCTGCAAGACTCTTGCAGGACTGGAAACAACTAAAACAATGTAGGATTGCAATCAAGGATACAGCCTTGAACCTACTTCATTCCTTTCTCACTGATAGGATCCAATCAGTTATCCTTAAAGAATTTACCTCTAAGCATTTTGTACTGCCTCGTGGGGCGCTTCAGGGCTCATCGTTGGGCCCAACTTCGTTTAATATATATGTTACTTCCTTGGCCACTTTGATCAAATTGTTTGAGCTCTCATTGGTAACCTATGCCAATGACTCCCAGATTGTTGTGTCACTCTCCAATAACAGCCATAGCATAGGTGAGTCTTTTCAAAATTGTATGGTTGCTGTTAGCAATTGGATGAGCGATAACTGCCTCAAATTTAATTCAACTAAGGCAGAAGAAATGTTATTTGAAAATAATGTTTTCTTTTGGACCCCTTCTTTGTGGCCTCAAGAATTAGGGACGCTCCTGTGCCTGACAAAAAGGCAAAACAATTAGGTGTCACAGCAGCATGGATGCTACTAGATATTCCCAGATTTCAATCAGCAGCCAGGCCTCATTGGCTACCTATCAAGCAGCTCATCACATTTAAGGCCCTTTGAATAGCATTCAAAGATCTGCATCTGCCCTAACTATTTAAAGAACAACTTCAAATGGTACTATCCAATCAGATCTTTACGATTTAGCTACGCTAGAAATCTGGTTCTCCCCACCCCCACATGAGGGGAGAAAGGAGCTTTATTAGATGTACTCCTCAAAAAATTTAACTGTCTTCCTCAGTTTTCGAAATCTGCCAACACCCTATTGGAATTCAGGAAGTCTTTAAAAACCTGGCTATATTCCAACTAACTGGACCTCTGTTCATATGGTCACAGGCAGTGCTAAGACGCCTTTGGGCATTCGAGCACTCTATAAATGTTATCATCATCATCATCTCTGGCCTTCCTTCTGATCCCTCATGCATGCGTCCCTCATCGCGCTGAGATTCCATATGCATAGGCTCCGCTTCTGTCTCCACTTTTGATGGGGAAGTGACTGGGTCCACAACTGGTTCATCACTATCTGCAGGAGTCTCGCCTGGGTACATGGTCTTGGGCACACCTCCAAAAGAATGTGGTTCTAGAGACCTGGTTTGCTTTTCCTCTTTGGTGTTTGATCCATGATTTTTCTCTTGCCAATACTGTACTTCTTCTTTAGCACTCACATTTAGTCCAGGTGGGATCAGGTAATCTTAGGTACATTTACAGCATTACGGCTCACAAAAAGCACGCTTCCGGAAACTCAGCACACTGCACATGCTAGCAATCTTTCTGGTCTCTCTTTTCACAAGGAATACATCTCCTAGAGTGATCCAAAAGTGCAAGATTTATTGTTCCTCCATCATGCTATTTGGTAATTTTACTCATCTCAATCTCTAATTTGTGTCTCACCACATTCTGCATCCTGACCTTCAAACAAAAACACATCCTGATCCTCAGACAAACGCTGCTAGGCAATGACCAGATCCTGCGGTGCTCTGATGCTTCTCTTGCACATGCTGCACCTGTGCAGGCATTACATAGTGTTGTGTTGTTCCTACAAATCTATATAGGATCTGCATGTTTTAGACAACATAAACTAAGGGATTGGTGTCCAGACTGATTCCAAACACCCCAAAGGATATGTTAGTCTGTAGACCAGCTAGCTCACAGTACCACAAGCCCCCAACCTTACCAACATTACCATGGAGCAAATAGTTTCTGGCAACTATTGAAGATGACGACCCTGACCCCTCGGGGATTGGGGAAACAGTACAGTACTTTTCGCTTAGTCACTCATGCTCACTTAGTCTCAGAGATATGAACAGAATAAATGGTGGGGACGTTTTCTAAAAGCATTTATTGAACCATTGTCATTCTAGTATAAAATATGTGTGCTGCAACAACCATGAGACAGAAACAGTTATATACGGTTATAAGCACCAGCAAAGTAAAGAAAAGGTAGACTTCTACCATAGTGCTAAAACAATGAATATATATGCAGGCATATGGATACATGACAATCATAACGCGTACTCCTACGATGCAAACCCTAACTAGATGTATCGAAACGTACCTAGCATGTATGTGGTTGTATAGCCAAGAATCACCTTAGGATAGAACCAACCCCATTACCTGAAGTGGGAGAGCGAAAGACCCTGTCTTGGTCTTGGGATGGAAACCCCACGAGCGCTGTCGGACCACTGCATACTGCATACTGCAAACTCAGCATCTTGTATCAACGTGTCAGCATGGAAGTCTTTTTCTCCTCTGGCTTGCCCAGTGAAGATGTAGTGCTTATATACCCGAATGGTACCCTCAGGGGTTCTACCTAGAAGTGTACTATGGGCATGTCGGGCAAGGATGACGATAGTGGTGACCCTTATACAGAGTTATTATGCAAAATATGGTAATCCTGCTGTGATACTGAGAATCCTCATGCATAATAAATTAGGCTAGTTTTCGGAGTAAACCACAAGACATTTATGTAGCACCTAACTAGGCAAAAGGTCAGCGCCAGACCCGTTATGTAAAACAATGGTAGAACAGATGTAGGTAAAGGGTCGTGCAACTACCTAGGCCTATATTGGGATTCATAACAATAGGTCTGGTGAGATGACCACACCCACGAGCTCTGCTTGTTGCTAATTATAACCTTATTGCCTCTGGGGTAGGGAATCACAGAGCTCTTCAGTCAGACAGTGGCTGAATACAAGCTCCAGGGTACACATAGTTTAGATACTTTGGCACATCAGATTAGTCTATATGAGAATGCAAAAAAAGCAAAGAGTTATCACTCTACAAAACTCAGAGAATAAAATCTGACGGTATTTATTTAATTACGTAGATGGTCCCCATATATTTTTGCAATATTTTGTCCACCTTATGCTCTCTGCAGGTTCTAACTTACTCTGGGACACAGCAGAAACCGGTTTCTGTCTTCCTATAGCAGTGGCAACTGGAGATCTTTGAATGTGGTGTGGTACACCATCTCTCTTGAACTTCAATGAGCAAGCGAATGAAGAGAACAAACACAACTGTCTGAAGAGGGTAAAGGGGCATTCTCCTCCCAAGAAAATGCTGAAATGCTCCATTTTACAGCACATTTTTGCACATAGATGTGCTAAAATGCAGAGCCCCTGAAAGGGCACTCATGGAATATGCCAGTACTCTCATGGTGTGCTAGCTAAGGCTGACTTCCCCAGAAGTGCTGTTGGTTCGCCTGCTCTAATTTAATTTTGAAATAATTGTAGCAAAATTGTTTCTTTTTCAGTATAATGTCCCCAATTGGATTTCAGCAATCCTTGCGAGTTCTCGTGGACTCAGGCTTGTCTGCGTAGAGATACATCGTTGAGCTTTTCTCACGGGCTTCCCAAATTGGACCAGACATTGCTATTGCACCCGTTGAGGTCTCACTATCATCTCACAGCAGTCAGACTTACATACATGACTATGACGACCGCCTAACACAACTGCTACTAACCTGAGCAAGCGGTGATAAAAACCCCGGATCGCTAGCAGGGTTGGATTGGGATTAAAAATCGGCCTGGGCACGCTAAAAAAAAGTCGTCCACATTTGCATATTTCCTATCTACAAAATACTGCTTCAGCGAAATGTTATTGTAAAAAATGGTGGGGTGAGCATTAAAAAATATGTATGGATTTATTCACACTGGTGAAAGGCACCTGAAAACAAATGAGGCCACTTCTGCTCTGCCCCCCTGTCCCCGCACAGCATTCACACATTAATGGGCCGGCCCAGTGAGAGAAGTGGAGTGACAACTCTGCCCGTTGATAAAAGGAAGGTACTGGACGTCCATCTGCCTTCAGAAAGGCCACTCAGTCACCCACTGGGCCGCTGGCAGCATCGAACAACGCAGAACCTGCCCAAATTGGCCCTCTAGGTTGCTCATAAAAGCAGCCACAGCTGAAACTGGACACCGGGCCCCTCAAGCATTGCCCGAGTGCCCGGGTTACCAATCCAACGCTGATCGCTAGGTGCATTATTGTGACACACCCTACATAAATACATTCACAATTAAAATTAAAAGCTCATAACCTTTTGACCCCACCACCCCGTGTATCGAGAAACCACTAATCATCACTAAGGCTGCATCTTTTTCTCTTGAATACCTGTAAATTAACCTTGAGGGGTCATTTATTCTGATTTATTGTGCTTCATTTGAGCACTTTCCCGACATCTCTATCAAAAGTGTAGTTAAAATACTGGGTTAAGCCAGAACTATCCACCGAAAACACTTAATCACGCAGTGACGAACATAAAAACAAGGCCTATCAAACGTTGAAACTGCAGAGGTTTTTCATTAAACTTCAGTATTTCTGACCTTAAAAGGTATGCTGCGGAATAGGGTAGTTTGCCATGGTAAGCTACTTACGTTTTTCTGATGGAGTTGAAGACGTCACTGTAAAAACAGTTCGCTAAATTAAATTATTAGAAAGACTTCATGCCAGCGATTTGACTTTCCTTGTCTGTAGCATCCCGGGCAGTAAGTGAGATATGAATTATGGTCTTGCAAGCATTTTGGGTTCTTTCGTAGTTACATATTTTTGGGGCACAGCAGGGGAGAAGGAAGTTGTGTTGGCGGGAAAACCCAGGTTAGTCGCTCCGACGAAGCACAGACGTATCGAGAATACAAGAATGAGAGATGTGAGGAGATGGAAAAATGGGCTGGAGAGGGCTTTGTTTTTGCTTTCGCAATAGGGACTGGACGTATCTTTGGCAGAGCTGGTAGGTAACTGCCATCGAGACGTCATTACCTCTTTCAGTCAAGTGTACATATTTATATACGTGACTCAAGTCGTCTGGCATATTTGCTAGTCTGGACTATTTCTTTCAATAATGAAATGCTAACCATGGAATGAACTTCACTTATTTTCTTGAACTTGTACAAGCGTTCATGTCGGACTTCTGGTCGAGGCGAGCTCCAGCATTGTTGTACCTAGAGAGGGACATAACACCAGCGAAGGAGCTGAGGGGGGTGGAACAGGAGCAAAGGGTGCCTGGCACTCAGGGCCCGCTTTAGCGCTAGTGGCGCCCAGTACGACAATTTTTACTCCCCCCCCCCCCCCCCACCCCATGACCTCCTCCTCAGATTCCTTCACTACCACCCGGCGAAAGTGTCCCCCATATCTCCATAGGAACTCTCTCAAATGCATTTCACTTGTTTTAAACCACTGGTAAAAACTGGCTTTACTGATCTATTCAGCTATCCACATAAAATACAGATCTGATCTTTGCAGCAGGCACATTAACCTTCTAGCAGGAACAATAATCACAAGAGTTATCTTGACATTTTTTTTGCTGCCTGAAAGCTGGAGGGCAAGGAACTCTGCAGCAGGTGCTTTTAAATCTTAAGTTGTGCAAACCACAGCGCTCCCCCCCTCCCCCCATGTCAGTGACCCCCTCCAGGTCGGCGACCAATGCGGCTGCACCAGTCGCACTGCCCTAAAGCTGTTACTCATACAATTAAACAAATAAGGAAAACCTCTGCCCCAGAAACACAGTGTTTTACACCTTATGTGCCATCCTCTGAACATCGGATATGCTGAAAGGGTTTTTGGGACCAGCCACAGGTCTGAATCATAACTGGTACTATTCATCTAGAATCAACATGGTGGCTATTGCTCAAAATGTAGGAGATACTGCTCCTAGATATCAATACACCTCCGAGAACTCTACTGGCTCCCCATACAAAAACGTGCCCAATTCAAACTTCTCACGCACACCTGCAAAGCACTCAACAATATTGGAACCACATACCCAACAGCCGCATACATTTCCACCAACGCTCCACACACCTCTGCTCAGTCGGACTCTTTCTTGCTCACCTACCCCGCACACACAGTAGCAGAGCAGGAGGTCATTCCTTTTCGTACATTTCTCCCAAAGCATCGAATGACCCCCCACAGCACATCAGAGCCTCCTCTTTATTTCTTGAGTTCCGCAAGAAGCTGAAGACCTCGCTTTTTGAATAACTTCCAGGGAGTCATTCGCCTACCCTTCTGCTTATCCCTGGATACCCTTATGGCTGATCCGTGTGCTATACAAATCGACATAACAGAACATAACATACCTCATGCAAGCAACCAAGACTTCACTGCTAGATATTGATTATAGTAGCATGGGCTTCTCATCATTGGTGTACTCCTGTTCATGCAGGGATGAAGGGCCATGACCCTGATCTTACATCAGCCCAATTGTAGTGTTACCTATGTGGGAGGCAAGCATGTAGGTGACCATAAACATGGTATGTAGCAAAGGAGTGTAAGGGGTACTGCCCTTGAGGGAGAATTTGCTCCAGCTCTTTGACTGCTATGATTAAGAGATCAGTGATGTTGTAGATTCTGTAGGTCCAACGGTTTCTCTTAGGTACTTACTCATGTGACGTTCCAAGATTCTGCTTTGGTTTGTTTTTTACATAAACTAAAAGCCAAGTAACTTGACATTTTTAAGTCGGTTAAAAGCCAAATTATTCCAATTTATACTTGTCAGGTGAAAAGTCCAGTATTCCCTGACAAATGTAATGGTCAAAATATTTAAGTTTCCTTGGCTAATTGGGTTACTGATTCGTGGTGTCAGGGATCACCCTCGGTTATAGGGATTTATATCTTGGTTTCAGTCAAATCAAAAAATTATAATACTGAAGGGCTACCAAGGTACCAGCCTATTGCTCTGTAAAGGATAGGTGGTCCTGGAACGTTTGGTTGCAATTGGAAAAGTCAGGCAGGGTTCTGCTAAAGATGGGCATGGCTGCTACCTATTTAGGGGTTGCCGGACTGAAAATATAATGACTGTTGTAACGTCAGTACCATACACTCTAACCTCAAAGGGCCTATTGATGTCCTTTCACTAAAATGCAAGGTGAAGCGAAAGTGAACTCACACATCCTTTGACCCTAATGACATCACAGAAAGTGACATTATCTGACCTGTGACCCTAAATTATCTCTGGAAGTGGTGTCACCTGACCTTAACCCTGGCATCATCACAATAATTAACGTCAGTGAACTTCCGCTACGACTGCATGTTTAATACAGTAACACAACACAGATACGACCTATATTTGGAGGCCGGCATGATTTATGGAAATGGTGGGGTACAATACCTGCCCTAAATTATAGCAAGTGACCAAAGCAAGTGAGACAGACCTCTTCTGGGAGAACCTTTTCAAGAAGATTTAGGTGTGGGACTGACCTCCTGAGAAAAGTTTGAAAAAATGGGCCTAAATTGTGCATTTTAAAGACCAATTTCCACATAAATATACTAAAAAGCCATAGGCTCTGAAAATGCACTAATTGAATATTCCAGTCCTTTTATGGCAGTGGTCTTCAAACTTTTCCAGGTTGAGCCCCCCCAGCTGAATTCCTCCAGATTTTGGGCCCCCCCACCACCCGACAGAAACCTCGGGAATCCGGCACACCACATGATCGACTGCCACGCGCACACCACGGGCCATATCCGGCAAACAATGCTCAACACAACAAGAGTGCCTAGCAAACTGCAGGCCTGTGAGTGGGTGTGGTGAAACGACAGAGGCGTACCACACAGCTCAAAACACAATCCTCCAAGACAAAATGTGCGCAAATTCTCCCCCACTAGGATGCCCTGCCTTAAACAGGACACAGATCAGCAACAACACCACCAATATTGAATGTGACGGGTGTGCCGGTGCCCAGCCACACCTAGACTCTCAATCTGTGGGTGGATCCCTGCCACTGCCATCCTCAGGCTGTGCTCCACATCCAGTCCTGAACGGTACCTAGTCTTCAACACCACAAGTGCTGTTAACCCAATCTCACAAACTCCCCAACAAATAAACAAATACATTGTAAGATGTAAAGCACCATGCACGAGTGAACCAAAGGGAGGACCGCAGTGATGAACCCACTATAGGGAACACACCATGGGTGCTTCACCAAGCGGAACCCAAAACATGGAACCCAACCTTGCCCACGGGGGCCCGCATTCAAGTAGCAGCTGGACGTCACGCAAAATGTCACACGCATGATGCATAGATCCCACACATGAGCACACATAGAATACAGAACAGTAACACATAGGCAAGGGAGCAGCCAAACAATTCAAATACCTCCCACTTGGGTACAGTCTTTGTAGCTGTCCAGAAGTTACAGTAACGGCACACTCTGAACCACAGCTCCCATGGCACCAAGAAAGCAAAGAAAGTCATCACAACCCTCCCCATCCATCATGTACACCTTGTCATCCACCAACTTCCCACCATTCATTCCGTCCCTCCATCTGTGCCCCATCCACATCCAAACCCCTTAAACCACTTGCAAACCCATCCACCCCTCCATCCATCATCTCACCCATCCATCCCTCCATCCACCCCCTCACCCATCCATCCATCATCCATCCATCCATCCCTTCACCCAATCCATCCCCTCACCAATCTATCCACTCTTTCACCCATCCATCCACCCATCCATCCAACCATTCACCCCTTCACCCAAGCTATCCTCCCACTCATCCATCCACTCCTCCACTCATCCATCCACTCTTCCACCCATCCATCCACTCCTCCACCCATCCATCCATTCACTCATCCATCCAACCACCCACCCTCTCACCCATCCAGCCATCCCCCCACCCACTCATCCATCCACCCAGTCACTCATCCGTCCACCCACTCAACCCCCACTCATCCATCCACTCATCCATCCCTCCCGCTCTCCACCCTCCCCCCCACTCATGCATGCACTCTCTGACCCATCCATCTCCATGCTCCTCTCCTCACCCATCCATGCACACACATGCCCATCCACTCTGCCAATAATTCATCCATGTCCTCACTCATCCATCCATCCATCCTCCCCTCTCTCTCCATTCCCCCCTCACCCAGCCACCCATCCCTCCATCCACCCTTCACCCATCCACCCACTCATCCATCCACTCATCCACTTATGAATCCATCCATTGACCACTCATCCACCCCTTAACTCCTCCATCCATCCCCCGGTCCATCCACCCTCCTCAATCACCCATCCATCCCCACATCCACCCCTTCACTCATCCATCCATCCATTCATTCATTCACCCCTTCACCCATCAATACATCAATCCATCCATCACCTCTCTCATCCACCCACCCACCGACTCGTCCACCATCCACCCCCCATTGATCCATCCACCATTTCACTGATCCATCCACCCCTCCACCCATCCATCTACCCTTCCAACCATACACACATCCATCCACTCCCATCCTTCCCTCCACTGATGCATCCATCCTCTCTCCCACCATCCATTCACCCCTTCACTCACCATCCATCCACCCCTTCACCCATCCATCCATCCCCTCACTCATCCATCCACCCCCCACCCATACATCCACCATGTCACCGACACATCCACCATTCCACCCATCACCCCACCCATACATCCACCACTCCACCCATACATCTATTCACCACAATGGCAACAAAACGGACGTCTGGTGGCCGGCTCCACCCGACATCCCTCACACATTTGATGATTCAAATTCGAATCTGCAGACCAACATCCCTGAACACCAACACTTCGGTGCCCACACAAAGATCCTCATGAGTTGAGGACGGCAGACCAGAGCCCACCATCCCGATTCATGGCCCAAACCCGGATTGCAACCTCTCCCTCCCTTCCCAAAATAACTGAAGGACTCCCGCCCTCCCCCCCCTCACTCCCACCCCCCTTGAAAGGCTGGGGCCCTGGGCCAGAGCTCACCCCGCCCGTGCCTCAAAACCTCTCCGGAAACCTTCTCTCCCTTCTGGGAAGAGCTCTTTGTAATAAGAGCCAAATACTTGAATGGCTCTGGTGCATCTGCTTCTGTGGGTAGGTTGGTGGTACTGCTGCAACTGTGTCAGTGGGTAGGATGGTCGGTATATCTATATATGGAGGACTGTGTCCTGGATTGCTATCTTAATAATGGTAAATCTTGCCATTTTGTGGGAAACCCTGGCATGATAATGCCCACCTGTTCCCACCTCTAGCCCTGCATAATTGTGGCAATGCTCTGTCATGAAATACTGAACCAGGGATAAGCAGGACAGAATCTATCGACTTGGGGCTACTTGAGAAGGAGCTCATGCTTTCATTGCCCAAACCTATTGTAATGTTCAGACCCACAGAGAGGAGAGTTGTCCAGTGTGTATTATGTGATAGGTGCATGGGAGAGGGCCGGAAAATAGGTGGCAGACATAGTGAGTGTGATGTATGGAAGAGATAAGAGGGAAGTGTACATGGTCATATTTCATTTATGACACCCTCTTTAAAGCCCTGGCTATTTAGACAACAACATATTGAATGCTGAGATTCTTAAACCTATATTTCTAATAAGCAAAGTACAATACAATTATTATAATGCACAGAGATGTAAGCTAAGAAGCCAGGACCGATAGAAGGTGTCACACTTGACAACAATGCGGAGTGAAGTGAAAGGGTGTAGTTGAAGAACCGGGTTTTAAAACCCAGCGGCGCCAGTGGCACGCCCAAAGTCTTCGGGTTCACCTGTCTTAGAATACAGAGACACGGGATACTTCTGAGTGGCGTCAAAGATCAAATTTATTGGCTGCAGCCAGTAACAGAAGTCCTAGAAATCATCACGGTATGAGTTCTCAGGAGACTGTTTACAAAGCAAGTCATCCCTTTTTATGCCAAAAATCACATTCCAGACAAATACCTAACATTTACAAACTGTCCAATCACATGTATTCACACCAAAAGGTATCGCATGACGGTAAAACCCACTTTTCAGTTGCCCAGCCCATGATCAATCATCGGTCAAACCCAACATTCTTCTTTAGACAGGTCGAACAAACCCATAATAAAAAAAAAACACAACCCAATCATAAAATAGACCATAAAGAAAGGAGCAGAAACAGGTGAGAGTAGGATAAGGCATATTTGTGTGCAGTAAAACTTTATGATGTCCTGTGCTCTGATCCTTAATCTTGATCAGCTAAAGGGCAGGAACTGGTTTAACAAGGTCAGCTTCAGGCAACAGGGTCAGTTCACTCAGGTCAAACAGGAGTCAGCACGAACTCGAGCTAAGGTGTACATGTCCTTAAAAGACTTGTTCAGCCACAGTCATCGGCCTATGTGAGGGCAACCACAAAATAGCTGCCATACACAAAATGGAACCCAAGGGTTCAGAACAAAATCCCTAAATACGTAGTGAATCCATCGGTCTAACATGATGAAAACACTCATACTTGCCGCACTAACTAGTTACGGTTCGCTAATATCAAATTTGTAACGAAAGCATGACCTTTATGAAACAGGTTCAGAATTCACAGAACCTCATTGTGCAAATGTAAGGAAAATAAAGGGACTGCGAGAGAGGTGTAGGGAAGAGGTGAGTGTTCATCGTGAGAGAAAATTAGCTTAGAAAAGGAACGGTGCACCTACGTGAAGGTTGCAGGTAGAAATAGTATTGGAAAATAGTTAAGATTCCTTGTTAAGCTTGCTGTGCCCAATAGTCAGGAGGCCCCACTAAACATTATGCCCATGTCCCATAAAAGCGTGAGACATTCCTGCCAAGAATTTTTTTTAGATGGGTGAGAAACAATTTAAAAATAAGTCCTGAAACCTGAATAACATTCTTATTTTAAAACATGAGGCAAACTGATTTTGTTAATTTCGTGCTACTTTAATAAAACCAACTGATTTCTTCTCATATTTAACCACATCATTTGTATTTGAACAGTGGAGAACGTTTGTTTTCTGTGTTTTGTGTTATGTCAATGGAGCAAAAATTGCGTCATAGCAGTTTGCTCCGTTTTGTGCTGGAGGATAAAGGTTTAGGGGCAGATTTACAAGCCCCTTGCGCCACTTTTGCGTCACTTTTCCCATGTTAAAATGACGAAAAAGTGGCACAAGGGCTTTGTAAATAAGCCCCTTAGTTTGGAGCACATACGTTTTTGTCCATTACGTAAAACAAATGTGGCAAATAATAGAGCAAACAGATTCATCCTGTATTCATACCACCACAATGATTTGCCCTGTATTTACTGAAGTGCAAAATATCTGTCATAAGGCCTATAATGGCTACAGTGTGTTAGAATACATTTAAGACACCAATCATACTCTTATGCAGAAAGGAAGCAGAATCGCCTGCCCACGTATTCGAAAATATTTTTTTTAATGCAGACTTCAAGTGCCTCAAAACCTCTCCGGAAACCTTCTCTCCCTTCTGGGAAGAGCTAACTCTCCCAGGAGGGGGCCAATTCACGGAGTCGACAGCTTCAGCTGCAGTGGGAGGCAAGCGGTCTCCTCTGCTAAAACTGAAAGCGTGTCTGTTTGTTTGCTTTCGTTTTTAGCAGAGGAGACCCCCCCGCCTCGCACCGCAGCCGAAGCCATCAACTCCATGAACCAACCCCCTCCTGGGAGAATCACCCAGACAAAGGAACGGGCACAAAGGGAAGATCGGAGTGGAGCGCGCGCCCCCCCCTGGGATGGTGCCGCGCCCCCCCAGGGGGGCACGCCCCACAGATTGAAGAACCCTGTTTTACGGTGTGTCAAATCAATAAAACCTGGCACTCCCCAGTAGTTGATCCTATTTTAAAATAGCCTATATATGCCCCCATACGTCAAAAATGGCCTCCATTGTGCCAAAATTACCTTCAATATGCTAGTGTCAGCAGTGTCACACCGATGCCTACTACACCAAGAATTTCCTCAAGTAAGCCAGTAATATCAATTTTCCATGGGTGTCCAATATGTCAAGAAATACCTCTTGTATGCCAGTAGCAGTAGGTTACCACGGGGGCTCCTTACAACAAGAATTACCTCCATTATGCAAGTGCAAGTATTTTGTTACAAGGGCCTGCCATGCTAAGGATTATCTCCAGCGGGTAAGCACCAATATTTTGTCATTGGTGTCTTTTTAAGCCAAGAATTACCTTTAGTCTGGCTGAGTCAGGGGCAGTCTTGTAAGTATAATGCTGGCAGACGTAGACAATTTTTTTTTAAAACATACAATACTCCCAAATGAAAAAGTAATCGTAAGCTGCAGTTTAGAAGAATTTAGGCAAAAATTAGTAAAGGCCCCAGAAACCCTGTACCCACAAGGGTGGTTAGAAAAATCCTACCACAGTATGAGAAAGGGCTGTTACTACCATTAAAATGTACTAGATATCCCCACTCTGGAAAGGCGGTTCTAGATTGGTGTCATTCCGCTCTCTTAGTAGGGAATCCGGGGGAACAAAAGACCAAACAAAACTCCCTATGATTGTTCAGGTGGGAAACAGTGTCCAAGAATGTCACAAACTTTGTCCAGACCTACAAAGCCTGTGCTCTTTACAATTTAAGCTCCTCTAGCCCTACAGGTATCTTTCAAGTAATGCCCATTCCATCAGCCCCCTGGCACACAATCAGCATGGATTTTGTGACAGATATCCTGTTTGCCAAAGTATTCGCTACCATTTGAGTACTGGTGAATCTATTAACAAAAATAGCCCATTTTGTCCCTTTGAAAAAACTTACCTCACTACTGAGTTTGTTGGGACCTTCATTCAACTGATATTCTGATAATACTGAGATCCATAAGTGATCATTTTGGAACAAAGTCCTCAATTCATTTTCAAGAAGTCTCCAATGCGCCTTAAAGGTTTGGCGACGGTTGTGTTCATCGTTCAGCATAGACCACACATTGTCCTTCCCATATCAAATACATAGTTAAAAAGATTCCCTTTTAACTAATATTATTCGTTTTCCTCAAACATCCAATGTCACCACACTCTATCAACACTGTCGCACACTTGGAACACTTCCACTCAAGATACGGACGTCCTCATATTCAAAAAGATTTATTAATATATCAATAATAAGAATCACAATAAGAAATTATCACATAGAAATACATCATAAAAACATATCGAGATGGTAACGAAGTACCCTGCAAGGATTAAAAGAAATAATCAAAAATACATGATTCACACAATTAATAACTCATCATACAAAAACAACTAAAGGAGCACCACATGGAAGGGGCATATACAAGGCAGTCAAAATATGCCTTTACAGTGTTAATTTGAAACAAATGTAAAAAAGACTTGACAGAGAACTGTTGTCCCTGATCTCTATTCTTCTTGTCCCAATTCAAATGTAACCAAACTCTCTGCATCAAGGCGTTTCGGTGGGAATAAATGGATAAGACCACCTTCTTCAGGACTAACAATGATATTCCTTCCTTATTCAATATCAATTAGTGAACCTAACATAAAACATAATGCAAATAAAATGTATATATAAAACATTTATTCAAAGTGCATTCAACAGATCTTCTTTTATATCTATAATAATAGCCATGACTTGAATGAAGGTAATGGAACAGTGTAGAGCAATGTGCTCATCTGATGTGGGTTTTTTTTGTAAGTCTCAGACCCCAGATTGATAAGGGTCCTTTAAATTATGAATAAGCCTCAACATATAAATGGGAGTGCGTAGATGATCAGCTCACACTTTCTTACAGATATACAAGCAATATATAGACTTGCGCTTTGAAGTGGAGTGGCATGCAGGTGTATAAGATATAAGATGTGTGTACTGGAACACTCCTACAGGATATGTATGAACTTATAGACTGTGGATTTCTCTCCCCTTTTAAAACAATATTAATATTATTATAGATATAAAAGATCTGTTAAATGCACTTTGAATACATGTTTTTTATCAAAATTTTATTTGCATTATGTTTTATGTTAGGTTCACTAATTGATATTGAATAAGGAAGAAATATCATTGTTAGTCCTGAAGAAGGAGGTCTTATCCATGTATTCCCACCGAAACTTGTTGGTGCAAAAAGTTTGGTTACATTTGAATTGGAACAAGAAGAATAGATATCAGGGACAACAGTTTTCTGTCAAGTCTTGTTTACATTTGTCTCAAATTAACACTGTAAAGGCATATTTTGACTGCCTTGTATATGCCCCTTCCATGTGGTGCTCCTTTCGTTGTTTTTTATGATGAGTTATTAATTGTATGAATCATGTATTTTTGATTATGTTTTTTTAATCTTTGCAGGGTACTTGGTTACCCCTTGATATGTTTTTATGATGTATTTCTATGTGATGATTTCTTATTGTGATTTTTATTATTGATATATTAATACATCTTTTTTAATATAAGGACGTCCGCATCTTGAGTGGAAGTGTTACAAGTGTGCGACAGTGTTGATAGAGTGCAATGACATTGGATGTTTGAGGAAAACAAATAATATTAGTTCGAAGGGAATCTTTTTAAACTATATAGTTGATTTTGGTGCTCTTTCCCTTTGGACTTTATGAGCCCCTCTTCTTGTTTTCAAGGCTTCCCATATCACCTCCAAACAGATGGGCAAACTGAAAATGGTAATCAGTCCTTGGAGCTATTCCTACAAATTTTTCTAGCTATATACACCAGTAATTGTGTGCATGCCCTCAGTGTGGTTGAGCTTGTATACAACAACACTACCAACTCTGCTACTGGGTTCTCTTCATTCTTTGGTAATCGTGGGTACCTCAATATATCCCTTCTGCTAGAACTGCTAAAAAGCAGGAACCAGGTCCTGTAGTACAAACTCACAATGCCAACCTGAAAAATATTTGCAAGAGGGCAAAAGAGCACTTTCTCAAATACAAAATCAGGATAAAAATTCAAGCTGATCAGCACCAGAAACAAGAACCGGTTTACACTGTAGGTGGTTTAGTCTGGTTGACCACCAAAAATCCTCACTTACAAGGACCACAAAAACTCCAAACCCAAACTACATAGGTCCTCACCCAATTTCACAAATACCCTCCATGATGGTTGATAAACACATTGAATATGGGGTGCATAACATTTTAGACTTTTAATTGGACAAGGGGAAATTGTATTATCTGATCGTCGAAAAAGCTTACCTGCTGCAAGACTGGACCTGGAAACCATCTGCATCTCCATGCCACCCATCTAGTGCTCAACTTTCATGCTCGACATCTAGATAACAATAAATTAACAAAGAAGGGAGGTAGAGTAAACAGAGTAGGATTCTTACTCCACAAGCTAACATGTATAAATAAAAGGAATCCTACCAGAGGGGATGTGTTTCCCAAGAGATATGGGAGCACTCAGTGTTTGTTAAAATACCCCTCACACACCAAAAGGCCCCTTGGTGTCATGCTTCATCATCGGGGTCTTCGCACCCCTCTAACGGGATGCGGCGTGCTACGACCTACGACTACACGGGAGCACTGATAAATGGCTATGTGTGGTGTGTGTGGTGCACGTGATAAACCAAATAATGTGAGTGGTGGTAGATAGTGACTGGTTAAAAAGTACCTGGCTCGTAGGTAAAAATAATTTTTTTTTTATTCAAGACCTCGGGCTGGCACTATTAAAAGAAGTGAAGTGCGAGGTAACCTCTGTCGTGATAATGGACAGTACCTCATGTGTGCGTCGACATGTTTCGGAGCAAACGCTCCTTCTTCAGGACGGGAGCACAACTTCCCCACCTTACTCACGTTTCACTAATTAATAACTCAAAAATTAATGTTAGTTAACAAAAAGTGATAATTTTTAAGTGAAAAAAGGCTATAATGTGCCTACAGCGGTTTTGGCTCAGGATACATGCAGTTGCATGACCTGGAAAAAAAAAAATGGTCACCCAAGTTGTGGGTAGTTCTACAGGTGGAATCACCTGGAACAAACCATATAGCACAGTTTGCCCTGTAAAAGAAAAGACTTACAAAACATACACTACATGGAACACACAAGATTGTCTGAATAATGATATCAGGGAAATGTAGGTCATACTTAATAGATATGGTTTGCTTGCTTCATGAGCTCACACGGGCGTCTAGGGGTTAATTGCTATTTTTGCAATCTGAGTGGAAAGATAAAAGGAGTAAAATGAAAAGTGAACAAAGGAGTTGATAATCAGTTCTTACTCACTTGTTTTGAAAAAGAAGGTCCAAATGCCCTGTCAAATATACTCAGTGCCCTGTCGACATCTAGATAAACCACACCCAATCAATCGGCCTTTAGGGGGAAAATTGTCATATCTCGATCTGCCTATGCTGTATGTTACACATTGTAATCACTATTTTCCAATTGGATGCTATGTAGTCTGCTATGTACTTTATTTTTCAAGGTCTCCTGAGTGTTTCATTTAAAAGCATGCAATGCACTTTAGTTTGTGTGTGCTCTTGTGATTAATGCTGATGGGATGACATGCTACCAGATTTGCTGACCAGCATCTTTCAAGTAGGCAGTGACTTATCCTGCAACTTGGCCATACAGAGAGTGACAACTATTGTTATTTGATTACATATTGATCCAGATTGATCTGGTTAGGTCGCTACCAATCCTTTGTCCTGATGTAGATCCCGGATAATTGTCTCAACAGGTGTCAAAACGTTGGCACTACATGGGGACACCCATATCTTTAATTGAAGGAATTCAAAACTCAAATGCCCATATCATTGGGTTTGTGATTGATTTATTCTTGCATTCCATGGCTATTGCCACCTTTTACATATGGTAAATACTTATGTTTAGGTACTTTTTTGTTATTTAGTATGGCTCGTTGATTTTCACTTACAGTGCACCATCACTTGTAGCCCCTATGGTTGATTACAGAGTGATGATCAGTCTATTGAAGTCGTTATTTCAAATACAAAACAAAGCATCCTAATTTTTCTGGATTTCTTGGTCCTTATTTGTTAAGATTGACTAAAGCTTTTAACTTTATATTAAGTTTGACCCATTACTTGTTAAATTGTATCAAAGAATTCCTGCAGACCATTTGGCATTCATATGTTCCCCGTTCTCATCACTATTTTCCAGTTAGGTGCTATGTAGTCTGCTGAGGGTTTCAATTATAAGTCATGCAATGCACTTTAGTTTGGGTGCCCTGTAAACAATTCTGTTTATTGATGTACAAGTGCCTGGTACTTTTTAAAAAAAAACAAAATGCACTGCTGAGCAATCAATTCAAGCCCCCCCCCCGTTTCCTGCTGTCAGTGTTTCCTGACAGAATGTCTGGTATTTTTGTTTGTTCAACAGTTGCAGATTATTTATATACTGCTGAGCAATTAACCCGTTTACTGCGGCGGCAATTCCGCCACGGTGCGGGCGCTCAATTGCATGGGCGGGGCCGCGCCGGCCAACAGAGCTGCGCAGTACTACTGAGGTAGTGCTCGCTAAGGCTGTTGGCTGACGAACTCACGCAAGGGGTTAAGGACCTCGTTTTCCTACTGCCCTTGTTTCCTTCCTGACTCTCTAGTATTTCTTTTTGCTTGTACAACAGCTTCTGACTAATTAAACACTGCTGAGCAATTGAAGACCTCAGTTTCATTCTACCCTTGTTTTCTGCCGGTGTGCCTGGTATTTTGTTTTAGTAGATACAAGAACTGATGACTAATTAAGGGCCTCTGCTTCCTGTCCCTCTTTCCTGTCAGAAACTATCTTCTGATTGGCATGAAGCACCCTTCATGTTAAAGAAATGCTATAAATACCATGTTCAAAGTGTGGCTGACCGCTTGGTTTCATCAATCGGTCTGAAGAGAAACCTGTGTCTCTCGCGAGCACTGCCCCTGGGGTTTGAGCCCTGCCACCGATACAAGAGTAACAAGAACATTGTCTTGTCAAAGCTGGGGGCTACCAAGGTCTCTTGGAATCCCATCCCTTCAAGATAACTTTCTACAGCATTGAACATTGGACATTGGTCTTTCAGTCAGCACCCCTGTGGCTACCTCGCCTTGAATATAACTCACCACTGGTCAATGGCCAGCACTTTGGACTATTACATGGACATCGTATTAGTACTCTAGCAGGTCACCTCTTATTTTTGATTTCTCTTTCATCAAGGACACCCTTACAGTTTGAATTTAAATGAGGAGGTTTTCGTAGAAGAAAAACAAAAAGGTCACATTGTGTGAGTTGTGTGACATACTATAACGTAAACAATAGTTAAAAGGATTGTTATCATCAATGAAGAAACAAGAAATACATACTTAGATTTTAGCACTGGGATTAGTGTGCTGAGGGTAAACTTGACAGTGGTCTCCATAAGTGAGTTTAGGGATTATGGAGATAAGCCACAGATAACTGAATGGTGCAAGAAAAGTCTACTCAAGCTGATTTTAAAGGTTGCTCAAAGTGATAGCATTCTTTTGTCACAGAGAACCTGGTGGAAGGAGTGTGTCTTACCACCAGAATTTAAAGAGTGCTGCTCCAATGGCGCAACACACACCCGTCATTCTTTCCACGGGAACTCCAGATTCAGCATAACCATTGGGCGATCTCTTTCTTTCCAACCCACGTCCCCCGAGGGTCAGTCATTGGAGACAGTTGTCTCTTCTGATGCTATGGATTAACCTCAGGGAGAAGTGGTGGAAGACCTCCACTTCTGCAGACATCCTGGGAATTCAGGTGAGTGGCCCTTGGTGTGACAACTCTTACTCTCACTCATTCACATTTCTCCACTATCTCTCAATCTTACTATGACTCACTAACACTTTCTCACTAAATCACACTCACTTTTTCTCACTCCTATTGTCACTCTCTCTCATTCTCACTCTCATTTATTCTCACTCACTAGTTCCTCTGTACTTATTCATTCACATTTACTCAATCACATATACCTATACTCTCACTTATACTTTCTCACTCACTCACACAGATACATTTATTCTCGCTCACTCATCCACTCACTTAATGTCACTTATTCCCACTCACAATTACACAGTTACACCCATTTACTCTTATTACTTCTCACTCACTCTCAATCTCTCCCTTACACTCGTGAAAACTCCCTCATGCTCATTCTCATTCCTTCATTCTCAATCACCCACTTGCTGTCACTCTTACTCTCGCTCACTCTATGACCTAATCATATTTATTGGCACTGAGTCTCACTCATTTCCACTCACTATCTGTTACTGACTCTCACTCACATTCACACACACACGAATACTCACACTTACAGAAACACACACGCACACACACAATCTCTCTCTCACCAACACACTCTCCCCCACAAGTATGCACCCAATATACATTTAAAATCAATTTCACTTTCCTCAGCTGCCAGCAAAGGACCTGTGTTCTTGGCACTGAATCTGAAACCACTGAGGCCGTGGGCCGCAAAGGCAGACCCATGGCCACAAGTGGCAAGCAAGGACACTAGTAGCGACCACTGGTGACCAATAAATGACATCCATGAAAGGCCCAACAGTCACAGGTGCAGACAGTAAGGTGGTTGGCAGTGAAATAGACCCCAAATTCAAGTTTTTGTAATTCCCACCAGATGGGCGGAAATCACTATTAGACCCAACAGACCGCTGTATGAGCGCGGAATCGGGGATGTTGCTCCTCCTCAGGGTCTAGCAAGGTACGGCAGCTCATGGGGACTACTTCCCCGACCGAGGACGGTAGTCAGTGTAGTGACTCAGGCTTAATACCAAGATGAAGACTATGTACACCTGTAAATTTGAAGATATCTCTCTTAAAGGATGTGAGGCAGCCGTGTTTAAGTTAATTATTAGTCCTCAGTTTACATTGACAGGCTTACTAATCTATCGCCCTCCTGGGAATGCCAATCCCTGGGTTTCTTCCTTACCGGATTTCCTGGCCCCTTTACTACTTAGAGCAGCCAATTTTACGATTATTGGGGATTTAAATATCCATCTTGAAGATCTCGACTGTACATCTAGTAAACAGCTCATTTCTATTCTTGAAGTTTTCAACATTCAGCTACTGAATTCTGCCCCTACACACCATGCTGGTCATTTATTAGATCCCATCTTGTCAAATCTACAGTTGGACTGCTCCCAGAAAGCACGCCCAATAGAATGGTCCGATCATTATGCTGTTCCTTTCTCATTAGATATTACTCGGACAGCAGCTAGGATCGCAAAAGGGAAAGATAAACAGACACGCAGTTGGGGGAAAATTAACATGCTAGAACTTAATAAACAATTACTGAGGACACTCCCAAACACTGACCTACCCATCACTGCACTAAATTGTGCAGTTGATCAGTGGTTAAATAATGCTGTTAATTACTCGCTTCCTCTGACATTTAAGAAATCCATGCCTCATCACCCTCCTGCACCATGGTTTTCCGATAAGCTTAAGTGCCTCCGCACTCAATGTAAGACTCTAGAAAGAAAGTGGAGGCTCAACTATTCTCCTACTCGTAAAGCAGCTTATAGAGAAGCTCTGAAGGGCTATCACAAAAGCTGTAAAACAGCTAGAGCGGACTTTACTAAAAAAGTAGTTTCAGACGCACAAAATTGCCCCAAGATGCTTTTCTCAGTTGTAAAAAAACTAACTGGTGCAGACTCTACTCCTATGCCTCCCGCGCTTGACGCGGTCCAATGTCAATCTTTAGCTGATTTTTTTATCAAGAAAATTGACATGATTTATGACCTCTTTACCTCGCCCCCGGTGGCGACATCCTCTGCATCTGGCCTTAATCAGTTATCTGCTAATGTCGATGCTGTCACCAAACTCTCTGTATGGCAACCATTAGACAATGCTTCTTTTTTTCTTGTCTAAACAGTGTGCGCTCTGGTTCTCCGTGCGATGCACTTCCGGTTAAAATACTGAAACAACTAGATTCCTCTACCCATCAGATCTTTGTCAAATTGCTAAATGCCTCACTTGCTGAGGCTCATATCCCCCAGCCATGGAAACACGCGATGGTAGTGCCCTTGTTAAAAAAGACTGGTGCTGATATTTTAAACCCCGCAAATTTTCGTCCTATATCTCTGCTGCCCACTTTTTCTAAAGTGTTAGAGAGATACATTAACACCCAACTTACTGAATTGGTGGAAAGTTCTGGTTTTCTACACCCATCCCAGTCAGGTTTTCGGACTCGCTATTCGACCGAGACAGCCCTCCTTGGGGTGACAGAGAGTCTTCGACACGGTGTCGATCAGGGCGAAACTATGGCACTCATCCTGTTGGATTTGAGTGCAGCTTTCGACACCGTGTCACATTCCATCCTTCTTGACTCTCTGCGGTCCCTTGGTGTGACTGGTACGGCCTTAGCTTGGGTGGCCTCCTTTCTTGGGGAGCGAACCTTTCAAGTATTTTCCGCTAAGGCGGCATCAGCGGTCTGTCCATCAGCGCGGGGTGTCCCCCAGGGGTCAATACTCAGCCCCCTATTGTTCAATATATATGTAAAACCCTTGGCTAACATCGTTGAGCAGGCGGGGCTGACTCTGTTTTCTTACGCAGATGACACCCAGATTGTCTTCTCCCTATCAGGGAGAGACGAGAATAATCCCTCCGCACTAAAATCTGGCCTCATTCTTGTGGCTGACTGGATGCAGAGAAACTGTCTCAAACTGAATGGGGAGAAGACAGAGGTGGTCATTCTGGCGAAAAACAAGAACCTCTGGGGCCCTCAACATTGGCCAAATGAGATGGGCTCACTTCCTGTGCCCACACATGCTGTACGTAATTTGGGTGTCCAAATTAACGACAAGCTAACAATGAAGCAGCAGGCCACTAAGGTCGCGGCAACCTGTTTTTCTACCCTCAGGTGGCTACAAAAGATCCTATGGATGCTTCCCATCCCTTCCCGTAGAACGGTTGTCCAGGCATTGATAACATCTCGCCTGGACTATGGGAACATATTATATTTGGGGGCTGATGCAGCCACTGTTAAAACATTACAGGTGGTACAAAATGCGGCTGCGCGACTTCTGAAGAATGTTCCTAGAAGAACTTCGGCAGCACCTGCCTTGCATGATCTCCATTGGCTTAAGGTCGCTAGTTGCATAAAGTTTAAGACACTGTGCTACATGTTCAGAATAAAGGAAGGCACTGCACCTACATACCTACAAAAGCTGGTGCAACCTTACAGGCCCAAACGTACTTTGCGATCCTCGGAAATTGGAAATTTCATTGTACCAAGATTTAAGCTGGTAAGGATGGGGGGACGCTCCTTTTCCTATCTTGGTCCTAAATATTGGAATGCCCTTCCTACAGCCCTTAAATTAGAGACCAGTCTTCTTCGCTTTCGCAGAACACTGAAAACGCTGTTGTTCACATAAATAGTCGGTTCCTGTATGATGGCTTATCTGACATCTTCTTCTTCAGTCTATCCCTAGCGCCGGGAAACCCACTGTGGGTAGCTGTGCGCGGTAAAAAGTTCAAATAAATAAATAAATAAATAAATGAAACATCAGATAATACAATTTAAATAATCTTTAAACATTGGAGAGGATGTGGCATTGGGGCTAGAGCTGCTGACTTTGGAACTGGGGAACCAGGGTCGAGTCTCAGCGTCAGTTCAACATCCTGTGAATCTGGGCAAATCAATTTATCCCTGTGCCTAAAAAACACGAATGTAAATGTTAAATGTACCGGCATTTATAGAGCGCACAGCTACTTCCGGGAGGTAGTGTCCCGGCGCTGTATGTATACCGCTTAGGAACCCTTCCTGGTTTTCCCTGTGAGTGTCCACTCCTGTGCACCCCCAGGGTGAAACCAGGCATTCCAGCGCTTTTGGGGCCGTTGTGGAGATTAAGCAAGCTATTGCCCAGAGTTACAGAGTATGACCCATGATTAGAATAGGCACCGAGGCGAGAATTATCAGGTCCAAGGAAATTGAGCCCAAGACCCGCCGAGGGAGGTATTGAACCCTGGTCCCGAGCCAGACCTCTGCATCAGGGTCTGCCGCTCTAACCATTTGAGCCACACTTCTCCACAATGTACCCTTGTGTAATGTAAGTGGTGCTCATGTAAAGCGCTCCAGTACCTCCGGGTCAAATTGACGCTAAATAGAACTGCAAACCGAAAAATGTGGATGAATGGGGAAAGTTACTGTAGCAACGAACAGTAAAGAGAAACCAATTAACTGATCTCAGCAGATAGAGTATCAGTTTGCGAAAAACAGTTCTTAACTTCCAGAGAAGTTGTAACATTTCCCTGTTTACAATGTAGCATTTGCAACCAGGTGGTTAAGGGACAACAACAAATCCAGTTATTGTCTGATCACAAAAGCTTATTGAAACTTTATGCGACTTGCTAATCAGAAAGAGTGGTTTATGGTCAGAAGTGTCCTAGTGGTAGAGTCCAGATCGGACAAAGTCGCAAAATATTAAAACTAGACTTAATGATTGTAAATTGGCAAAACGATCAAAGAAATTGAAGTAGTGAGTTGCAAGGCATTTCAATAAAAGCAATGACAACATCTCTCAGGTTTGCACTATCATATGAACACTATCTCAATGGGAAATCACCATCATACTAAACTCCGATTGATAATTTTTTAATACAATAAAACAAGGAGTTAGGTAATGGTTAGGTTAATGGCGTTTCGATCTCATTCAGTTGAGATCATGTCAGGACAGGTGTGTGAGCACCAAGTATCTCTAGAAAGGAGAGTAAGAGGAGGTAGTCAGATCAGAGTACCACCACGGGCCTGCGTTTAGAAAAACCCACTAGATTTCGTTGCCGAGGGATAGTTCTTTCAGAGGATGGGGGAGGGGTAAAGGAAGAGTAGACAGCACATCTTATATGGTGTCTATCAGAACTCATTGCCTTAATTATTTATAGGGTCAAGACTTATTCAATAATGAAAACCTCAGTGTGGTCTTCCTGGTAGATAAAACACTTACTTAGCAGATATATCTGTAAATATCAATCCAGGCGCCAAAGCCATAATTAGATTATGTAAATGCACCTTTCATTATTAGCCTGGTGAAAAAAGAGAGATGTATTTTTAGGGGGAAGGATCTAGTTATCTTGGCATCAGTGAGTTATTATGGAGATAGTAGGCTTCTGTATGTGCCGACGTAGGACAGGCGCAAGGGTGTCCAGTGTTGCGGAAATAATTATTTTCATCTTGTGCCTAGGGGAAGAGGAACGAGCTTTTACAGTGTATAGTGCAGTAAAACTTAAATATAGAAACATTTCCACAGCTAGTAAGACACGTTCTAGGCATTTCTCCTTTTATGTGTAATGGATTCAGAGAAAAATTTGCAATGTTTGGAGACGACATAGCCATTTATACTTCTAGGCCAAAGAAGTATAAAAAAAGATAGATTGAAAGACTAGGGGCCGCATTACGTATGCGGCGCACTTTCCTTCATTGCACCGGGCACACCTTTAAAAGGTGTACCTGGCGCATTACAGGAAAGTGCTCCAAATTATGGGGAATGTGCTGCCCCTAGGGCAGCCATGAACTCATACTGCCCTGGGGGCAGCGCATTCACATGAAATATGGAGACACTGCTTTATAGCCACTCTGTGCTTCATAGTGCAGGCAGCAACCAATCTGCACGTTTAAAGGAGAATAGGGATCCCCTTGCAGCTGGGTGCAGTCAGTGACTGCACCCTCCGGCAAGTGGATGTTTGGGGGTGGTCCATGGGACCCCTATACACCCTCCAGAGGACTGCTTTCAGGAGACGCACTGACAGTGCGACACCTTTTAGGTGGCGGACTGTCAGTGCGTCTCCTGAGGTCTTCTTCGCCTCTGCGTATGCATCGTTAATACGGTGCGGTGCAGAGGCAAATGGATTCCCTCATTTGCATGGGGCACGCCCCCATGCAAATGATGGAATTCCCCTGTTGTTCTGGCTGTTCCCTCTCCCTCCCCCCTTTGCTTTCACCTTCGGTTAGATGACAAGGCGCAGTGTAAACAAGACACGTGAGGAAGTGGGGTATGGTTTTTTCTCAGTATTTATTGAGGCATTATGTTACTGTCATTAAAATAATAAGGCAGAAGAAAATGGGGGAAGAGGGGCAGTCTCCTTCTTGGACAGTATATACCGGCTTCTTGACCCTACGTCCTTTCCAAGGTCGTTTTCCTTGAAGTATGTGGATATCCACCAAGCGTATGGTTTGGTTGGGAAATTCGCCTCAAAAGATAAAAAAGAAAAAAAAAAGAAAACAAGGTCACTACAGCATAGTGTCTTTGGGCATTGTTTTATGCTCCCTTCACCGCCCCTGTGAAATGGCTCCTCATTAGTGTAGTTGTTAGCGTGTACCTCCCGCCAACTTGCGGAGTAGTGCTAACATATTAAGGGAGGACACTTGCCTGGTACCACGACCCTCCTGGGCCGTGGCAGTGGGTATACCGATGGCTTCCTCTTCTGGAGTACCAGCGGTAACAGTGGGGTCCTCGTTAGGCAGGCGTGGCATCTGCTTCTTGGCTCAGATAACGCTGTCCACGAGATCTTGCTGTTGCTCTCACTCTGTTCTTCAGGCGGCTTCCCTGGCATCTGGGGCGTCCCGTCTCCCTGCTCCAGCGTCTCTGGCTCCTCCCTCCGCTCGTCCTTCCGAATGTCATCTGTGTCTTCTGTCAAGTGTACCGCGCATGCTGGTATGCTAACCTCCTTTTTATTCGTTTCAGCACCGGCCACCATGTTGTAATCTTCTGAGGTGGTCAGTGCCGTATTACAGCCCCCTTGAAGATAGCGCTGGCAAAAGCGTCTGCGGACCCTTCTGTAATACCACAATGCAGGCGCAAATGCCCGTTGTGCCCCTGGAGCACTGTATGTAATATGGCCCCAGGTAGAGATTGTAGGGAGATTTTGGCATAACACCTAAAAGAAGAAAAAACAGAAGTGGTGGAGCCGAATATATCTATAGAAGATAGAACTAAAACAACTACTTAAGAAATTAGATATCTTGGGATCATGATATTCCATAACATAGAAAGTATTCTGTCAAGAAATGTATCTAAGGTAGCAAAAGAGATTGAGGCCTTATTAAAAAAAGTGGTCAAACCTACCACTAACGATATATGTGTGAATTAACCGCATCAAGATGACCATACTTCAAAAATTAAACTTTATATTTAATTGTATACTTCTTGAATTTGAAAAAGGAAAAGCTCTAAAAAATCCAGAGTAGCCTCTCAAGTTTCATATGGGCACAAAAGGAAAGCAAGCCCCTTTCAGAAGAAATTGAGGAAGTAACTAGGTGAAGGTAGATTATACTTCACCATCAAACAACAAGAAAAGAGAGGTCTGGTCAGTCATCAGGCTGCCAGGAATATGGAGCAAGGAGATAAGTGAGTTCTGTTTGTACACAGTCACTCCGATTGAGTAGGAAAGCCCTCACACACCGACCTGGTCAGTGTCATGCTTCATCATCGGGCCCCACCGAAGAGACCGAGTGCCTCTTCGGTGTGCTACGACGCCAGAAAGACTGCGGAGCTGGTCGTGTGGGGAGGACGTGATATGAAAATTGGAAAATTAAAAGTGCCTAACAGGGTATCAAAAAATTTTTTTTTTTTTTTTTTTTTGATTTTTTTTTTTAATGAGCGATCCCTAAGACACGTGTGGGTGGTTTATGTGTCTGAATTTACGTGCCAAGGTTATTACGAGTTGGGATAAATTCAGCTAAATACCACGCAATTAAAATTAATCAGTCAACATGTTTCTGCCGTACTTGTGGTATGTATTCACCAAGGCATTCTTCAGGACTATACCCCGGCGGTATGGACACTCTAATAGTCCACCCTAACCTGGGGGCGTGAAAGTGAAAAAGAAAAAAGGGTGAAAAAGTGCTTAAAAATTAGAAGAGCTATTGCTCATTCCAAAAAAAACCCAAATTCAGGGGTGTGTCAGCACCTGTAAATGAAAATATACGAACAAACAGATACAGACAAACATACAATTAGTATATGCCAGAATACACTTATCATAGTGCTCCTAAGATGGTGACAAGCCTTTGTGTGCACACAATAAATGATATCTTATGCACCATCCAAGTAGCCCTTAGGGATATTGTATACGCTAGGAGGTGGAGTGCTAAAGGTGGGTTTTATTTAAAAGCTACTGTTGTAGCAGGGGAAGTAAAAACACGATGTGAATTCTCCATGAGCAGGGATCAATATGACCAAGTGGTCTGTGACCCCCCTAAGCTGATAAGTATGGAGAAAATCTCACTTTAAAATAGGGCGCTACTAGCACCATGGGTCTCGGGAGGAGGATTGGAGCGCGCCTGGCACATCCTAGGAAATGAGAGAGTTAAACGTCAGAATGACCCAAGCATACAGGTACTTAGCTTGTGGTGATCGCAAAAAGTCGTTCCGCCGGAGATGCAGACTCACGCCCTCAGCGTTCGCAATCCGCTTCTAAACCTGCAAGAAGCCTCTTAACCGGACCCCGACGATGGAGAGCGGGGCCGGTAAATGTGATTAAAAGCACTTTGTTGCTTGTTTGCGCGCCCGTTTCCTGGTTGGGCGTGTCTCGCCCAAAGTGAGGCTTGGAGCGCACACGCCTCTCTGGGCGCGGTGTGCTTCAGATCAGAGTGAGGCTTGGAGTCGCGAGCCTATCCTAGAGCAATACGTGAAAGGGAATTTAGGCGCGCTGACGGTTGCTAAGGCGATCCTTTCTATTCAATGATAATTCGAGTTTAGGTGAATGAATACCATATAATCATGAGTATTGGTGCTGCTATGATTGAAGGGACAGATGAGTGATATTATACTTGCCAGATCTCCTTTTTGAGTGAAGGTAGATTATATTTGTCAAATCTCCTATTCTACTGTTGGGCATTCCAGCTAAAAAACTGTAGAATGCTGTTGTATATGGCTGATTAGGCTAGAATCAGAGGTCAGGTGCTTCAATCTCTTTTAAAACTGACAGGTCAAGATAGGGCACACTTATATAAGTTTGAAGCCCTAACGTTTTATTTTTTTTGCTTTAAAGTACAACTCAAGACTCTTATAGCATACGAGAATTCTTGGCATAAAATAAGAATTCCATTAGGCATACCATATTATAGCAAAGATGCACCAATTTGGGACTCACTTGGAACGCCTGATTTTATGAAAGACTATACAATTGCCATCTTAAGAAGAGAAGGAATACTGTATTAGGGAGACTTGATTGAAAATTACAACCTGAAAAAGTGGGAAAACATATCTATGAACAAAGATGGTTGTATGGCGAAATTCAGGTATCTACAATTACAATGGTATGCCACAAAAATATGAAGTCAACAAACAGTGCTGAAAGTGGAATTACATTGAAGGAACATTGGACCAATAAAGGAGAGGCATAATGGTACAATGCTTTTATGTTTGGCAGACGAAGCTATACTGAGAAGACCATGTGCCATGTGGGAAAAATACTTGCCACGCCAAGATGCGGAATATCTATGGCAAGTAGCTTTAAATACTATGGGGCTGAATATGATAAGGCCCGTAGGGCTGCATCGAAATGGGCCACTTGGTTTATTTTCCGACCACCTCATTATGTTGGTGGCGGTCGTGGAGTAAACCAGCCGGTCATTCTGGCTGGCTTCCGATGGGCTCGGAGACCCTGTCCACCAGTCGGGAGCCGGCAAGTAATCTCAAGGGCGGGTCTTACTGCCCTTGAGATTATGATCATGGTTTGCAGCATGGTTTCCATGCCAGCCTGTCCAACGTGGAAACCATGCCGGAAAGCGTGTTTGGGAGCCCCCAGCACGGCCCCCTTTGGTGCACAGCCTCCGGTTGGAGGCCGTGGGGGCACCTATGGTGCCCCCCGTTGATCCGTGTACATTGTGCCAGGGACTTAACGGTGCCTGCCACGGGGTGCAGGGATTAACTGAACCTCCCTTTTCTCAATGGGAGCTTTTGATATGGCCGGTTCCCATTGAGAGAAGTTGACTTTGACAGAACAGTGTTCGGTCGCATGATACTAGGCCGATCAGGAGCGCCAACCTGGTGTTGGTCGGTCCCATGACTGAGTCAGTGTCGGGCAGAAGGAATTCCCCCTGGCATATAAATAACCTACTTAGTATTCAACAGTCAATTCTGCCACATTAAAAAGAACAGCGAATTTTACATTTAAATAGGCATATTGAACACGGAAAAGGCTAACTAAAATTCAAGGTAATGAAGCAGTAAATTGCAGAAAGTGTGGTATTCTGGCAGCAGATGATATGCTCATGTTTGTAAGTTGCTTGGATCTCAAGCCCTTTTGTTATGAAGTAAGTCTTAAGCTTTCAGATATTTTAGGCTGTACATTAGAGGTAAACGCCACATTAGAGTTATTTGGAATTGTAACAGAGGACAAGGAAAATGGCATTCATAATAAAGCAGAAAACAAATTAATATTTTACTTATTTCCTATTAGAACAGCGAGGAATTATCAAAAGATGGATAGTACTTGATGCACCAGATGTTTTGGATTGGTTAAGGAACGTAGCATGGGTCTATAAATAGGACACCTATAATAAACAAAATCAGGTTGGCAAAACAAGGAAAAAATACAAAAATATGGAAATAACATGAGAAAGTATTACGAGACAGTCCTCTATGCTGGAAAACATCCAGTGATTATGCCCAATTATTGCCCACAAAGTTGCAAAAATGTGGACGAGAAATGGATGTTAAAGTATGGTCTTGCTGCAAAATTGAGAGATTGGTATCACAAGGAAAAGATAAGGAAATGTGCATAGTGTGGTGATGACAAATGAAGAAAATAAAAGATCATTTACTATGCTTTAAAATGTATGGCATTTCAGTACATATTGAAAATTGTGCTGTAAAGTGCATCATTTTCCCCATTTTTATTATCAAATCTATCTTGAGAGAAGGACCATTCCCCTTTAAATAGCCTTCATTGGTTGGATTTTCTTACTGTGCTAGTTTCCTCTGCACAGTGTAGAGGCTGCAGATCTACAAACCAAGAATCTTTTCCATTGTGTGGGAGAGGGTGGGACTTGGAAAGGGGTGTAGAGTTCAGCTCTCCATACCTGAACAGTCCAGGAGGGGCAATTTAAAGGATAGGGCAATGGAGAGTGGGCGGGCGTGCATGGACTCCAAGGTACAGAGCCTCCAATACAAAAGCTGGAAACATGTGTTATATAGGGTTTTCCAGCTCACCCTTTCCTCACCCTGTGATCTTGGTGCTTCATCGTCTGATCATGTTAAGAGTCCCAATGTCATGCAAACGGTGGCACCATCTTTGTTGGTCTACCAGGTATGACAAAATTTGCTATGACAAAATTTGCTCTTAGTCTAGCCTTAGCTATGGGTGACGTGAACGTGAAAATCCCATCCCTGCCTACTGTTTCTCTGGATACCTCATGAAAAGTTTAACCAGAGCCTCTGTTGTAGTATTTTGTTTAAACTGGTGAGACTTTTTTAAAATAAGTTTTAGGTCTTCTAGTGCAACTAAGATGTGTGTTTGCAACAAGGTAAAAAAGTCATCCATCAAGGTGCAACTCTTTAAAAGATTACTGTTTTGCTTGTCTCCTGGAGAGCCTGATCTTCAAGAAAAGCTTTAAGACCTACGGGTTATTAGAACACTTTGTTTAGGTTTTTTCTTCTCCTCTAGTCATGTACTTTCTGTCAAGATCTTGCAATTCTCAGGGTCAAATTTGTACATCAGACAGGAAAACAAACATTACTATTTTGGGGCTAGTGGCTAGAATTGGGGCTCATGTTCTGCTGTAGTACAGACCAGTGCTTTAAATGGGCCGGTACTCACCAGTACGGAGTACTGGTACTTTTTATTTTTTGCCCCTTGAGTACTGGAGCTTCTCCTAGGACAAGAAGAGTACTGCTACTCATGGATGCCTTGCCTAGACACAGGTGGCAATACTTGCATTTTTTAGTGCCTCTGAAGCACTTTTCACACGACCCGCTCTGATTCTGCAATCCTGAGCTGAGTTTGTACAGGAGCGCCAGAACAGCAGCTCTTGTCACCAGGACACAGGAATCTTGTTGTGCTACTCTGCAAGTCTTCCAGCAGTGGTGTGGCAGCAGGGTGTTTGGTTTACCCTTTTCCTGCACAGTAGGAGTTGAGAAACCACCATAAAACTAATGGATAAGGGTGTGGGGTGCATTCTTCAGGGCAGTACAGCTTTTTAGCATACTATTGTTTTAAATTACTGAAAATGTTAGTTCATCGGCAATGTAAATGAAGTATATTTACTTGAATGTAAATCACTGCCCTTGCCACCAATTTTATGATTACCCTAAAAAAAAGCATCTTAACAGCCACACAAATTTTTAGGGGTTTGGTGCATTTAAACCACTTGTTTTATATGGGAAACCAAGCATAGCACAAATGCGACAGGCAACTCCATGGAATGCCTTACACTTTCAGACAGTTCTAGATTTTAGTTGGTAATGCTTTTGCATGCTGGGACTCCTAGTTCTCCTTTTTTAGGTTTCGACCTGGCGATCTGCGCAAGCAGTTCGCGCAGGTGAAATCTTTTGTTTACCATATTGGCTATTGGAACGTCCCCCACCTCCCATTGGCTAGCTCCATAAATGGAGGCTAGCCATTGGGAGCTGGATCTGTCCGTCAAGGCCGGACCAGATTCGGGGGCGTTCCCGCGATTTTTTCCCTCTCCGCCTCTGCGATGTCGTCATCGCGGCGGTGGGCGGAGCTTCGTTTTTTTTCCTTCTGTGTTTGTTTTGGTCATTCCATGCGAGGAAGCCCAGGTGAGTGCTTGTTTTTTAGTGGTGGAGCACGTGAATTCAGTGTACATTAGTTAAAAATACATGATGAAGACACAGGCCACGATCTGGCTGTTCATCAAGTGCATGGGCGCTAAAACTAATTTTTGCCCCTTTATTTGTAGTGAGGACTACGCAGTGGTTTGTCTGATGTGAAATTGCTCGGCTGATCCCCTTTGTTGCAGCATGCATAACTTTTCATTCTTTCAGTTCGACTTTACAGTCCGTTTTAATAATGTCCTTAAAACTGCGGGTGTTCAGTACCCAAACGGCCTAAATAGACTCGTATGGGCTAAGCATCTCGTGCCCCTCGTGAGACACTTGTAAAACTGCTCATAAGATTTGCAACAGGGAGTTTTTTCATGGTTTGGCATTTTTCGTAATGCATTACAGTTGAATTTATATAGCGCTTCATATCCTAACCGCACTGCAAAGCGCTGAAGAGCATCATAGAGAGTGCAGAGTGGAGAGTGCATAGGGAGTGCAGAGTGCATGGAGAGTGCAGAGTGCATGGAGAGTGCAGAGTGCATGGAGAGTGCAGAGTGCATGGAGAGTGCAGAGTGCATGGAGAGTGCAGAGGGAGTGGAGAGTGCATAGGGAGTGCAGAGTGCATAGAGAGTGCAGAGTGGAGAGTGCATAGGGAGTGCACAGGGAGTGGAGAGTGCACAGGGAGTGGAGAGTGCATAGGGAGTGGAGAGTGCATAGGGAGTGGAGAGTGCATAGGGAGTGGAGAGTGTATAGGGAGTGCAGAGTGGAGAGTGCATAGGGAGTGCAGAGTGGAGAGTGCATAGGGAGTGGAGAGTGCATAGGGAGTGGAGAGTGCATAGGGAGTGGAGAGTGCATAGGGAGTGGAGAGTGCATAGGGAGTGGAGAGTGCATAGGGAGTGGAGAGTGTATAGGGAGTGCAGAGTGGAGAGTGCATAGGGAGTGCAGAGTGGAGAGTGCATAGGGAGTGCAGAGTGGATAGAGAGTGGAGAGTGCATAGGGAGTGGAGAGTGCATAGGGAGTGGAGAGTGCATAGGGAGTGGAGAGTGCATAGGGAGTGGAGAGTGCATAGGGAGTGGAGAGTGCATAGAGAGTGGAGAGTGCATAGAGAGTGCAGAGTGGAGAGTGCATAGGGAGTGGAGAGTGCATAGGGAGTGGAGAGTGCATAGGGAGTGGAGAGTGCATAGGGAGTGGAGAGTGCATAGTGCATAGGGACTGCAGAGTGCATAGGGAGTGGAGAGTGCATAGTGCATAGGGACTGCAGAGTGCATAGGGAGTGCAGAGTGGGGAGTGGAGAGTGCATAGGGAGTGGAGAGTGCATAGGGAGTGCAGAGTGGAGAGTGCATAGGGAGTGGAGAGTGGAGAGTGCATAGGGAGTGGAGAGTGGAGAGTGCATAGGGAGTGGAGAGTGGAGAGTGCATAGGGAGTGGAGAGTGCATAGGGAGTGGAGAGTGCATAGGGAGTGGAGAGTGGAGAGTGCATAGGGAGTGCAGAGTGGAGAGTGCATAGGGAGTGCACAGGGAGTGGAGAGTGCACAGGGAGTGGAGAGTGCATAGGGAGTGGAGAGTGCATAGGGAGTGGAGAGTGCATAGGGAGTGGAGAGTGTATAGGGAGTGCAGAGTGGAGAGTGCATAGGGAGTGCAGAGTGGAGAGTGCATAGGGAGTGCAGAGTGGAGAGTGCATAGGGAGTGGAGAGTGCATAGGGAGTGGAGAGTGCATAGGGAGTGGAGAGTGCATAGGGAGTGGAGAGTGCATAGAGAGTGGAGAGTGCATAGAGAGTGCAGAGTGGAGAGTGCATAGGGAGTGGAGAGTGCATAGGGAGTGGAGAGTGCATAGGGAGTGGAGAGTGCATAGGGAGTGGAGAGTGCATAGTGCATAGGGACTGCAGAGTGCATAGGGAGTGTAGAGTGGGGAGTGGAGAGTGCATATGGAGTGGAGAGTGCATAGGGAGTGCAGAGTGGAGAGTGCATAGGGAGTGGAGAGTGGAGAGTGCATAGGGAGTGGAGAGTGGAGAGTGCATAGGGAGTGGAGAGTGGAGAGTGCATAGGGAGTGGAGAGTGCATAGGGAGTGCATAGGGAGTGCAGAGTGCATAGGGAGTGCAGAGTGGAGAGTGCATAGGGAGTGGAGAGTGGAGAGTGCATAGGGAGTGCAGAGTGCATAGGGAGTGGAGAGTGCATAGGGAGTGGAGAGTGCATAGGGAGTGAGTGGAGAGTGCATAGGGAGTGGAGAGTGCATAGGGAGTGGAGAGTGCATAGGGCGTGGAGAGTGCATAGGGAGTGGAGAGTGCATAGGGAGTGGAGAGTGCATAGTGCATAGGGAGTGGAGAGTGGAGAGTGCATAGGGAGTGGAGAGTGGAGAGTGCATAGGGAGTGGAGAGTGCATAGGGAGTGGAGAGTGCATAGGGAGTGGAGAGTGCATAGGGAGTGGAGAGTGCATAGGGAGTGGAGAGTGCATAGGGAGTGGAGAGTGCATAGGGAGTGGAGAGTGGATAGGGAGTGGAGAGTGGATAGGGAGTGCAGAGTGGATAGGGAGTGGAGAGTGCATAGGGAGTCGAGAGTGCATAGGGAGTGGAGAGTGCATAGGGCATAGGGAGTGGAGAGTGCATAGGGAGTGGAGAGTGGAGAGTGCATAGGGAGTGGAGAGTGCATAGGGAGTGCAGAGTGGATAGAGAGTGGAGAGTGCATAGGGAGTGGAGAGTGGATAGAGAGTGGAGAGTGCATAGGGAGTGGAGAGTGGATAGAGAGTGGAGAGTGCATAGGGAGTGCAGAGTGCATAGGGAGTGGAGAGTGCATAGGGAGTGGAGAGTGCATAGGGAGTGGAGAGTGCATAGGGAGTGGAGAGTGCATAGGGAGTGCAGAGTGGAGAGTGCATAGGGAGTGCAGAGTGGAGAGTGCATAGGGAGTGCAGAGTGCATAGGGAGTGGAGAGTGCATAGGGAGTGGAGAGTGCATAGGGAGTGCAGAGTGCATAGGGAGTGCAGAGTGCATAGGGAGTGGAGAGTGCAGAGTGCATAGGGAGTGCAGAGTGCATAGGGAGTGGAGAGTGCATAGGGAGTGGAGAGTGGAGAGTGCATAGGGAGTGGAGAGTGCATAGGGAGTGGAGAGTGGAGAGTGCATAGGGAGTGGAGAGTGCATAGGGAGTGCAGAGTGGATAGAGAGTGGAGAGTGCATAGGGAGTGGAGAGTGGATAGAGAGTGGAGAGTGCATAGGGAGTGGAGAGTGGATAGAGAGTGGAGAGTGCATAGGGAGTGGAGAGTGCATAGGGAGTGGAGAGTGCATAGGGAGTGCAGAGTGCATAGGGAGTGCAGAGTGGAGAGTGCATAGGGAGTGCAGAGTGCATAGGGAGTGGAGAGTGGAGAGTGCATAGGGAGTGGAGAGTGCATAGGGAGTGGAGAGTGGAGAGTGCATAGGGAGTGGAGAGTGCATAGGGAGTGGAGAGTGGAGAGTGCATAGGGAGTGGAGAGTGCATAGGGAGTGGAGAGTGGAGAGTGCATAGGGAGTGGAGAGTGCATAGGGAGTGCAGAGTGCATAGGGAGTGCAGAGTGCATAGGGAGTGCAGAGTGCATAGGGAGTGCAGAGTGCATAGGGAGTGCAGAGTGCATAGGGAGTGCAGAGTGGAGAGTGCATAGGGAGTGCAGAGTGCATAGGGAGTGCAGAGTGGAGAGTGCATAGGGAGTGCAGAGTGGGGAGTGCATAGGGAGTGCAGAGTGGAGAGTGCATAGGGAGTGCAGAGTGGAGAGTGCATAGGGAGTGCAGAGTGCATAGGGAGTGGAGAGTGGAGAGTGCATAGGGAGTGGAGAGTGCATAGGGAGTGGAGAGTGCATAGGGAGTGGAGAGTGCATAGGGAGTGGAGAGTGCATAGGGAGTGCAGAGTGGAGAGTGCATAGGGAGTGCAGAGTGCATAGGGAGTGCAGAGTGGAGAGTGCATAGGGAGTGCAGAGTGCATAGGGAGTGGAGAGTGCATAGGGAGTGGAGAGTGCATAGGGAGTGCAGAGTGCATAGGGAGTGGAGAGTGCATAGGGAGTGCAGAGTGCATAGGGAGTGCAGAGTGCATAGGGAGTGCAGAGTGGAGAGTGCATAGGGAGTGGAGAGTGCATAGGGAGTGGAGAGTGCATAGGGAGTGGAGAGTGCATAGGGAGTGCAGAGTGCATAGGGAGTGCAGAGTGGAGAGTGCATAGGGAGTGCAGAGTGCATAGGGAGTGGAGAGTGGAGAGTGCATAGGGAGTGGAGAGTGCATAGGGAGTGGAGAGTGGAGAGTGCATAGGGAGTGGAGAGTGCATAGGGAGTGGAGAGTGCATAGGGAGTGGAGAGTGCATAGGGAGTGGAGAGTGCATAGGGAGTGCAGAGTGCATAGGGAGTGGAGAGTGCATAGGGAGTGGAGAGTGCATAGGGAGTGCAGAGTGCATAGGGAGTGGAGAGTGCATAGGGAGTGCAGAGTGCATAGGGAGTGCAGAGTGCATAGGGAGTGCATAGGGAGTGGAGAGTGCATAGGGAGTGGAGAGTGCATAGGGAGTGGAGAGTGCATAGGGAGTGCAGAGTGGAGAGTGCATAGGGAGTGCAGAGTGGAGAGTGCATAGGGAGTGCAGAGTGCATAGGGAGTGGAGAGTGGAGAGTGCATAGGGAGTGGAGAGTGCATAGGGAGTGGAGAGTGCATAGGGAGTGCAGAGTGCATAGGGAGTGCAGAGTGGAGAGTGCATAGGGAGTGCAGAGTGCATAGGGAGTGGAGAGTGGAGAGTGCATAGGGAGTGCAGAGTGCAGAGTGCATACGGAGTGCAGAGTGCATAGGGAGTGCAGAGTGGAGAGTGCATAGGGAGTGCAGAGTGCATAGGGAGTGCAGAGTGGAGAGTGCATAGGGAGTGCAGAGTGCATAGGGAGTGGCGAGTGCATAGGGAGTGCAGAGTGCATAGGGAGTGGAGAGTGCATAGGGAGTGCAGAGTGCATAGGGAGTGCAGAGTGGAGAGTGCATAGGGAGTGCAGAGTGCATAGGGAGTGGAGAGTGGAGAGTGCATAGGGAGTGGAGAGTGCATAGGGAGTGGAGAGTGGAGAGTGCATAGGGAGTGGAGAGTGCATAGGGAGTGGAGAGTGCATAGGGAGTGGAGAGTGCATAGGGAGTGGAGAGTGCATAGGGAGTGCAGAGTGCATAGGGAGTGGAGAGTGCATAGGGAGTGGAGAGTGCATAGGGAGTGGAGAGTGCATAGGGAGTGGAGAGTGGAGAGTGCATAGGGAGTGGAGAGTGCATAGGGAGTGGAGAGTGCATAGGGAGTGCAGAGTGCATAGGGAGTGCAGAGTGCATAGGGAGTGCAGAGTGCATAGGGAGTGCAGAGTGCATAGGGAGTGCAGAGTGCATAGGGAGTGGAGAGTGCATAGGGAGTGCAGAGTGGAGAGTGCATAGGGAGTGCAGAGTGCATAGGGAGTGCAGAGTGCATAGGGAGTGCAGAGTGCATAGGGAGTGCAGAGTGCATAGGGAGTGCAGAGTGGAGAGTGCATAGGGAGTGCAGAGTGCATAGGGAGTGGAGAGTGGAGAGTGCATAGGGAGTGGAGAGTGCATAGGGAGTGCAGAGTGGAGAGTGCATAGGGAGTGCAGAGTGCATAGGGAGTGCAGAGTGGAGAGTGCATAGGGAGTGCAGAGTGGAGAGTGCATAGGGAGTGCAGAGTGCATAGGGAGTGGAGAGTGCATAGGGAGTGGAGAGTGCATAGGGAGTGGAGAGTGCATAGGGAGTGGAGAGTGCATAGGGAGTGCAGAGTGCATAGGGAGTGCAGAGTGCATAGGGAGTGCATAGGGAGTGCAGAGTGCATAGGGAGTGCAGAGTGCATAGGGAGTGCAGAGTGGAGAGTGCAGAGGGAGTGGAGAGTGCATAGGGAGTGGAGAGTGCATAGGGAGTGGAGAGTGCATAGGGAGTGGAGAGTGCATAGGGAGTGCAGAGTGCATAGGGAGTGCAGAGTGGAGAGTGCATAGGGAGTGCAGAGTGCATAGGGAGTGGAGAGTGGAGAGTGCATAGCGAGTGGAGAGTGCATAGGGAGTGGAGAGTGGAGAGTGGAGAGTGCATAGGGAGTGGAGAGTGCATAGGGAGTGGAGAGTGCATAGGGAGTGGAGAGTGCATAGGGAGTGGAGGGTGCATAGGGAGTGCAGAGTGCATAGGGAGTGGAGAGTGCATAGGGAGTGCAGAGTGCATAGGGAGTGCAGAGTGGAGAGTGCATAGGGAGTGCAGAGTGCATAGGGAGTGGAGAGTGGAGAGTGCATAGGGAGTGGAGAGTGCATAGGGAGTGGAGAGTGGAGAGTGCATAGGGAGTGGAAAGTGCATAGGGAGTGGAGAGTGCATATGGAGTGGAGAGTGCATAGGGAGTGGAGAGTGCATAGGGAGTGGAGAGTGCATAGGAAGTGCAGAGTGCATAGGGAGTGGAGAGTGCATAGGGAGTGGAGAGTGCATAGGGAGTGGAGAGTGCATAGGGAGTGGAGAGTGCATAGGGAGTGCAGAGTGGAGAGTACATAGGGAGTGCAGAGTGGAGAGTGCATAGGGAGTGCAGAGTGGAGAGTGCATAGGGAGTGGAGAGTGCAGAGTGCATAGGGAGTGCAGAGTGCATAGGGAGTGCAGAGTGGAGAGTGCATAGGGAGTGCAGAGTGCATAGGGAGTGGAGAGTGCATAGGGAGTGGAGAGTGCATAGGGAGTGCAGAGTGCAGAGTGCATAGGGAGTGCAGAGTGCATACGGAGTGGAGAGTGCAGAGTGCATACGGAGTGGAGAGTGCAGAGTGCATAGGGAGTGCAGAGTGCAGAGTGCATACGGAGTGCAGAGTGCATAGGGAGTGCAGAGTGGAGAGTGCATAGGGAGTGCAGAGTGCATAGGGAGTGCAGAGTGGAGAGTGCATAGGGAGTGCAGAGTGCATAGGGAGTGCAGAGTGGAGAGTGCATAGGGAGTGCAGAGTGCATAGGGAGTGCAGAGTGGAGAGTGCATAGGGAGTGCAGAGTGGAGAGTGCATAGGGAGTGCAGAGTGCATAGGGAGTGGAGAGTGCATAGGGAGTGCAGAGTGGAGAGTGCATAGGGACTGCAGAGTGCATAGGGAGTGCAGAGTGGGGAGTGGAGAGTGCATAGGGAGTGGAGAGTGCATAGGGAGTGGAGAGTGCATAGGGACTGGAGAGTGCATAGGGAGTGGAGAGGGCATAGGGAGTGGAGAGTGCATAGGGAGTGGAGAGTGCATAGGGAGTGCAGAGTGGAGAGTGCATAGGGAGTGCAGAGTGGAGAGGGCATAGGGAGTGGAGAGTGCAGAGTGCATAGGGAGTGCAGAGTGCATAGGGAGTGCAGAGTGCATAGGGAGTGCAGAGTGCATAGGGAGTGCAGAGTGCATAGGGAGTGCAGAGTGCATAGGGAGTGCAGAGTGCATAGGGAGTGCTGAATGGAGAGTGCATAGGGAGTGCAGAGTGCATAGGGAGTGCAGAGTGGAGAGTGCATAGGGAGTGCAGAGTGCATAGGGATTGGAGAGTGCATAGGGATTGGAGAGTGCATAGGGAGTGGAGAGTGCATAGGGAGTGGAGAGTGCATAGGGAGTGGAGAGTGCATAGGGAGTGGAGAGTGCGTGGAGAGTGCATAGGGAGTGGAGAGTGCATAGGGAGTGGAGAGTGCATAGGGAGTGCAGAGTGCAGAGTGGATAGGGAGTGCAGAGTGGATAGGGAGTGCAGAGTGCATAGGGAGTGGAGAGTGCATAGTGAGTGGAGAGTGCATAGGGAGTGGAGAGTGCATAGGGAGTGGAGAGTGCATAGGGAGTGCAGAGTGCAGAGTGGATAGGGAGTGCAGAGTGGATAGGGAGTGGAGAGTGCATAGGGAGTGGAGAGTGCATAGTGAGTGGAGAGTGCATAGGGAGTGGAGAGTGCATAGTCATATCCAACTGGATGGCGATCAACCGTCTCCAATGCAACGTTGGAAAAACGGAGCTAATGCTCTTCGGAAAAGCGTCCATACTGTGGTCCCCCGACTGGTGGCCCTTAGACCTGGGACCAGTACCAATCCCAAAACTAACAGTAAAAAATCTGGGGGTAAAGTTGGATCAAAATCTAACCTTGATGGAACACGTGAGTACAGTCGCTGGGGCATGTTTCTATACAATTGGTTTGCTAAAGCGAGTCTTCCCATACTTATCAGATAACTACCGCAAGACACTAGTGCAGACTATGGTGATAAGTAAAATTGACTATTGTAATGGACTCCTGATACAAGCCAACGAGAGTGCCATAAATCGCCTTCAGGTAGTCCAAAACACAGCGGCAAGACTGGTTTTGAATGCCCCCCCCAGAACCCCCTCCAAGCCTCTGCTTCGAGAACTTCACTGGTTGCCCATACGGCAACGTATTAAATTCAAAATCTGTTGCATGGTTCATAAATGCCTGTTCGGGAAAGCCCCCAACTATCTGACTCAAAAGTTGCCCCTCTACAAACCTGACAGAGCACTACGGTCAAGCAATCAACTGCTGATAAAAACTCCTCTGGTTAAAAAAAACAGACAAGGTGGCAGAGCCTTCTCTCTAGTAGGACCCAATCTCTGGAACAACCTTTCTCCTGACCTAAGACTAACCTCTAACCATTCTTCCTTCAGAAAAAAATTAAAAACTTGCCTATTCCTGGAAGAATAAATAATCACCTGTCAGCTGATAATCAAAACCTCTGGTAACACCTGCCATGCCACGTGCGAGCAAAGCGCGGAGATACCCCGCAAGGGGTCGATTCTTGCGCTATATAAGAATATAAAATAAAAATAAAATAAATAGTGAGTGGAGAGTGGAGAGTGCATAGTGAGTGGAGAGTGCATAGGGAGTGCAGAGTGGAGAGTGCATAGGGAGTGCAGAGTGGAGAGTGCATAGGGAGTGCAGAGTGGAGAGTGCATAGGGAGTGCAGAGTGCATAGGGAGTGCAGAGTGCATAGGGAGTGCAGAGTGGAGAGTGCATAGGGAGTGGAGAGTGCAGAGTGCATAGGGAGTGCAGAGTGCATAGGGAGTGCAGAGTGCATAGGGAGTGCAGAGTGCATAGGGAGTGCAGAGTGGAGAGTGCATAGGGAGTGCAGAGTGCATAGGGAGTGCAGAGTGGAGAGTGCATAGGGAGTGCAGAGTGCATAGGGAGTGGAGAGTGCATAGGGAGTGCAGAGTGCAGAGTGCATAGGGAGTGGAGAGTGCATAGGGAGTGCAGAGTGCAGAGTGCATAGGGAGTGGAGAGTGCATAGGGAGTGCAGAGTGCAGAGTGCATAGGGAGTGCAGAGTGGATAGGGAGTGGAGAGTGGATAGGGAGTGGAGAGTGCATAGGGAGTGGAGAGTGGAGAGTGCATAGTGAGTGGAGAGTGCATAAAGAGTGGAGAGTGCATAGGGAGTGCAGAGTGGAGAGTGCATAGGGAGTGCAGAGTGGAGAGTGCATAGGGAGTGCAGAGTGGAGAGTGCATAGGGAGTGCAGAGTGGAGAGTGCATAGGGAGTGCAGAGTGGAGAGTGCATAGGGAGTGGAGAGTGCATAGGGAGTGGAGAGTGCATAGGGAGTGGAGAGTGCATAGGGAGTGGAGAGTGCATAGGGAGTGGAGAGTGCATAGGGAGTGGAGAGTGCATAGGGAGTGGAGAGTGCATAGGGAGTGCAGAGTGCATAGGGAGTGGAGAGTGCATAGGGAGTGCAGAGTGCATAGGGAGTGAAGAGTGGAGAGTGCATAGGGAGTGCAGAGTGGATAGAGAGTGGAGAGTGCATCCCCTCTACTGCTCTTCTATGGACACTTGTACTTCTTCTACTTCTCCACCAGCACTGTGTGTGTTTCCACTCGCCCGTGGCACTGGAGACTGAAGCACATCCTTCTTAGGGTGACAACCGTCTAGCTGGTCATTATGGACACTCTTTCCAGTTCTGTACTTTTATGTGATCACACTATGCATTATGGGGGGTGTAGTGTTGTTTTGATTCCATTAGAACACAGCTGAAAACAATGATTTGTAGATAAAAACTCTAGTCCCACTAAATCTTGGAAGTGCTTATTCACACACACACATGCATGCACGCACATATGCAAACACACTCTCTCTCCCTCAACAGGTGCACTACCTCCTCACAAGCACGGACAGCAAGCGTCGCCTTAATGTGCCACCACAGCACGGTTTAACCCCCTCAGCTGTCAATTGGCCGTCTGTCACGTGACACCTGCAGACCAGACTCTGAATTTCTTCAGTGAAATCCAGTAGGGTACAATAGGTCTTACATTTGCAAGAGATTAAGCTGTTGGCAATGTAAATGACAATGCCATTTATTTATCTGTTTTCAAAACCAACACATAAATAAAAATGTTGTCATTTACAATGCCAATAGCTCTAACTTTGGCAAAGGCGAAACCGTTGCATTGTAAATGCTTGTCATTATAAGCAGTTGCGGCTGACATGGCTCGTGGGAGGGGGGTTTTCGGCGGGGGGGGCGGTGGGGGCATAATTAAAACCCCCAAAAAAACTTACATTTATGCCGGGTCACCTGTTTCTACTCCTGCTCTTCTGTCTCCGACTTCAGGAAGCAGAAGCAGGCAGCCAGGCTCCCTCCCCTAGGCCAATCACAAAGCTGCTATGCTGTGCCGTGATTGCTCTGAGGGGCTGGAGAGGTGGACATGTTCTCCATGCAGGCTGTAATGCAGCCTGCATGGAGAAGGGGAAATTACGCATTACTGGTTTGGGCAGCCCGAGAGGGCTGACCAAACAATCATTCCACACCTAGGAGTGGGCAAACCGCTCCTCCCCTGCCCTGTTAGCAGAGCAGCCCCACCCACCTGTCCGCAAAGGAAACATAAAATGGTAATAACTGAAAGTTTTTATCATTTTATGTTTTTGCTTTTTGCACTGCGAGAAAGCAGCGGTGCGACGCTCCTCCGCTATAGTGGGAGAGCCGCCACAGATTATAAGTAAGGTGTTCGAAAAATTCCAGCATGCAAAGCTTTGATTACAAAATTCAGAGACGATTTTGAACAGACCCTTATTAGTAAATGCTTTATAAATGATTGTTAGGGCCATAACCATTGGACAGATACTTCCGACTTTCTTACAATGCACTTGGATTTCTTGCATATAAAGCTTGGAAAGGTTGAAAACCTAGCCCCACCCCCGGCTCCGCCCCTAGGATTGCCACACACTCCAACACGGAGTCCACCGCTCCTTTTGGTGAGTAGCTGCACTTATTTTTTTCCATTTAAAGTACTGGTACAGACCCTTATCTAGTACATGCAATGAAGTAATATGATATAAGAATATGTAAAAGGGTGCAAATTGGCTTTGCTACAGTACTCAGCTGCGCACCAAACCAAGCAAAGTATGTTTCAGAAGTCGAAGTGAAGAAAAATGTGAAGAAATGCTTGACACACAACAAAGTCTATGACCACAATTCATTAGGGCAGGAGAATATTGGCTCTTGAAACCAACAATTGTGATGTTACAGATGAACTGTGCAATGCATAATTATCGGGTCCAAAATGTAATCGTCTGTGCAATGCATAATTACCAGGTACAAAAAGTAATAGGAGGCCAGAGAGAAAGCAAAGTCTCTTAAAGACAAGATAGATTTCTGATAGAAATTGATGGTGGTTTGATGGTTGGTGGCCACAACATGCATTTAGGGATGAAACAAACAATAACAATTAATATAAACAGACATAAACCAGGAATCTGTGACTATTTATGTTGAAGTGGCAGTGGCTCTGTAACAGGACAGGCAGCCAACTTTCTTTTCTTAGGAGAATACTGTTTTCAGTTCAGATCCAAGACGCAGCATGGAGTACATGGCCCATGGCGCGGTTGTGGAACGGTTGATGTCTCGGTGGATGCTATCAGCATTTTTAGTCTTTGCCTGCCTCTATTTTCTTTATGCTCTAGTATGGCGATAGAGGTGATAACTCGAGGTGGGACTGATAGGGCTGAAACTTTAGTTGTTGCTGCTCCGACCCCTTATACCTTGAATTTGTTGTGGGTCTTTTGGTCTTGCTGTCCTTGTTCTGCTGCTTTTTCATTTTCGACATTTCTGTGTGGCGAAAACAGTGGCTTGTCGCAGCAGTTTCCATTTAATCCATCTTCCCCTGCTCAGATAAGAAAAAAATGATGTTATGACTTCTGATTTCATCTGTTTAGAACAACATTTCTTCAGTTGTCTCGAACCCTCTACCAGCGCTACTTGTCTGAGGCGGAACCTTACTAGTTCTCTCCCTGTGTACATCATGGGTTTCGTCCTTCTGTTTCTAGCTTTATATTCTTTTTATCTCTTTTCTTGTTCATTTTCCTCACATATTCATGAACTGTCCATGGCGAAAGCGATATAGAAATTGCACAAATAAATAAATAAATAATAAGGCGTGGTCATAGACTCCTTCTTAAAACATAGGGAACACTGAGGGGCTGTGTGGCTTTACGTGTGCTTGTAAATATCGCCCCTTTTCATCCAACACTGCGTGTTAGGGGCATGACATGGGTGTTGCTGTGAGTATTCCCATGCAACACCCATGTCCACTGACGCATTTCCAGATTTACGAAAAATCGGAAACCCGGAAATGCGTCAGAATGCTACACCACCCCATGGGTGGCGTAGCGAGGCGCAATGAAGAGAAATGTTTTAATTTCTCCTCCATTTTTTCCTCTTTCAATGTGTGATGCATTTTACAGCATGCTTGTCTTTGTGCAGAAAGGTACTCCTTCCTGCACAAAAACAATCACCCCACGACGACCATGGTGCAAGGATGCCTGTGCATGGAAGCAGTTTTTGCGCCAGCGCAGGTAAAGAGAACAGAGATGCAACATATTGTTGTAAATATGTCCCGTCCCAGTGCTTCGAAACCAATGCAGTGCAGCAAAATGACTTGCGGCACTGCACTGCGTTAGTTTTTCGTAAATAGGACCCTCAGTGTCAAAATCCCTGTACACTGCGCCCAGGATATGTGAAAGGTGAGCATTGTAAAACGTTTCATGGCAATTGTGCAACACAGCTCCCGAGCTGCAAGTCAAAACCCAATTGCATTGAAAGCTTCTATTATTTTAAAACAATGGATAAACCCACTATCAAACTTGGTATGATTTTGCGTCCACTTCCTGTTAATAAAACATATTTTCGGTGGTTTGATCTGGATGTTCGGCATTCCAATTTCGCCATCTGAGTTGAATCACACATATAAAGGATAAATAAACGAGTATTGAGGGAAATAATGAAAGCTACAATAACAAGAATTGTTTTGTAATAAGTTTGTCTGCCTTTGTTGTTTGAAGGCGGATGACGATTCAAGGATCGCAGGAGCCGGGGGAACATCTTGAGCCGTTTTTGAGTTCTTCCCGCAGGTGCTATTCATTATTGTCTCATCAGGCGCGCAGATCAAAGTTGCCCACAGATGCAGGCAGCATGGATGACACACATCAGACATATGATGTCATCAGCAGCGGTGGCAACTTTCAAAAAACACCCAGCGTCGCCATGCCAGCCGCACGGGAACAGCAGAAGAAACTGAGCGAACCCCTCCCGGTGTCTTTGTAGGTCCCTTAGCATAAGGCAAGAACAAAAGATGACGTGGTATCACATTTCCTTATTTGCTCCGGAAGAAAGTAGCAGAGAGGGGGTCACTGCTTGCCCTCTGACCTCTGCAGGTCCACGTGTAGCACCGGCGAATAGAAATATGGAGCGGCCGCATGAAGGGATGTCTAAATTTTACCACCTATATAGTAAAAAGCTTGCTGCACAAAGCTGCACAGCGGCAAGCGCGCGCCCACGTACACCTCACTACGGGAAGCAGCAAGGGACTAAGGGGCATATTATCAAGCACGGCGTTAAAATTATCGCAGTTTTAGTGGCAGCAAACTGCCGCTAAATCGGCGAAAATGGGCTTGATAATATGCTGTAGAGAATTCAAATAGAAGCCCATTATGACACCAGAACATGGGCTTCCATGGGAATTCTCAAGGGCATATTATCAAGCCCATTATCGCCGCTTTAGCGGCAGTTTTCTGCCGCTAAAACGGCGATAATTTTAACGCCGTTTCTTGATATTATGCCCCTAAAAATATTACAATGCTGGAATCTTAACGCGTGTCTCCAAATTGTGCTCCTCGCTTGATACTCAGTGCTAACAGGATTGCTGTGGTCCGTGATATCAAATGTAAAGTATAATTGATACTAGCCAGCGAGCTAACATGGGGGCAGAGGGAGGAGATTTACCAACAAGCAAAGAGGTGTACCCAGTACTTTATTTGTAAAAGAATGAGTGTCAGTGCCCAAAGCTCTGCTCAGATGCTTGCAGTCAGTGCTATTAAGGGTCGGCGCTCTACCACGGTTACATAGTCTTGAATCCACCTCATGCCTCTATAATCCACTACCAGACCCCCCTTCCCGTTTCTTCCCGTTTCTTCCCCTTTACCTCAGCCTTGCAGGTTCCTTTGTGTGTTTTTCCGTATTTTTCTTCTTCCTGCTTTCCGCTATGTTTTTTTTCTCTCCCTTTCAGCAGCATAAGTGCTGGTCCCCAAAAATGAGTGCGGATGGCCCCCACCAGCAACCACTAGCTCAAATTAAGCACTTGTTGCCGAACGGAAGAAAAGACGACAAAGCTTCTGCTGGTAAAATAATCCAGACTTTAATATAAAAAACCACAAGTGCACATGTGGAAGGTGAGTCAGCTCCGTGGAACTATAATGTGAGCTTCGACTTGCAATGCAACTGACAGTTTATTTTATACATGTCTTATCGTAAATACGTCATACATTTGCATGATAGATGAACATCTGCTAAAGCACAACATTATTATCGAAAGGTTATACTTTCTTCAAAAACAGCTAGTCACATGTCTATCAAATATGATTCAGGTGCAAGTTATAATTAATTATGCTTCCACTCCACCGCTATGTCCTTGACTTGTCACATACTTGAAGCCAGACAATGATATTCTCTCTACACATCCGCTGCCTGACAAAGCCCAACTTGTCACCTATTCTGCACCTAGGGGCTGCCTTATCTACATAGCTTATCAAATACATATTCTTGCAAGCGGGCCTCTGATCTTCGATGTGTTGGATGCCGTATTATATTTCCCTATTTTCCTGAAGCTCATATCTACTTCCCTCCCCGGGGTCCGGTCTCTATTTGTGCTCTTTTTAGGTCGAGGCTAGCGGCAGCGCGCATTCGCTGTTTGCTCTGCGAGACTGCTATAGTAGAGTATGGGAGAGAAGCTGCGCCCACTCTCCTCCCATTTTTTTTATTGGCTTGTGTCATTGTCTTTCGTAAATGCTGCCTTTGGATTCGTTAATAAGCTTGTATCTCCCTTCCTAGTAGGGCCCTGTCTTCATTTGTTCCATCCCATGGCAACTGGTTCTTTTACTTCAGTTGTTACATGGGACCTGTTATTTAGTCTGTAAGCACTATTTACTTTATTGAGTTTCTCTTACTGAAGGCCGGACATGCGCTGCTTCAGCTGAAACGCATGTGTTTTTTTAAGCAGCACAGCCACCCCCATAACACGGGCGCCTGCTTTCAATCACTTTAACCCAGCATTAACTCATGTCTGTTTCAAACCCTCCCCCAAGTAAAATTGATTTAGAAATGATTAGCGGATTAAGTCATGTGAATTCCAGGTGGCACATAATTCTGTGCTAGTGAGTTGAAGCTGACAACAGCACATCTATGTTACCTCTCATCTGTACTAATGCCACCTGACGGGTTGTTTTCAAAAGCCTGTTTTATTAACAACAATACCACCACTAATACCATCACCAATACCACCACCATCAATGCCACCACCTCCACCAATACCATCACCACCAATACAACCAACACCAATACCACTACCACCACTAATACCACCAACATCGCCAATTCCACCACCAAAACCACCACAACACAAACACCACAAATATCACCACCAATACAACTACCACCACCACCACCAAAACTACCACCACTATAAATACCACCAATACCACCACCACCACCAATACCACCACCACAACCACTACCACCACCAATACCAACACCACCAATACCACCTCCACCGCCAATAACAATACTACAGCCAATGCCAATACCACCGCCAATGTCTAAACAACCACCAATACCACCACCACCACCACTACCAATACCACCACCAATACCACCACCACTACCACCAATACCACCACCACCACTAATACCACCACCACCAATACCACAGACACCAATACCACCACCCACAGTACCACCACCACCAATACCACCACCACCACTAATACCACCAATACCACCACCAATACCACCACCACCAATATCACCACTACCACCACCAATGCCACCACCACAAATACCACTACCACCACCACCACCAATACTCCCACCAATACCAATACCAATACCAATACTAATACCACCACCACCAATATCACCACCACCAATACCACCACGACCGCCACCAATACCACTAGCTTCAATACCACCACCAGCACCAATACACCACCACCACCAATCCAATACCACCATCACCAATACCACAGCCAATACCAATACCACCACCAGCAATACCACCACTACCAATACCACCACCACCCATATCACCACCACCACTAATACCACCAATACCACCAACAATACCACCACTAATACCACCACCACCAATACCACCACTACCACCACGAATGCCACCACCACAAATACCACTACCACCACCAATACCACGACCACCACCACTACCACCACCAATACCAACACCACCAATACCACCTCCACCACCAATAACAATACTACAGCCAATGCCAATACCACCGCCAATGTCAACAACCACCAATACCACCAGCACCACCAATACCACCACCACTACCACCAATACCACCACCACCACCACTAATACTACCACCACCAATACCACAGACACCAATACCACCACCCACAGTACCACCACCACCACCACTAATACCACCAATACCACCACTAATACCACCACCACCAATACCACCACCACCAATACCACCACTACCACCACCAATGCCACCACCACAAATACCACTACCACCACCACCACCAACACTCCCACCAATACCAATACCAATACCACCACCACCAATATCACCACCACCAATACCACCACCATGGCCACCAATACCACTACCTTCAATACCCCCACCAGCACCAATACACCAACACCACCACCAATACCACCACCACCAATACCACCACCACCACCACCAATACCAACACCACCAATACCACTACCACCAATACCACCACCACCAATACCATCAACACCGATATAACCAGCAATACCACCACCACCAATCCAATACCACCATCACCAATACCACAGCCAATACCAATACCACCACCAGCAATACCACCACTACCAATACCACCACCACCCATATCACCACCACCACTAATACCACCAATACCACCAACAATACCACCACTAATACCACCACCACCAATATCACCACCACCAATACCACCACGAATGCCACCACCACAAATACCACTACCATCACCACCACCAACACCACTACCAATACCACCACCACCAATACTAATACCACCAACACCAATATCACCACCACCAATACCACCACCACCACCACCAATACAACTACCTTCAATACTACCACCAGCACCAATACAACTACCACCAATACCACCACCACCACCAATATCACACCCACCAATACAACCACCAATACCACCACCACCAATAACACCACCACCAATCCACACCACCATCACCAATACCACAACCAATACCACCACCACCAATGCCACCACTACCAATACCACCACCACCCATATCACCACCACCACTAATACCACACCACCACCAATACCACCACCAATACCACCACCAATACCACCACCAATACCATCACCAATACCACCACCAATACCACCCCCAATACCACCATCAATATCACCACCACCAATACCAATACCACCACCACAATACCACCCCCACCAATACCACCACCACCTTATAAAAAGATCTTTATAAAACGGCACTGTCCAAATATCATAAAAACATTAAAGCAGCACGCAGACAGTTTATTTCCACGCAATTGGAACAATCAGGTAACTCCCCCAAAATGCTTTTCCAGCTTCTTAATACTTTTCTTAACCCTAAAGTCCTTGACACTGAGGAGGTTCCCACCCAATTCCTTTGTGATAAGATTGCAGATCATTTTCACTCAAAAATAGAGGATATATATAATAATATATCTACATTTGACAAAGATAAGTGTGACCAGGGCTTGATTCATTCATGGGATTACCTTGGACAGGGAACGTTAAAAGAATTTTCTTTGCTTACACCTCAGGATATGGAATTGTTGTTAAATTCTGCAAAATCTGGCTCTCCTACTGATCTAATCCCCGCCAAATTCGCTAAGGAATTAGCCACTGAACTGGCGATACCTCTTAGTTCCATCCTTAATCACTCCATTACAGAAGGCAAACTCTCCACAGGATGGAAGGCTGCCCAAATCATGCCCATTCGGAAAAATACGAAATTACCCTCAGACACTATAACTAATTATCTTCAGATCTCCTTGTTGCCTTTATAAAGCAAAAAACTTGAGAAGCATGTTAACACCCATCTTTCTGCCTATCTGGAGGCCAATAACTGTCTGGACTATTCTCAGTCCGGCTTTCGCCCCAGATATAGCACTGAACTTGCTTTGGTAAAGGCGACGGATGATATTCGAATGCTAGCGGATGCAGGTCAAGCAGTAATTCTTGTGCTGCTTGACCTATCCGCTGCTTTCAACACTATTTCTCCCCAAATACTGTTAGAAAGACTGCACGTAATTGGTGTTCAAGACATGGCCTTGAATTGGGTACAATATTTCTTGATGGATAGGACTCAAACTGTAAACCTGGGCCCTTTTAAATCTAAGACTAGACAGGTCACGAAAGGAGTCCCTCAGGGCTCCCGTCTCAGTCCATCTTTATTTAATGTATACGTGGCCCCTTTGGCAGCTCTTCTTAGGAAAATTGGGTATTCCCCAATTTCCTACGCGGACGATACCCAGTTGATTTTTACATATAACAAAAATACCCTTAACAGCCAGAATACGTTTCTAGACGGCATGAAAGTAATATCATCCTGTATGAAGATCAATTTCCTGCAATGAAATGCAGGAAAACGGAAATCATGCTTTTTAAGGAGGCTGTTATGGGGTGGTCTCCTAGCTTGTGGCCAGAAGAATTGGGCACCGCTCCCACTCCAAAGACAGTTGTCAAAAACCTTGGGGTTTTAAGAAATAATTACCTCAATCTAGCAGACCACATAGCAAACACCAAAAAATCTTGCTTTTATGCTCTGAGCCTGCTCCGCAAGATCTTTCACTTTCTTCCAACTGGTACCCACAAAACACTTATACACGCTTTGGTTCTTGCTTTGGTTCTTACCCGTTTGGACTACGGTAACGCCCTGTTTATTTCGCCTAGGGACTCTCACCTGCAAAGTTTACAGGTAGTGCAAAACACTGTGGCACGCCTGATAACCAGTGCCCCTAGGCTTACCCCTTCTCTTCCTCTATTACATAATTTACATTGGCTTCCGATTCGTAAGAGAATCCAGTTTAAAGTGTGTTGCCTTGTATTTAAAGGCCTCAATCAGCTGGCCCCCACTTACCTTTCAGAAAAAATTATCAAATACACTCCTACTCGAACACTTCGATCTGAGGGCAAAGGCCTACTTGTAGTGCCGAGAGTTAAACTAGCTAGATTAGGAGGAAATCCTTTTTTTTATATAGCCCCTTCTCTTTGGAACAACTTACCGTTGGATCTCCGCCTGAATGACAACTATCTGAAATTTAGAAAGAAGCTCAAGACCCATCTCTTTTAACTTCTCCTTCCCTTTATGTTGTATTGCTGGTCCTCAGCGCGGAGATGCCCCATGTGGGGCGATTCATGCGCTTTATAAATGTGATAAATAAATAAATAAATACCACCACCAATACCACCACCACCAATACCACCATCACCAATACCACCACCAATACCACTACCAGTACCATTGCCAAGACCAATACCACCACCACCAATACCACCAACACCACCAATACCAACACCACCGTCACCAATACCACCACCAACACCACCAATACCACCACCGCCAATACCCCACCACCAATACCACCACCACTCCACCAATATCACACCACTCCACCAATACCACCACCAATACCAATAACACCACCAATACCACCACCACCACCAATACCAATAACACCTCCAATACCACCACCACCAATACCAGTACCACCACCACCAATAACACCACCACCAATACCAATAACACCACCACCAATACCAATATCACCATCACCAATACCACCACCACCAACACCACCAGTACCACCAATACCAGCACCACCAATACCACCAACACCAATAACAGCACCACCAATACCAATACCAACACCTCAGTGCCTCTCACTCACTAGTAATAGGAGGGGCATTGTACGAGGCCGGAGCTGCTTCCGCGATCATCCCTACCTCCCTTCCTCCATGCCGCCTGTAAAGCACAGCCCACCCTGCACCAGGAGGTGAATCCAGGGCCCTACTACAGCTGAAGTGTTTTTATCAGGCCAAAGTTAGCAATAACATTATACAATGCCACACTGCACACTCAAATCATGGAGAGAGCAGGAAATAGCCCGCTCTCCTGCTCTTCCTCCTGAGCCACGACAGTGTAATTACAGAGCGAAAGGTGGTGGAGCACTTTGCTAGTGTTTATAGCTCGCTTCATATGTAACTCTCACTTCACACTTTGTGTCTGTGTAATTTACAACACTTACACATCTCCTTCACTGCACTATTTATCACTACTTTGAAGACGTCGCAGGCCAGTCTCTTCCTCTGATATTTACAATCTAACAACCGGTCGAGAAGGTTCTTTAATGCAATGCTATAGGTCTTGCATTTGCGAGAGTTTAAGCTATTAGTATTGTAAATGACAACTCCTTTTATTTATGTTTTAAAACCCAAAACATACATAAAAGGCATTGTCATTTACAATGCCAATAGCTCAAACTTGTGTCAATGCGATACCTATTGCATTGCAAATGCTTGTTTATCCTGCTACCAAAGACAGCTTAGGCCTGTATTTCTCCTTTAACACATAAAACTGTACATGTCTTTTGGCTGGTGCTTTCATTGACATGAATAGGCGTTCTTCCTTTTCTACATTCATTATTACACACTGGGTGTACCCCAGGAGAGGCCCATGCAGGTAAGAGTGGTGGGGGAGTCAACACATGACAAGGGAAAATGAAATATTTATTTAATTTTCCCTCATCGCCGTCTGTCGAGTCCCCCACTCCCCCCCCATCGCATTGGTAATATATTGGGTATGGGGCATTCATTTGGTTGTTTTTTTTGGGAAATCTTTTTATTACGTTTAAATAAATGATAACAGAGCGCTCAGTGTGACATCCATATACAACACCACAGTACTGTACCAAACAAAAATTAGCAGTACATGAATTTGTCCCACCATAGAAATGTTCAAAATGGTATGCATTAAAACAACACAGCATGGGTTTCTTGCGCAAAGTCAAAAGTGCAAAGACAGGGTTCTGTGCTCCCCAGATCCCTGCCGGCTCCCATGGTTTATCCGGTGTGGCTCTAGATGGATCCTTCTATACTCTGTCCAGGCTCTCCATATCTTGAAACGTTTCTGGGGACATCCATGTGACAGATAGATTGGGCGTCCCCTTTGCCCAAGCTTCAATCGCTGATGCCTCCATGTCTTTCAAGGCCTTAGCAATGTCTCTCTTGAACACAATTAAGCCCAGCCATAGGAGCGCCCTCTGGTACCATATGCCTCCCAAGTCATTAGTGATGCGAAGAAGTATTAGTTCAGGATCCTGTGGGACAGCACATCCCAACACCCCCTCGAGTGTCGCAAGCACAGTCTCCCAGTAGTGAGCCAATCCTGGGCAGTGGCAGAACATATGAGACAGATCACCCTGCGGGTCACCACAACTTAGGCAGTCCTCTGCCGGAATGAGTCCCAAATTGTGAAGTCTGGCTTTAGTAAAATATACCCTGTGGAGTACTTTTAGTTGAATCATCTGAAATTGGGCAGCTACCACTGCCTCCCTAGGGGCCTCCACTGCCTCTCTCCAGTCATCACACTCTAACGGGCCAAAATCTCCCTCCCAGGCCGCCCGAACCCCACCAGGAGATCCAGCAAGTTTTGCAATAGCATTTTTTAGATCTCGGATAACTTATGCTCTTTGAGATGCGTGAGCAGGATTTTTGCTTCCATTGGGGAGAATTGGGAATAGTGTCAGGTAAATGTATCGTGGGAAGAATGGCGTGCGAGATCTGAAGATAGCGGAAGAACAGGCTACAGTGTAAGTCGGACTCGCCTTGCAAGTCCTGGAAAGATTTAATCATCCCATCCCTGAGCACATCGCCTACTATCGAGATGCCAATAGTATCCCTTGCTGAGAAGCCCAGCAAAGTAGTCACCTGTGGCAAGCGAGTACCCCGCCACAATAGAGTCTCCTGCGTAATGCGGTCATCCCATCCCACCCTCCTGAGGGCCACATTCCAAATCTCAAACAAAAACCGTGTACCAGGTGGAATATTCACGGGGATAGCCCCACCGTAGAGCACATGAACGAAATCTCGGTCTCCACAAAGCCTGTGAACCACTAATCATTGTCAACCAGCAGATGTGCTGCCCAGTAGTATAGGAGCACATCTGGCACAGCGATTCTACCCTCGAAGACCAACCTGCAACACTTTCCCAGGGCAATATGGGGTAGTCCACCATTCAAAACAGTGGCCTAATCTGCACATTGACACACTTGAAGAAGCCACTTTTAATGTGAAAGGGGTGGTTCTAATGATGGTAAAGGAGGTGGGGGAGGAAGACCATCTTAAATATGGGCGAACATCCCAGAAGAGACAAAGGCAATCAGACCAAAACTTGACACCCCTACCTAGATGCGTCATCTGCAGAGCCAGATTCTGCTCGTTGGAGCATATCACATCTGCAGTGACATAGATTCTGAAATATTTAAACCCCTGAGGAAGGACCTGTAGTTCCAACGCCCATGGAATTGCCACTGGGCATGGAGCAATATGGTAGACCACTGACTTTCAGGGATTCAGCAGAAGGCCTGAATACAATCCATATATGGTCAGAATCTCCAACGCCTGTGGCCCGAAAGGTCCTGATTAGCCAGAAACAAGCGATCATCATCAGCATATAATAAGAACTTATCAAAAACACCCTCCGTCCACTGGAAACCCTTCAGTCGTGAGTCAGACCTCACCCAAGGTTCTATTGCCAGTGCAAAGAGTAGAAGTGAAAGGGGGCAACACTGACAAGTGTCCTGCTCCACTGGGAACCAGTCCAATGCCTCTCCTCCAACCCGTACCCGGGCCATCAAACCAGTATATAGGAACTGAATGTAACATATACATTTGGGACCAAAGACAACTCTGGACAAAAGGGCAAAAAGAAAACCCAGTCCACAGAGTTGAAAGCTTTCAGGAAGTCAATAGACAAAGGGCTCTGTGGTAAGGTTGTGACTCACTCAAACGTATCGCATTGTGCACTCTGTGAAGGTTGTGCTAAGTGGCTTGCTGGGGCATGAAACCTGACTGGTCCGGATGGACAAGTCGAGGGATAACCTTCACTAAGCGAGTATCCAGCATCTTGGCCCATATTTTGACCTCTGCATTGAAAAGGGAAATGGAACTCAAATCCTCACATAGAGTGCCCTCTAGACCTGGCTTTGGCAAGAACACTATCTCGGCTGTCCGAAGGTCGAGGGGCAACTCAACCTCCTTCAATACATCCTGAAATAAGTTAATAACTGTGGCCACAAAAGACAACAAAACTCAGGCAAGAAGCTGTTAGGTCCCAATGCCTTTCCAGCTTTAAGCTGGGCCAGGGCGGTGCATAACTCGTCAGTGGTGACTTTCGCCTTCAGTGTTTCACGATCTTCCAAGGACAAACTGGGCAGAGGGATATCAGAAAAAAATGCAGGACTTAGTGAGGGCTCAATTGGTCAGCACCATACAAAGAACAGTAATATCCCCAATGGGCCCACTCCCAGTGATCTTTGAGCCGACTAAGGCAATGAGGTAGGCAACCTGGGCCTCCACCTTCCTGGGACTGCACAACCAATCCAGTGTTTTGCAAGCCTTGCCACCCCATTGATATACTCTACTGTGTGTGGCCAGCCAGGCTTCCCTCGCTTCTTGTGTTAATTACTGCTGAAGCAGGGTTTGAGTGGGAAGGGAGTCATGCAAGAGAGTCTCTTGCAGTGTGGACAGATATTGTTGGTCCAGATACAGCACTCTGCCTTCCAAGTCTTTTGCCTTCCACTCACTCCTGTTCCTCTGCCCTTAGCATAACTAATAATGCATCCCCAAAGTGTGGCCTTCTGAGCCTCCCAGATAGAAATATTGGAATTCACTGAGCCCTTATTATCAGTGAGGAATTGCTGGCACATATTTTTACACATCTCTCGAAACTCATCCTTCTGAAGAAGCCAGTGATTTAGGCATCTTCTCCTTCCCAATGTCCTCGAGCCCCACTCCAGTCACAACAATACTGGAGAGTGATCAGACAGCCCCCTAGCCTATAATTCAACCCCAACCACCGATACCCCTCACAGTTAGGCATGAAGAAGTAATCCAAGCGAGAAAAGGAGCACCCGAGTAGAAGGTGTAACCCCTCTGTGTCAGGTGAGGCGTCCTCCACACATCCGTCAGGCCCCAATTATGCATAGAGGAGGATAAGAGAGTGACCCACTGGCTAGTCACCAAATCTTCCGATGATTGGTCCAATGTCACATCGCACACCCTATTCAAGTCACCTCCCCTAATCCACAGGGCACCAAGCAACTCTTTCACCAGTTCCCCTAGCATGCCGAAGAATTCTGAGTTCAGAGGGTGAGGGTCATAAATGCATTTCAACAAGAGGGGTCTCCCATGTAGTATGTCGGTAATCGTCACAAAGTGGCCCAACACATCATGCCACACCCTAGAGACCACCAGAGGGGTACGACTCTGGATCCAAATGGTTGTACTTCTGGACCCCCTATGGAACCCAGAATGGTAAACTTGAGTGCAACCCTTGCAGGAGAGAAAGGAACACTTGGTATCCATCAAATGGGTATCTTGTAGCATAACCACATTCACTTTGACCTGCAGGGTCGCTCAGAGTATTGCCCCTCTCTTAAGTTTATTCAAAATGCCATTGACATTTCAGGATAATAGTGCCAGTGCATCCAGGACTATGTGAGACTGTGTGGAGCCATGCATTTGAAGGGTGTCACCCATCACGCGGATGAGACTGTAAGTGTTGTGAAATCCTAAGTGTGTCTTGTGAGCATGTGAGCCCAATTCTCGTGTCTGAACTAGCAAATGAAAATCTCAACAAACCTCCAACCTGTCTTCCTTCCCTCAGCAACCCCCCTATACTTTGTGAACAGGAAGTGCCTCTCATGGTGCGACTAGGGATTGACACCAACAGGGCAGTCATGTGAATAGTACCACCACTTCTGCCCTTCCTTCTCCCCAAAAACACCCCTAAAAAAATAACCTAATGGTTCCCGGGGGAGGCAGAAGATGTCTGACTGACCACCCCTAGGTCCACCCCTCCGTCGAGAAGTAGCCGAGCGTTATCGAGAGGCCTCCTGGGTGAGGGTCCTCTCCTAGGATCGTACAGCAGGGTAACCACAACACTACAAACGGACACCACACAAGAGGTTAAGTTCTTAGGCTTTATCAGGAATAAAGGTTGCTGGGTCTCAGCGGTATATACAGGCAGATCGAGGGATCTGTAGAGTCTCGTAAAAGGGACAGGGTAGCGGGACAGTCTCGGTATGGATACAGGAAGGGATACCCTGCGCACAGCTCTCAATCCTCGAGCCGGGGGTTCCGAGAGGTCGAGCCGCGGCAGCGCCAGCAGGACTCGACAGGTGGTCTTAACGGAGAGGAGGCCGCGGCAGCGCCAGCAGGCTCTCACGATGGGTCAGCCGCGGCAGCGCCAGCAGGCTCTCAGGTGTATCAGCCGCGGCAGCGCCAGCAGGCTCTTAAGATGGTACAGCAAAGGTGGGCCGCGGCAGCGCCAGCAGGCTCTCAGGGTCTCTTCAGGTTACAGGCAATGAGTTCTTCTGGTGTCGGCCGTGACAGCGTCAGCAGGGCTTCCAGTCCAGGATACAACTGGCGTCCTACTCCGGGGCTGGCCCAGATATAGGACTGGAGTCCTTTGATGTCCGGACCCTCGTGCCTGGGGGTCAGAGGGGCCGGGATGTTGGTGTCCAGACACCCAGCAGGGGGGTGGAGCCAGCGCCCAGGGAGGCCGGAGGGCGATCGATACTAGGCGTCCGGGGACGGCTGGAGGGCCATCGAAACTCCCTTTTCTCCGGGATCTGTCGAGTGGCCACTCGACCACCTGGGTGGATCTTGGTGCCGCGAGGTCTGGGCTTCGCTGGGGCCTGGGCCGGGGCCGAGGCCACGTGGTCGTGACGTGGTGGGCCCAAGATGGAGTCGAGCGCGGCCTCGTGCTTAGGTCGTAAGGGGCCCATGATGGAGCCAGGCCGGTAGTGGGGGGTCCGGGATGGTGACCGGACCAACAATGTTGGGGCGTGCAGTGTTGGGAAAAAGGGCTGCCCGATGCTGGGTGGAGGGCCGATGTCGTCCTGGGCCCGCCATGCGGGAGGGGTAGGAGCACGCCATGAGGCCGGGTCCAACACGCGTCCCCCCCAGCTGAAGGCAGGGGAGAGTCACCCATCTTCTTGGGGATTCTCCTCGCCGAGGCGGAAGAATCGGGACAGGCCGTCAGCATTGGCGTGGTCGTTGCCGGGGCGATGCTCCACCGTGAAGTCCATCCCTTGCAGGGAGATGGACCATCGCAACAGTTTTGGGTTTTCTCCCCGCATCTGCATCAACCACCGCAGGGGCCGGTGGTCGGTCTGGACCCGGAAGTGGGTGCCGAAGAGGTAGGGCCGGAGCTTCTTTAGTGCCCACACGACGGCGAAGGCTTCCCTCCCGATGGTGCTCCAGCGCTGTTCTCTGGCCAGCAGCCGCCGGCTGATGAAAGCAACGGGAAGGTCGATTCCCTCAGGGTTCACTTGTGAGAGGACCGCCCCAATGCCGTGCTCCGAGGCGTCGGTTTGGACCACAAACTCTCGGCTGTAGTCGGGGGCCTGGAGAACAGGGGCGGTGCACATGGCAGTCTTTAGAGCCTCGAAGGCTGCTTGGCACTCTGGGGCCCAGCGCACCTTCTGGGGTAGCCTCTTGGAGGTCAGTTCTGTGAGGGGCCCCACAATGCTTCCATAGTCTTTTATGAAGCGCCGATAGTATCCTGTGAGCCCCAGGAAGGCTCGGACGGCTGTTTGGGTGATCGGGGGCTCCCAGGCCCGGATGGCGTCAATCTTTGGCTGGAGGGGAGCCACCAGGCCGCTCCCCACTTGGTGTCCCAGATACGTCACGGACCCTTGGCCGATCTGGCACTTGCTGGCCTTTATTGTTAGTCCGGCCCGTCGGAGGGCCGACAGGACCTACCGGAGGTGGGTCAGGTGCTCACCCCAGTGGCGGCTGTACACCTCAATGTCGTCTAGATAGGCGGCACTGAATTCTTCTAGTCCGGCTTGTGTCCGGCTTGTGCTCCAGGGGTGAGGCCGATCTGCCAATACCCCGCCGTGAGGTCGAAGATGCTGAGATATTTGGCGGCCCCCAGGCGATCGATCAGTTCATCCGCCCGGGGGATGGGATATGCGTTGGTCCGGGTGACTGCATTCAGCCCCCGGTAGTCAACACAGAACCGGAGCTCCGGGGGTGTGCCAGGGACGGTGGCTTTAGGGACCAGGACAACAGGACTGGCCCAGGGACTGTCGGAGGGTTCGACTACCCCCAGAGCTAACATCTTGGCCACTTCGGATTGAATGCAGGCCCGAACTCGGTCGGGCACTCAGAAAGCTCGGTGTCTTACAGGCGGGTTGTCTCCGGTGTCCACATCGTGGACACACCACCGGGTGACTCCAGGGGTGAGGGAAAATAGGTCTGCAAATTGCCCCAGCAGCTCCCGGCAGTCTTGGTGCTGTTCTGGGGTCAGGGTCGAGGAGAGTGTGACCCCTTCGATGGAGCCGTCTTTCTCGGTGATGCTCATGAGATCTGGTACGGGTTCGGAGTCGTCTTCAGCTCCATCATCGGTTGCTAGCAGCAGACTTAGTTCAGTGCGGGCGAAGTGCGGCTTGAGCCGGTTAGCGTGCAGAACCCAGAGGGGGTTCCGGGGGGATTCCAGGTCCACCAGGTAAGTGACGGGGCTCTTGCGCTCCACCACTTTGAAGGGCCCCGTCCATTTGTCCTGGAGGGCGCAAGGTTCAACCGGGGACATGACCCAGACATGCTGACCCGGCTCGAATTCGATGGATGAGGCGTTCTGGTCATACCAGCGTTTCATCTCCTCCTGACTGGCCTCGAGGGTGGCCTCGGCAAGTTCCCGGAACTTCCGAGTCTGGTTGCGGAGTGTCAGGAGGTACTGGTAGACATCTGGTGGGGCACCTCGGACAGCCGTCTCCCAACCTTCTTTGACCAGGCTGAGGGGGCCTCGGACCGGGTGCCCATACAATAGTTCGAAGGGGCTGAACCCTAGGGACTTCTGGGGTACCTCTCGATACGCAAACAGGAGGCAGGGCAGCAGGACGTCCCATCTGCGTCGTAGTGGCTCGTCTAAGCCCTTCATCATCCCCTTCAGTGTTCGGTTAAACCGTTCTACAAGTCCATTTCCTTGGGGGTGATACGGGGTGGTGAACTTATATGTGACCCCGCACTGTTGCCACAGGGATCGCATATGCTTGGAGATAAAGTTTGTACCCCGATCACTCACAACTTCTCGGGGGAAGCCGACTCTGGAGAAGATCCCCATCAGGGCTCGGCCTACTACGGGGGCCATGATGGTTCGGAGGGGGATGGCCTCAGGATAGCGGGTGGCATGGTCCACCAGAACGGGGATGAAGCGGTGCCCCTGAGAGGTGCGGGGGTCCAAGGGTCCCACAATGTCGATCCCTACTCTCTCGAAGGGGGTGGTGACCACAGGAAAGGGCTGGAGTGGGGCCTTGACGTTTCCCCCGCTCTTCCCGCTGGCTTGACACGTCGGACAGGATCAGCAGTGGTTGTGCACATCGTTGCGCATCTTCGGCCAGTAGAAATGGGTCACCAGGCGGCTGTAAGTTTTATCCTGCCCCAGGTGCCCGGCGAGGGGCACATCGTGTGCCAAGTTCAAGAGGAAGTCTCTGAAACGGAGAGGACCAGTACTCGGCTGGCCCCTAGTTCGGCAACTTTCTGCTCGCTGTAGAGTAGGTCGTGGTCCCATTAGACCCAGTGGGACCCCGAGGGGCCTCCAGCGGCTTGAGTGGCGGCTTGTTGTCGGATTCCCTCGAGGGAGGGACAGGTTTTCTGTTCCTGCCGGAATTGTTCGCGGGTGGGGCCACCTTCTTGGCACCATTGAGCTAGTTCTGGAAGGTGGACGAGCTCGGTGAGGTCTTCATGGTTGGGCCCCTGGGGGCCAGGTTCAGGGTCGGCGTCCTCGGGGACGGTGGGCGGTGGTGGTGCAGGCCACTCTGGTTCCTCGGTCGGAGCATCCTCCGGTGGGGCGAAGGCTCGGGCGGACATGGAGCGGGTGGTCGCACAGACCCACTCTGGAAGGCCTAGCATCCCCAGATGCTCTCTCCGCTCGACGCTGGCCCAGGGGGAACTTTCCAGGTTGTTCCCGAGGAGGCAGTCCACGGGGGCATCGTCCCGGACGGTCACCTTCAGCATACCCGACACCCCTCCCCATTCGAAGGGGATGCGGGCCATCTGGCACAAACTCTCGGAGTTGTCCGCCGTCCGCACCGGGCACATGATATTGGGGAGAATTTGCTCTGGGGTCACCAAGTGGCGTCGGACCGCTGTTACGCTGGCTCCAGTGTCTCGGAGGGCTTCGGCCCGGCGGCCGTTGATGGTGACCCATTGGCGATATTTCTGGGTGTTGCCTGGAATCGGGTCTCGGGGGACCATGTCTCGATCACCCAGGCATGCCAAGATCATGGCGGCGGGCTCCCACTCGGCCTGTTCGGGGTCGTTGTCGTCTTCCTCGCCTCTTTCTTCCCCCAGGGCGGCGGCTGCGATCTGGCGGTTGGGAGGACCGGTGGTGCCGGGTCGCTGGTTCATCGGGCAGAGGGGGTCATTCGCATAGTGACCCTGTCGCTGGCATCTGTGGCACGTCACATTCGGGCGGGGCCCGGGTCGGGCTAGGGGAACCCCCCTTCGGCCCAGGGCTGGTGAAGTGGAGGTAGGGGAGGACCCCGTGGGGGTGTCTCGTCCCCTGCTCTGGCCTCCTCTGCCGCCTCGTGGTCGGTGGTTCCCCGGGGATCCCCGGCCGTAGTCGCCCATCGGACTCCGGGGGACTCGGGTGCTCAACCATCTATCCGCCTCGACAGCGAGTTTTCGGGGCTCAGTCAGTTTGCTGTCGAGGAGGTGCTGCCGGAGTTCGATGAAGCAGTTGTTGGACAGATGTTCCCATATAATGAGGTCGACCAACTGCTGGTAGGTGGTGACCTTGCTGCCTTTGATCCACCCCTCGAAGGCTCTGCTGTAAAAGTTCACGTATTCCACCCAAGTGGTACCGGGGATTTTTTTACAGTCTCGGAATCGCTGCCGGTACATCTCGGGGGTGAGTCCATAGCGAGTGAGGAGAGCGGTTTTCATGTGCTCGTACGAGGTCATCTCGGCGTCGGGAAGTTCTAGCAGGGCGTCTCTCCCCTCGTTGACGAACTTCCCCCACAGGCCGGCGCCCCAGTCCTTGAGGGGTACTCGATGTGCGGTCATGGCGACCTCGTAGGCTTTGAACCACTGTTGGATGTCGTCGTTCTTGTAATATTCCTTGACGACATCCTTGGGTATGTGCACCTTTGTGTCCAAGGGCGGGGGCGAGGTCTTGCCCCCGGAGGCATTGGCATCATTCGTGTTGGCCTTGAGTTCTAGTTCTTTTAGGCCGCGCTCATGCTCGAGCATGAGTCTCTTTTCTTCGAGGTCTCTTTGTCTTCCCTTCTCCTCCAGGTCTCCTTCTAGCCGTAGTTGCTCGAGTGCGATTTTCCTTTCCGCCAGCTGTAGTTCTCCATCCAACCGGAGTCGGGCGAGCTCCAACTCGTGGATCCGTTTCCTCTCTCGCTCTCGGGCGTCTTCGTGGGGGCTCGTGCCTGGATTGGCGGGTCTCTCCCCCGCTGGGGTCGTGTCGGTCTCCGGGCGTCCGCTCGGGCCCGGGTTGTCTTCATTCCGGGGTGGTGTATCATCAGCGTCCACCCATGCTTGTAGGGCTGATTTAAAGTCTTCCTTGGTGCTTAGCCCAGTGGTAGCGATGCCCAGATCTTTGCAGAATTGTTTTAATTCTTTGTGACTGTAATCTTCCATTTTTTCTTTCTGGAATTCCGTAGTCGGTCTTGTTTCTTGCGTAGTCATGGTCGTGGTGTATTTTTCTCGGTAGTGAGTGAATCACCCTCTGTATGATCTGCGTTGGCTCGGATCCCACCGCTGCCACCAATGTTAGAAAGGCGATCCCGGGGGAGGCAGAAGATGTCTGACTGACCACCCCTAGGTCCACCCCTCCGTCGAGAAGTAGCCGAGCGTTATCGAGAGGCCTCCTGGTTGAGGGTCCTCTCCTAGGATCGTACAGCAGGGTAACCACAACACTACAAACGGACACCACACAAGAGGTTAAGTTCTTAGGCTTTATCAGGAATAAAGGTTGCTGGGTCTCACCCTGCGCACAGTTCTCAATCCTCGAGCCGGGGGTTCCGAGAGGTCGAGCCGCGGCAGCGCCAGCAGGACTCGACAGGTGGTCTTAACGGAGAGGAGGCCGCGGCAGCGCCAGCAGGCTCTCACGATGGGTCAGCCGCGGCAGCGCCAGCAGGCTCTCAGGTGTATCAGCCGCGGCAGCGCCAGCAGGCTCTCAAGATGGTTCAGCCGCGGCAGCGCCAGCAGGCTCTCGGGTGGTTCAGCCGCGGCAGCGCCAGCAGGCTCTTAAGATGGTACAGCAAAGGTGGGCCGCGGCAGCGCCAGCAGGCTCTCAGGGTCTCTTCAGGTTACAGGCAATGAGTTCTTCTGGTGTCGGCCGTGACAGCGTCAGCAGGGCTTCCAGTCCAGGATACAACTGGCGTCCTACTCCGGGGCTGGCCCAGATATAGGACTGGAGTCCTTTGATGTCCGGACCCTCGCGCCTGGGGGTCAGAGGGGCCGGGATGTTGGTGTCCAGACACCCAGCAGGGGGGTGGAGCCAGCGCCCAGGGAGGCCGGAGGGCGATCGATACTAGGCATCTGGGGACGGCTGGAGGGCCATCGAAACTCCCTTTTCTCCGGGATCTGTCGAGTGGCCACTCGACCCCCTGGGTGGATCTTGGTGCCGCGAGGTCTGGGCTTCGCTGGGCCCTGGGCCGGGGCCGAGGCCACGTGGTCGTGACGTGGTGGGCCCAAGATGGAGTCGGGCGCGGCCTCGTGCTTAGGTCGTGAGGGGCCCATGATGGAGCCAGGCCGGTAGTGGGGGGTCCGGGATGGTGACCGGACCAACAATGTTGGGGCGTGCAGTGTTGGGAAAAAGGGCTGCCCGATGCTGGGTGGAGGGCCGATGTTGTCCTGGGCCCGCCATGCGGGAGGGGTAGGACCACGCCATGAGGCCGGGTCCCACAAGGGTATAGACCAAGAACAGCAGAACAGAGGATTAAATGTACAGCACTTTCAGACTATGCCCCGTAAGAACATCATGGTGTAACAGGTGTTGCTTGCTGGATGTCGTCCGTGCCGAATACCGTCAAGCGTCCATCTTCTGAAGTTGGTGAGACCTCACCAGGGGCCCTAAGTTCACGACACACCGAGCGAGCACGTCAGTTTCTACTTTTTGAGCACTTGCGCAGGGCTGTGCGCCATTCCTTGGCTGGGCCTCTACCCCTGTCCCAGGCTCACCTCCCTCACTCGGGGGAAGAAGCAGCAGTCTGGTGTCCCTGTGGCTTCTCCTCGATCCACTGCCACACTGCTTTAGGAGAGTAAAAGAACAGGCTCTGTCTTGAAAAAGTACTTTCAGGCAGACCGGAAATGAGAGCATGTAGTTGCGCCATGGCTCTCAGTTTGTGTTTAGCTTCTTGGGAAGGACTGACCTGTTGCTGCATCTTCAGAGTATAATCTGGTAAGATCATCACCAGGGCGTATTGAAAAGTCAACTGGCCGGTTCTGCGAGAGCTCAAAGGACATCATTTCTATCCATTGAGTATATGAATAATGAAAGGCATAGCACTGAATCTGGGCTTGGCCATCAGTGCTTTGTGCGCCCCCTCCACAATGAAGCAGCTTGACACACCTTCCTTGGGTACCCAGCTGTTCAGTCCCACATGAATTTTGTCAGCATGGTGCCTTTTGCCCCTTTCGGAATACCCACTAGGCAAAGAATGTTCCTGCGGGGCCTCCCCTCTACATTTTTAGCACGGCCTTCCAATTGACCCATCATGTGCTGCAGGGTGACCAAGTGCTACCCGTGCCACTTGACAGTGTCCTCAACCTCTGACACTCTGTCCTCCACCTCAGTCAAGAGAGCACCTCCGTGCACTACTTGAAGACCACAGGTCTAATTCCATATAAATCAAAATATCAAATGTTTATGCCAAACGTGGTATTAAACAGCTGTCACATTTTATTCATGTGTAACAGATGAAAATCCATGAATTTATCCACAAAATAAACTTCATTCCATAGATGAATGAGTTCCAATCATTAAATTATTGCGCATCACATTGTGCATCCCAATGCATTTCGGGACAAGCCCTTCTTCAGGGGACAGATCTAAGGAAACAATCCAAATGAAAACATTTCAATCTCCTGTTCTAATAGCTCCTAACTGAAAGCATATATCACAAAAACTACATTTCAATGTATATTCATGCAAATGACTAAGATAAAACACGTGGTGTGAGCCAATAACGTCGTCATAAGTGCATATGTAAGCGTGCTGGATAAACGTGCTGATGCTAGTGACAATACAAATAAACATAGCGGTAGCCCAACCAAGTTCGCCGCATTAAAGAATGAAAGTGCTGGTACTCGAAATAGCCCGCCGTGAACATGCTCCGTAACCAGAAGAAAAACGTGCGTTACAAACAAATATAACATGTGCATTTAAACACCCTCGTGCAATACAGTCTGAACCCTGTGAATGTCGGCAGATGAAGTGGCTAAATGTGGATCCCAAAGTCGGTACTTACAGGGTGCGGATGATCAAGTGACTCTGCAAAGAGTCGTCAAAGCGGTGAACCGTCAAGAGAGTGAGAGCTTGAGTGTTCCATAAATCAAAAGTACGTGAAGACCAAATACGAAAAAGAAACGAAGGACTAACCCCATGTGCTACAAACACAATTGGTCACCACATAAGCGGCCATCTTAGAGTGGTAAAAACGAACATAGAAGCCAAGAACTGTGAAAACATGCAGGAATAATGAATACATCAACGGATAAAAGCACAAACATATGAGAGACATGCAGATACAGATTTAAGCACTGGTATGAAACAAGTGTGAAAACATGCAGGAATAATAGGTACATCAACAGATAAACGCACAGAGATATAGGAGACATGTAGATACAGGGTTAAGCAATAATATGAAACAAGTTTACAGATAACACAAAAATTCCATACGGTCATTAAGACCATTCGGTGCCATGGTGGACATGAAGCGGATCCAAAAGTTTTCTCTTTTCAATAGAGTGTTCTTGTTGTTACTGGTGATTTTGACTTGCTCAAGAATTTGAAACTTCAATTGCGCCACACTATGTCTGTGTTCAAAAAAATGAGTAGCCACACTGGATTTCGAGTTTTGTGTGCGTATATTGCTTTTATGTTCCAAGATCCGTGCACGAATCTTTCTCTCCGTATGGCCAATATAGCACTTGCCACAAGGACATTTGAGCATATAGATGACATTGCTGCTGTTGCACGTGGCATTCACTTTCAGTTTTATGGTATGTCCTTTCATAGGATGAGTCGTTTTATTACCAGGGATACAGTTCCCACAGTTGCTGCAGTTATAACAGGGCTTTAAACCATTGTAAATCAGCGAGGATGAAGTTGATGTTGGGTGATTCAATAACTCCTTGACATTACGGCCTCTGGTGAATGCAAACATTGGAGGTTGGATGAACAGACCATTGAAGTCGGGTTCCATAGCTAGGACATACCATAAAACTGAAAGTGAATTTGGAACATAAAAGCAATATACGCACACAAAACTCGAAATCCAGTGTGGCTACTCATTTTTTTGAACACAGACATAGTGTGGCGCAATTGAAGTTTCAAATTCTTGAGCAAGTCAAAATCACCAGTAACAACAAGAACACTCTATTGAAAAGAGAAAACTTTTGGATCCGCTTCATGTCCACCATGGCACCGAATGGTCTTAATGACCGTATGGAATTTTTGTGTTATCTGTAAACTTGTTTCATATTATTGCTTAACCCTGTATCTACATGTCTCCTATATGTCTGTGCGTTTATCTGTTGATGTACCTATTATTCCTGCATGTTTTCACACTTGTTTCATACCAGTGCTTAAATCTGTATCTGCATGTCTCTCATATGTTTGTGCTTTTATCCGTTGATGTATTCATTATTCCTGCATGTTTTCACAGTTCTTGGCTTCTATGTTCGTTTTTACCACTCTAAGATGGCCGCTTATGTGGTGACCAATTGTGTTTGTAGCACATGGGGTTAGTCCTTCGTTTCTTTTTCGTATTTGGTCTTCACGTACTTTTGATTTATGGAACACTCAAGCTCTCACTCTCTTGACGGTTCACCGCTTTGACGACTCTTTGCAGAGTCACTTGATCATCCGCACCCTGTAAGTACCGACTTTGGGATCCACATTTAGCCACTTCATCTGCCGACATTCACAGGGTTCAGACTGTATTGCACGAGGGTGTTTAAATGCACATGTTATATTTGTTTGTAACGCACGTTTTTCTTCTGGTTACGGAGCATGTTCACGGCGGGCTATTTCGAGTACCAGCACTTTCATTCTTTAATGTGGCGAACTTGGTTGGGCTACCGCTATGTTTATTTGTATTGTCACTAGCATCAGCACGTTTATCCAGCACGCTTACATATGCACTTATGACGACGTTATTGGCTCACACCACGTGTTTTATCTTAGTCATTTGCATGAATATACATTGAAATGTAGTTTTTGTGATATATGCTTTTAGTTAGGAGCTATTAGAACAGGAGATTGAAATGTTTTCATTTGGATTGTTTCCTTAGATCTGTCCCCTGAAGAAGGGCTTGTCCCGAAATGCATTGGGATGCACAATGTGATGCGCAATAATTTAATGATTGGAACTCATTCATCTATGGAATGAAGTTTATTTTGTGGATAAATTCATGGATTTTCATCTGTTACACATGAATAAAATGTGACAGCTGTTTAATACCACGTTTGGCATAAACATTTGATATTTTGATTTATATGGAATTAGACCTGTGGTCTTCAAGTAGTGCACGGAGGTGCTCTCTCCATTGAGGGAGCCTTGCATTAGTACTTTGGTTTTCACACTGCCGGAGCAGACAGTGTTTCCTCTTGTTGCACACTCACTGTTCAAAAGACATTACTTGATTTACCTTCAGCTGTGCGAGTCCCCACTTTTTGATTCTCCACCTCAGTCACCCAGTGAGTGGTGTGGCACAGATCTTGTCTAATTAGCTCCAGGTCTACCTTAAGCGCCCCCATATGGCCTTCTAAGGTTACCTTAAGATCCTGAATAGCATTGACAATAGGTGAGGTCTATGGGTCTTCAGTTGGCGCATTAGCACCCCCCTCCACCCCCTTCTCCCCACGGGTGTCTGTTGCATGGTATACTTGTCAATTTTTTGCTGGGAGGTCGTAGCAGTTGCATTGTCTCATGCCATGTCCATGCGGGCGAGGAAGAGAGAGAAGGAGACGCTACTAGAAGAGAGTCCACATTACTATGGTATCCCCGCCAGGTAGCAGACCCCTCCCTAGTCCTCTGGGACAGTCCAGAATTAGGTAGGGTCTCTAGCCCCAATTGGGAGGGGCTAAAGAAGGTGGGAGGGAGGCAACTCCAATGACAGCTGGACCTCCACCAGTAACCCTGGGTCAGCACCCTTCGTTAGTAGTAAACCAGCATTTCCCCAGTGTGGGCCAGTTCAGTCAAGAAAAGTAACGCCCCTCCAGGCAGCACCTAACAAATCCAAACAGGCAGCTTCTTGGATAATCCAAAAGGCCAGATACACAGCAGAATGTGGCATCCCACTCCCTCAAACAGTTCCAGCAGGCCTCGCGGAGAGTCTGGCCCCTCCCCAATGTACCAAAATAGTCTCCTGGTGGTGCCAATGTTCACATAGGGAGGTTCAGGCACCCCTTTCCCATTGTTCAACTTGAAGGGTGGCCCGCGACACTCACCATTCCCACAGTTTAATGGAGGGCCCCTTAACACTCACCAGCGCGTTGTAGACACAGAGCCTCTCTGGCGCAATCTTCCACATGGGAGGCGGACACTGCTGCCCTTGGAAGCCTGGACTCACCAATGCCCTGATCTGACCCTCAAGCTCCTCAGCGTGACTCAAACCAGCCGACAGGCTCTGCACCTAGGACGGGCTACCACAGCTGACTGAGAGTCCTGTCTCCTGCTCTGGGCCCCGCAGGCTGAGCCAGCCGATCAGTAACCTTTTGCCCCCTGGCGCCTCCGATGGTGGCTGTGTACCTCAACACCGTTCCGGCCACCCTCTCAGCATGCCAGTGTTCTTCCCCAGTAGTAGTTGTGAGCACAGGTCACAATGCGATTGCAGCACCCTGGTGGCAGAACACACTGGGCATGGTCATTTTTGTTGGTGCCACGGATTTCTACCATCTACCCCTCAACCCAGGGAAGGTGACCCCTGGGAGCGGCGGTGAAAGATGAATGTTGCTGCTCTTCACAAAGCAACCGCCAGAACAAATAGTATTATATGACACAATAGAGCGCAAAGAGGCTCTTAAAGGAACTTGTAATATAGAATTCAAGGAAGGAAAGTGATCACATAATTATATAAAACTAAATAAAGTGGTGAAATCGGAGCACGAATTGGGTGGAGATACTACCCAAAAGAAGAAGAAGGGAGGCTTCCTCAGGGTGGGAACATCAAACCTCACACTCACTTAATAACGCAAGCTATGATAAGACACGGGTGGGGAGCAAACTAGGGAATTGTTTTTATAAAAAATGTCCTCATAAAACAAAAAAAGGAGCAAAAGGGAGTCAATTAGACTATGCATTATCCGCCTTAGCCCGATTCATGAAGATACAGTACCAGACTTCAAAAGATAAAAGAAAAAATAGTTAAAGTCCTCTCATGGAATGTTAATGGGCTCAGAACCCCTAATAGAAGAAGAAGAATACTGGAATATTTAAAGGAAGTTGAAAGCAAGATTATTATCCTCCAAGAAACTCATCTTGTAAGTACAGAGTGAGACCAAATAGTAAAAAAGCTAAACTGGGTGGATGTCTGCAAACACACTACGCAAGACTGCAATATAAAGGGGGTTGCAATTATCATATAAAATCTTTAAAAGCCAAGTTAGAGACCTAAGTAGTAGATTACAAAGGAAGATGGGTAGTGGCTAAAATCAAGATAGAAGACAATACCCTAATCATAGCTGGATACTACGGTCCGAACCTAGATGATTCTGCCCCCCTTCAAAAACTTTACACGGAACTCCTAACAACCAACGCCCCCATAATAACAGGGGGAGATTATAACATTATACCAGATCCCAGATTAGACAGATCACCTCCAAACAAACAGATGAACTTACCTAAAATGAGAGAGTGGTTAGGAATCTATAAAAAAGATCTAGACTTGGAGGATATGTGGAAACAAAAAGGAGAGAAAACGCACCCTTACACATTCCACAATAAAAAATTAGGTCATAGGTCAAGAATAGACTTCTTTTTAGTAAACAAGATAGTGTTGAGAGTATCCAACACCTTCCAGCTCACCTATCGGATCACTCTGCAGTACAATTAACCCTCTCACTACCGAAGAACAAAACTTTCCCCAGATGGACTGTAGAACGGTCCATATTTAAAAACACACAAAGCGTGAACCGGCTTGAAACTGTCTCTACACACTATTTTGGGGATAATGCAATCGGCACCCCGAAACGGATCACTTGGGATGCTTACAAAGCCGTGGTCAGAGGGAAATTACTTAGCTTAGGTGCTCATAAAACAAAAAGCAAAAAACAGAAGATCAGGAAGATGGAAGCAGAGATTAAAGCAGTAGAGATACAACTAGAGAGTGGAAATCGTTTAGAACCAAAGGGAGACTTAGTCGAGAAGAGCTGTAAACTCAAAGAAACTCTGGCCGAATATTTGGACAACATAGTACAAGAAAAATGGGAAAATAGTAAATTATCAAACTATGAATACGGGGAAGGGTGCGGGAAAATGCTGGCATGGAGAATTAAAACTGACCAGTCAAGGAATAACATACCATGTATCCAGACTCAGGCTCAAGACCAAATATCACAAAGCTCGAACGACGCCACGATAAGACAGGAGTTCACAAATTTCTTCTCTAGTATATACAAAGAAGACATAAACCCAACAAAAGAAGAGATCAGGAAACATCTCGACGCCGTACCACTTCCAACCTTAACAGAAGAAGAAGTGTCAGAACTAAACAGCGAAATTAAACCTGAGGAAGTGAGAGCGGCTATAGGAAGCCTGAAAAAAGGAAAAGCTGCGGGCCCTGACGCTCTACCAAATAATTTCTACATGGCATTAAAAGAATCCTTAGTTAACCACTTAGCAGGTATTATGAACAATGTACACCTAGACCACGAAAAAATACCCGACTCTTGGAACGATGCGACGATTAGCATTATCCTGAAACCTGGAAAAAAACCAAAACTATGTGAGTCTTATAGACCTATATCATTACTTAACTGTGATTACAAGCTATTCATGCAAGTCATAGCTAAAAGACTAGCTAAGGTAATGCCAAAGTTGTTCGACCCAGACCAGAAGGGCTTCATAAAAGGACGACAAATCCATGAGATCACTCATGAACTATTTGCAGCAGCTGATGTTGCCACTAATGAAAAACTATCCTTAACCATAATTACTTATGACGCGGCCAAGGCCTTTGATCGAGTCAACTGGGCATTTCTAAATGAAATCATTGAGAAAAATAAACTAGGAGAAAGCTTTGGTCATATGGTAAGGGAAGTGTACAAGAACCCAAGAGCAAAAATAATAGTCAACGGGAATTTGACTGGCAACATCAAGATACAAAGAGGCACAAGGCAAGGCTGCCCACTGTCGCCGTTACTCTTCAACCTATATATTGAGCCGCTGGCCTGCTCGATCAGAAACCACCCTTTAATAACACCCTTCAAACATCAAAATTGGTTAAAAAAAGTGGCACTCTACGCGGATGACCTAATGGTATTCACAGACAACTATGAAGGCGCCAATCAGGCAATAGAAGATATGATGAACAAGTTTGGTAAAGTCTCGGGATATCTAACAAATAAAGACAAAACAGAGGCGATGAGCTGGACCACAAGCCCAAACACGCCATTCACTGGGGATAAAATAAAATATCTGGGAATCACGCTGGTAAAAGATCTCGAAAACATTCCACAACTAAATCTTAATATAGTAGCCAAAGAAATGAGAAGACTTCTTAAAGCCTGGTCAGGATTACCATTAAGTTTTTTGAGAAGATCCAATGCAGTAAAAATGACCATTATTCCTAAATTTACTTACCTTTTTAACACTATCCCACTGGAATTTAGAAAAGAATCCTTGAAAAAGATCCAAGGAGAAATATCCAGCTTCATCTGGGCATCAAAAAGTATAAGGATAGCTTGGAATAAACTCAGGAGAAGGAAAGAGCAAGGTGGTATAGCAAGCCCTGATATATACGAGTATTACAGATCATTTCAATTCAAGAATTTTAGACCCCTCCTAAGGAAACATCAATCATACCCAAGTTTCCTACAGAATATGACAAATGGAACAGACCACTTCCTGTTTAAGTTTGGCCATCCAAAATTTTTCAACAAAGTAAAACTAAAGATCCTACACAATGCTGCAAAACTCTGGAGTCAAATCAGAAACACAGTAAATATGCCGTATTATAGTAACATAGCCCCAATATGGGACTCTCCTGGGACTCCAGATTGCCTGAGAGACTCATTAGCGATACTACTCAAAAAAGCAGGAGTTGAAAGATGAGGACAACTGCTGGTAGAAAACACTCTAATCACGTGGGACCATTTATTCACAATCACAGAAGGCAAACTATCAAAATTTTAATTCTACCAACTGAGCAGCTGGGTTAACTCCCTACCAAAAGGGAAAATAGATAATGAGAACCTTGAAGTTGAAATGACAAAACTAACACCAATAAAGAAAGAAATATCAAAATGGTATTGGACCTTCATTGAATCAGGAGAAGAAAATGTCTTAGTCCCGGAAACAATATGGAGAAGAGATATGCCTGATCAAGATCTAGACTTACAATCTACTTGGAAGAAATCTATGGAAAAATGTTGGTCCTGTGTAAAACCAGCCTCTTTAAAAAGGAATCCCTTGTTCTCATTACACAGGGCATATTGGACCCCAAAAAAACTGTCTAAATTTAAAGATACAAATATAAAGTCATGCCCCAAATGCGGAGAGGCAAAATCAGATGACATCCACATGTTCCAGAAAAGCCCTGCACTCTCCCCCTACTGGCTCGAAATTGGTAAGACACTGACCATGGTAATGGGAACCCACATCACTGTAAGTACCCCTCTTATTATCTTTGGGATATATAACAACATTGAAAATGCTATGTGTAAGTTAAGTAAAAAACATGAAAGCCTAATGTTCATGATGATCTTGCTAGCACGAAGAGAGATCTGCATTAACTGGGTTAAACCAGCACCACCTACACATGATAATTGGCTATAATAAAAACTAACAAACTTGATAGGAAAGGGAAAATCTCCAAGAGAACAAGCTTTTGGGAAATTTGGGAACAACACTTTCAGACAAATCATTAACTCCTCTATGTCACCGGAAAATAAAGTCCAATGATTAAAGCGGAGACAATAATTTCCAGGCAGGAATGATTTCTGCTGAGTAGCCTATCAGGCTAGCTCCTCCCCCAAACTCCGGAATTATTGATTACGATAAAGGGTGAGAGGACTAAAACTGATTGGTCAAAACAAAAAAAGGGTATACTCCCCAAGGACAATCCGATAACAACGGGGCAGTGAAGGCTTAGAACGAAGAACCATCAGACTCCCGAAGCCTCCTTATCTATACATCCGCAAGATGAGGCTAAAAAAAAAGCAACCGCCATGCTATCTATCTGCCCAAGTCACACCAAGGGCATTAATTTTTAGTTATTTGGAAAAGTAAGGCTCACCCACAACTGGAAGTCACCAAGATAAACACTCACCCCGATGCCTAGAAATTCCTTGGCTCACATTAACAACTGATATGTTGCATGGAAACACTACAGAAAAACAAGACATTGAAAAAACCAAATACTCAGGTAATGCAAAATGAATTAAAAATGTAATTTAACCACTGACTACATCGCTGTTACGTATTATCTCAAGGCTTTCTATAGGTGTTTTGGGGAATTCAAGTATTATTTTCACCTGTAAAGGACATTCATTTTGGATCCGATAGGGATTAATTTCAAATTTTAATTAATGCAGTGTCTGAGACCTGGCATGACCCGACCCTCCTATTGCCCTGTAGGTGGCACACTGAAGTGAGTGACAGACAAGTGCAATCATATTCATGGTCTTTATCCTGCCTGTGTATCAAACACATCTTGACGGGTCACTCTGCAATCTGAGGATTAGTCTCATCGGTGGGCAAACTATAGAAATTTCAAGCCAGAAGCTTGGCTCATCCTGAGGCCAACCAGGACCATCAAGTCCAAAACGAACAGAGCTTTCATGTGGCATTTTTTAATTTAAATTAAAATGTTAGGAGTTTTATATAGCGCTAGCTGGACCCGAGGGTATCGGAGAGCTTCACAGCATGTACTATTATGTGCAAATATACAGTACAGATAGTATGGTAGAACATGAGGGCTCGAGCCGGGTATAGATCGGACAAAGGAGCGAGCGAGCAAAGGGGCGTGTAGGGTGCCGATCAAACAAGACGAGCATCCAAAATGTTCTTAGTTCAAACAGAAGTGGTGACCAAGAAGTTTACTTGATCCAAGTCAGTGTCAACAATCACAAAATTACAGTAAGATGGAGAGCCAGCTAAGGTGCTTCCTTGGCTCTCATCGGTTCGCTCGAGATTGGTCGAGGAAGAGGACTTTGAGCAGGTTCTTGAATTTTTTGGGCGTTTCCAGCAAATGATTTGGCTGCGTGTTTTTACTGATGAGTTTTCAGCGGAATGAGAAGCAGAGTGTTTGAGCTCCTGAGGTTCCTAGACTGGCCAGCCCTTTTGAGTTTGGCGGCCAAGTATTCTGGTTTGCCTGTGTGCAGCTTTGTGCGTGAGGCAGGCTGTTCTAAAGCTGGCTCGCAATTCAATTGGGAGCTATTTAAGTTTCCTGAGTGCAGGAGAGATATGATCGAATATCTTGGTTCCGGTGACCATTCTGGCTGCAGAATTGAAGGTTTTTTTCAGGGGGGCAAGGTGCGATTTTTCTGTCCCAGTCAGGGCTGCAATCCCATAGTCAATTCTGGAGAGCACCAGTGCTTGGGTGGCTTGTTGAAGAACCTTGTGCGGGAGGAAGGGTTTTGCTTTGTATAATAGTTTCAGGTTGAGAAAAGCACTTTTGGCGGATCTTGTAATGTGTTTTTTCATGTCTAGTTTCGGGTCTAGGGTGATACCTAGAGATTTTACCAAATCTGCCAGGGTGAGGGTACCATTGACGGCGTCAATGGCTATGAGCCATTCTTCAATTTAGGGGTTTTCGTCTTTGTTGGAGATGAGGAGTAATTCCGTTTTCTCTTGATTGAGTTTCAGGTGGTTGATTGTGAGCCAGTGTTGAACCTCTTTTAGTGTGTCATTGAGTCTCTGGATGTCGTCAATGGAGATGGTTTCCGGTTATAGCTGCGACTCATCCGCATATAAGTGGAAAGGGATGTTAGATTTCCTGAGTAGTGTGGTAAGGGGTTCAATGTAAATGTTGAAAAGCTGAGGGGAGAGCACTGACCCTTGTGGAACACCTCTATTGACGGGGTGGAGGTCGGACTCAAAGTTTTTAATTTGTATTCTTTGTGAACGGTTGTGGAGAAAGGAAGAGAACCATTAGAGGACCGTCTCTTCAAGACCTGCCCTTTCTTGTAGAACCTTGATGAGCAGTTTGTGATCGACTGTATCGAATGCGGCCGATAAGTCTAGGAGGATGAGAAGGCAGCATTGGTCCGAGTCAAGTGACTTGTGAAGATTGTCTATGACATTGAGGATTGCGGATTTGGTGCTGCTGCCTTTTCTGAAGCCCGATTGATGGGGATCTAAGAGATTCATGTTATCCAGGTGTTGGGTCAGCTGAGGAAGTACATATCTTTTCAGGATTTTGGACAGAAAAGGTAAGTTCAATACATGTCTAAAGTTATTCAGATCCTCAGGGTCTAGCCCTGGTGTTTTTCAGCAATGGGTGACTTGACCTACTTTGAGGCAGTCTGGTACGATTCCAGAGCTCAGTGAGCTGTTAATGATCTTGCACCATAGCGGGGCTAGGACGAGCTTCAGGTCCTTGGCCAGGAGCGGGGGTAGCTGATCAAGGGCGTGGGATGAGGGTTTAGCATTGGAGATTAGATTGACTATCTCTGCTTCCTGAATGGGAATGAAGGAGGACCAATGTTTTGGGGGGTGCACGGAAGCGCTATCATGAGTTTCGGATGCCTTGATCTCGATGGGGGGGTGAGATTTGAGTCAAGAGAGAGATCGATCTTGGCGATTTTGTCGTTGAAAAGATGGCAAAGTTGTCACATTGTTCTTTGAATGCCAATATTGAGGATATCATAGGCTTGGATGTTTGATTCCTGATGATATTGAAGAGCTCTTTGGGTCGTTTTTTTGCGGTGTCTAGCGCAGAACAGAAGAAAGCTGTCTTTTTGTTCTTAATGTGCTTTTTGTAATTCCTGCGGGCTTCATGGAGTTGATCGCGATTGAGGGCAGAGGGGTTGTTCCTCCAGATTCTTTCTGAGGCTCTAAGATGTCTTCTTTCTTCATTGATGTCTGTGGTGAACCATGATCTGGAAGGAATGATTCTGGATTGTTTTAGTTTCAGGGGGCAAGGTGGTCCAGGGTGAGCGTTTTATTGGAGTTGTAGAGAGAGCTGAGTTCGGTAGTTGAGAGGTGATCAATAGTGCTGGGGAGGAGCAAGCTTATTTTTTCCTCTAGGTCAGCTCGAGGGATCTGAGCTGTGTTTTTGACCCATTTGGGCGGGTCCTGTTTGGGGTGTTGAGTTAGGACCATTTAGTTGATGTGGAAAAGAATGATGTGGTGGTCGGACCAGTCTACGGGAATGATGTAGTTGATGGTGATTGCGTTGCTTTCGGTAATAATTGCGTCTAGGATTGCTCCTCTATGGTGTGTTTCTTCTGAGCAATGTTGTGTCAGATTGTTTTCTAGAAGGAGGCAGTTTAGGGTTTGAATGAGCGGGTTTTTTGTTTCATTCCATCTTAGATTGAGGTCGCCGAGAATTATGTTGTTAGAGCTACTGAGTGCGCAATGGGCAATCAAGTCAGAGAGGTGTTTCCCAAATTCGTTGGAGTTGCCTGGGCGGTGGTACAGGAGATGGCAAAGTAATGGCCTGTTAGCGCAAGTCTTGATGTTGACTGAGAGACACTCAAAGGAGCTATACAAGCAGGAGGTAGTTTCTGTGATGGAGATGTTGTTCTTGTGAATGATTGCTATGCCCCCGCCCCTATGCATTTGTCTATCTTTGTTGATCATTGTGAATCCGGGAGGCACCAGCATGTCCATGCTGGGGTAAAAGAGATTGTTTAGCCAAGTCTCAGTGAGGAAAGCTATGTCCATATTATGGGAGAGGATGGCTTCTGCTAGTTCTGTTGCATGTTTAGAGGCAGATCTGCAGTTTATGAGCATGCAGTAAATGGGGGTCCCTCTTGGTTCCTGTTCTTAGTAGACTGGGCTCTAGGTAGGGAGGTTAGGTGAGCTGGGGGTCTTGGGCCTCTTGGTGAGGGGTGTTATCTTCCAACTGGCGTAATTACTTGGATTGTGGATTTGGGAAAGGAGATCCCAGGGGGGTCATAGGTTGAGGCTGGGAGTGCCAATTCCTGAGAGGAAAGTGTGGATTTTGCTCTTCTTGGGATTTCTGAGCGAATCTCATTCCCAGATTTGTTGGTCGAGTGGGATCTGGGGGGGACATGAGGCCCACTGGGGGGCGGTACCTTACCCCGCCTAGTTTGGAAGAGAATTGCCAGAGCGGTCGAGTGTTGAATGGGCTTTTGGATTGTGACCAGGATGGATAGGGTTTCGTTCAGGCCTCGTAACAGGATTTCAAGCTGACTTTCTAGGAGGTTGAGGCGCTGCGTCATGTTATCCACGGTGGGTGGGAGGGTGTCTGGGGCAGCATTGCCCGAGAGGGAGGGGGTGGGGCCCAGTCATGTTGGTTAAAGGGGGAGGTGCTGCCCGGATTGTTTCTGGGAGGGCTCATGAGTAGGAGGTGTACTGACTCAGTACGAGAGTCATGCCTTGTGTGGCCTGGGGGCGGGATGGGGCTGTGAGGAGGCTGAGCTTGGGGGTGATGCTGGTTTCTGGATGGCTGGTTGGGATAGGAGGGGAGGCAAGGGTGGGCGGGTCATCGGCCAGAGTGGGTGGAATCATGATTCGGAGGTGCAGAGTTGAGGTGTGTGCCTCGGGAGGGCGGGGAGGGGATCTTGAAGAGGGCGTGAGAGTGGTCCGTTGCCTCCTTTGTTGTGGAAGGCTCACAGGGGGAGGGGAGGGGTCAGGCCGTGTCGTGTGGTGTGCAAGGGTGCCTTTTTTAGCGAGAGGAAGAGGGAGTTGAAGACCTCGAGGTTATCGCTCTTAGCCTGTATCAGGACAGTGCCATGCTCTAAAAGGTTATGGAGATATTACCGCTCAGGGTCTGGTGGTTCGGGAGAGAGGTCATCAATTTGCGGCTATGGGATGTGATGGTAGGGTTAGAGACGAGGAGATGCATGTAGAGGATGATGACCCAGTTGTCGGGTCTTTCCGTGTGTAAAATGAAGTCCATTTTTATCTGTCCTCTAGAGGAGCAGTGGTAACTGTCTACGAATAGTGTTTCGGTGTGTTGTCTGACCAGTCTGTGTTTGAAGTGTCTCTTCGCTTTACTAGAGAGGCTGGGGGGGAAGTGATTGCGAATAAATCCGGTCCGTTGGGTATCAGATAGTTAGGTGTTCGAGGGGAGGCAGCCATTGGTGTGGCCGGCGGCATCTTATCTAGGTTGAGAAGGAGGCGGATTCCCTCAGGTGTGAAGTATGGAGAGTGCTGTGCAGAGGAGAGAGTGCTGTCTGTCAGGTTGGGTGGGTAGGGAAGCTTGAGGAGTAGCCTCTCGGGAGGAAGGGAGCTGTTAGTTAGGTGTTCGAGGGGAAGCAGCCATTGGTGTGACTAGCGGCATCCTTTCTAGGTTGGGGATGAGGTGGATTCCCTCAAGTGTGAAGTAGGGGAGAGTGCCGTGCAGAGGAGAGAGTGCTGTTGTATTAGGGGTGACAGAAAGAGCTAGTAGCTAAACTGCACAAGGTCAAACCTGAAAATCAGGTCACACTCAGCTCCTCTGCTTGAGCAAATTGTGTGATCCTAGGCAAATATTTCAAGTCACAGAGCCTTCTTCTTCATTATCACACATTTGAGTACCTTCAAATTTGTGAATTCAGGAAGCGCGCTGCACAAAAAACGTATTAGAACCTAGGCCACACACGAGGTAGGTATTCAGTAGAAATTTAGTTTAAAATGTCGACTTACACTAATATCGAGTTTTAAATATCGTGAAATAGAAATATTGACAGCAAGAATATCGTGGTCAAGAATATCGACCATAAGGTTAGAAATATTGATTTAAAAAATATTTAAGTCATTAATATTGTTTCCAAAAATATAGTTGTTTAAAATATCGATTTTTAAATTAGTGTTATGTATTTTAGTATATATTTTAAATGTAAGTGATGTTTTTTTCCATAAGTATTCTTTATGTGTTTTAATATGTGTTACATTTTTTGTAGTTATTAATTTTATGTTAATTATATTTTGCATTTTTTAGTTTTGTAGTGAGTTGTGGGTTTATAGGAGAATAGGGTGGGAAGTATTTTAATTGTAATAAATTAATGAATGTTTATTTATTTCTATTTTTTTAATTGAGATGTTATAATGTTAATTGTGTTTTTAATTTTTTTGTGTACATTTTAGGTGCAGGTTGTGGGGTTTATATGGGTAAAGGGTGGGAAGTAATTTATTTTTAATTAATTAATAATTAGTTGTTAATTAATATTGATTAATCAATTGACAATGAATGGCAATTGTGTAATTAATTTTAGGCATGGGTTGTTGGGTTTATGGGGTAAAGGGTGGAAAGTAATTTATTTGTAATTAATTAATCATTAATTGTCAATTAATATTAATTAATTGACAATTATTTATGCTAATTGTCTAATTAATTTTAGGTGGGGGTTGTTATTTTTTTCAGGGGTAAAGGGTGAGAAGTGATTTGTTTTTAATTAATGATTAGTTGATTATTAATAGATAATTAATTAGTGGAAAGTAAATTATTTTTACCTACTTTATAAATAATTGTTATATACTGTTAGTTATTTAAATGTAAAAAAATGTAATTGTGTAATTCATTTTTTTACAGTTTTAGGTGTTGGTTGTGGGGATTATAGGTGTAAAGGTTGGGAAGTTGATTACATTTAATTTGTTTTAATTTTTTTTTAATTAATAATATTTGTTTAATTGATAATTAAATATGTTACTTATGCAATTACATTTTTTTCCGATGTGCGTTGTGAGTTGTGTTGAGTTACATGGTAGGAAGTAAATAGACTCAATTTATGTAATAATTAATGTTTTTGTCAATAAGTCATTTCTAAATACAAATATTTATTTGTTTGACAACTATATTTTTATTTTATTTAATATAATATTTGTAGGCATTTGTGATATGTATTTAACATTATAATATTTTTTTATAATATTAAATATATTTTTAATGTCTATATTTAACATATTTATATATATATTTTTACTTGAAAAAATATTTTTATTTTGTTTTATTTTGTTGTTTATATTTTTTTTTTTTTTTTTTAACTGACTGGAGTGAGAATAGTAAATGTTACCCCTCCGCAATCCAACACTTTCCCTATTGATGCAGTGACTGGAGTGGGAATAGTAAATTTTGTCCCTCCGCTATCCAACACTTTACCTACTGATGCACTGACTGGAGTGGGAATAGTAATTTTTTACCCCTCCGCCACCCAACATTTTCCCTACCGTTGCACTTACTCAAATGGCAAATTTAAGTTTAAAGATTTTTAAATAGTTGAATGTTTTAATTCATAATAGAATGTTTTTTAAAAACAGATTTTATGTTATGGATCATTGCATCGCATCGTCACGGCCCGGTTTGGAACTGTTCTTGGGGTTGAGGCGTTGGGGACCGGAGGTAGCCATTGACATCTTATTGACTGGGACTCTCTTGGTTAAATCAGCCTTCTCCCTCCTTTGCAAGGTACAACAGTGCGCATTGAAGCGCTACATTGCCCCGCATTCTGGACTTCCTTAGAAATGCATGCTGGGATGTTGAGTCCTGTATACATCGGACCGCAGCTGCTATTAATGAAGGCGGAGCTTGCTATACTCCAACTACTTGGAGCACCGGGAGACATACAAAAGAGGGAGGGAGGGCAACCCAAGGCAAGAAAGGCATCTGAGGAAGGCACAAAAATACGCCGAAATGCATTATGCCTAAACTGCGATGAATAAATGGTTACCTGATATCCCTGTGTGTCCTCTGGTCTCTTCGTTGGAAGGACTTTCTCTTTGATATATATATATATGTATATATATATATATATATATATATATATATATATATATACATTTATATATATATATATATATATATATATATATATATATATATATATATATATATATATATATATATATATATATATATATATATATCACCTGTTCGCAAACCACAAAAACAGTTTGTGCCGATACACTCCACTCCAATAAAGGTTTGCCACTCCAAATTCGTAGTTGCAGAAAAGAGGGTTTATTTAGCAAGATTTAAGCATGATATATCGAGTGCTGGATGGATATATTCCACAGCACCGAAACGCCTTCCGGGCTTCAGGGGACCCACGGAGAGTGGCGCGCACGCCGGCGGAGTAAACCGGCAATTCAAATCCTTCTCATCAAGATGCACAATCAGCGTGCTCTCAGGAAAGACAGACCCATGGTGGTACAGATACTCTGTTGTTTAATCACAATGGGTTTCACCTCAGCAGAGGCTTGATCACGTGAAAAGAACCAAAAAACATGCAAACATAATTAGTGTAGTTGCTCATGGGCCGCAAGATAGGACTTCCACATGTCTTAATGGCAGACATGTTGGAATGAAGAAGTATTCTTACATAACAATACATCTCATTGCATCATCCACTAGGTTAGCAAAATAAGAATAAAATCATGTTGCAATTAATGCATGGAGTCAGCGCTATTCATCCTCAATGTTATACATTCTATTTGAGAGGCGATCCTATGTGCAAGTTAACGAGTCTCACATTTCTGCGTTCCAACATCGTACTGTTAGTCGTATGTACTGTACAGACATGGATGTTAAGCATAGATGTATGCCTAGTGGACTAATCGCAAATGCACAGTGGTGAGTCCCAGTGTGATCGTATGGGTCAGTCAAACTCTCTAAATCAACACACAGTAAGTACCACGCATCATGCTTGAGCCATTTGCGCCGGCGAAAGTCAATGAAGTTAAATTGACAGTGCTAATGCAAAGAATAATACCCACGCTTTCTAATGTGCCACCCATGTTCGGGAAGTCACAGCAGGCTGGACAACATGCACCAGGGGCGACTTGTCGGACAGTATTGGCAAGTGCCGACTGTCTACTGTATATAGAAATTAAACACAGAGGTACAACTGATGACTGACCCCACAGCATTGCCAATTGGTCGAAGGAAACTCCCAAGTGCACAATGAAAACAACTAATACTGGAACACATGCCCTGTACAACATAAGACATATCATATCTGTTCACAGAAACATCATAGCTCGGGCACAGAACTACACAATCTATGAGGATGAGGAAGAGACAAGCAAGGAAAAACATTTACTCATTTAAATGTACAGACAATTCCTCCTCCTGATTCGAACCTCCAGGTGTCTTGGTTTGAAAGTCAATAATCAATTTAGACTCCCTCTGTCTCAATTTAAGGACACTGTTACCGCCCCTAGGATTCTTGTTGACTTGTTCCAGGATGATGTAACTGAGGTCCCTGGTATTGGAGAAATGTTTCTCCCTGAAATTACGTGCTATGGGATACTTAGGGTCAAAGTTGGTGATGGCTCTACTATGCTCCAGAATACGCTTTTTGGCCATACATGTAGTACTCCCTATATACTATAGTTTACAAGTGCACCCTATGGCATATATTACGACCGTGGAGCTACAAGTCAAAAATTGAGTGATAACTTTGTTCACTCCATTGTGGCTAACCTGCTTGTGACATTTGCTGTTCATGCATGCCTTGCAGTGGCTGCAATGGAAAAACCCCTCGAGGCACTGCAAGTTACTTGGAGGATAAGTGGTGATGTCACTATGAATGAGTATGTCCCTGATGCTTCTCCTCCTTCGGTACGTGATGCTGGGTCTATCTGGGATACTACCCCCAATAACGGTGTCATTTTTGAGAATGCCCCAGTTATTAGTAACGATCCGCTTAATCGCTTGGGAATCTGAGCTGAAAGTCAGTATCATTCTGGTTGCACTCTCCTCAGTTACTTCAGAAGGAGGTTTCTCAAAAATGGTTTGTGCCCTGTCTATCGTTCCTGCTCTCATGAGTGCCTTTTTAATCACCCAATTAGGGTAGCCCCAATCTCTGAATCTCTCAGCGCTAGTCATACTCTCCACTGAGTACGCCTCTTCGGTATTGCAATTTCTATTTGCCCTCAGCAGTTCCCCATATGAAATACTCCACTTAACGGTTTTGGGATAACTGCTGAGGGCATGTAGGATGCTGTTACCCGCTGTAGTTTTGCTTGCGTTTTATATATATATATATATATATATATATATATATATATATATATATATATATATATATATATATATATATATATATATATATATATATATATATATATATATATGTATATATATATATACATATATATATATATATAAATATAAATATATATATAAAACTCCTTCCAAGAAAGAAGCAGAGGCCACGTAGGGGATGACAGGAAACACTTTTATTGAAGCTGTGACTCTTACACAGCGCCTAGAGTCTATGAGCAGGGTGTGGGCAAAAGAAGGTTATAAACATTGTCCTGCCGCACACCGATAGGATCGCTTCTGACCCCACCTCCCAGTTGGTCAATCTACTTCACCTGAAGATTGGAGGCTGCAGCGGAGACTGCAGATCCCAGAATGCAGTTCTTCACAGAGGTGAGTGATACGGGTGAGTCAGATGCTTGTATCGGCTAGGGCCTGTCATCTTTGCTTGCACAAGTGTCCCGCATGTAGCTTCTTTGAAAATGCTCCCTCGGGTCCCCTGAACCGCAAAACCTCCGAAGTGTAGGAAAGAAAGGAAATGACGGGGGCTCGTCCGGGAATCCAGCTCGCCCAACGTGGTGCACAAATGCCTCCAACACCGCTAGAATCCTCACGTCCTGCTCCGAAGGTGGGCCTGGTACAATTCAGTATCCTGAAGAGCAAAAGTGCCGAAGCAGTTGCCAGTAGGTTCCAGGCCAGCTTAAGATGCGGGGGCCCCTGTTGCGCGATACTGGCATTCGCGCTAAACATACAGAAAACTCCTTCCAAGAAAGAAGCAGAGGCCACGTAGGGGATGACAGGAAACACTTTTATTGAAGCTGTGACTCTTACACGGCGTATGCATTTCGGCATGGTAGCCTTCCTCAGCGCCTAGAGTCTAAAAGCAGGGTGTGGGCAAAAGAAGGTTATAAACAGTGTCCTGCCGCACACCGATAGGATTGCTTCTGACCCCACCTCCCAGTTGGTCAATCTACTTCACCTGAAGATTGGAGGCTGCAGCGGAGACTGCAGATCCCAGAATGCAGTTCTTCACAGAGGTGAGTGATACGGGTGAGTCAGATGCTTGTAGCGGCTAGGGCCTGTCATCTTTGCTTGCACAAGTGTCCCGCATGTAGCTTCTTTGTAAATGCTCCCTCGGGTCCCCTGAACCGCAAAACCTCCGAAGTGCAGGAAAGAAAGGAAATGACGGGGGCTCGTCCGGGAATCCAGCTCGCCCAACGTGGTGCACAAATGCCTCCAACACCACTAGAATCCTTACGTCCTGCTCCGAAGGTGGGCCTGGTACAATTCAGTATCCTGAAGAGCAAAAGTGCCGAAACAGTTGCCAGTAGGTTCCAGGCCAACTTTGGATGCGGGGGCCCCTGTTGCGCGATACTGGCATTCGCGCTAAACATACAGAAAACTCCTTCCAAGAAAGAAGCAGAGGCCACGTAGGGGATGACAGGAAACACTTTGATTGAAGCTGTGACTCTTACATGGCGTATGCATTTTGGCATGGTAGCCTTCCTCAGCGCCTAGAGTCTATGAGCAGGGTGTGGGCAAAAGAAGGTTATAAACAGTGTCCTGCCGCACACCGATAGGATCGCTTCTGACCCCACCTCCCAGTTGGTCAATCTACTTCACCTGAAGATTGGAGGCTGCAGCGGAGACTGCAGATCCCAGAATGCAGTTCTTCACAGAGGTGAGTGATACGGGTGAGTCAGATGCTTGTAGCAGCTAGGGCCTGTCATCTTTGCGTGCACAAGTGTCCCGCATGTAGCTTCTTTGAAAATGCTCCCTCGGGTCCCCTGAACCGCAAAACCTCCGAAGTGCAGGAAAGGAAGGAAATGACGGGGGCTCGTCCGGGAATCCAGCTCGCCTAACATATATATTTATATATATATCAATGTAGCTCCTCCTCGATTCTCTAGGCGTCTCGAGCCACAGCCTCGCACACCAGCAAACAAGGGAGACGGACCACAAACGAATCAGCATAGATTGTTTATTCACAGAGATCAGCTACGCGTTTCAGGCAAGTTTTGCCCTTGATCACGCTATTTATATATATTATATATATATATATACATTTGTAAATATTTTATGTAATTGTATATAATAAAATACATTAAAATTATTAGTTTACTAATTGTTTTAAAGTAAAAAAATATATATATTTATTATTATATATGTGTGTTTATCTTTTTAAAATTAAGCTTATTTGCTATATTTGTTAAAATGTACATTAAATCACATGTATTTATTTTTGATTCATTTTATTCTTTAATATATTTAATATGTATTAATTTATTTTATATATCTATAAAAAACGATATTTTGTATAACTATATTTATGACATCGATATGTTTTCTCTCAATATTTATGTACTTACCATTATAAGTATAGGATGTAGATAGTTTTGACATTGATATTTTACACACAATATATTTGTATGTGGATATTTTGGGTGTTGATATTTTGTCAGTGTACTCAGGTGGTACACATGGCAACTGACTTGTATCTGATTTCGAGAAATTTATTATCATCAGGGTGGGGCAAGGCAGAATATTTCTACGTTTATGTTTTAAAACTAGTACATTTTACAAATCAATCTCAAAGTAATGATATAATCTCAAGTACTAAGTTGAAGCATATCCAGATGTTGAGGAAATACTCTTTTTGAAAGCGACTTTATCATATTTTTACATGATGATTATTTCCTGAATTAAATGGCAAATAATTTCACGTCTCAGCTTGTGCCCAGGCTGTTAGACCCAAGTCCGACCCTTGACTCAATTGTGACTCTACCCCCTCCCCCCATTAATATTCTGGCTCGCCCTCCTTTTCCCAATCCGCAACAGCAGTGACCTTGACGTCACTGTTGCTGAAGACAGCTGATTCAACTGTCATTGCCAGGCCAATCCGACAAAGTTAAAATAGGCTGGGGGGTGTGACACCCCCTATACACCTCCCGAAACTACGTCTGTGATAATAGCCCTGCTGATATCACATATGATGTGTTTATTGATGGAAATTGGTCCTGCTACTGGTTAAGCCACACGTGATGTAATGAGGAATGGCAACCAGTGAAGTCATCAATGGAGTCATTCATAATGCTTTATTTTACTTAATTTATGATGTTACAATCAATATTTTGGCATACAATTAGTGTTAATTTGCTCCTTAATCATATGAAAATGCAGTCCTATAGTTTTGCTCACTTAGGGCCTCATCTACAAGAAAATGACGCAGCTTGTGCCGTAAGTCATTTAGCTGCGCCATGCTGTGTCGTTTTCCAAACACTAGGAAGAGTCGTATTAACAACAATAGGAGGAATTCCTGTACTTTCCACTCTGCTGGCGCACAATTGGCTGCCATGTGCCTGTGCGGTCACCCTTGTAACATTTTGCAAGGTTGCCTGGGCTGCTGGGATGATTGTTTTTGTACAGGAAGAGACACCTTTCTGCACAAAAACAACCATTAATAGCATGTTCCTCTTTCTATGCGTGCTGCAGAATGCAGAATGCATAGAAAGAGGAAACATAAGGAGAAATAAAAGCATTTCTCCTCGCTGCACCATTTCTACACCTCCCCTGGGGAGGCGTAGGAATCTGACGCATTCCCAGTTTTAAAAAATGTTGTAAATCTGTGAATGCTAAGTTACATGGATATTGCGTGGGAACTCCCACAGCAACACCCACGAAACTCCCCTTTCACGCAGATTAATGCGTGAATAGAGCCCATATTTACAAGGCCATGAAAAGTCATGGAGGGTGACTTTACATGGCCTTGTAAATATGGGCAAGTCCATTGTGCCTCCGGTGCGTCAAAAAAAGTAATGCACAGGCGACTCAATTGGCTTGTAAATAAGCCCCTTAGGGTTCCTCCCATGTGGTCCAGGCCTTCATAGTTGTTATGCTTTCACTTCCTCACTATTCTAATGGGCACTACAGTCAAGGCTCTAGGCATTTAATTGGCTGATTACATTGAATCTAGCACACCACAGACAGACAAGTGCTAAACCTTGCAGACACAACCACATTACACAAGCCTCCACACCCTGCGCTGGCTACGAGTTACAAAAATAATCTTATTTAATGTTCGCTGCACTACTCATTGGATGATTCATGTAACACGGAATCATTTTACAATCTAAACTCAGAATATACAGTCAAAGGAGAAAACTCTGACCAAGTATGGCTTACTCTTATTCACATCTCCTGTAAAGCAAATATTGGCAAATCCAATAGGTTTCACCTATGCAAACTATTGGCTTTGTCCCTGTTTTTAGCCATGTTGCCCAGCAGCACGACTGCTGTGCAGTATGGCTGAGAGTTTTACAAATAAAAAACTGCTATGACTCATCCTGCACTAGCCACATCATAGCGCTTGTTTTGACATTGCTGACAGGAAGATTTGGTAGAGGCATCTTGGTTCAATAAGGAGGGTTTAGATGGTTTGGCTCGCCCTCCCACCAGCAAAAATTGAAATGCTAGACACGGCCAGGGCTAGCTGAAAAATCGCCCTTTTTTGTTTTGAAAAAAGCTTTCAGCCATGCATCACAGCTGCTGTAAAACATGAATAGTAACAATGACAAGCCCAATAAGTTCTATAGGTGAGACCTACTTGCTTAATCAAAGTTTTTGTTTTCCTATCGGGGTGTGGGGGACTGCTGGAAGCACAGACAGGAGTGAGGGAGAGCAAACAAGTAATATAATGCAAGACAGGAGGGTTGGAGGGGAAAGCAACACATTGTGGGCCAGCAACAAATCAAGGAGGGAATGAGCAAGCAACAATGCAAGAGGACTTAGGGGACAACCAACAATGCAATAAAAAAAATACAAAAAACGAATCTGTAATGTCATTTGGTGCCTATGTAAAGTGCTCCAATGCCCTAGGGCTGATTACTCACCTTATAAAAAAAACTCAGAGTGGGACAGGAAGGGAGGAGATGGATTATAAACACATGCACTCTTATAGAGTGCTTGCACAAAAGAAAGGAGTATCCCCGTGATGAAAGTACAAGCAGCAGAAGGACACTCACTTGGAAAGGAAGCAGTACTTGGGCCATGCTGCATGGGAGAGACAAAAACACAAATAGGAGGAGAAGCCAGCATTAGCCAACCAAAGAAAAGCAAGGAAATGAGAGTGTCTGTAAAGCCAAACAATGGCAAGCAATGGGTGGACCATAAGTTCCAATGAGCTAACAATATGTTTTGCAAGCAACCGCCCATTTGCTGTCTCAAGCAAGACCTAAAAAGAATCATATTGGGGAGTGCTCTTTCTCATTACAGTCATGCAAGATCTAAACGACCATCCAGGCGGGCAAGGATAATGAGCAACCACTTAGATATTCCGAAAATCAGTACATTTTGGATTGTACACTAAAACATGATGTCTGTGGTTTCAGCCTAGTAGTTGTACTGTTATGTAAATGCAAACTGCAATCTTATTAGTCACACTGTCTCTCCTCTAACTTGTATGGGCTACTTCTATATGAGTGGAGCACTCCTGTGAACATCAGGCACAACACCAGGCATACTCCTCATAGCATACACCACAAATCAACAGTTTCCCAACCAAGTATAACAAACAGTGCATTTACTTGCTTGATCATCCAGAAAACACTTCTGCGACTCATCAGGGGCAAGAAAGCAGTGAACACATGCCAAAATACAATACGATGCAACCTTCATATTACAAGAGTTTTACAAGTATTAGACCAAACATTAATACATGTGTATTGCGACGGTAAAGTCCATTGATTGGTGATGGATGCACAACCCTGCCCTAAGTGCCCGAACTGAGGCAATCTCTGCACCCATGACGATGAGTTTTAGTCTTGGGCAGACACAGATTGGGTCTTGTTGGACCAGGAGTGTTATCCAAAAGCATTACACTCAAAAGTGGTTAAGCACTGTTCTCCTTACCAAAGAGTTAAGTCGTACGAGCACGGTGGTAGCAGCATAATGTATTTTTGCAATAGTGATCAGTACAGCGAATAGCCATTTTTACCAGTGTCACTAGAGTGAGGCCTACCGACCCACTCATGTAAAGTTTTGCTCTGTGTGCTTAACTCACCCTTGGCCTATATGGTGTTTGTTTGTAGCGCTGTGCAGTGCGCATGTGTGCCTCTGTGTGCTGTGATGTATGTGTGCCTGTCAGTGGAACTATACATGGAGGCCTGTGGGTTACATTTTGGAAGCCCAGGGTCTTGAGTAAGGCAGGTGGGGTGGAGGAGCCATTCCAGACAGATTTGTGGACTGTCTGCATCCCTGAGACCTGGGTAGGACACACACTGGAGGAATACACTTGTGCAGTTCAAGAGCATTCTTTGATTCTGAAAAGGTCACAGGTCAGTGGGACCTGAGCACATCTCAGGACGGAGATGAGGCTGATAAGGGAATCATAAAGAAATGGGCAGAGGGCATAGATAACCTTTGGACAAGTGTGTATCAGTGCAGGTGACATCTATTTGTGATCCTCTAGTCACTCCCAGAGCCTGGATTGTGGCACTAATAGGAATGGAGTAGCTCATGTGTGACAGACTGCTTCCTGAACAAAGGAGAGGGCAGAGGAGCATGCATTTCAAAGTAGGCACATCCCACAACAGGAATTTCAAAGTCTACAGGTCACATTTAATTATTGCAGTACGGATACTCCGTCACAATGGCGACAGAATATCCTTCCTGCCAAGAATGCAGTCTGCCCGCCAAATTTATATGCGGGCACACGTTAGGATTAATCACGGCGGAGACTACTCTGTCTCTGCTGTGATTAATCCCCTACGACTACACTGCACAGTAAGGGCTGTTTGAGGCAAGCCTATCATTCCACCCACTTAATTTTGGTAAGGTAAGGGGCAGTGAAAACTGCTTAATGCTCCCCATGGGGAAGGCTTCACATGGCGAGGACAATATTGTATTTTTCATTTTCAAAAACAGAATCCCATTTCAGGATTTTCTTTTTGAGAAATAAAAAAAGGAATCTGCTTGGTACATGGCTCCGTCCCGCTGATCGAGCCCTGCATCAAACAGGAAAATGCAATAACAGAAACCAACAGCTTGGCTGTCATTTATAAATATAGTGGGCAGTTCCTCCACTAGGGCTATGGAGTAATTTATGCTATCACCCTGGCAGAACAACGGGCCATCCAACAGGACTTAAATAAGGCCCTAAGACACTAAATCACATGTATCAGGAAACAGATTATAAAAAATGGATCCTCTCAAAACTGTCAAACGTGAGCTGTACATCGGCACGTAGAAGCTCAGCACGTCCTCTGCCTGTACTGAAGAGAATTGGGATTATAGGTCAGCTAGTTTCCCTGGTGGACGAGGGGACATCGCCTTGGAGATTCGGGGCCTTATATGTGAGCCCTTTACGCCGCTGTTGCATCACTTTTTGTGACGCTGCAGAGGTGTGAAATATGTGCCACACTGCATAATATTTAAAAAGTGATGCATCTAGCCAGATGCGTCATTTTGTAAACTCCTGCACTACATTATACCTACGTCAGATATTAAGTATGCAGGATGGGCATTCCCCCGCAAAAAATGCTCGTAGTGGTGCGCCGCTTCTAGGATTCCACTGCGTCAAAATCCTTATGCCTGCTTCACAGCAGGCATATGGAGTGACTCAGTGGCCCTTTCACATGGGGCTTGCCCCATGTGAAAGTACACATTGCTGGAGTTGAGTACGTTTTCAGACACACCCCAGCAATGCGCCACTTTTGCACCTACAGATACTTGCCCCATGTGAAAAGATACATTGCTGGAGTTGTGTCTGTTTTCATACACACCCCTCTGTTTTCATACACACCCCAGCAATATGCCATTTTGTGTGCCTAGAGATTTATCAGGAACACTGACGTATCTGTAAATCCTTGCAACATGGAGCACGTACCGTAAATATGTTGCATCCATGGTGTCACAAGAATGGCGGACTGAAAAATGTTGCATTGCTGTTTTCATGCAGCAATGAGACACTTTTTATAAAAAGGCATCCTCAATGCTCGCATTGGAACTTGGAGCACCATATTCTTTCTGTCTGCCAAGACCAGAGGGCCCTGTGAGGAGGAAGAGACTGCCTTGAGGGAGTGAGATCCAGTGGGGACCCTGTTGAGTGGATTCTTGAAGCAGAGTGTGATATTTGGGTTCACATGGAGGCCTGTTGCACCGATTGGGCTGTTGCCCCGACTGCTGCTTTTCGTGACTCCTATTTTCCTAGTCAGGGCAACAGCGAATATTGGGTCTACACCCTGGTGCAGCTCTGTGGTGAGAAGAGGGATGTGATCCTGATGTGTGTTGTTCGAGGACCCACCTGCAAGGTGGGCGTCTCGGTGAAGATAAGGGCCATTGTCCTCGTGCAACAATGTGACAAAAAGAGGGCTATTGCCCCATGCAGTGTGGTGACCAGAAGGGGCCATCACAATAGGTGCTTTGTTCGTGACTCCCGTACGAGCTGCAGTGAGCTGCAGTAAAAATAAGACCTGGTGCATCGCTGTGACAAGAAACGTGTCATTCACCAGTGTAGTGTTGTGATCTGAAAGGGCCATCGCCTTGAGTGTGCTTTTCCAGGTGGAAACAATGGTGAAGAGAGAGAGCTATCAACTTAGAGCAGCGCGTGACCGTAAAACTTAGTGGGTTGTGCTGTGTACAGGCAGATCATTGTTTCCATCACTCGAACCAAGAAGCATCCGAGACCATCCGCCAAACTTATTAAGACTTACCATATTATTAGAGGAGCATCATGGATGCCTGCCACCTTGCCTGAGCATTCCAACTTCTGCTCACCATTGGGCTGCTCACCTGCATCTGGGTCTGCTGACCTGTAGTTTCAGCGAGAGCGGGTAAGACTGATTGCCAGGTCACCGAGCCTATGGGGAAACTTGCTCTGACTAAATGCGATATAGTGCTGATACACTTTTACTTTTAAGAAGCCATAATGCAACTTCTAAAACTTGTACTTTCTTGCAGGGCCTAACAGTAATGCTGAATCACATGAATGGGGAATAACCTCAATCGTTTGACAGGGAATTGGGACTCAGGGACTCACCCGGACAACTCTAGACTACCGGTCTTACGAGAACTGTGGGGCATATTATCAAGGACGGGTGATACATTATCGCCGCTTTTATCGGCAGGAAACTGCCGATAAAACGGCGATAATGGGCTTGATAGTATGCTCTATAGAATTCCTATCGAAGCCCATGTTAGATGTGAAGACATCTAACATGGGCTTCGATAGGAATTCTATAGAGCATATTATCAAGCCCATTATTGCCGTTTTATCGGCAGTTTCCTGCCGATAAAAGCGGCGATAATGTATCGCCCATCCTTGATAATATGCCCCCGTGTGTATTATTTTTTGTGTTCCATATTTCCCATGGTGTTTGTATGTCAATACTACTTTTTCATAAAATCAAGTATCTTTCTAGACAGTCATTTATAGAGGTTGCTGAGATTGTTTTTGATTTGAGAGTCTGTGTACACCTTGCACCTGCCTCCATCCAGAGAAGCTCTGGACTGCTCGACTTGCAATCCTATAGAGTCAATCGCTGAAGGGGTAATACTTGTCTCAGTTACTCTGAGGCAATAGTTGGTTGGGCCCCAGCACATCAGGAGTAATAGGGCACAACCCCAATGGTTGAACCCAGTAATTCCTGCTTTCCCCGTGGCAGTCTGATAGGGGTTCTGGCAAAGTGAATATTTTATTTCCATACATTTCATTGCTTTTGATGCACTTCTTACGACTGTGCATTGGATCAAATTAAAATAGATTAAAACATAATTTGCATCTTTTTGTGGTATGTTAATATTGTATTCTATTATTCTGCACTTATTCATATGTACAGATTGCCATAACCAAATACTCCACGGTACAAAAAGGTCATCTGTAACAAGTATGCTTTTCTGCATTTACATCAATGAATATAAGCGGCTGTATTGGGGTAACTTGTTTAATCCCCGATTCCATGTATTTTTGGCTAAAATCGAAGAATATTCATATGCTACTGGATCTGTGTCACAGGAATGTTTTTTATGGAACTGAAAATGCCAGATTGTCAATATTCCAACACATTAAACATAATCCACCAAAACACTGCCATTGATGCTAGATCTACAATATCTGGCAAATAAGCTATATTAGACACACTTTTTGTACATCAAATGAACAATCTTGGGTTCACTGTGACATTTTTAAGACTAAGCAGCAGCTAATATAAAATCCATATTACCTGCCAGTTCATCTAGTTTAGTAGTGGGTGGGATCCAGGAAAGTGGAATGGCTCTTAGCTCTAAAGTGTAACTAATGAAATATATTATCATTTTCTAGTAGATAAAGCAACAGTTGCCTTTACTGTATTGAGTAAACTTGTAATAGTCAAACAGCAAAGGTCTTGTGCAGACCAGGGGGCCCAAATCATACTTTCAAGAAGAATATACAGACTATTTCAAATGGTTGGTTCACCTGCAGATGTTGGACTTGTGCTCTCCTACTAGGAGGAGGAGATGTAGATAGTGGAACCTATTGAACTAGCTTGCTATCTGTTTTTGAAAGCTCACCAAAACATGTGATTCTTGGCAAACCACATTATCTCTGGGTGCCTCTGATCATAAATATTTGCAATGCGACTATGGTATGAGTATTTATTTAGCACTTACTACACCTGACCAGGTGCTGAAGTGTTTTGTGACCAGGTATTCCTACGCTACTTGGTGGAAGTCCAGTGTTGAGGATTTAGTTAGGTATAATGGTTCTATTTTTAATCCTATTTTTATGCCTAGCCTTGCATTTTGCAACATGGAACTTGTAGGAAAGTGCCCCTTTTCGCATGGTTACCCAAAGCTAGGAAGAGAGGTGTGCCCACCTTTGCCAACCCCACCCCTCAGGTGGGAGAGGCGAGGTGGAGCACACATCTTATTCCCATCGATTTTGAAGATGAGGGGACTCAGTCAATTAGGGGGAGGCTTATGCCCCTTCCCTCTGGAGTTTGGCATTATAGGGGGTGAACCGACCCCAAGGAAGGGACCCATTGGTCCCAACCCGCACACCCCTTTTAACACCCCTAAACTTAGTATGAAGGGACAACCCTGAACCTTGCCTCTTCAGTTTCGAGGAAGAAAGAAGAAGGACCAAAGAGCTGTGCTGACCCGGGAAGAAGAGGACACCAACTACTCAAACCAAGACTCACCCACAAAATCCAGATCCAGGCGGCTCTGCGATACTGCACCACTCTGCACCTGACGCCCACCGCACGAGTTCGAGTGGCTTAACACCACGAAGATAACTCCCCACTGATCCTGACCTGGGATCTGAAGATTCACGACCTCCCTCAAGCTTCAAGACTACTCCTGCAGCCTCAAACTGAAAGGTCCCCTGACTGCCACTAAAGCTGGTAAAGAAGCCCAATGCCAAAAGACGCCCATGCCCCGACCCCCTACGGCCTTGGGTGGCCCAATTGATGGTATCCAGACATCCCCCAAGAACCCAACGTACCTCTCCAGCCAGTTGTCCCCTTTAGGAAGATCCCTGCCCGAGCCTGCAGCAACCTGCTGAACTGAAGGGCTCCACTGGAAACAACATGGCCCCCAAAGTCTTCTTGGCACCCTGAACCTGGCCGCCCGAGTGCCATTGGTGATGCAGCACCTGTGCTGATCGTTTGCTCCTGCAGTGCTGACCTTAACCCCAGGAACTTTGCTCGCACACCCGAGTGGCCTGCTCGCAAGCAGCCCCTAACCAGATGCCCTCTTAACCCCATTGGTTAACATTGGTCCCTTGCACAAACACGGAAGCCGCAGACGAAGGAGGAAGCACCGACGTGCTGGGGGTTGATTGGACCCTCAAATACCCTTTGTCTAGAGCTGGCTCATGGGGCATTGACCCTTCCTCTAAAAAGCATACAACATCAGGAATTCTGATAGTGTTAGGAACTGTGTAAATATAAAATATATATCTATACACATTGATAAGACAAGTAACTTCACACTTATCTGTACATACACCTTAGTATATATCCTTTTACTGTGGTGAGACACTAGTGAGTGACAGGGGGATCTGTCCCCGGTCCTAACGAAGGGGCATTAATCCCCGAAACATGTTGACCCACACAGGAGAGTAAGCCCATTAACTTGCTTTATCTCTCTGAACCACATTTTTTAACATTACCAGCCAGTGCTTATTAAAAAGTTTTTTCTACCACTAGGCCAGGTATTTTTTAACATCACTTTTGTGTATCACTCCTGACCCTACTGACACTCACTCCAATTCACTCACATAGCACCCCCATTTAAAAGGTGCTCCAGCGTAGTCGCTTGTCGCAGCACTGCCCCGTCCCGCAGCGGGGCGGGAAGACCCCGAGGATGAAGCATGACACCAAGGGCCCTTTTGGTGTGTGAGGGGTATTTTAACATGCATTGTGTATTCCACTAACATCAGGATACACACTAACTCTACGTGAGGTGGACCCTATTGATTGACTGCCCTTGCACTGTGCACCCGGCCGCCCCAGTGCTGCTGGTGATGCAACTTGAGTGCCTACCTAGACCTTGCAGATCCCTGGGCCTAACCCCCAAAACTACCACTCGTAAGTCCAGTACTTACCTGAAAAACCGATAACCATTTTTCTCCCATAGAAATCCATGTTATGAGTTTTTCTGCCTAAAATGTTGTGTTTTGAACTACTGGTTTGTGTGGAAGAAAAAGTAACTATACCTTAAACCAAGAAAATTCTTAGTTACTTTGTATTGTGAGATCCCTCAGTGTGGTATCTAGACATACCATCCCAAGTAGTTTATGTAATCTGAAATTAATCAAAAAGTATTCTAAAAGTAATTACTGTGTAATTCAAACTGCTTTTTGAAACCATACCAAACTGTAACAATTGCAAATCCATTCCCAATTGGATTTCTGTGTAAAGATTTCTATTTGGAAGTACATTTTACCTACCTGTACCAAGTCCTGCTTGGTTCTAGAAATAAAATATAAGTATACTTTTTCAATACTTACCAAATTAGTCTGGAGTCTGTCGGTGAGTGTGTGTAATCAGTCTTTGAGTGAGTGAATACAATAAAGGTTTAACACACCCTCTGGATAAACCTAACTCCCCACCCACACTACCACAAAGAGAGTTGTTAGTGCTTACCTAATTTAGCCTCAGCTATACCTCTGGGGACTCCCTGGATTCTGTGCACACTATACCTTACTTTGGTAAAGTATCAGAGCCAGCTTCCTACATTGGTGTATCAGCGGTGGGATGTAAAGCCTTTCATTTATTGGACTAACTTAGTCAACCTCTGATCACATGACAAGAATCCAAAAATTGACTTTAGTGCAACTCATTGTTTTAATTGACTTTTTTTCTAATTACTACATAAATTCTTGTTAGGGCCTTGTATTAAGTCTCCGTAGCAATTATTAGAGAAAGTAAAAGTCACTGAAGTTAGGGGGGAAATATTTTCAACTTTTTGTGTAGGTCTTCTAAAAAGAACCTGACTTTAGGAAAACAATGAGCAACACAGGGAATATGGCTGAGGAGCTCCACCTGACCCCTTACTCCAAACTAGAGGTTAGAGAGTTATGGCTTTTCTGTAAGGCTCAGCAAATAGGAACTGGATCCAACCCTACCAGAATACAACTCCACAAGTTCCTGGCAGGGTGTGCTAGGGATCACCCCACAGAAGAAAGTGAAGTCCTTCAGGAGAATGGGGAAAGTAGCAAGGATGACGAGGCCTTAGATCAACCACCACAACTACTTAGGAAGGATGGGAACTTTGTGTCCTACCCTCCACACCCAAGAGGTACAAGGTCTAGCTCCTACAGAGGTAAGGCTGACTCCATACAAGAGAGTGGGGACAGCTTCAAAGAGTTGGATCTCCTTTTAGCAAGGATGATCAAAAGACTAAATCTAGAGACAGGGTCCTAGCTCTAGTGAAAGAGAGAGCAGAGACGGGCCTAGGACCAATCCATGGTGACAGCAATTTAAAAAGTCAAGAGAAGGAAGGATCCTATAATACTAAAATACCCAAAGGAATGGTGGGAAAAATGTGAGGATGTTGATTATATCCCCAAGTGGTTCACAGCCTTTGAAAGGGCTTGTAAGGCCAAAAAAGTGAGGAAGACTGACTGGGGGGGCACTTCTTTGGTAACTGTTCTCTGGTAAGTGCAGAGACAGACTCCTGACCCTTAGTGGGGCAGAAGTAGAGTTTTATGAACTCATGAAGGGTACCCTGATTGAGGGATTTGGGGCACAGAATTAAATTTAGGGGGGCTCAGAAATCCCAGGGTCAGTCCTTGGTGGAGTTTGTAGACTACTCAGTAAAGACAGTAGGTGGCTGGTTGACTGGAAGTAAAGTCAGATTTCTGAGTAACTGTTGGAATTGGCCCTTCTTGCAGGGTCATCCTCAAACTTTTTGCTTCTTCCTCCCTTATTTTTCCTGACCTGCGGCTGTTGGCAATAGGACTCTGCGCCCTCTAACACTACTAATCAGTGCTAAAGTGCATATGCTCTCTATGTAAATTGATATTGTGATTGGATATACATGTTTGGCATATTTGTATCACCATGAAGTCCCTAGTAAAGTGCACTGGGTGTGCCAGGGCTGGTGATGACAAATGCTACTAGTGGGCCTGCAGCACTGATTGTGCCACCCACAGGAGTAGCTCTAAAATGGTGTCTCAGGCCTGCCACTGCAGTGCCTGTGTGCAGTTTAGAACTGCCATGTCCTCCTGGTCAGTGTCCCCACTGACCAGGCCTAACCCTTCCCTTTTCATGCACATCAGCCACCCCTAAGGAAGGCCCAAGGTACCCCCTGGGCAGGGTGCAGTGTATGTAAAAGGTAGAGCATGTACTAGTGCAGGTGACATGCTCTGGTAGTGAATGGCAGCCATTTTCGTTTTCACTACTGTAAGGCTATCTTGCTCCATAGGTTAACATGGGGGATGCTGGCTACAGTGGTTAACAGCATTTCTTCCCATAGGAACAAGATAGGACATAAGTATCTAGTATCCCTGAACTCAGAATTTAATAACACATCTTTTGGGAAAGGTTGTTTTTAAATCCTGTATTTGAGAACAGCACTTTTAGAAAGTTGCTGTTCTCTTGTCTGACCCTTCTGTGTGCCTGGGCCTGTTTGTGTATTGACTGTCTGGTTTGAGAGTGACAGGGGCTGGGGAATTCCCCAGGAGGGAATTCCCCTGGATGAGTCAGCACTAGGCTGAATGACTGCATTTGCAACTGGAGTAGTGGGAGGAGTTAGCACCTGGGCTGAATAAGGCTGTGCCTGCCTTCCACAATGCTGGCTCCACCCCCCTGCTGGGCGGCTGAGGACCCTGCCCCTCACTCTGAAAGGAAGTCAGAAGCCAGCAAAACAAAGTACTCAGGAAACACCCAGAACTGGTTCAGACCGGGCTCAGGGACCACATGCACAGAGAGAACAAAGACTTTAGGGGTATAAGTACAGGACCCCTGACAACAGAAAATTAGATCATCCTGGAAATCAAGAAGGAACCTCTGCCAAGGAGAAAGCTGAAACTGAAGAAGGAAGATTGTCCTGCTGTTGCTTTGCTGGACTGACCTGTTGCTTTGCTGCCAAGGAGAGGGGAAGGACTTTGCTGCTGAGCTGTGTCCCCTGTCTTGAAGGAATCTCCAAGGGCCTGAGTAGAGCTGGCTCCCTGTTTTGAAGTCCCAGGAACAAAAGGACTTCACCCCCAGCTTCCCTGAACTCTGCTGAGAGAGTTCTGTCCTTCCTAGAGTGCTTGATCCAGTTGTGGGGCCTCTGGAAGTTGTACCTGAGCTGGGAAGCTTGAAACTAAGCTTGAGTGACTTTTGAACTTGAAAAGTGTCGCATCGCTCGCTTGCGGAGCGCATCCCCCGACAGTGCGAGAAGTTTCCCGCCGCTACGGAGGTCGAGATCGTCGCAGCACCTGACGCCGCTGCCAGAGACGTCGCATCCTACGTTTACGGGACGCACCAGACCGGTGCGGGAGAATCGAACATCGCTGCGAGTATCGTCGCAGAGCCTGTCGTCGCTGGGTGAGAACGCCGCACCGCTTGCTTGCGGACCGCATCACGTCGCTGCGAGCATCGTCGCAGAATCAACGCATCGAGGAGCTGCGAGAGAGAGGATCCCCGCTGGACCGCGCATCGTCGCCCCGGAGATCGTCGCAGCCCCTACGAGATCGTCGCATCGTGCCTTTGCGAGAACAGACTTCCTACGGAACCTACGCACCGGAATCCATACAAGTGGCCTTCCTCCCCATACAGACCGGATTCGCCGCAACACGCCCGCTGCTGCAGCGGGGCTGTCGCAAACGCCTCCCCAGGGTCTCAGGAGCAACGCATCGCTTGTTTTCCACCGCACCAGCTTCTGCTTTTGGAACTTTGTTGCAACTAAAAGGTATTGTGAGTAAACGTGACGCAACTGTGAACTTTTCACGCATCAGTAGAGAATTCTATCGCAACGTAGAGAATTCTAACGCAACCTTAAGAACTCTTTTTGAAACCATATTCTTGAACTGTGTATGTTGGATTTTTGTCGTTTTGGTCTTGTGTAGTTTAGATTAAAAATACCTTTATTTTTCTAAACTGTTGTGGAGTCAGTTTGTGGCGTTTTCACTGTGTTACTGTGAGTGTTGGTACAAATACTTTACGCATTGCCTCTGGTTAGCCTAGACTGCTCGTGCCAAGCTACCTAGAGGGTGAGCAGGGGTTATCTCAGAGGGTTATCTCCTTGCCCTGACTAGAAGCAAGGGTCCCTATTTGGACAGTGGTACCTACCTCTGCCAACTAGAGACCCCCAGATCCAACAGTAACGTTATAATTTGTTTATGAAGGAACGCATTTCAAGTAACTGCATCAATGAAAAGTTGCATCAGTACTAACCCTGGGCGAATTACTACGCTACGCTTGCGTAGTTTGCGAACTTTGCGCTTCTTCACACTACGCGAATTGCACGTAGCACAGTGCAAACATGCGTAGCCTAGCGGTCATTTTTTGCTTGCTCGCGGTCCTCATCGTCAAGTTGGTGACCGCAAGCGAGCAAAATGACTTCCCGGCGAGACTTTTTCCTCGTTCACGATCAGCAACATCAAGTTGCCGATCACGAGCGTGGAAAATAAACCTCCCAGAAAGATTCTCAATGCGTGAAGGTCATGTTTCTCATTGCGACTGGTCGCTTATGCTTGCGCCCACTCGTGATGAGAAACTGCCAGTCCGCATTGAAAAACCTGCTGCTCGAGTAGAAATCTACTCGAGCGGCAGAAAACGACCGCTTGCACTGTGGAAGATGCAGTTTGCACTGATTACACAGTGCGGACAAGCATCCGGCACTGTGCAATCAGTGTGAAAAGCATTTTGCGCAGTGCACTACGCAGTTCGAGTAGCTAAGTGTAGCTTGCGTAGTGCAAACTATGCCCAGGGTTAATCAGTACCTGGTAGACCTAAATCCAATTTCTCCCCAAGAACTGGGAAAGAAGGCTGACCGCTGGGTCAAGACAAGGGTAACCAAGACAACCACTGGGGGTGACCAAAAGAAATGGGTCAAAAAGCCTCCCCAGGGGAAAGAGGGTGAGAAACCCAAAGATAAAATACAAGAGTCTTCTAAAGGCCCCCAAAATCCTGGTCTGGGGGTGGGCCCAAGAACTCTTCCCAGTGGTACAAGGAAAAAAATGTTGATCCTGCTAAGTCCTGGCGTTTCCACTGTACAAGAAGGGATACCGAACTGGAGATTTTGCCAGTCCCAACAAACCAGCCCTTAGCCCCCCCTCCCCCAGTTTCTACTGGTGTGGCAAATCTCCAGATTGGATAAAAAATGTGCCCAGTGCAAATCAGGGTCCACACTGAGTCTATTTTAGTCTCTGAAGGGGAGGGATGGTTATCCACTTTGGCTTTCTGGCCCGTTAATGTAAGGAAATACCTTCAGTGCCCCTTAGTGAATGGAACTAAGGTAGAAGCCCTGAGGGATACAGGCACCAGTGTCACTATGGTGAGAGATACACTGGTTTCCAAACTGAAGATTTGAGGCAGGTGCACAGCTGTGTTTTTTAGAGCGATTTTTAATCCATTGAAGGTGCTCCACAAGCGACGTCCGACGTCCCTGGACGCCAAAAATATATCAATAACACGTGTCTCTAATGGAACATTAGAAGCATCCCTGTGGGCACACTGTTTTTCCTCAGTGCAAGAATGAGGATTCCAAACACCATTTGTTTTGTAAATTATTTCTTTTTTTATTTCACACTCTTTTCGTTACTTCTTATTTCTCACATATTAACTGAAAGGAGGGAACTATTAAAAGCAATAATCAAAAAGGAAGAGACAAGGATTGTAGCTGTATCAAAATTTTCCACACTAAGTCAAAAGTTCAGGAAAATTATTATCAAAAATTGGACCATACTTAAGTTGGAACCAGACTTTCAAAAATCTTTTGAGAATACACCTTTATTTGCTTACACAATAGCTCGCAATTTAGGAGAAATATTGAAGAATAAACCATCTGATATCCAAACATATAAAGGCACAAGAGCATGCTTGAACTGTGGTAATTGCAACAACATCATCAGGGGAAATAAAATAAATCACCCCATGAAAGGTCATGAAATCAAAGTCAAGGTTAACGCAACATGTGACACGGCGAATCTGATCTACGCTTTGAAATGTCCCTGCGGGAAACTTTACATTGGCAAAACTGAAAGACGTATAAAAATAAGGCTTACAGAACACAAATCTAACATACGCATGAAAAATACTATATCCACGGTGGCAACACATTTTATGGAGGAACAGCATAATATCTCTCAATTGAAATACATGATACTTAAAACGGTGGAGACAAAAGAAGGGAGAGACAATACTAAGCACTTGTTGCAACAAGAGAACTTTTGGATTCAAAAGCTGTCAACTCAGAGTCCTAATGGTCTCAATGAACGCATGGAACTATCATTTTACTTATACATGTTTTCCATTTTCCTTGGCCGGGGAGTGGATCTTGCGATTTATCTATTTTTTGGTTATTGTCATATGAATGGAGTAAATGTCTTAATTGCATTGTTATACATCGCATTACATCATCACACACACAGCACTCCGCGACTGTTGCGGGTTGGGACACTTTTTGTTTCAGGAGTTCGAGTCCGATTGGTTAAAGTATATTTTTTTACGTTTTTTTCCTCACCTGTAATTTTCAATATAGTATCATTGTTGGCACAACAGATTGAGAGAGCTTAGAGTACACATTATGGCTTTTTGGTTCGTAAAGAACGTTCTGTAAAGAACGTTTAGGCACGGAGTAACTCTTTTAGTTTTATGCACCACGTGATCAGGATGGTGAAAGCTACCGACGGGTTTCTGAATTTAAAATTGAGAATGAAAGCATATCCGGCATTTCTATATGGCGGAATGCCTCAGTAGGAGAGGACATTTGTTCCTGTTGAATCGAGAACAGGTTAGTGTTGTTGAACTGAGCTTACATTTCTGGAATACTTTGCCAATAGAAGCTGATACTAAGAATTGGTGTTAATCAGAACATGCTCGTTTTATGTTCCCTAACAGCTTTCACACTGAGTTGAGTATTTAACTTGACAAAATGCGACATGTAAGTGTTTCGGCTCTAGTTTCATGTATACTCACGGGTTTTTAATGGTGAAGTAGGTGATGCAATAAATTTGCACTAGACCACACTGGGCACATCGGTTTAGTTTATCATAGGCAACTGGGCTCGAGGGATCACAACCTCACTTGAGTTCGACACTAGTATCAGCGTACATCTATATGACATTTGCTCGTTATGTTTTTTTTACCTGCTTATTTTTTTAGTGTTGTTCCCTGATGAAGGGCGATTTAGTTACGCCCGAAATGCATTGGATTCAAAAATAATTTTGTCGCTTTTATAAACATATGAACATCCGTGAAAAGGGAATATGTGAGAAATAAGAAGAAACGAAAAGAGTGTGAAATAAAAAAAGAAATAATTTACAAAACAAATGGTGTTTGGAATCCTCATTCTTGCACTGAGGAAAAACAGTGTGCCCACAGGGATCCTTCTAATGTTCCATTAGAGACACGTGTTATTGAGATACACTGGTTTACCCAGAGCAATACCTAACTGGAAAAACGTATCCAGTTACCAATGCTGAAAGTGTCACCACTAATCATGCCATGGCTGTAGTTATATTACACTGGGGGAAAAGGGGTTGTTTGCCTGAAATAGGTAGTGGTCTCTCCAAAGATCACCGCTGCCTGTCTGCTTGGAAATTATCTGGAAACCGCAGCATGGGCTGAGGTGGAAAGAAAGACACATGCAGCTGTGCTGCAAATCCCTGAGATACTGTGTGTGAAAGCAAGAGCACAATCCCTAGCACAGAGTGAAAAAGGAGAGTTGGAGCCTGAAATGATGGCCCAACCCCCCAAGAGAAAAGGTAGGAAGACTGGTAAAACAGCTTCCACAACTCAAGAAGATCAGGATCCCTCACCTCAGGGAGCGGACTTGTCAGCCCCAGAGGGAACTGAGCCCCTGGAGCTTTAACCTTATGAGGTAGAGCTCTTGGGTCCAGGGGGGCCCTCTAGGGAACAGTTGTGCCTTGGGCATCAGGTCTGCCCAACTCATGTAGGCCTGAGGCATCAAGATGGTGCACAGGAGTTGGGAGATGTCAGTGGCTCCACAAAGTCTATTGGGAGGAGAGACTCATGTACACTGAGGCCAGAGACCCCAAACCTGGTGCCACTAGGAGAGTGGTAGTGCCTCAACTGCATAGGGAGGTTTTACTCACTCTATCCCATGACATCCCCCTAGCTGGACATCTGGCCAGACCAAAACTTAGGAAAGATTGCTCACCCATGTCTATTGGCCCCAGATGTCTCAGAAGGTGAAGGAGTTTGCGACCTCCTGTGTCACCTGTCAAGTCAGTGGCAAGACAGGAGGATACCAAAAGGCCCCCTTAATTCTACTACTAGTGGTTGGGGTTCCCTTTGAGAGGGTGGGTGTGGATATAGTGGGTCCCCGTGAGACTCTATCAGCCTCAGGAATCAAATTCATACTGATGGTAGTGGGTTATGCTACCAGGTATCCTAAAGCCATTCCCCTTAGGACTATTACAGCCCCTGTGGTAGCCAAGGCCCTCATTGGTGTCTTCACCAGTGTAGGGTTTCCTAAGGAGGTAGTATCAGACAAAGGTTCCAACTTCATGTCTGCACACTTAAAACACATGGGGGATGAGTGTGGAGTGACCTATAAGTTCACAACACCTTGCTACCCACAAACCAATGGTCTTGTTGAGAGATTCAACAAGATATTGGAATTTATGCTGATGGGACTCCCTGAAACACTCAAAAGGAGATGGGATGTTCTGCTACCCTGCCTTCTTTTTGCCTACAGAGAGGTGCCTCAGAAGGAAGTAGGGGTTTCACCCTTTGAACTTCTGTTTATCCCCCCTGTAAGGGGACCACTCTCTCTTGTGAGGGAAGGATGGGAGAAACCCCATCATGTACCAAAACAAGATGAGGTGGACTCTGTACTAGGCCTTCAGTCCAGGATAGCAGTGTACATGCAGAAAGCATCCAAACACTTTGAGGCCAGCCAGGAGCTCCAGAAGCTCTGGTATGACCAAAAAAGCTGCACTGGTAAAATTTCAACCAGGGCAACGCATGTGGGTTTTGGAGCCAGTGGTACCAAGGGACCAGACGAGGGTGCCAGGAAAAATCGAACACTATAGCTTACTTTGGTTTAGTATATACAGAGCCAGCTTCCTACATTGGTGGATCTGCAGTGGGATGTAAAGCCTTTCATTTATTGCTCTAACTTAGTCAACCTCTGTTCGCATGACATGAATCCAAAATTGACTTTAGTACAACTCATTTTTTGAATTGACTATTTTTCAAATTGCTGAATAAATTCTTGTTAGGGCCGTGTATTAAGTCCCTGTAGCATTTTTTGGAGAAAATAACTCACTGAAGTTAGGGGGGAAGTACTTAGAAATTTTTGTGTAGGTATTCTAAAAAGAACCCAACTTTAGGAAAATAATGAGCAAATCAGGGAATATCGCTGAGAAGCTCAACCTAGCTCCATCTTAGAAAAGAAGAGTGAGGTCACCTACTTGGTAGACCTGGGCAGTAGCAGGTCCCCCAAAAGGGTGATACATGTGAACTGCCTCAAACTCTATTGTGACAGGGCTAATGTAACCATGCTGATGGTTACTGATGAAGATCAGGAGACCGTGAGTGAACCTCTCCCTGCCCTCCTCTCTTACAGCCACCAAGATGGGTCTTTAGATACAGTCGTCTACTCCAACACCCTTTCTGCCCAATAGCAAGCAGATTACAGACAGGTTCTGCAATAGTTTTTTTTCTTGACCCCATGTCAGACTTTCTAGTGTACCCATGATGTGGACACTGAAGACAGCTCCTGGCACAATCAAAATCTATCACCAGCCTGACAAAGTCAAGGAACGCATCAATGCTGAAGTCAGCAAGATGATGGGTTTAGGGTTCATTGAGCCCTCTGAACGTGTCCCTGAGCAAGCCCAGTGGTAATAGTCCCCAACCCTCATACACAGGGTGGAAAGAGAGAAATTAGGTTTTTGTACGGGCTACAGAGGCCTCAATGCTGTCACCATACAGATGCACCCCCCATCCCCAGAGCTGGTAAATTGAGCAATACATGAGGTGCTGCCAAATACCTAACTGCAGGGTACTGGCAGATTGGCTTGGCCCTTGGAGCAAGAGAAAAGACAGCATTCTTCACACCTGATGGGCACTTCCATTTCACTGTGTTCCAAAGGTTGGTAAAAGAAGTCCTTGCTGGGTTGGAAGGCTTTAGTGCAGTGTATATGGATGATATTTCCGTATATTTAGCTCATTCTGGCAGGATCACCTGGTCCAACTGGGGAAGGGTTTACAGGCCCTGCAAGCTGCAGGCCTAACTATCAAGGCACCCAAGTGCCATATAGTGCAGGGAACTGTAGTGTACTTGGGCCACCTTGTATGTGGAGGCCAAGTCTAACCCCTCCAGCCCAAAATCCAGACCATTCTGGATTGGGAAGCTCCATCAACCCAGACCCAAGTCAGGGCATTCCTTGGCTTGACTGGGTACTATAGGAGTGTGGTAAAGGGTTATGGATCCATTGTGACTCCCCTCATAGAACTCACCTCTAACAAGATGCCCAAGAGAGTGAGCTGGACAGTTGGCTACTAAAAGGCTTTTGACACCTGAATAGAGGCAATGGGCTCAGCACCTATTCTCAAAGCTCCAGATTACTACAAGCAGTTCATTTTGCAGACTGATGCATCTGAGCTAGGGATAGAAGTGGTCCTATCCCAGACAAATGATGATGGACAAGACTAACCTGTTGCTTTCATAAGCAGAAGGCTAATCCCCAGAAAACAGGGTTGGAGTGCCATTGAGAGGGAGGCCTTTTCTGTGGGTTTGTCCCTAAAGAAGCTGAGACCATACCTGTTTGGTACTCACTTCCTCGTACAAACTGACCACAGACCCAGCAGATGGCTGATGCCGATGAAAGGAGAAAACTCAAAACTTTTTAGGTGGGCCATCTCCCTACAGGGAATGGACTTTACAGTGGAACATAGAACTGAGACTGCCCATGCCAATGCAGATGGCCGTTCCAGATTTTTCCACTTAGACAATGAAGACTCCCTTAGGAAAGGTTAGCCTCATCCTCTTTCGTTTGGGGGTTGTGTGGGAAAGTGCCCCTTTTTTCATGGGTATCCCCCACCTTTGCCTGACATCTGATGCAACCTGACTTAGGGGCCGATTATGATGGCGGACGGACCTGAGTCCGTCCGCCACCGTAGAGTAGGAGGGACCGTCCGCAGGGGCTGCGGAGGTCCCTCCATGCAGATTAGGATGTGACCGCCAGGGTGTTAAAAAAAGCATGCACGGCATTTGCGTGCACAAAGCAGCAGGCACCGCGCGGTGCCCGCCGCTTTGTCCACGCAAATGCAGGGGGGTACCCCCATGTGCGCCCCCCAACCCCCCGTCACCGAGGGGGCCCGCAACGGGCCCCCGAAGGCAATCTCCGTATGCTTTTCCACGGCGGAAAAGCCGCCGTGGAAAAGCATATGTTTTCCGCTATCCTAATATGCCTGGCGGTGTCTGACAGACACCGCCAGCCATGTTAGGGCTTTTCCGCCGCGGTCGGAAGGCGACTGTGGCGGAAAAGCAGCGGACGGATTTTGAGACCCACCGCCATCCTAATTTGGCGGTGGGTCTTTTAGGCATCCGCGGCGGATTTCCCGCATCCTCCGGGCCGGCGGTGGCTTCCGCCGGCCCGGAGGATGCGGGAAATCCGCAATCCTAATCAGCCCCTTGATGTGCACTTTGTCCCTGCCAATCAGGTTCCCATGGCCTGTGTTCTTTCCCAAAACTGTACCATTGTATCCCCAATTGGCACATCCCTGGCCACAGGAAGGCCTGGTAAAAGCTATGATGAATGCCAAGGGCACTGTGACAAGGAAAGGCCTCTAAAGTCTGCAGCACCTGGTGTGCCACCCTTGGAGGCCCTGCACCTTAACACACACACCACACACTGAGATTGCAGGCTGCGTGTTCTGGTGGAGAGAAAAGTGAAGAGTCGACATGGCACACATCTCTGTGTGCCATGTCAAAAATCCACTGCCTGAGGCTTAGGTAAGTTCCCTCTCTAGCGGGGTGCACTAGCCCCCAGGTGAGGGTACAGTGGCTTGAGCCCGGTACCCCTACAGTGTCTAAGTCCATTCTTAGACCTTGTAAGTGTAGTACAGCCAAGGAAGTGGTGGGAGGCGGGCAAAAGATGGCGGACGCTTGCTTGGCTGAGTAGGCTGGTGTTAAGGCTCCTCTGGTGAAACGCTCCCGCATAGCAGTTCTCTTGATCTTACTGCGGAATCGATTGCCTTTGCCAAAAAACAAAGAAATGAAATGAAAATGTTTTCGCCGCTTTGATTTATATGCTGCTGTCTGTCAAACATGAATAATAGACTTCTACAGCTACAGGCAAAACTTACTCTTAAGACGCTCTGGCTCTCGGCACGTTCGACTTCAAGCTTCTTTTCGTTTGCAAATTCCTCACAATTTTCTCACACCGCAACCGCTATGCCTCCGAAATGACGTTAGTCCTGGCAATGATGGCGTTAGAGAGCCGCGAGCTATCAGCGGGAGGGTGGTTGCAGCGGCAGCTGCAGGATCCGATAGCATGCAGAAGGTAACCTCAGCGCTTTTTGTAAAGGGCAAACAGACTCTTCCCAAGACTTTCCGCCACCAATCCTTGAAAGGTAAAGGCAAAGTGCCTCAGGATGGTGACAGCGAAAACCCGGCAGACCCAGCGAAATCGGTAAAAAACTCTGTTGTGAGGGCAGGGGAGGGTGTGCTCGTTCACTCCTCAGGCACCCCTGTTTCCAGCCGCGATGAGGCTAGCAGCATAGCCACTATTTCTTGTGATCAAGGAACTGACTCTGCCCTTTCGGTAACCGAATTAAGCTGTTTACCGAGTCTGTCAAACAATTCTGCTTTGATGGGGGGGGGGGGCGAGGAGTCTCTGTGCAAGGCAGGGAATAAGGAAACCTGTTCTGATGTTTGCACACCAGAGCAATGTATTTTGGGTCCTGTAGTTCAATTAGATGCTCAAGTCTTGAATCACTTAGTTCTGGGAAGTGCCTCTTTGGATTCTGCTTCTGAAGTCACTGTTGATTCAAAGGAGGCTGAGGGGGCTGAAGGAACTGAAGGAAACCACAAGTTCTATTCTATGTCGGACCACTCTGGGTCATCAGTGGAGGATGGGGAAGAAATTGAATGGTCCGATTACGATAGTGAATCTGGGGATTGGCGTCTGAGTGAGGCTTCGAAAGACAAGACTATATTTGGGGGCGCTGGTACAGTTCGTAAAGCCATGAAGCTTAAAGCTCATGCACCTTCAGCGTTGGGGAGTGGCCCGGGTTCGGGCTCTCCCCCATCAGCGTTGCCGGATTGTCTCTTCTCAGCACAGCATGACTCAGCCAATGCAGGGGAAGTTACGATGCCCACAGGGGGTAACATCGGCGCCTCGTTTTCACCGGAGCCTCCGAAGGAAATGACCCTATCTAATATTTATCAGTCCATCATGGCTCACCGCGAGGAGACAAGACAGGAGAGTGCTCGAACCCAGGGGGCCTGTCTCAGGATGCAAAATTCAATTCGTAGAGTGGCAAAAACTTGCTCTGATTTCGCCTCTAGGATTGTCGAGGCTGAAGAGCGCATATCCATTCTGCAAGACGCGGTGGCTGTTCAGAAGGGGCTCGCCGATGTGATTAAAGACCAACGCGAAGACATCCTTTGGAAATTGATTGATTTAGAAAACAGGGCAAGAAGGAATAACCTGAGAATTTTAGGAATTCACGAAGGCAAGGAAGGACATGATGTTCGTCAATTTGTCGTGGAGTTATTTGCTGAAGCCTTCCCGGAGGTCAAGCAATGGGACTGGCAGTTGGAAGTCCAGCGGGCGCATCGTTTTCCGTTCAAGAAGAAGAAGCAGACCCCTGGCGATAAGCCACGAGCAATTCTTGTTTGTTTGAACAATTTTTTGGCCAGAGAGAAAATTTACGATCTTGCTAGACCGGATAGGAGAAGGGCGGGGAAGGGCTGTAAATTTTTAGTTAGACCAGACTTTTGCCCAGCCACGGTTGAGCAAAGGTGGCAGCTTCACCAGCTTATTACTCCATTCCAGGCTAAGGGGGAGCAGGTTTTTTTGCTCTTTCCCTCAAAGTTGAAAGTAATCTTTCAGGGTCAAACTAAGTATTTTTTCTCTGAGATTCAGGCAAAGGAGTTTCTGGACGTTATTTAATGAATAATCTTTTTTTTTTCTTTGTGTACTATGATCGGGGCTGATCATTGATAATGTCATAGTATACTGAGAGTGGGTCTGATCTCTCTTTGCTGATTCTGTATTTGGTACTTTTTCTGTTATGTGATCAGTACATGCCCTCTGAGGATATTTGAGAAGCGGGGGTAGGACCCGGGGAGAGTGGGTGTACCAACCTAAGCCATCGAAAGGACTTTGGTTCTGTTGCCACACAAGGGGGGTGAGGGGGGGAAGGGTGGGTGGCAAGGGGGGTTCGGGGTGGGTCTAGGGGATGGTGCTGGGGCGTGAGGGGGGTTTGCAGGGTGTGTTGGGTGTTTTGGGTGAGTTCTCTATTGGTTTTTTCCAGTCGTGGAAGCAGTATACGTCTTGGTGGCAGCAGAATTTTCTTTTTTTTCATCTTTTGGAAGATGTTGATGATGACTAAAGTACCGATTAAAAATGTGTTCTTTAGAAAGCAGGATTTAAATGTTTTAATGAATGGGGCAGAACAGATTGCGATTTAGCTCTTGGAATATTTGTGGGCTGAATGACGGGAAAAGCGTGGGTTGCTTTCTAAGATTATTCGAATAATGCAGGTCGACATATTATGTCTGCAAGAGACCCACATACCATGGGGAAGGCGTGAATCTTTAAAAGTGCCTGTGTATGACCTTTTTGCTTGCTCCCGCCAGACCACCATGATTCGGGGGTGGCTGTTCTTTTGAAGAAAGGAATAAGTTACTGTAAGAAAGTTAAAGAAGATAAGGCAGGTAGGTGGGTGATAGCTGAAGTTGTTATAAATGGCAGGTCACTGTCAGTCTGTTCAATTTATGGCCCTAACTTAAATGACCCGGTAATCTTTAGACAGTTAAACATTGAATTAGCAACATGGCCTCACCCAATGTTTTTTACTGGGGACCTCAATATCAATCTGGCAAGCCAACTCAATTTAGTAACTAATTGTAACTATTCCGGCAGGAAATCTTGTGTTTGTAAGGCCCTCCAGAGCCTTAAAAACACGAGAGCACGGTCTGATTGATGCCTGGCATTATCACAATCAGGATAAAGATGGGTATACATATTATTCAGCCCCCCATAACAAAATGGTTCGCTTCGATTATGTCTTCGTTACTGATTAGTATGTAGGGGCAGTCACCATAGCTATCTCACCAAGGACCCTGTCAGATCACAATGCATTAGTAGTGGAATGTCCCTGGGAGCGACCGATTAAATGTCCTAGATCCTGGACATTTGAGAGAAAGCCTCTTTTGGATTCAGTCTATCGGGATCATACGGAAAGTTGGATTGCGGAGTTTATGAATAGTAATAGGGCTTCCGCCTCAGACTGTATCGTCTGGGACACATTTAAAGCGGCATTACGGGGGAGACAAAAAGTTTTTCAGCTTATCGTTGGAAGAAGACTCAGGTGCATGTTAAAAGACGTTTTGAGGAGCTGAGGATGGCAGAATTGGAGTTAGTAACTAATATTCACCTTGGTCGGGGCACTGATCAGAGTCAGAAGGCGGTTGCTGTATTAAAATTTAAAATTTTGGAGTCTTTTGGCCGGGATCTTGCTGATAAATACGTGCAGTATCGCACTTCAATGTATGAATTTGGTGAAAATTCCAGCAGGACCCTTGCCAAAAGGCAACAACAGAAAAGTGTTGCAAACCGTATACTTCGCATCCTGGATCAGCAGGGTTGTATCCAGGATACTCAAGTGGGTGTAATGGATGTCTTTAAATAATTTTATGCCTTGCTGTATTCTGAGGAATCTGCGGTCTCTCAAAGGGAGAGTGCTGCGGATGGCTTTCTCCAGACTTTAGGTACTTTGTTGGTTACGCCAGAGCAGAATGAATTACTCTCTGCCCCAATTACTTGGGAGGAGGCTGAAGAGGCAATCAAAGCTCTTGCTAATGCGAAGGCTGTTGGCCCTGACTCTATTCCTTTAGAATTTTATAAGCTGTTCTCTTCATCAATCAGTCAGGATTTGTTATCAGTGTTTAGGGCTGCACAGTGTAGGGTTATTCCCGATTCCTGGCGGCAAACCACAGTGGTAATATTTAAAAAGAAAGGCAAATCGGAACTAAACCCTTCTTCTTATTGGCCAATTTCACTTATAAATACTGACAGTAAAATATATTCTAGGATTTTATCTATTAGACTTGCGCAGGTTATTGTTCCTCTGGTTTCACTTCGTCAGCACGGCTTTATACCGGGTAGGGATACAGCAGACCATGTGCGACGAGTCATTGCGCTTCTGGACTTGGCCCAGACCATGGGGTCCCCTTTAGGTGTGATCCTGTTGGACGCCGAAAAGGCGTTCAACAGGGTCTCCTGGGGGTTCCTGTGGTCTGTGCTCCGTTGGAAGGGATTCACCCCTGAGTTTATTCAGGCCCTTAAGTCACTTTACATTTCTTCATGTGCCACAATTCGTATTTCAGGGCAGGAGTCAGGTTGTTTTAACATCAGCAGGGGAACCAGACAAGGATGCTCCTGCTCTTTGCCCTGTACATAGAGCTGTTTCTTAGAATAATAGAAGCAAGTGAAGATATTCATCCAGTTAGTGTTCAGGGGGTTGAGTATATGGCGCTGGCTTATGCTGATGACATTGTGGTCATAACTAATGATGTTGGATCTGCCTTTCCTGCTTTAGAGACATTGGCTATGCAATTTGGTGCCCTCTCTGGGTATAAGTTAAATATCACCAAAACTCAGGTCATTCAGTCAGAAAACATGCCCCTCTCTGGGGTGTCTGTTGTAATGGAAGCAACCTATTCTTGGGGTACAAATATCTCCTGTAGTTACCGACATCCCGGACTTAAATCTTCTTCCGGCTATTGATTCCCTTAACACTAAGCTGGAGAGGCTCGATCATCTACACCTGTCATTGTTTGGTCGTTGCAATGTTTTGAAGATGCTAATCCTGCCTAAGTTTTTATACTTTTTTAGGACAATCCCTCTGTTGTTCTCACATAAAACCTTAGCTAGGGCTGAAAGGATTTGTCTTCGGTTTCTTTGGAGCTATCGACGGGCACGAAGGGTGGCGAAGTGGACGTGTCTTCCTAGGGCACGTGGGGGTTGGGCGGTTCCTAATATGTTATATTATTATTGGTCCGCTATGTTACAGCACTTGGGTTTGCCTTTGCTGGGGGATAGAGCTGATGTTCCTGTATGTACCAGTCCATCTATATATGAGATAGCCCTAGGTGACGCCGCCAAGGGTGTTCTAACAGGGGTCCTTGAGCCGAGTTACTTCAAAAAGATAAGGTTTAAGGTCAGCTGGGCCATGTTCTCAGTTTGGCAGAAAATCCATCATAAGCTCCATATTCCAAAGATTATTTATTATACTCCCTTTAATGCTACAAATGTGCTTCCATCTATCTTTCAGGATAGTGTCACTTTCAAATGGCAGAGTATGGGCTTAAAAGCTATTGGTGACTTGGGTTCTGATGGGCAGCTGGCCTCTTTTACCTCTTTAAGGGAAAGGTTTCATCTGCATTCCAATGACTTTTTTAAATATCTTCAGGTCAGGAGTTTCTTAGATAGACATTATCATAATTTCTCCACTCTTTATGATAAGATTGTTTTAATTGAACTTGTTAAAACAAGGGCTAGAATAGGAGCTATATATCAATGTCTTCTATCAGATCTTCTTGATGATTTGGATGCTCAGAATAATAAGTGGTCGGGAAAATTGGGTATCTCGGGAGTGAATTTGGGACCTGCTCTCGAGCTAGCTCGCTATGTTTTAGTATCAGGCAGCTTGCGTACGCAAAGCTATATGGCTATGTTTGATTTGTTACAACAAATTCGTGGAGGAGGGTCCGAGGGAAAGTTTAACGACCTCACAGGTAAATACCCCCAGTGCAGCAACCTAAAGAACAAAAGTACCTGTCAGTCGGGTGACGCCGAGGTGCTCAGAACTCGCGCTGGAAACAAAAATGCACAGAAAGAAAACATACAACAACCAGATAGGTCAAAAGATGCATTGACTATCAACAATTGCTGGTTTGAGTCCTATCAGACCACCCAACTGGCGGAGCCTCATCATGTAGGACACTCAGGCCATGGTTAGTCTGCAAATGCCCAGGTGTATATTGGCAGTGCATGACTGAGTCATGGTCTGAACACCGCAAAAGTTAATTCAAAGGTGGTACTGATAAGTGCAGTGCAAAAAAATTATAAATATAGTGCAGTGGCTAAAATGGCTGTCAAGGCAAACAAAGACCTTTATTAGTGCTTGCCTGGACGTCAGATTAAAAATAGTGTAATGACAGCATAAAATAATCACTGTCCAGCTTGCTTGGTGGAAAACAAAAATAAGGCCAACATGTTTCTGCCGTACTGTGTAAGTACACTGGCATTCATCAGGGCCAAGCTCTCATATGCTACTGCAGATTACACTACCTAATGTGTAGAAATAAGAAATAAGATCAAATAACCAAATTATAGGTAAACAAAGAGTGGTCGAACACGACCATCCTACCGCATCTTCTCAAGTTGCTCAGTGGATGCGAGTAGTCTTCCCCATCAATCTGTGGGAAGTAAGCCTCACCTCACCCGGCAACTGCTCGGAAAGATAAGGCCCCGCTCTGTCCGTCGGTACCTCAAGGCGGGTTCACGAGCCGAAGCATCCACTGAGCAACTTGAGAAGATGCGGTAGGATGGTCGTGTTCGACCACTCTTTGTTTACCTATAATTTGGTTATTTGATCTTATTTCTTATTTCTACACATTAGGTAGTGTAATCTGCAGTAGCATATGAGAGCTTGGCCCTGATGAATGCCAGTGTACTTACACAGTACGGCAGAAACATGTTGGCCTTATTTTTGTTTTCCACCAAGCAAGCTGGACAGTGATTATTTTACGCTGTCATTACACTATTTTTAATCTGACGTCCAGGCAAGCACTAATAAAGGTCTTTGTTTGCCTTGACAGCCATTTTAGCCACTGCACTATATTTATAATTTTTTTGCACTGCACTTATCAGTACCACCTTTGAATTAACTTTTGCGGTGTTCAGACCATGACTCAGTCATGCACTGCCAATATACACCTGGGCATTTGCAGACTAACCATGGCCTGAGTGTCCTACATGATGAGGCTCCGCCAGTTGGGTGGTCTGATAGGACTCAAACCAGCAATTGTTGATAGTCAATGCATCTTTTGACCTATCTGGTTGTTGTATGTTTTCTTTCTGTGCATTTTTGTTTCCAGCGCGAGTTCTGAGCACCTCGGCGTCACCCGACTGACAGGTACTTTTGTTCTTTATGTTTGATTTGTACCATACCCCTTCCACGATTTCTAAATGGGGGGGAGGAAGGGAGACTCCTGTTCTAGGTGTAGATTACAAGCTGCAGATGCAATCCATATGTTTTATTCGTGTCCAAACCTGAGTGATTTACTTGGTGATATCTCGGTCTTTATTAATGAGGTGCTTAATATTCCGGTGGAGATCTCTCCGGGTTTAGTTGTATTGGGGTGTGAATATCCAGAAGTTTCCGAAAGATCAAGATATACCAGAGCATTTCTGTTTATAGCTATGGCAATGATACGGCTCTGTATAACTTCACAATGGCTAAGTCCGGAGGTTCCCACTTTTTTTAACTGTCGAGCCAGGATGTTAGCTTGGTACAATCTGGAGTCTTCTATATATTTGTTAAGGGGGACAAGACGGCGTCAGTTGGCCTCTAAGATCTGGGCCCCTTTAGAGCATTGGTCTATGCTTTAAAAGGATTCACTTATCTCTTTCAATTAAGTTGTTTGTGTTTATAATCGGCATTGATTTAATTGTTTGGTATTTTTTTTTCTTTTTTTTATTGTTTTCAACATTTGTTTGTTAATGTTGTCTGATCCAGATCTTTGTGTTTATGAATACTGTATCCACGACTTGGTATATTCTTGTGTTATGCTTTGTTTGAAAAATTATAAATAAAGTTTTGTTTTAAAAGTAAGTGTAGTACAGCCATAAAGATTATATGGTCTGGCATTGGTAATTACAAACTCCACAGCTCCATATTGGCTTTACTGAAACCTGGGAAGTTTGGTAGCAAACTTTTCAGCACATTAAATCCACACAGATGCCAGTGTGAGATTTAGTGTAAAATGCTCTCAGAGGTCATCTTAGAGATGCCCCTGAAAAATGACCAGCCTTGGTGTGGTTTCTGAATGGCTGCCCGCCATTTGCCACACCCAGACAGGGTTCTGTACCCCTGGGTAGAGAGCCTCCGCTTCTGGGTCCAGAAACTAAGCTCATCCTGGGCAGAGGTGTCATGCCTCCTCCCCAAGGATTGGCTGGGTTCACGATTGGGAAGCTTCAAAGGCCTGCCACCATTGGAAGCTGTCCCTTCCTTTTGCTGCCCCCTGCAACTGGCTCCCACCGGTTCTGACCCCACTTTGAATGGGAGAATCAGGGGGTAAACCAAGCTAGTAAGAGAGGTGTGCGCACCTTTGCCAACCCCACCCCTCGGTGGGGGCAGCCAGGTTAAGCACACATCTCCGTCCCAGTGGCGGCTCCTTGAGGGAGTGCTGTGAGGTGGTGGGGTGGGGCAGGAGAGGGGCAGGGTGGGGGGTAGTAAACTCCGGCATACGAACGAATGAAGTTAAGTAACTATATAAATAAATACAACTAATTACATTGCACGAGCTGAAACGCCATCAAGCGGTCCCAATTAATGTAAGAGAATAACGCATCCTAATCACAGAAGGCCAAACTCCAATAACCTGAAAGAAATAAGGCTAATCCCAGAGGGGCGGGACTCTAACTCTTATGTAGACAACCCTACAAAAAAGATCTCATGCCTACTCATCAATTGCCACTCAGCAATGAAACATGCCGCTGACATAGCTGACCTAATCATGAACCAAGATATTGACGAGTCTATTTTAACGGAAACATGGCTATCTGAATCATCTTCCTCATGCCTAGACCTACTGGTGCCACCAAAATATAAAATTGTAAGACTAGACAGGCTAAACAAAACGGGAGGAGGTGTGGCCTGTATACACAGATCAAACTTCACCATCTGTAAGGTTCTCTCAGACCCTATCTATTCATGTGAATACCTGGGGTTCTCAGTGCGATTCACAGACAACCAAGTGTACAAACAGCACATATTCTATCACCTCCCCAGGCAAAAAGCTCATTTTCATAGACCATCTAATGTAAATTATTACAGCTAACTCAGAACCTCATTCTAATGATATTTTCCTAGGGGACTTAAATATTTATTGGAACGACATCCAGGATAATCAGGTCAACATTCTTAAAGAATTCCTAGCCGACCACTCACTAGTGCAAGCTTGTGCCCTACCCATTCCAAAGGAGCTACATTGGACTCGATCATCTCCAAAGAAAAGGTGATGCAAACTTTGTCAATTGTTCCTTGTGACTGGTCTCTTCACCACATCAACACTTTCCAAATACCAGCCACAAAATTGAAAACAACCTCACAACCAATCAAACCCAAACATTGGGTGAGAGACATTAAAGATCTGAACTCAGAGAGTCTACCAATACAAGACGAAAATGAACTTCAACCCCCTTCTGAACTGACGGACGTCAGCGAGCTTACGGTCCATTACAATTGTACGATGTTAGAAATGGGATTTCTGGTTGGCTGAGACTTGCACCAAAAGCCAGGCAGAAACCACCACTCTAGTCAGGGTAAGGGGGAAACACACACTGATGATAACCCTCCTCACCCCCTTGTTAGCTTGGCACGAGCAGACAGGCTTATCCCCAAGGCAATGTGTAAAGTATTTGCACTAACACGAAGAGTAACACTGGAAAACACCACAAACGGACACTACACCAGTTATTATCAAAATAAATATCTTTATGTCACTTAGGTCAGATCAAAAGGCTCAAAAATGCAAATACATAAATTACTCCTCCATTAGAAATGGTCTTTTGAAAAACGTCCACTTTGGTCAAAATAAACTGGTAGTATTCAAAGTCCACTGTAGAAATGGTTCTGGTCATTTAGCACAGTTTTGTTATCACCTGCACAGTTCTCTCTTATAATGTTCCTTGTCATCCCCCTAGTTCCTTCTTTTAAAACTCTTTTGTAAACGTCACCAACCCGCCAATGCCAGAACTGGGCAATTCACAGTGAGCTATTGGAAGCTCTCGCCTCCTAGCCCCTGCACAGTTCTGTTCTTGCTAACGCAATGTTCCCCAAACATGGTGAATACACCTAGGACGTTCTTGTCAGCCCAGGTACCGCCGCTCCTCATGGGCAAGTACGGGTCTTTCTCTACTTATGGCGGGGGCCGTGAATGAAGCCCTATAGACTCACACCCCCTACTATGTCACTGTAGACTTTGTGGGGCACTCAGGGGATGCGCAGCCGCCCTCGTACTGCAACTAGACTTTGTGCCAGTGTGGGCGGAAATTAGGGGAAAGAAAGGCCTCAGAGTTTCTTACAAGTACCTCGTTTATTGCGTGTCACACGGTTTCCTGGTAACAGCTTCGGGGAAGTGCGGGGAGCCACCTCGCGCTTCCTCCTATCCCAGAGCGGCTCTCGTGTTGAGCCCACCAGCTCAGGAGCGCTTCCACCAATAACAGCGCGGCCCTCACGTCGAGCCTGCAGGCTCAGGGGTTGCCTCCACCAATAGCAGCGCAGCCCTCGCGACCAGCCTCCGGCTCCAGGGAAATACTCTCTCCCGCTGGGCCAATCCCAGCGCGGCAGGGAGATGACATCACGGAGAATCTGGCCTGCGGCGGTGAGCTTAGGAGCGGCGATCTCGGGACCTGGGCCAGCGATGGCGGTGATTTTAGGCTCAAAGAAATGCCGGCAAGACAGGGGGGCCACACGCTGAGTCCTAGCTCAAGCAGTACACAAGGGGGTGGTGATGAACGGAGCATCTGAACCAATGAAACACTCACACCCAGTCAAAAGATCTGGGTTTAATTCATCACCGTTCTTTAGCCCACTCTGCCACCCCAGTTCAGACATGGCTATATGCAAATCAGTCTGACCCTGTGCCTCATGCGAACAGTCCAGCCCGAACTGCCAAGCCATGCCTTCCCTGGACCGGAAACAAGCTTCAGAGGACCGGTTTCTGGCATTACAGCCGTCTTCAGCCCAGCTTGCTTGAATCCAGTGGCAAAGTGAGCAAGGGACTCACGTCTGAGCATACCCTGCCACACTTATGGTGGCCAAAGCAGTACAAAAGGGGGTGGTGATGGACGGAGCATCTGAACCAATCAGACACTCACACCCAGTCAAAAGATCTGGGATTAATCCATCACTGTTCTTTAGCCCACTCTGCCACCCCAGTTCAGACATGGCTATATGCAAATCAGTCTGACCCTGTGCCTCATGGGAACAGTCCAGCCCGAACTGCCACGCCATGCCTTCCCTGGACCGGAAACAAGCTTCCGAGGACCGGTTTCTGGCATTACAGCCGTCTTCAGCCGGCTTGCTTGAATCCAGTGGCAAAGTGAGCAAGGGACTAATGTCTGAGCATACCCTGCCACACTTATGGCGGCCAAAGTAGTACAAAAGGGGGTGGTGATGGACGGAGCATCTGAACCAATCAAACACTCACACCCAGTCAAAAGATCTGGGTGAAATCCATCACCGTTCTTTAGCCCACTCTGCCACCCCAGTTCAGACATGGCTATATGCAAATCAGTCTGACCCTGTGCCTCATGGGAACAGTCCAGCCCTAACTGCCAAGCCATGCCTTCCCTGGACTGGAAACAAGTTTCCGAGGACCGCTTTCTGGCATTACTCCCTCCCTCTGCACCCCCTCCCAGAGGACTGCACCCCTGCCCCCAACTGGGGTGATCCCCCTGGAAGCCAAACCGGTCAGGACACTGGTTACAGATATCCTTCCCTCAAGGTCAGGCAGATCCTGAACCTGGCCACCCAACTCAGGGACTAAACCCTGTGGTTGAACACTTGCCTGGCACACCAGGACTTCTGGGGACTCACACAGTATCCCCCTGAGGGTAACACATGTTTCATGTGTTGTGTGACAGTCTGCCTGGCGCAGATCTCCCAACCACTGTCCATCTGACAGTGCGCGGAGATCCCCCAGGCAAGAAGTGGTGTCACCATGGTCACTCCTATGAAGCTCAGCCCTTCTGGCTGGCCTCTGACCCACTGGTTCTTCCACTGGGGAACACATTCACCTCTCACCCCTCACTCTGGACTTCTGCACCCTCCCAAGTGGAGTGGCACCGCCAGACACCAGAACCACTGGAGTTCCATTTACAGACGCTCCAGGTTCTCTTGACACTAGGAGATCCCCCTCAAATGGTCTACCGGTACAGCCTATGCCCCAAACCTGGTGTTCCCTTAAGAAACCCTTCAGGCCCTGAGACTGGGTTTCGGGCACCTTGGAACACACAGTCCCACACTCACTCCTTCTCCACTGAGACAGGAAGTGAGCCCCTACACCCCTCCCACTACACTGGGACCTAGCTGGGCTACACTGAACCTCTTCCACCGCACAGGACCGGAAGATACCCAGGCCACTACTTTGGAAACACTCCCCAATGCCTCTTCAGACCCTCTGGAATCCACCAAGAGGTCTGCCTCCAAAGCAAGTTCCCTGGAATCAGAGAACTCGCACTCCACCGGGTGTTGGCATAGCTCTGAAAAACAGGGACTTAAAATATGCTTTCCAACAAATGAATCTCATATCCCCCCCAGTCGTTAACCACGCTACCTTCTGCCTCACCCTCCAGTGCCTCACACAAGCACCTCACACCACTCTCCTGAGATTGGCGAGATAGTGTCTGACTGTCTCTGTCACTCAACCCACACTCTTCTGGGCGGTCTCCACATTCACACACCAGGATTTCTACCATGGGGGAACCCCTCTCCCTGCGCCTCTCATCTAGAGTCAGTAGAGCGTCCCTCCCACCACTAGGAATATGATCCCCCGTGTCAGTTCCCCAATCTACTTCAGGGGCACTGCACACCACCGCACCTACCTCATAAACCTGCACCCCCTGGTGTTTGTCAACCCCCTCCCTCAAGTCAGGCGCCACATCTCTGGGTGTGTGTACTTCTCCCTCAGCACTAGATACCATAATCTTGCTGCCACCATCTGAGCTGGACTCCACCTCCAACTCAGCAAAACTCACTTCCTGGGCTGAGACACTCATGGCCTCAAGCCTCTTGAGTTCCAGATCAAGCTCCCTCATTCTGAATTTATGAGCTAAAAGCATTTGCTTCTCCTTCATCTAGACTCCGAGCCTCAGGACTTCCAGCTCATGATTAAGTATGGGCGAAATGCGCAAATTCGTGATCTGCAAAATCCACGAATTCGTGCGAATTTGCGGATTTTTTTTGGGGCGTGTTTGCGGGGCTTTTGTGTGTTCGCGGGGCTTTTTGCATGTTCGCAGGACGCTTACAGCGCATCGACCGCGAAGTTACCCATGCGGTCGTACATGGGCGTGGCCATCTTGTTCGCGTTGCGTATTTCCGTTTCCAGTCGCTATTTGCATGCTCGCGTTGTGCGCTGGGAGCGATTACGTGTTCGTGTGCGTTTTTGCGTGCTCGCGGGGGAAATATCGCACAAACTTACCCGCGAGGTCCTCAATGGGCGCGGCCTTCTTGTTTTTCATTCATTGCTATGGTTCTGGGCATGCTTTTTCAATCCTCTCCTAATCTTTCCAATCCTTTGTTTCTTTGAACTTTTTTTAAAATCTTTTTTACTCATTATCTATCCCTCTCTTTTTCTTTTCAGCTGTCCAGGAACATGGCAAAGGGAGTCAGGAAGAGCAAGGGGAAGGGTCCCGCACCCCATACCCGGCTCCCATGCGGGCGATTGAGGGGGGAGGATGTAGTGGCCAGGGAGATTTTCACCGCGGTGGAGGTGGCCGCTCTTATATTTTTTGTTCTGCGCCACCTCCCTAAGACCGTGGCAGCAGGGGGCAGGCCCGGTCAAGGGTATGGCCTCCGGGAGCGTCTCGAGCGGTGGGATAAGTTATGCTGGGCCATGCGGAGGGAGTCGGTGGTCCGGCGCACCTATGACCAAGCGACGCACCGGTGGGCTGACCTCCTCGACCGGGAGCAGGACCTACTCCACGTGCTAGGCGTGGAGATCCCGGGCCTTGGTGAGTAGCTATTTAATAACTACTTTGTTTTCCTATGCTCGGTGTTATATTGCTAATATATGTTTTCCCGAAGAGCAAGAATGCTGCCGATTCGATTACATTGCAGGCATATTAATGTTTAAATAACTTCGCCTGCTCAGTGGCATTGCTACTATGCTTACTTGTTTGCAACTTTGTGCTCATTTGAGCAGAACTGCCTAATGCTAGAGAGACTAGAGACTCAAGTCTAGTCCTTCCTTTGTACTCCTGCTGCCACTAAGAAGAAGAGATAGTGATGGATTGATAGGTTGAGTATATTATGACTTGTTATTAGTAGTAGGACATTTTTTAGTGGTCTGCAATCATGATGACGGACTGTGTCTGTCACGTCGCGTGCCTCTGAGTGCTGGCAGTCATAGTGGAACCTTTTTGTTGTTGGTTTAGTTAGTGATTTACATAACTTTCCAAGTAGACGGTCTACAAATCCAGCAATACTGTACTAGTATCCTCCTAGTTGACCAGATCAGATAGGTCAATACATGTAGTGCAATTGTTGCTAATTTGTTTCCCAGAGATAATTTTAGATTGTGGTCAAAGAAATCAAATATTTCAAAAAAACAATCATCCATGTTTGTGTTTATTTCATGATCATCAGCACCTCCCAGGGGCAAGAAGTCAGCAACACCCCAGACTCCGGCGGAACAGAGTGGGCAGGAACGGTCCTCTGCAGGCTCTTCTGCTGGCCCCAGTAAGTTGTTCTGATGTTAATATAATTATACTTCCCTAACTTTTACAGCTCCTATTCATTCCAAACTGTTTCCTAATTCTATTTTTTACAAAATAGTTTTTGATCTTCTTGTAGACTGTTTCTACATTCTTATCCTGCCTCTCTACCATCACTCTCTGTGCTACTACTATTTACTATTATTATGAGTCGGTCTGCGTAGGTAGCTAAGCTTGCCCAGTCGGCAAACAGTGTTTAACAAAACTCTGATCCAGCAATAGCTCTAGAGGCACTCAGTGCAGTCCTCTGGGTTGCCCTTGCTGTCTATTCCAGTCTTCTTAATGTTAGTGCTTTGACAATTCCCAACAACAAAATGTCAATGTCCACCAAGAATAAGCTTAGTACTTGGCTTTTTGATTTGATAGTAGCACATACCACACCGCTATGTTTCAGGGACTATTCTGCACATACAGAAGTATGGACAAGAGAAATTATTATTATTATTATTATTATGCGTTCTTATATAGTGCTCGATTACCCGTAGGCATCTCGGCGCTTGCCTTGGGAACCCATCCTGGCTTTTCCCTGTGAGATACCCGTACTGTGCATCTCCAAGGTGGAAGCCAGGCATCCCGCCGCAGGGGGGCCGTAGTGGAGATTAAGCAGGCTGATGCCCAGAGCTGCAGAGTGTGAACCCGTGATTCGAGTAGGCACCGAAACGAGAATTATCGAGTCTGTGGATATTTTGGGCTCAAGACCCTGCCGCGTCGGGAATTGAACCCTGGTCCCGGGTCTGACCTCTGCTTCAGGGTCTACCTCCTCTAACCAGTGAGCCACACTTCTCCACTTCTCCACATTGTTGATGATAGGTGCAGTTCGACTTTCCACATACCTCAGTCAGAATAACTGTGCGGGACTCGGGAGCCCTCACCTTGTTGGAACTTCAAGTCTTCATGGTGGTGATGAGGAGTAGTTGGTTCTGTCTGTAATTATAAAAATGTTGCACGTTAAAGAGCAAGCATTCATCAGTTGTGCCAAAAGAGTTGTATGTTATGGCTAAGCATATAAGTTAACACCCTCCCCAAAACCGTGACATATTTTCAGTCCCAATAATTAAAAATTGTTTAACATTTTCTCTTCCATTACAAGACGAAATAGGGGGTGGTGTATGGTATCTAAAAATATGACTTGTATTTTCTAGGTATCACACATTGGATGCGGCACTTCCCACCACCAGTGCCGGGGCCAGCAGCGCGGAGGGGTCCACTCCAGGGGCAGATGCGGCGGCGCCACACGTGCCACCAGGAGGAGCTGAGGGGGATGGCTCAGCAGCGGTGGACGGTGGTAAGTTATTATTATACTCCTTACTTATTGACATTTTAGAGTAGGCTCGCAAAGGAGTGTATGATGTACTGTACAGTAGACAGTACACTACTACAAGTACACTGTACTGTTAAGAACAGTTACTGATTTAGAACTACATTTTAGTCAATCACGGAGAAGACAGTCACCCTTGACTTAGCAATAGCATTAGCGGCGGTAGTTCTTGAGTAAGCAATGGCCCCCTCTATTTGACTTCAAATCAGCTGGGAAACTTTTATCGTGAAGACAAGTCATATCAGATGAACTTGAGGGATGTTATGAATGAAAAGGGAAAGAACTTAGGGTCAATGGAAGGACGAGCGAGTCGTAACATTTATGACTGTAAAGAATGATACGTGTTTTTTAATGCAGGCAGAGGTGGCTGATAGGAAGGAATCCGATGCATGGCTGCTTGAAGTAAGGATGGTTGGAGGAGAAAGAAAAAATGACTGCCTGTGTGGGTGAATCAGAAAATTATTGTGTGGTGTGCATTGCAATATATCATTTGGGTGAAACTCAAATGCAAGTCAAGACGGTGGTTTACCAAATAAAATAAAAAGGGTGTTATTTGGTTGTTGAGAAAAAGTAAAGTTGTTACAGTTGAGACATTAAGAAGAATGATAGACGTTAACTTTGGAAGCCTGGATGGTATCTTCTTCCTCATACATAGCAGAGGTGTATGTAGAGCAGACGCTCAGTGCATGAAGAGTGTTACTTTGTTCGAACAGCATGTCCGTGCCAGATTAGCAAAGCAGAGGAAATCCAAATACTACAAGTTGTGATTGTTCAGAAACTCTCCCTTGCCTAAAGTAACAGTACAGTAGTTTACTTTGCAAGCACAGCATATATTGTGTATGTATTGTATAGTTGACAATTATATCAAGTCAAGTCCTTTCCTCCGGCAATTATGGTTACCACACTCACTCCCTATGTTCATAATTTTCTATCTGCTGTGTTAATCGTGGGTGGACTATCGCTGATGTTCACTCAATCTATCATAACAAAGCACCTAAAGTCATCCATCATATAAGCAAAGAGATCATGTGATCGGCTGGATACATGATCAGAAATGAATAATCTACATTTTCCTTTTGTAGTACTGAAGGCCCGGGGGGGCAGTGCGAAATATAAATTACATTGACCAGTAGCCCTTGATGTAACCGAGTATGGCCAGTGCCAACCCTATACAAAAATAAGAACTTCCCTATCCCCACCTGCATGTACTTCTTAAAGTAATGCATGCAGGTCTGCGTCATCAAAGCTTGTGTCTCTTTTTCTTGGGTGCAAGCTGACTGAGCTGGCATTATGCCGGCTACCACAAGTTCACGTACAAGTAATTTCTTTCGCAAAACTAGACAAAAAAAGAAGAATACTGGTGCACTCTCTGACTCTCTGACTATGTATTGAGTCCATAGTGCTGCCTGCTAGTAGAATTCCTGAAACTCCCACTATTACAGGCCTACAAAGACGGCGGAAAGATACATGCCAAAATGTTATACTGTGCTTGCAAATTGCTAGTGTTACTGTGAGACAACTTTCTGTTGAATTATTTTGTGTTATTGTTAAAGAGTATTGGTTACATTATTTTTCTTTCCTCCTTCATATAGATGACCCAAAAAAGCTCACCAGACAGGAGATGGCTGTCCGGGCCAGGGCCCGGAAGCTGAAGGCCATTTGTGTGGAATATCGCCGGCTGTAGGCTCGGGAGCAGGAGGAGGGGGCGTCAACAACCTCCTCCAGTGCCCCCGTTTCCACCAGCCAGCAGCCTCCAGCACGGCGCTGTGCTTGGACAGCCTCCCGCTCCCGTTCAGCTGCAACAACACCAGCAGCTGGCCCCCCAGAGCCTGGATGGCACGCCTGCGCCTCCTACGCCTCAGAGTGGACTACCTGGAGCGCAAGGTGGACAATCTTGAGCAACAGCTCTGGGACCTCCGCAAGGAGCGGCAGGACCGCCTGTCCAGACACTGCTGGAAGTGACTGTGCCCCTTGCCCCTTTTTTAAAGACTGTTGGGGGGGTGGGAATCGGGAGTTGGGGATTATTTGGGACTTTTCAGAGGACTATTTGAAATGGACAATTGTTTGGGTTAGGGAGGGGTGGGACTAGTTTATTTTTGTTAGGGTAAATATATAATTTTTTATTTTACATACTTCAACATAGTGTACGCGTTGATGTTATTTTGTGGGGTGGTGGGCGGGGGTTACGGCACGTTTGGTTTCCTCAAACTTACCAGCATGAATTATCTAAAACATCCAAAAATGTTCAAAAGTGCCACTAACAGAGTTAGTGAATTCAATTGGCCTACTAGTACTTTACTAGTACTACTGTCAGTCTCTCCTCCGAGTCCTAGCCCATTATTCTACCTCCCCAAAATGCTTATCTTACCTGTGATTCGTGTTTGAGAATAGAGCTAGGCACAGCGCTGGCTGCATGGCAAATGGCGATTACGCCACCCGGACCAAAATTCCGTTGTTGTGGTGTTAGTAGGAGTGGTACCACACTAGCAGTAGCAGCATATGAAAAACAAAGTAAAAAAATTAGACATTGAGTGGCCTGAGAGGAGTATTAGAAGGGACAGTAGCCTAAGCAATGCTGAAGATAAGTATGGGGAAAAAAGAATTGCATGGATGATTATGGCTACAACAAGAACAGTGACACAGCAGCGTAACAAGTCTTCTTGACATGTAGGAGGATTATGTTGACGATGGATCCAATCGATGGTGGGCATGAAATTCCGAATTTATTTTAAAATACTCGTTTTTTTAACCAGAATTACAATATCCTAGGATTCATCTAGCTGCCTTAAAATTGATTTGAGGAGGTTGCTTGCACCTTAACCTCCCCAGCAAGTGTGTGGAATTATTGTTGTAATGTACTCACACCTCAATGAAAACCACACAGCCCGGGGGAAGAGGGTTAGGGTTTGAAACTTGGATAGGAATGGGGTTTATGGGGAAAGTGTTGTGGAGAGAGGGAAAAAAAAGCACAGCATGGACAAACAACAAATGAAGATAAACAAATCTTTGGAGACAAAGCTATCCATAAATCTTTTAAGGGACATAAAGGAAGTGCATGCACTACTGCATGCATGAAGTTGTTTGCTAAATGGATAGGTTAATGAAAAGTAAGTAGTACTTTCTACAATGTACTAACTATGAAGAAACAATGTGACAGTACAGGGCTGCTGTAATTACGCAATTTCACTTGCCTATCTGCCCTCAGAGAGAAGAACCACTTAGTACATTAAAATAATTTTAAAAATAGCAAAGAAAAAAGTATACAATGGCTGGAGGGATGAATTGAAGCAGAGAGCAAACAAATGCACAGAGTCACACTCATAGATGTTCACAGCAATAACATTACTTAAAAGATAAGTAGAAATGAAGATGGATACTGTAACTGTATGTTGTTGTAGTTGTCCTGTTAAATTTGGGAAGTTGCATGCATCCAGCCATTCCTCTTTTTCGCGGTACTCCTCCATTCCATCTGACGCTCCGTCGATCAATGTTGGGGACCAGAAGACACCTTGTCCACTGCCTGTCTGGCGGATGCTGAATTGCGGCTCGCTAATGGTAAACCTGAGTTCATCCTTTTTCCCCATTACACAGGGTAAAAGCCGGCCTGTAATTGTTGATGGAAAAACAGGAAGTGATATTAAAACACCACGGAGGAAAAAATATAAGGTATGCTGTGTAGTGCAAAATAACACTTTCAGTTTCTGAGTCGACAGTATTACAATACATACAAGCATCATTTCGAAAGTGCGTACTCTGAGTCTCCTTTTCAAGGATAAATAAGTGTGGGCGAAATTTGCGGATCTTTCCCCTCAAGCTAGGTGTAAAGTGTAAACTGCGATTTTAGAACACAATTAGACATTCCTAGCAGTGCTCCCAGACCCCTCAACCCACCCCCAAAAATCTAAACACCCCCAAGTAGCCCCCCAAAAACATGCGGTACTGCGACCTGGCTGAGGCCTACTTGAAAATCGTGCTAAAACGCACTCTGAAAGTAGGCCCAAAACACCCCTTTTCTACCATGGATTTTCTTCAAACCACTTGCAATCAAAATTAGACCTTCCAGCAGTGCTCCCAGACCCTGGACCCACCCCAGAAATGGAGAACACCCCCAAACAGCCCCCCAAAAACACACAGCAGTGCTATCCTCAGTGAGGCCTACCTTTAAATTGTGCCAAACGCGCTCTTCAACTAGGCCCAAATCCCCCTTTTCCACCATAGATTTTCTTCAAACCACTTGCAATCATAATTAGACCTTCCCAGCAGTGCTCCCAGACCCCTCGACCCACCCCCAGAAATGGAGAACACCCCCAAACAGCCCCCCAAAAACATGCAGGAGTGCCAAAAAAACAACCTTTTCCACCATGGATTTTCTCCAAACCACTTGCATTCAACATTGGACCTTCCCAGCAGTGCTCCCAGACCCCTCGACCCAGCCCCAAAAATGTAGAACCCCCCCAAACAGGCCATCACAAAAATGCAACACTTAGAATCTCCAGAGGCCTAAGTTTCAATCGCTCCAAAACACACTCTGCAGCTAGGCCCAAACCCCCCTTTTCCACCATGGATTTTCTTTAAACCACTTGCAATCAAAATTAGACCTTCCCAGCAGTGCTCCCAGACCCCTTGACCCATCCCCAGAAATGGAGAACACCCCCAAACAGCCCCCTAAAAACACGCAGGAGTGCTATCCTCAGCGAGGCCTACCTTTAAATCGTGCCAAACGCTCTCTGCAACTAGGCCCAAACCCCCCCTTTCCACCATGGATTTTCTTCAAACCACTTGCAATCAAAATTAGACCTTCCCAGCAATGCTCCCAGACCCCTCAACCCACCCCCAGAAATGTAGAGCCCCCCAAACAGGCCATCACAGAAATGCAACACTTAGAATCTCCAGAGGCCTAAGTTGAAATTGCTCCAAAACGCACTCTGCAGCTAGACCCAAATCCCCCTTTTCCACCATGGATTTTCTTCAAACCACTTGCAATCAAAATTAGACCTTCCCAGCAGTGCTCCCAGACCCCTCAAACCACCCCCAGAAATGTAGAGCCCCCCAAACAGGCCATCACAGAAATGCAACACTTAGAATCTCCAGAGGCCTAAGTTGAAATTGCTCCAAAACGCACTCTGCAGCTAGACCCAAATCCCACTTTTCCACCATGGATTTTCTTCAAACCACTTGCAATCAAAATTAGACCTTCCCAGTAGTGCCCCCAGACCCGTCAACCCACCCCCAAACATCTAGAACCCCCCAAGCAGCCCCCCAAAAACATGCAATACTGCTAGGCCTCAGTTTAAATTGTGCCAAAACGCTGTGTGCAACTAGGCCCAACCCCCCCTTTTCCACCATGGATTTTCTTCAAACCACTTGCAATCAAAATAAGACCTTCCCATCAGTGCTCCCAGACCCCTTAACCCAGCCCCAAACACCTAGAACCCCCCAAGCAGCCCCCCAAAAACATGCAATACTGCTGTCCCCAAAACATGGGAAATCGCAAATCGCGCCTTGACAAAAAAGTGCTGTTTTCAGCACTTCCACTACTTCGATCCTCTTGAAACTTACCAGGACACTTGTTCCAGTGATTCCCAAGAATCTCAGCAAGGCAGAACAAAATCGATCCACTGTAAGGTGTACGACTAGTTCACCCAAACACACGCGCCCGCAAAACACCAAAAAAGGCCACAATTCGTCCAATTCTGAAAAAACGCCAAACCCCCCTAAAACCTTGCCAACATCATTATGAACAAGCCTGCATCGGGCCCTGAGCCCTAGACTCCGGGAACCCTACCAAATTATTAATTAAACCCAAAAACCCTAGTAAACAGCACTGAACCCTAAACCCTAGATATGCTTTGACTGTCTGTGTCAAAGAGCCTAGGTATGCTACACCAGGTTGCTTCACTCAGTGGTGCCTGCCTTGACCATCTGCATGGCCGCAAGCAGGGCCAAAAATCCGTTCCGCTTGCGAAATTTACTGTTTTTTGGTGGCAAATTCACAATCCGAGAATCTCGCGAAATTGATGAAAATTCGCAAACTCTTGAGCGTAACAGATTTTTGGCCCATGCTTGCGGCATGGCCATGCAGACGGTCAAGGCAGGCACCACTGAGTGAAGCAACCTGATGTAGCATACCTAGGCTCTTTGACACAGACAGACAAAGCATATCTAATTGTATGCAGCAAGCCACATAGCCCCAATTTTACATGAACTGCTGTACTCTGTAATCTGCCTGGCATAACAACACTACACTGCCTCGACCACTTCATACCATGACTAGACAGACATGTAGTTCTGCTGCAGTAGTTGTTGTAGACTTGTTTACCTGTTTGACACTCACGAATTGGCCATAGTTCTTCCCTAAACCGACGCTGATGATCCATCCATCGCAGTGAGTGACTGTAAAGAAAAAGATATAATATTTAATCAATCATCATGGTATATTGGCAAACAGTAAGTCCAAGGACATTTTGCATATTGGAAAATGCAACGTAGTGGCCCCTGCAGTTGAAGTACAATTTGAATTAAACAAGGTAAAAAAAGCAGAGGAGACTTGAGTTACATTTAGTGTGTAAAAGATTAAGTAATAACAGAAGACATATGATTCATTTCATGCACAACAAACAAACAGAAATTGCTTTCATCAGAGCCAAACAGCCATTGATGTCCACTGCATGCCATCTTCTTCTCATTATTCATTACCTGTTCCACTTTTTGTCCGCATCTTCTCCTGAAAGTGCGGGACCACAGGGCAGCCTCTCCTGTCAATTTCAGAAGTAACTGTCAGCAATCAGCAAGCATGTAGTCAGTAATTCCAGTCCCACTTGAGGGGACTCGTCTAGGAGTACGAAGACAACGTTTCTTTATTCTGTGTAATCCAGCCATCTGCCTTGAGGGAAATGGATAGGGGGAGTCTGGAGGAGGAGGACAGAGGAGCATGATTGAATTGTGAACTTGTGAACCTCAGGAATGCAGACTGCGGCACCTTCAAATCAATAAGGAAAGAAGATGAAGACAGTGCTGCTGATGGACTTGTTGTGAATAGGTGATTAGAGTTTTGTTGTTGTAAATGTTGTAAAACAAAGAAAGACACACAGGAATAAAAGTGAATAAGGACGAAAAAAAAAGGAAGTCATTTTCAGGCCTTGGTGTCAGGGAAGTAGAGCTCGTCCTCAAACTCTATGAATTGAGACGGGAGTAGGTCAGCTAACAGAGAAGAACTTCCGTCACCTAAGTCGGTGTCCTCTTTTTCCTGCGTGCATTCACGTATTTTGTAATCTGGTGTTATGAAGTGCTGATTCATCTTGATCAGTGTTAACCTCTCCACATTTTTGGGTGAGAGGTGGGTCCTTTTTGAAGTTACAATGGCACCGGCAGCACTGGAAACACGTTCAGAAGACACACTTGCGAGTGGGCAAGACAAATAATTGAGAGCCAGGTTGGTGATCAGTCGCCAATGAGGCCTTTTCCGATACCAATACAGCAATGGGTTCTGATTAACAAAGACCTCTGTTGGGTCATCCAGATAGGCCTGCACCATCGACTCAAGGTTCTCCAGCGTTGCTCCACTTTGCGTACCATCTGTGGCCTTTGCATCACTGGAACGAGCAAACCCTTGATGAGTTAGCCAATCCGCTTCCGACAATATTATGGCTGGGCCTGGTGCAGGTGAGGATGATGATACGGTTGCTGGTGTCGTTAACGGCTGTGAGGGAAAGTGACTCCCTTCGGCCACAGGTTCAGAAGTGGAACTCGACGCCGGATGGCCTGCTGATTCAGTTGTACTTCTGCCGGCTCCTTCAATTTTCTGCCGCTCTTTTTCGAACCGAGTGGCTGACACAGCTAGCCAATGTTTGTACTTTAAAACATCTGCTTCATCAAAAGGAATGAATGCTTTGCTGGCCACTGCCTTTTTGTACCGTGGATCCAGAATAGTGGCACAAATATGATGTTGTTCTGTATGTATGTTTTTAAGCCTTTCATTGTCAACTAGGCGGCTTAATAACCTCTCCGCCAACTGATATGTGTTTTGCTTTTCAGCATCATCTCGGAACGTTGCAGACACTGCCTTCAGTTGATGCTCTAGCATGCGCAACAAGGGGATAGCTTTGCCCAAAGAGCAGTCCTCCCTGCTGACTTCACGCGTGAAGACCTCAAAAGGACGAAGCATGTCTGTCAGGCTTGCAACTAGCTTCCATTCCTCCAACTCTAGCCTCATGTCTTTCATAGTAGAAGCCAGTTTATAGACATACTCATTTATTACCTCCCTACTGCTCAGACAGACGCTCAAGCATGTAAAAGGTTGAGTTCCAACGTGTTGCCACCTCCTGGATGAGTCCTTTGACTGGCAGTCTACGTTCATGTTGAATGCTCCTCAGCTGCTTCCGGGCCTTAAAAGAATGGCTGAAATGTGTGCAGATTCTTCGGCAGGTGGTCAGTAACTTGCTGACTGTGTTTTCTTTTTTCAAGAAATCTTGCACCACGATGTTAATACTGTGCGCCAAACACGGCACTCTGAAGTATGCATGGCCTTAACTATATTACTGCCATTACTCCTGGAAACATAACCAACTATGCGCTTTCTTGGATGCATCCATTCATAGACCTTCCTATCAAACTCCTCCAAAAGGTTAGGTGCAGTGTGAGTTTTCTCCATGGCAAACATGGCTACTGTTGAATGTTTCCGAGTAGCTTGAAAAACTGTGTCTGTGTCAACACCTGCTTTTAACTTGTCTTTAACCCCTGCAAAAGAGACCCAGTGTGCAGTGATGCACATGTAATCAAGGGCTTGGCAACTGGTCCACATGTCTGTTGTCAGGTGGATAGTGTGAACAGCACTCTTCTGAATAGCTGCGCCAATCACCTCCAGCACATCTTGATGTAGTGCTGGAACAGCAACCCTGGCAAAATAGGACCGGCTAGGAACCTACCATTTAGGGCAGACTGTTGCCACAAATTCTAGAAAACCCACCCCTTCCATGAAAAAAAAAGGGAGAAGGTCCAGAGCTAGCATTTTAGCCAGCTTTGCGTTATACAGACGTGCCTTTGGGTGGTTGCGTTCAAATGGCGCATCTGACCAAAACAGTCTGCTAATGGTGGTCTGGACCGTTTTACGTGATGATGATGGTGCAGACTTCTTCAAACCAGTTAGGCTCATTGATGTAGTTTTTCGCATTGGTGTCTCTCCCAGACTCTTAGTGTGCCTCATACATGTTGCAGGGGTAGAGGGTGTGGGCGCTACCACTGCAGTGCTGCTGCCAGGGGTACTGGGTGTACCAGAAAAAATGTCTGTCGCTTCTTCACTTCCCCCCTGCACGATCAGCCCCTCGTCATCATCAGATGCAATATCAATGGATACACTTGGATTTGTTTTTCTTTTGGCTTTCTGGATCTTCCTTAGGTGCGCCTCCCACTTGATAGTGTTGTGTTTTTGAGATGACCTCTCTGGCCTCCGGTGCCATAGTTGGTACCAAGCTTACCCCGACTAACTGATGTTTTACAAATCGAACAAACGACCATGTTTTCCGCCTTTAGCTAACACTAAAAAAGTCCCAAACTGGGGACTGGAGATGTCTGCTGGTGGTGGAGGTGCTACTTTCAGTTTCAATGCCAGATGAAGTGGAGGATGGGCGTGGCTGAATTCGACTCTGTTGTTCACTTACAGCACCACTACTTGAGGTAATGGAGGTCGAGCTGGATGGAGGTCCCTGCCGGCCCGTCTATCGAGCAAATATGGAAGCTGTAGGTCGTGTTGGTGTTGTAGTTAACTGTGTTGGTGGTGGTACCAGTGCCACGCCGCCCACATCCCGCTCAGCAGCCATTCGGGATAGGGTCAAAATGTCTGTCTGCTGCATGCCCGCTGGGGCTGGAGTGACGACTGTGATGACTGGGTCGTCGTCAGACTGTTCATCAGCAGCAGAAGACACCACTTCTTGTTCGTCGTCATCAACCATAAGTGGAAGCCTTGCGGGAACCTTCCTTTTAGGCTTAGCTACCTTTGTCGGCTCATGGCGTGCCTCCCCCTCAGACTGCATTTGTGGGTTCCAATCAAGATCAAGATCATCAGAAGGAAGGGTGCTTGAAGAAGAACTTGTAGTAGCCCGCTCGTCTTAAGGTTATGAGAAACGGGCGAACTCATATCTTTAACGACGCCAAGGAAGCAGAGACTTATCTATCTAGCATTAGCTCTAGCCAGAGCCAGAGCCAGACCTAAAAATAACCAGTACTAGCACTAAGGGTGACAATTAAGTTATTTAAAGGGAGGTTGGGGAGCACAAAGTACACAGAGAAAGGGGAGCCAAAGGTGGACTAAAAAGGGGGGGAAAAAATAAGAGAAAGGATTTATATATCTTTATTTTTTTTTTTTTTATGCACAACGACGCTTGCTGGGGGAAAAAAAAGGAAAAAAAAAGGGGAGGGGGGCAGGAGTCTCTCAGGGTGTTTCACCACACGAGCTGCCTCACCAACGGCAGCTATCACTGGAGGGTGGTTCTTCCCCGGCTGGGGTGAGAGCCAGGGGGGTGGGTGGGGGTTGGGACCCCATCTCCGCAGATTGGGGGCAAGGGGAGGTATGGGGGGGAAATTTAATAAAGAACTTGTAGTAGCCCTCCTTGATCTTTTTCTTGCTGGGGATCTGGAAGACAATGGATCGTTCTCAGGAGGAGTGGCTTTCTCGGATGATACCTCCGGTTGAATCTCGATTTCCTGATGTGCCCCTACTTCTGGTGGAACAAGCATTGTGGGCAGTTGTGCCGCTCCATGCGCCTCTAGTTGCGCCTCTCCATGCGCCTCTCCTTGCGCCTCTCCTTGCGCCTCTCCTTGCGCATGTACTTGCGCCTCTCCTTGCGCCTCTCCTTGCCCATGTACTTGCGCTTGTACTAGTTGCACCTGTGGTTGTCGTTGCGGCTGTGGTTGTTGATCACTCCTCAGCTGAGTTACACCCTGCGTTGATTGTATGCTACTTTCTTGCGATGAGCCAACATCACTGGTCGATGGTGATTGAACAACCAAAGTGGCTGCCTCTGCAGCTCTCATGGACTTGGACCTAACTTGGTGTGGTGGCTCTGAGCCCAATGAAGCGGAGGTGCTGCTCCCAGCTTGGTCCCAGCGGACCCCGCTGCTGCGGGCATTGTTTTTTTTCCCCGAAAAAAGTGTCTGTGGGCACACCAGTCTCCTTGGAAAGTGGCACCACTTGCTTCTTCTGCTCCTTCTTACTGGCAGTGGCAACTTTCTTTGTAGAGGAGCTACGGCCACCTTTCTTTGGGCCCATCTTCTTCAGTTGTCAGAACAGCAGCCTACAGTTGCACGAGTTGCAGAGTTGTCTGTGGCCACAAGTGACGTCACGTGACGTTGTGCTGCACACACTGCTGCAGGACTTTTTCCTGGCACTGGTGGTTCTCTTGTGCACCTAAAAGCAAAGGAAGCTAGAGGAACATCAGTTAAACACCCCAAAAAGTCGAAAAACACACAAAAATCAACACAATCCAATGCCATCCATGCCCTCAATGATGTTTAAATTCAAGAGGCCCCACACAAAGCCTTGGTCCATGCACCACTCACTACCCCTGGGCATAATGGGTGAAAGCAGGACAGGCTGGGTGCAGGCCTATGATTCAAAGCACACTGCCTGGCTTGAAAATGGCCCCTTGTCCCCCAGCCACATGGCCAGGCCCGGCCTGGACCAGGCCTCAAAATGGCCCCCACCCACATGGCCAGGCCCCAACAACACCCCATAAAGTCGAAAAACACAAAAAAATCAACACAATCCAATGCCATCTATGCCCTCAATGATGTTTAAATTCAAGAGACCCCACACAAAGCATTGGTCCATGCACCACTCACTACCCTTGGGCATAATGGATAAAAGCAGGGCAGGCTGGGTGCAGGCCTATGGCTAAGAGCACACTGCCTGGCTTCAAAATGGCCCCTTGTCCCCCAGCCACATGGCTAGGCCCTGCCTGGACCAGGCCTCAAAATAGCCCCCACCACCATGGCCAGGCCCCAACAACACCCCACAAAGTCGAAAAAACACACAAATCACCACAATCCAATGCCACCCATGCCCTCAATGATGTTTAAATTCAAGACACAGCAAAACACACATGGACGGAATGTTGCACAATGGCAGAACATTCACCCCCAGTCACGGATCTGGGCTTAATTCATCATTATTTTGCTCACCAAGCCACCCCAGTTCAGACATGGCCATATGCAAATCAGTCTTGACCCTGTGCCTCATGGGAACAGTCCAGCCCGAACTGCCAAGCCATGTCTTCCCTGGACCGGAATCAAGCATCCTAGGACCGGTTTCTGGCTATCAGCTGTCTTCAGCCAGGATAGCTTGACTCCAGTGGCTTTGTGAGCACGGGACCCACGTCTGGGCATACCCTTACCACATAGGGTGAACAGCAAACCACACATGGACGGAATGTCCTAGCTTTCACATACACTGCACCCTGCCCAGGGGGGTACCTTGGACCTACCATAGGGGTGTCCAATGTGTAAGAAAAGGGAAGGGTCAGTCACCATTTTAGGGCTACTCCATTTTAGACACCATTTAGGGCTACTCATGTGGGTGGCACAATCAGTGCTGCAAGCCCATTAGTAGCATCTGAATTACCAGCCCTGGCACACTCAGTGTCCTTTACTAGGGAATTTACAGGTAAAACAAATATGCCAATCATGGATAACCAATCACAGTAATAATTTACAGGGAGAGCATATGGACTTTAGTACTGATCAGCAGTGGCAAAGTGTTCAGAGTCCTATTGCCGTCAACCACAGGTCAGGAAAACCGTGGGAGGAAGAAGCAAAATGTTTGGCGATAACCCCGCAAAAAGGGCCATTTCCCACTGTAACAACCTGATGTTCCCGGGATCGGGGAAGGCCCGGATATAACAAGAGAAAAAAACTTGAATTGGCTATTGCTGTCTTTAATGGATAAAAAGAAAATGACAGAACTAGCCGAATAGAAAATCATACAGTACATGAAAGTAAAGTAAAGTCAACGATACCCATTACCAGCACCTGGGGCTCTTAGCGTCCTCCGCATGAACACCGGTCCCGGTGTTCGCCAAGGGAGGGCACCGTGCTAAGAAACAGCCGAATATGTTGTTTGACAGCTGGTAAGGGAATAATGTCAGTGAGATCGCTCCTGATCCTGTGTGGGTGCTCTTAGTTATACAACGACCTTGGGATTGCCCAGTCGGGCAATCGACCATGCAGTTCGTGACCAGAGTCAGGGAACAGCCGCTCAACCTTCTCTGTGCAAAGAGCTAACCCCAGGATTCCGTTAATGGAGCAGCGCGCAGCCTCTCGTGTCTTACAACGGAGACGCGGCAAACACCTCCGTGGTGTGCGTCTCTGCTTGTGTTGCCAAGGAAGCTTACTATGGAAGGAGTGGGGGCAGAGAGCAGCCGCTCAATCTTGCCTCCGTTTCCTCTGCTTCGGTTTACTATAGCGCAAAGCCCCTCCTGGGCCCCTCAGCTGAGACGCGGCAAACACCTCCGTGGTGTGCGTCTCAGCAGGCCTTTACTAGTGGATCAACAAGTGGGGGCAGAGAGCAGCCGCTCAATCTCGCCTCCGTTCTCTGCTGGGGTGTAAAGCACCTTCCGTGCTTTTCAGCTGAGACGCGGCTAACACCTCCGTGGTGTGCGTCTCCGCTAGCTTTACAAAGTATCACGATGCGGGGGCAGAGAGCAGCCGCTCACTCTTACCTCTGTTTCTGAAGTCCTTCGGTCTGCTGATAAGAACGGGATACCTCTGTACCGGGTTCATCGGCGGTAGGCAAAGTCGGCAAGGATTTGAAATATCCGACGCTGCGTCCTCGCTGAGTTACGCTTATGAAGGCGTTTCCGGTCCGCGATCCTCTCGCTAGGCATGCTGGTATTCGTAGTCCCGGTCCTTTGGTGGCGCCGATCGCGTTTGTGCAGGATCCCGCTGTAGCCCGTGGATGGCATGGGCGAGGGAAACCATGACACCCACACACGATATCTAAAATACTTGACAATATAGGCCCTCTAAAGCTTAAAAGAATACAGGTTAAAGACAAAATCCCATGGTTCAACGGGTCACTTAATGAAGAAAGACGTGAACTCAAACTAATAGAACGAAAATGGAGACAAAATCCTTCATCCCCCCACTTAAAGCAATTAAGAATGTCCAGAAAAACCTACAATAAAAGCGTACCTAAATCAAAAAAATTATTTTTTTACAAATGAACTTGAAAATGCAAAGAACAGATCGAGGAAACTCTTTGATCTGCTAAAAGAACAATCAAACAAATTAGCCAAATAATCCCTATGAACTTCTAAATCAGAATTGAACTGTGAAGATTTTTCAACATTCTTTAAAGCCACCTCATTGGAGAGAGATCTCAAAAATATAGCTGAAAAAGCCTTAAATCTAAGATGTAAACAAGTGGAGAATCCTGCCCTACTGGCTCAAGTCACACCTGAAACTAATGCTCACTGGTCAACCTTCAAACAATATGATCAGCATGGCATTACCAAAATCTTGCTATCTTTGAAACCAAATAACCATTACAATGACCCTCTGCCTGCAAAATGTTGGCCCACTCTCAACCACATGGTCATGCCCTATTGGACTAAGATAATTAATGAATCGCTAGCCCAAGGATCTTTTCTGGACTGTCTAAAAACCAGACAGGTCAACCCCCTTTTAAAGAAACCTACTAAGAACCCATCGGACCCAAACAACGTTCGACTGGTAACAACCATTCCCCTACTAGCCAAAGTACTAGAAAAATTTGCTCAACAACAACTAAGTCAACACATTACTGAATTTGAGCTACTAAATGACTACCAATCAGGGTTCAGATCTGATCACAGTACGGAAACAGCATTTCTACACATAGCAGATGATGCTCTGCTGGCTCTCGACCGTAATGAAACCTGTCGTCTGATTCGACCTATTGTCTGCATTTGACACAGTAAATCATCCCAAATTATTAGAATGCCTAGAGAATAGGATGGGCTTCTCTGGAACAGTCCTGAAATGGTTAAATTCCTTCCTAGAGAACAGATTGCATAGATCACGATTTCCGATTCAAATTGGGGTTCCACAAGGATCAACTCTATCCCCGTCACTATACAATCTGTACATCGAACCATTAACAGAAGTATTACAACAGGCTAACATTTCCTTTCACAAGTATGTAGACGACACCCAGCTGTATATGAAGATATCATCGCCAGACGAGATCAACATAATGAACCAAGCACTACAGAGAACCATTAAATGGCTAGCTGACTATCATCTTTAACTCAACTCCCCAAAAAAATGAATTCCTTCTGATTTCCCCCCCTAAAAGTTCAGCTAAGATTAAGGAATGGACTAAGATGATCACTGCGCTAAACAGTACTTCGATTATAGTTGACTCAACTAAGTATCTGGGAATCACGCTGGATAAAGAATTAAACATGCAAGCCCGCATTAACACGATGGCAAAAAACGCTTGTTTCCTTCTGAGTTACCTCAGAAAATTGAAGCTATTCATCAATTCTGGTGATCTTAATATGGCAGTCCAGGCGCTGGCCATGTCAAGAATTGAATATGGCTGCGCAACTTTATCAGGGCGTCCTGAGTTCTCAATAGCTCCCCTAAAAGCTTGTCACAATGCAGCAACTAGACTTATAACGGGATCAAAAAAATTCAACCACATCACTCTACATCTGAAAGCGCTCAATTGGCTACCGTACGAGGCAAGAATAGAGCTAAAGATGGCATGTATTACATGCAAGGCAATACTTCACAAAATTCCACATTACCTGGCCCATAACATTACGCTGTCTGAAGGCAGTAGACCCTTGGGGGGACTGAGGATTTTTTACTGAAACCAGCACTCTTCCGTAAGAAAAGAACATAGGATAGAGCCTTCACTGGAGCTGCACCAAGGATTTGGAATTCACTCTTCCCGAATATTAGAAGAATCACTGATGCTCCACGATTCAAAAAGGAAACTAAGGGGCTAATTATGATGGCGGAAGGACCACCACTGCCGGGCCGGCGGTCCTACCGCCATCTTTGAGCATTTTACCCACTGCCCAATTAGGATGGTGGTGGGTACAGTGGTGGACGCAAAGTCTGTTCGCCGCTTCACCGCTTATGGTAATGGTCCTGATTGCCTGGCACCTAAAATGGTGGCAGTGCCTAGCAGGCACGGTCCACCAAATTAGGATGTGGGATTTTGAAGGCCTTTCCATGGCGGTGATGCTGCCATGGTAAGGCTGGAGGGGATTGGCTTTGGGGCCCGTTGCTGGCCCTCCTTGTTGGGGAGGGTGTCCCTGCACTGAGGGTTACCCATGGTACCCCTTCCATTCAATGCACCAAGTGGCAGGCACTGCGTGGTCCCTGCCGCGTAGTGCAGGGAAATGCTCAGCATGGCATTTTAGAGTTGCAGACGGTGCTGCAGGCAGCAGCACCGTCCGCAATATTAAAAGGCCAGGATGCGCCCACCAGTATGGCGGGCGCATTCTAATTGCAGTGATGAGACCGCCGCACGTCTGACTGGTGGTCCCAGCACTGCTACTATGGCGGGCGGACATCATCGTACTGAGCCCCTAAGTCCTTTCTTAAATTTCTCCCATAACAAACTACAGTCATTACTAAAGCTTTTGGGAAATCTTCAGTCATCCGGGCGATCTTCTTCACTCAGCTGTTCAAGTAAGCTATTGTGAGCAGGACTAAAGTCCTGATAATCGCAGTACAAAGAATCTGATCACTTCATGAATCAATCTTCTGGCATGAATTGAGCTCTAATGGCGATCTTCAGCTAAGGGATACAGTTAGTCCCTCGGCTACCAACAGTGAGGTTGTCTACGGACAGTTGCCACGACCAATCCACAGTGATATTTGACTAGTCTAGCAATACTATAACCAGTGTGGATATCTAAGACCTCAAGAGTGGTCTTATTTTAAATTTAACTACGATATGACATGCTTTACTATATTCTAATTATTCTAGTATTCCTCATTTTATGTGGTTTGTATATAGGTAAGCATATGCCAATGTTATTGGAATATGTATACATGTTCTTGATGTTATAGAATTAGATTTCTGTAGATTTTGAAGGTGATTGAAATGTAAAGAGATCTGAAACCCAAATTTTGGGTCTTGTTTGCACTATAGAAAACACTAAATAAATAAATAAATAAATAAATAAACCCTGAACCTTGCCTCTTCAGATTCGAGGAAGAAAGATAAAGGTTTCCTTCTTTCTGTGAGGTTAGGTGTAACCATGCACTTTATAAAATGCTTTATTATTATTATTATTATTATTATCATTATTATTATTTACGATTGTTTATAATTAGTTAAGTGGGGTGTATATATAACTTTAACAAAATGATGCTGTCAGTGTGATAAAGACTGTTTAAACAGCCGAAACATGTTCTGTGTCTATCACTGCTTGACACAATACACAGGTATTAATTTATTAATCTCTTGCCTTCGTGTGCAGACTCTCTCTCTCATTGGGAGGATTTTTGGTCATTTTGATGACGTAACCAACAGTGCCTTTCCAAGCAGCACCAGCAGTCTGGAGCACGACGGCAGCCGCAAGGCTGTGGAGGATTTTTATTTTTTTAGATATTTGAAAAATTCTGTTGTTTAATTTAATATAATATATTTTTGTAGTCAGTATTTTTCTAGTAGATATCAAGGACTACAACCTGCGAGTAAAATGTTTTAATCTGAGTAAAATTGAATTTTTCTTTTTTTTGCTTTTTTCTATGCATTCTCAGGAGATCACTGGTTTGAATCTTTTAAGTACGAACTCCTTAGAGATTGACATACTGTGCATTGGATTTTATTATAATACTAGTTTCTTGAACTGGAAGACAGGAATCGTAAACAATTCGAGATTTTGCCTGAGCCATTGAATATGATAACAGAAGACTGATACACATTCATAGTAACCAATAAGAAAAAAGAGTGTCACTATGTTTCGCTGTTGTGTTTTCTCCATCTTCCCCAAAAGAGAAAAAATATATAGAGGATTTTTGCTTCTTGTTCCTCTCTCCCTATCATAATGAAAATATTATGACATTATGTCTGTGAGCCTCCAGCAAGCCAATCACAGGAAAGGCTAAAAAAAATCTCTTAGGGCAGATAGCAAGAGAACTCTGCTTTATAACCTAAAAAGTACAAACAAGTCACTTACTTACCTGTAACTACAGTTTTTTGATACTTTTCATAGATTCACATACTTGAATGCTCCCTGTCATCAGGTCAGTGTGTTTCTGCTGTGTTCAACGCTCATAAGAGTTGTGTGGGAGAAGGGATTCACTTCAAATATATTTCTCTTGTGATTTTTAAAAACTGATTCAATATTGTTTTTGCTCTCTACTAAGGTTACTTGCAGGTTGTATTGGATCGAGCATTTGATGTCCAAAGCAAAGCATTTATCAAAAAGAAACACTTGTGTATTTCATTTTTATTGACAAGTAACAGACTGACATTGGAAGGTGTGATGTGCAAGTGCAGAAACAGAAGCTTGGTTCCAGGAAGGAATGATAATGAATCACGAGTTGTTGTCAGCCAGTGTTGCTGTTGCAATAGTACTCAGTACATGCAATGGGGTGGATCTTCTGGTGGAAATTGATACTATGGTACTTAGTAAGCCATAGAATGTCTAATGCAGCCTAAGGTGAGGTGAAAGTAAATCTTCAAATAGACATTTGGTGCATCTTACACTACAATGTCAGCTGGCCCTTACATCATGCTTCATTTTCTTCTTTATCATACCCTTTTGATATTTCAGCAAACCACATTCATTCTATTTGATACAGCATAGATTAGTCCAACAGTGCTCTCAAAACAGAGCATGGAACAAGCATTCAATAGAGCCAAGCTATGGCAAAGGTGGTTGGTTGTTCTCATTACTTGATCGCCACACCCAATCCCTTTCCTTATTTGTTGACTGTGTGGTTTCCCAGTTCACTTCATGTTGTCATATTACCAGTCATGTAACTAGAATAACAACATTGATGTAACCAAGCCACTATGGACTATTGATAATGAATGGCTTGATATGTCACACATTCAACACTGTAACTCTATCATTACTGTAGTTTATTGTACTGAAGGTGGCTATCCAGAGGCTTTTAACCTCAACGGTAGCTGCTACAGAGCACATGAGATAGAACTCTGTACAAACAAGAAGATAGACCATACACTTGGGTGTCACCATGCTCACAACAGCGCTTACCCCAAAGAATTGCCTACCACAAAAAACCCGCATGAAATTCCAACGCAAAGTATTACAAAACATTACACATCCAACATAGTACAGACATGCCACTTAGGTAGATATCAACCTGATCGTAACATCAACCCATACTATTGTCAAACAACATCATATAACAGTGCACCGTAAATTAATTCAACACACCGACTCAACATAGTGCAGAAAAGCCAGCAGATTAAGGCTTTACAGCACCTCCCAGTACCTCTGGATAATGCACACACCTGTCAGACAATGCACAGAGCCAGTTAACCGGATTGGCTCATTACCATGTGAGCTACACTCAGTAATTAATAAACATATCTAGTTATTCACCAGGAATCAGGCATTAGTGTGCACTGCCTACAACTTACTACAGCTATCAAAAAACACAAGACTGAGGTCTACAATTACTCTGCCCATGGAAGGCATTCCATGGGTATTGCATAGATGTTCCCACACAACTCTCATGGTTTTTGATGTATTCCCAGATTTACCTAAGTGGTAGACTTGGGAATGCACCAAAATGATATGCCTTCTCAGGGGAGATGCAACAAGGAGAATATCTTTACTTATCCTTGTTACTTCCTCTTTCTTTGTATGCTACATTCTGCAGCACTCATAGAAACTGGACTATGCCTCTCAGGATTGATTTTGTGCAGGCTGATGTCCCTTACTGCACAAAACAAAATCCTGTATGCAAAGCAGGCACCCTTGCACTATGGTGCAAGGGTGCCTGTGTGGGCGAAAGGCAGCTTATTGTGTGTCAGAACTGAAAAAGGACAGGAATGCGCCATGTTGCAATAAATACGGTGCATTCCTGCCCTTTTCCTGTCAATTAGGAAATATGCAAAGGCTCTTTTAAAGAGGCTGATTTTCAAGTCTCATTTAAATTTAAGGTACTTAACGGAAGTTTGCACATGTTCCAAATGCAATGTCCCATGACAACGAGTGATTTTCCTAACTTGTAAATTAGCCTATTGTAATTCAAAGATCATGAAAGAGCATTTGACAAGAAAGAGCTTTGATTAGCCAACCATCTAAGTGTGTGTAGGAAACCTGCATGGTCACCCCAGATTTTTTGTCGTTTTCTAGGACCTATATTTCTGCTGGCTTTAGAACTTTGCGCACTTTACCCCTGCCAATCCGTAGTACAGTGCTTGTGCCTCCACATTAAGCAAGGTCGAATTGGAATACTCCTAATTGCCTATAAATGCCTGGGCCTGGAAGTTAAATGCCACTATAGGGCTACTAGTAAAAAGGGGAGTGGGAAACCCAGTAGACCCTTGGAGGCTTGGGTAATTAGTGTATCAAGAGGTAAGAGTGCCTAAAAGGGATTCTTTCTTGTACTTATTCTCAGATTGTGTTTTTAAATCATCTGCAATAAGCTCTGGGCAGTAGCTTACATTAAATTATTTAAAAAAATGAATTACTTACTTTAACATAAACAAATCTATGAAGAACTGCAAAGGAACAGAACACAGACAGGTGTATACTTCTTGAAAGAAAAATGTATGTTGAAAAAATAAACATCTTAAAGGATACATAAAATACTGTACATATAAACACACTGTGACCGAGATTTAGAAGTTTTTTGTTGTCGCTCTTGTCATGTAGTGTAGTTCCTATCATCCCAATAGGCTCTGCGCATTGGAATAATATCTTCAATAGTATAGACGTAGGACAGAGGTTAACTAGGTCTTCTACTGTCGATATTAGACTTAAAGTTTAGGGTTTGCCAGCTAGCTCAGAGTTCACTAGAAACTTTCTCGAATAGACAAGGAGGAGTTTAACTTCCCTGGATAGACAAGAAGGGATTTAGTTTCTGACAACCATAGAACATGACAACTTTGCTCTCCCCTAATCAAGAGTGTATCTCTAGAGTCGTGTGAAAACAAAAGACAACTTATTTTACTCAGTCAGTTCAGTGCATTCTTAGTTTCACCAGATTGTAGAGAAAAGGAAGAGACGGGTGTGTTCAATAAAAAGATGTTATTTATTGATCAGTCTCTTTTCTCATACAAGAGAAATGAATCGCTATTATTGCAATACTTAGAGTTAAGTAAAGTGCATACAGTAATAACAGAATTATAAAATAATACTGTAAAAGCATTGATATGGTTTCTTAGCCATATGATACTTAAAATGGATAAAATAGATACATACATATATACATTGACTAATCGTACTCAACTGGTGCTTCTAACTACGCCTACCCCAATGTACCTGACCTAAGCCTAATACGTGGCGGGAGTAGATAAGTAGCAGTTTAAGTTAGGTTTGTTTTGCCAAGGGTCTGCTTCAAGAATTCTCTACAAAGGATGATTCAGTTCAGTACCTGGGATTTAGAAGGCTGGAGGGCTGGTATCTCTATCTCAGGTCTTGATATTCCAGCTGCCTGCGAGGGCTGCTTGGAAGCGCCGGAGCTGGATTTCTCGGCAGGAGAAAAGGCAGCGTCTCTCTCTCAGCACGTCAGAAAGGAGGGGCAGCGTCTGTGGGCTTCGCTGTCAGCTGGGCTCCTCGCAATTCTCGCTGCTCCAATCTTGTCACCACCTCGTGTGTTTGCTTAAGGCAATGTCGGTATTATTTATACCAGAAAGGTGCCGGGATTGACGTAAGGATGGACATAAATACGTCAATAAGGATGTCATACGAACTTGATCGTTCGCACATTCTTTACTGAAGTTCTCGGCTAAATCAAAACAATGGCTGTGGGGATTTCCCAGATCGTGGTAGGTTTGATTTGTTTTGGGAACACCGTATGCCTATTAGGGGGCTGGAGGAATAGTGCTTGCCTAATGATGGCATGCGCTATGACCTAATCAGATAACGGGCTTCTGTGCCGTTGTGTGGCTAATCAGATAACGGATTTCTGTGCAGTTGAATGGCTGCTAGTTAATTATTAACCAAACAAGGGTCAGAAACAGGGGGATCGATACAGTACCCATAATAAATACACCACACCCACTCCACGTAGTCTATGTCCATATTTACAAGTCTAGGCATAGTAAACATACTAGTAGTGCATGTGTATACCGAACCACCCCAAAATACAATCATTTGCATAATGAAATTTGGAAATGCGAAATACACGAAAAGATGAGTATAATTACTATATGCACTTCAAGCAGTATAATAAATGCTATATCTAAACGTATATTTTGAAATAAGCATGAATGAAATGCGGAAATTACACATGAAATGGCTCTTAATACAGAAGAAAAAGTCGAGACCATCTCATCACAAATTCATAATACTCGTGAATATGCTAGAGGGTAGCTAAAGTGTCTTGAGTAGCTAAATATAGAAATTTTGTTCTCTAAGAATAGTCTTACTTTAATCAGAAGATAAGTGTCCCAAAAAACCGTAAATATTTTGGAATGGAAGGGGAAAAATGTCTCGCTCTCTGTAAAAACTGGTGAGAAAATTTCTTATTGCTTAATTTTCAAAGTTGAAGGCCAAATTCAGGGTGTAGGGAACGCCGTGTGCTAGTTTGTTCAAAGTCATTCTTTCTGCTCTGGTGAAAACATCATATTGTTGAGACTTTCGAAAAAACTGTCAACTGCTTCTTGTGAAAGTTCCACTAACTCGGGTAAACTTTGTAACATGCATTCATGAGCATGATTGCCTTCATTGATGTTTCGATCAGCATAGCTGACAGAAGGTTGTACCTGATCGATGCTGCTTTCATCTTGTACTTCACAACTCTTCAATCGTAGTGGTGAAGTCTCCACGAATGCCGTCATCAGGATTGGTAGCCGCTGGGGACAGCACAATGCATGAGCCGTTACCGGACCCAACAAAGTCTCTGCGTCCATTGGCACATCCGATTGTAGTGTCAGACAGGTGTCCAACACGCATTCTTCGCCGCATAGCAAGCACCTTAATACAGGCATAACACAACTTTGCCACATCGGTCTGAATGAAAGAAACCAAGTCATGTTCAAATCTCGTAGCCGTGCTAGTCCAAGGACTTTAGTTATGCGGTCCCGGTAGCCAATAGCTCGGATTGTTTCTTCCATTATCGCTGGTGTCTTGTCTGTGACGTGGTTTGCCATAGCGAAGTAACAGGATCAAAAATAGGATGCCTGCCACTAGTCCCAAAAGGAGAGGAAGTCCGCCAAAGATGGAATGGACAAATTCAGGAAAAATACCCAGGATGGCTTGAATGGGGTTAAAGCTCCTGAAAACACTGTCTTAAATACACTCGCGATTCCGCTTGTATCAGAACTATTTAAGATTTCGCTCAGTATTTCTGCGAAATGTATGGGGGAATTGGTTGATAACAGTGAATGAATCTCAGCAGTTGTCCTTGCAACTTGGAGATCATACGTTTCTTTTGGTGACGTTAACATGGTTGGTGTCTGTAGGAGCACTGTCTTCATTCTGCTTAAAGTATCAATTCGAATAGAAGAAATTTTCAAACTGGGCCACAACCTTGCCTCCCTGTCTCGGGCATCGTTCGGCAACAATACTCGTTCACAGCACATGACCTTCCTAGTCACGGTTATGAGATAAGGTTTTCCGGGCAGCAGACTGCAACATCTGCGATCTACAATTAGAATGTAACCCCCATTCGAGAGTCTCTTAAAGAATGGTTCTATTTGTGTTGCAGGTGTGCCTAGCTGGTGACATGAAAGGTTATTTGAGTTCCCTTCACATGCTTCATGTAAACTAATACCCTGACACAAAAGTGTACCGCTTAGTGACCTTTCACAATTATTGCCACTAAGGAACACACTTTGTCCTTTATTACTAACACATGCGTGTGTATAGGGCAAGTTCCATGTTGACTTAATGTATCCTTTACCCAACCTTTCATACTGGCCTGCCTGTATATATTTTTGGCAGTATTGAAACTGGAAAGTTGTTATCGGAATATTTATTATCCCATGTATTATCCATTCAATGACAGGTCGTTCTGACATTGTCAATGGTAATCTCTCAAGTTTTTCAATGCTCAGAATTGTATAGTCAGCACCCTTCTGTGCCAAACTGATTTGTTTATCAGTAAGGTTAAAGATAATAAATAGTGACGTTGTGTTGATTAAACGCCAAGGCACATAGCCTGAACGCAGATTTTGTAACGTCCAGCCAAGCTGTACAATAGAACGCAATTGGGACTGACCGTGTTGTAACATCAGTAAGTCTTGCGATATTATATCGATTGCTGAAGATACAATACTGTCCAGTGAATATATTCTGGAGGACAGAGTCATTAACCAATTGTCCACAACAGAAAGTGATTTTTCCAAATTAATACGGTCAATTTCCCGTATTTTTTCTGCTGTCTCAATTTGAGTTACTTTCCAAACTTCATTGTAAGCTGCATATATAGAGGCCGCTATGAAACGTTTTTGACGCTGTTTGCGTGGTCCCATAATGAAATCACGCAAGTCAGCACCTTCTTGAAGTAAAGTTAGGTGTTGCTTAATTTCTGCCAGTGTGGATGTTTGTAGCCATTGAAGGCAGAGCTTGCCCACACTGTAAGTAGTTACTATCCCTGGATGTTGTCTTTGGGAATATCTAGGGTCTGGCCTGGTCAATTTGAACCCCTGTATTTTGTTCAGGAATCTGTCTTGACAGTTATTTGTGTCTGTGGGCCAGATCAACCATTGTTCCAATCAGGATGTGTTCTGTTTTGGTTTAAAATATGGTTTACGTCTATCTCAGCATCTATAGAGCTATTACTGTGCGTTGTTGGCTTTGGAATAGACGGTTTGTTTAAGTCTTTGATTTTGGCTAAGCCAAGACAGGTAGTTTGTTGAATAGTGTCATTCAAAAATATAATTTGTTCTGGGATCATGCAGGCTCTGAACAATGATTCTATACCTTGTACTTGCCAATCTTTTGTACCCCAAACAGTTTTTGTTTCAATGTTACTGTTCCAGAAATCAAAACCAAATGTATTCATTTGCTCAAAAAAATGAATCTGAATATATCAATTTTGTGTTGGTAAGCATGGTCTTCATACCTGTCTTATTTGACAATTTGAAATAAAATGTTTCTGCATTACTTGTGTTAAACCCTGAAAAGTATGAATATTTATCATAAAATGTTTTGGAACTACCCTTTGGTGGAGTAGCACAATGTTCCCATTGGTTATAATTTAAACATTTCTAGGTTGTGCAGATTTATGGAGATAATGGTTACCATAGTGGTTATAGCAGAACATTTGATCATAATTAGATGAACCCTGCAAATAATCATGTTCTGTAAATTTAGCAGACATTACTAGGTCAGACATCATATCATTAATACTTCCAAAGTCCCAATCATCAGCAAATGTGCTTGGTTTTACAAAGTCACTTAACGAGATCTTAAATTGGTGTGGATACTTCAGGATTTCAACCGGGCCATAGATTTCATAATCAGTATTGTCCCATGCTACACCGCCTGGTATAGGGTTGGCTGTGAAGTTCACTGAAGAAAGTTCTCTTTTCTTGACGTGTGAAGTTGTGTGTGGTTTAAGGACCAAGTTGATTTTCTGGCTTGCTGTGTCCATTTTAGCATATTTTCCCTCAATGAAATGTCCCAAGCATAGTACCATGACGAGCCAAAGTATGAGGATAAATGCACCTAATGTCACCCAAATTTCAATCCATGGAGAAGTCAGATAGGTTCTCTTTAGTTGATGAAAAAGTTCCTTTGCTTTGTCTTTAAAAGTTTTTGTTGATGGCTGTACTTCTGGTTCGCATTGTTCTTCTGAAAAATCATCGAAGTTGATGAAGTAGCCGGATGCTGTTCTGTCAATTGTTCCAATTGCTTCTGGATTACTTTTTGCTTTTGCTTTGTTTCATTAGAAAACTCTGTAGTTACATCATCGTAGGTTGTTGTTTCTTGATGAAAAGCTTTGATTTGGGTTTTAAGAGGTTTAAGTTCCATTGCTTTGTTGCATAGTCCTTGTTGTTTCACTGTAGATTTTCCAAATGTGATCAATCTTTCAGTTTGAACCTCTGTGGATGTAGCAAACTTTGGTGTTCTGCTACTTCTTGGGAGTCCACTTGGCCTACTATTTGTTATCGGCCACATGATTGTGGTTTAACCAGGTCGATGGATATGACTCGGTTCTCCTTTTTACCAGCAAGGGGCGGTAGTACTACTGATCTTGTCCCGTTGATAGACAAGACAGGAACTGCTTTTCTGTAAGAAGGCCCAAATTCCTTCTTTACCGCGATCTTTTCTCTGACCAGATCCCCGACTTTTGGAATCCAGACAGGCCTTGCTGGGACAGGTGGTTTTTCTTCAGTGGTTGCTGGCTGCTGTTTCAACTTTATGTTGCTCAGGTCTTTTCTTGTTTCATTTAAGTCCTGCAAAATAGCCAAGCGATCTTTGATATCAAAGCATTTTTCTTTAACCACTGAAGTCTGACTATCTAAGTCCTGGATTAACATTCTAGTCCCAAACAATAGTTCGTACGGACTGAATCCTTTCAGAGAATTTCTTGGCAGGTTATTTAGACTACGTTGGACACTTATTAAATGTTTGACCCACCCAGCTCCCGAACCTAATACCTTTGCTGTTATAGATTGCTTTATGCCTTGTTTTTTTCTTTACACCATCCCGTTTCCCTCAGGAAGGAAGTGAGAAGAGTCCCGCAATGCAATGTTCATTCTGGCCAGGCACCCCCCATAAGCTGTTTTTAGAGCTAGAGTGAAGATTTTGGTCAGAACGTAACATGCTTCTTGCGTATATGCCATTATAGACTCGCAAATCTTTTATAACAGTTCTGGCGTCAGCCGAAAGTTGGGGTCTACATTATAAGTGAAAATAGTCTCTTCATGTTAATACAACGCATTTTCATACTGGGTTCTGTTTTTTTGTTGATTTGATACCTTCTGGAGTGAAACGCCATGGTAGTAAACCGTTTCTCTCGCCACTGCGATCCCTGTTGCAGTCTGGGCAGTTTTTTACAAAAATGTGATGATGCAGGCTCATGCCTGGCCACCAGTACACTGATTGTAATTCTTCCAGAGAATCTTTTAGCTTAAGGTGTCTGAGACCCTCACCCATATGTGCGTCTGCTATTAACAAGCCTCTCCTGTCCATGTTTGGAATTACTCTATCCCCCACTCCAGGGATTCGAGCAAAAGGAACGGAGTTTGCATCGATTATGTATGTATAATTGAGTGGATAATTGATCGGTAGTGCAGAGCAGTCGCCTTTTGATGACGTTTTTACTGCCAGCACAGTTTCACCGTCAATGTACTTTACTGCACGCTTTTTTGTAGCTACGGAAGCCGATTTAGTTGCTACCGCTGTGGCTGTCTCAGCCAATGAATTCCCTGCAACGTGAACGCCATCACGCTGATGACTCAGTGAGTGTATCACGTGAGTTTTTGGTAGTTCTTTCTGTAAAAGAACTACTTGTTCCCAAAGCACTTTTTGCTTTATTGTTGCACCTGTGTCATCTTTGTAACCGTTTTGAATCCATTTCTGTAAATCGTTATTGTATGATTTGACGCAGTAATACGAATCGCACACTATAAGTGTCGGGAATTCGCGATCGGCATTATCTAGCGCCATTTTTAACGCTATTAGTTCAGTTTGTTGTTCTGAATTATTTTCCACTGAGTGTGTTTTTGTAAGTAGAGGTCTTAATTTACCTCCGCGCCACACTTCTTTTACAATTTCGCATGTGGCGTTGTAAGCCAGCTCTCCCCAAACTGAGGGTTGAGCATGTCCGTCTCTATATATTACACAGGCGTACTGTCGTAAAGGCAGAATATCGATCGGCAGAGGACATTCGAATTCATATTGGAGAAACTCTTGTGTTTTTAAGTTGGTATCAAATTTGTATGCCACGTCTGTTGCAGCAAGAGAATTAGCCCATTGTATCCATCTTGGATGGAGTGCTTTAGCATTCGGAATGCTTGCCTTTGTTACCGCCTTCAGGGCTGGTATCGGTGTCACGATGATTATTCGTTTACCTTGTGCTAGGGCTCGTTCTTTTGCTACTGCAGTCTGTACCGCGGTTAGAATTTTTTCCGTTTGGCTAAATTTCATTTCAGCTTTTGTGTACAAGTGTGATTTGTATGCTATTGGTACCTTCTCTCCCTCATTAGAGGTCAGGTATGTGAATCCGCATCTTCCTGGGATGACTCGAATCACAAGGTTGCGTGTGTTGTCACGTGTTTGTAATTTTGTTTTAACTAACATATCTGTTTGTAAAGATCTCAAAATTTCTGTGTGTTTTTGAGTCCAATTGATTCTTTTAAAATCTGGTTTTATAAGGTCATAGAGAGGTTTAACTCTCTCTGCATAATTTATAATGTAAGTTCTTCCGAAATTTAGGAAACCTAGAATTGATTGTAAGTTTTTTATTGTTCTAGGTGCTTGGATTACAGCACATTTCTCTAGGAAATTGTCAGCCAGGCTTTTGCCTTCACTTGATAGTTCATATCCTAAAAACAGGACAGTTAGATGGGCAATTCTTGACTTTTTAAAGTTGAATTTGTAACCCTCTGCTGCGAACCCAAGTATTATGGTGTTCACTCTCTTCAAGTGAGTATCCAAGTCATCATCTGTTAGATAGATGTCATCGACATAAGATAATGCCTCATCATCATATATTTGTAATAACTCTGTTACTCTTGCTGAGAATAATCCTGGGCTATTCTTAAACCCCTGGGGCAAACGACAGAATTTTTTTTGCGCGCCATTTATTGAGAACGCGGTCAAATATCTGCTCTCTGGTGCTATATTTTGACAGAAGAATCCATTAGAGATGTCTAATGTTGTTTTGTATTTTTTGCGCACTATGTTATTCATTAGTGCAGCACTATGCGAGTTTTGTACTGCAAAGGTTTTGCAACATGAGTTAAGGTGTCTGTAGTCCAAAACAAGACGATATGAATTGTCTGGTTTGGAGACAGGAAACAAAGGATTATTCATTTGTGAGGTGCAAGTTTCAATTACCCCCTGGTATTCAAGTTGATCTAGGATCTCTTTTACCCGTTTTCTAGCTTCTTGCTTAATGGGTACTGCCTCTGAGCAGTAGGTTGTGATTTTAACTGGATTTTGTGAGGAGGAGAGTCCTCATCCCATCCCACATGGTTTTTATATAATGCAGGAGCTTGGGCTACTGCCCACTTTCTTGCAAGTGTATATTTTTTATGAATTGGAATATGATTTGAGAAGGCAGGCATAATTATTTCTTCGCCATGAGGGCACTCCCTGACAAACTCTGGTGGCCAGTCTCTTTCAGCTAGAAGGATATCATAGCCCTTGGAGAGATTATCCCAAAAGAGACCCCTTATTTTTCTAGTCTTATCCCCCTCTATACGCAATGTTATTTCATATATTTTATGAGGTTTGCTAACTCTGGTATCTGCAGTTTCCACCTGAATGTATCATTCGTGTCCACTGTCTCCAGATGATTCATAAGGATCTTGCGAGCTATGCTCACTTCTGCTGCGCTGTCTAGCATTGTCTGAGCCCATTCTCCGTTTTTCAGCTGTGTCCTCAGTATTCTCGGCATGGTTGATTACTTTAATACTGGCTACCTTCTTTTTTGGAAACTGTAATTTTTTATTTTGATGAGCAGGTTTCTTGTCTTTGGACTTGGCGTGCTCTTCCCTGTGTTCTGACCGTCCTCTTCTTTCCGATTTCTGCGAGGAAGTCTGAAAAGATCGAGAGGGACGTGTATCAATATCTTGATATCTATCAGGGTTTTTTATATTATCCCTATTTCTAAGGTTGTATTTTTTCTCAGAGGGCTCCCTTTGGGGAGACTTGTGTCCTTGGTCCGGAGATCTTTCTCTCCGCCGAGGAGACCTTCCTCTGGACTGGATACTTTTTTCTTTAGGAGTGGATTGTTTATTTCCATCCCAGCTCTTTTTTTGAGTGTTTAGATTATTTTTAATAAATATTTTTTCAGGTTTTTCAATAAGTTGGGGTTTTACAGGTATTCCACCCAAACTATCTCTTCCTAGTTCTTCATAGGATTTTTCTATGATTCTGGCAATTTCAAATGGTTGGTCTGCTATATCTGTCTCTTTCAACCTCTGGCGGATCGCCACATTTGCTGCTTCTCCCTTTATATTGGCTAGTAATATTGCCGAGACCTGCTTGAAGTCTTTTAGTAATTTCATACCAAGAGTTAAAGCAGGTTCTGGACCGTATTCATCATTGAATTTGTTTTAGCACATCTGGTATTACTGACATGGATGGAACACCATGTGTTTTTGTGTAAATGGAAGCAAAGACTGTACCCCAAGTGTCACAGTCCTCCACATGTGGTGCGATTCCCATTGGAAGACAGATAGTCAGAATCCGGTGTTTCTCAACCGGGGTGGTATCTGGAAATACCGCCTCTATTTGAGTGATTTTTTGTGCTAACCAGAATGGAATTTGTTCCCGTTTTGCGGGTACTTTACCTAGACAGGACTGTATGTTCTGTGGTGTAATTTTATTTGTGTTCCCCTGGTGAGGGATCAGCTGTGGAATTTTAATAGCTGGTAGGACTGTTGAAGTCCGCATTACATATTGGACTAATTGTCTGTGTATTTTAATTAGTTGTTTTAGCTGTGCTAAAAGTTCTGGTGCAGACATTTCTTCAATGTCTGGATGTGGTGTGTATCCGGATAGGACCGGCCACGTTGCTCCTGGTCTACCTAGTGGACCGAGCCTGGTGATGTGATTATTATGTTTTAGGGCGCCATTAAACCAGAGCAGGTGCTCTTGGTATTTGAGTGGTATTTCCAACTCCTCGAAAGGAGTGTACTCATTTGGAGGTTCCTCTATTTTGTAATAGTGGAAGTCCTTTGTTACAGCGTTTGCTGCTGGAAAGTTTATCCATGAATAGAATACCTCTGTCTGCCGATATTCGTGTGCCTCGATTACGAATATGACTGTACCACCTCTCGGTGTCAGCCCATTTTCTATAAGTTTTAAAGTTATAGATTTCCTTATGTGACCGGGATGAGTATTGCCTCCGGGTCTTGCTGTAGGAGACTATTGTCAGCTGCTATGAGTTCAGCTGCTATTCTAGCTGTCTCCCTTTCTTCTTCAGTTTCTGACATTCTAATGTCAAGAAAATTATTTTATTTATTTGCAGATCAGGTTTCTATGGAAACAAAGATTAGATGCACAATATTTTGGAACAGTGTATCCTTCAACGTTGAATAAACCAAGAACCATACATAGGAGTCTCCTCCTACTAAGTTTGGCGGATTTAACCTTTCACCCACTCCAGACGTCTTTGGAGTATTATGGGGAAAAGGGTCTGTGTGAAAAAGCACGACTGAGTTACTCTAATGTCTTACGTTAGATTTATCGCCTATCCAAACCGTTGGGCGCCATGTAGTGTAGTTCCTATCATCCCAATAGGCTCTGCGCATTGGAATAATATCTTCAATAGAATAGACGTAGGACAGAGGTTAACTAGGTCTTCTACTGTCGATATTAGACTTAAAGTTTAGTGTTTGCCAGCTAGCTCAGAGTTCACTAGAAACTTTCTCGAATAGACAAGGAGGAGTTTAACTTCCCTGGATAGACAAGAAGGGATTTAGTTTCTGACAACCATAGAACATGACAACTTTGCTCTCCCCTAATCAAGAGTGTATCTCTAGAGTCGTGTGAAAACAAAAGACAACTTATTTTACTCAGTCAGTTCAGTGCATTCTTAGTTTCACCAGATTGTAGAGAAAAGGAAGAGACGGGCGTGTTCAATAAAAAGATGTTATTTATTGATCAGTCTCTTTTCTCATACAAGAGAAATGAATCGCTATTATTGCAATACTTAGAGTTAAGTAAAGTGCATACAGTAATAACAGAATTATAAAATAATACTGTAATAGCATTGATATGGTTTCTTAGCCATATGATACTTAAAATGGATAAAATAGATACATACATATATACATTGACTAATCGTACTCAACTGGTGCTTCTAACTACGCCTACCCCAATGTACCTGACCTAAGCCTAATACGTGGCGGGAGTAGATAAGTAGCAGTTTAAGTTAAGTTTGTTTTGCCAAGGGTCTGCTTCAAGAATTCTCTACAAAGGATGATTCAGTTCAGTACCTGGGATTTAGAAGGCTGGAGGGCTGGTATCTCTATCTCAGGTCTTGATATTCCAGCTGCCTGCGAGGGCTGCTTGGAAGCGCCGGAGCTGGATTTCTCGGCAGGAGAAAAGGCAGCGTCTCTCTCTCAGCGCGTCAGAAAGGAGGGGCAGCGTCTGTGGGCTTCGCTGTCAGCTGGGCTCCTCGCAATTCTCGCTGCTCCAATCTTGTCACCACCTCGTGTGTTTGCTTAAGGCAATGTCGGTATTATTTATACCTGAAAGGTGCCGGGATTGACGTAAGGATGGACATAAATACGTCAATAAGGATGTCATACGAACTTGATCGTTCGCACATTCTTTACTGAAGTTCTCGGCTAAATCAAAACAATGGCTGTGGGGATTTCCCAGATCGTGGTAGGTTTGATTTGTTTTGAGAACACCGTATGCCTATTAGGGGGCTGGAGGAATAGTGCTTGCCTAATGATGGCATGCGCTATGACCTAATCAGATAACGGGCTTCTGTGCCGTTGTGTGGCTAATCAGATAACGGATTTCTGTGCAGTTGAATGGCTGCTAGTTAATTATTAACCAGACAAGGGTCAGAAACAGGGGGATCGATACAGTACCCATAATAAATACACCACAGTCATTTATGTGCTCACCCATTCCCATACATTGTGTACATAAGGAAACAGTAACTGATCATAAATGAAAACAATTCCTCTGGTGAAAAATCACAAAGAAAATGGGTGCAGTTGTCGACGTTTCGGTCTATGTAGTGAACGCATCTGCTAGACCATCTGCAGGACGGTAGTTTCATATGTTGAATGACCCTAGGGAAGCAACATGGGTGACTATAATGGTTGATTGTTGGATGTAGTCCGGTCCGTTGAATTCGTTTCTAAAGTCAAAGGCACTACTATTTGATAGCGAGGTTATGGAAAGCACAGGGGGGCAATTGCTCCTCCAGTTGTCCACCAAAAAGGTAATATTTAGGATTCCAACGTGGCCAATCACTGCAGTGAGTGTTCGAGGATGGGCACTACTCCATTCGGTAATCCGCTGCACAAACAGTCAGCGTGGACTACAGGACCTCATGTGCCATTCACTATAGTGACAACGCAAACAGGGCTACAGGCCTACCAGTGTAACCTGACTGTAACAGTGCAAAACAATGCATTATGACATGTCAAAATAAACCCTTTTTAACAGGCACAAAACTCCCTTTAAATGCTAGTTAGTCACCCCTATGTGATCCTTGATGCCCACATCGTAGGGTGCGTGTTATTTAAAAGTGTGACATGTTAAAAGTTAGTGTTACCATGTCCCTACAGTGGCTACAGTGGCAAGGCCCTAAAAGCTATTTCCACTGTGGTGTTTCCAGCAGTCCTATGCAGAAAATTGAGTACAGATTAAAATGCTATTAATATATCTTGGGACTGGGACCAGCTAAAAAAATAATCACACCACTATTTGTAATAGTTCTGAAAATCCAATTCAATGGTGAAGATAGATTTTTAAAAACATTAAGGAAAAGTGGCTTTTAGAAAGTTACCATTCACGTGTCTGAACTGCTAGAAGCCTGATGAGCATAAGCCTCTGACAGTTCTCAGCTTTAAATAGGTGTGAAACGGTGTGAAATGCCATCCAGGACCAAACAATAGGCTGGTCTGAATAGGCAGAGATGACTCCTCTGACCTTGACCGAATATTCAATACTACAGTGTCAAATCCTGCTTAACAAGGCTTTTGAGCAATAAGTAACACTTGGGGCACATTTGAAAGGGACAGAACAGGATGCCAAGACAATTGCGTATTCATTGTGTGGTTGCTAAAAGACCATGCTTTTGTCCTACCAGACTTCAGTCTCTGAGGTTTGCTGTCAGTACAGTGCCTGACTAAAACTGGATTTTATTGTTAAATGTGGGATGGCATTGGGATTACCATACTACACTGCCCTCACACACAAACACAAACAGCCATCATGTGTCCAAGTTTAGTGTGGCCGAAGTATTTCGCCATCTTGAATATGCCCTGACACACGGCAATGTGGGCCTGTTTGCTGTACGACAACAGAACCTTCCGCAGAAGTGGGCATGGTTTTCCCGGGAACTTTACACTATTGGTTAGGGACAGTCCAGGAGTCATTCCACCCACAAGGTAGTGCCAGATGTAAATGTGGCACCTCCGTGCACCCTAATTTAGAACACTTTTTGACCGGTGAAAGATCAGAAGAGAGCTGGACCTGCTCTCAGTGATCTGAGATGGGCTGTGAATTAGTGGACCTGATCCCTTTTGTACCCAGCACAAAGCAGTGAACTGCAAGGGTCAGCTGGTTAACCTGCAGAGTAGCTACAGGGAGGCAACAAGCTGCAAGATTCCTATTTCTGGAGGTACCTAGTTCACCAGTGGCAACTGGACCAGTACTGGACCCTACTGGTGGCCTCTGCTTCACACTCAGTGAGTCTCTAAGTGAGAATGAATGGGTGGCACATTTTACTTCTATTTTTAAGGGTGGGTTGGATCCTGAAAAACCCAGAGTTAGGGGGTAATTTGTCTGCTCCGATAATATTCGAGCAGAAGGTGCTGGAGTTGGGTATTTTAGGGTTATCTGGCAATAAAGCGCCAAGACCGGATGGTATACCACCGGACCTTTTTAGGGCTCGCCTGCTGATGCGCTTGCGCATAGTTGGCGAAGCTCTATAGTGGCTTATCCAGAGTTTAACCACTGGCGATTCCATGCAGTGCATGTGCGCTTTTTAAGTCATTGCGCAAGCGCAAGCCCTAAAAAGCGCGTGCACATGAAAGCCAGCCATCTGCCGCCAGCAGCTTCACTTGGGATCCGCTCCGCCCCCTTCTGCATCAAAGGCTTTAATTTCGACAGGCCGTGTCGCATTTCTCCTCCCCCCTCCCCACAGCAATGCCAATTCTCTCATTTTTGGCCCCCTCCCCACCCCCTTCCTCCTTCCTCTTCCCTCTTTCAAACAAGCCTGCATTTTATTCCACAACTACAAAGTACCCTAAATTACTTGTGGAATACTTCGATCTGTACGGTAAACCCCAAGCTGGGACGTCTGTCTCATAGTCCCACTCACACCAACACTTTATTTTTGGGCAGTTGTTTATAGTGGGTACTCGGCACGAAGGTATTAGCGCATTTTACATGAGCACCAGTTACACTATTCAATTGCCCAAAGTCACAGCATGTTGAGTTGACACCGAAACTCGAAAGCAGTTCCTCAGATCCAAAGGCGGCTGCTCTTGCCGTTGCGCCACACCCTATCCCCTTCTCCAGGGTGCTGCTTTTCGAATCCCCTCCCGCCCAGCATTTCTCCGTGTTGGGGACCCAGTTTCCCCCATCTTTCCACGTTTGTTTATCTGAGCAGTTCAGTACCTCAAGCGTTCTGTTATGCCACATCGCTCAGCTTACAAATCCCTTCGCTCTTTCTTTTCCTCTCCACGTTTCTGCCTCTTTAACTTTCTCTTCCAACTCTCTCCCTCCCTCTACATTTACTTACACAAATCTCGCAGATACCCCGAGCAGCAGTGCCCGCACTACCGAGCATTCTGTTATGCCACATCTCTCAGCTTACAGATCCCGTCGCTCTCTTTTCCTCTCCACGTTTCTGCCTCTTTAACTCTCTCTTCCAACTCTCTCCCTCCCTCTCCAATTACTTACACAAATCTTGCCGATACCCCGAGCAGCAGTGCCCGCACTACCAAGCGTTCTGTTATGCCACATCTCTCAGCTTACAGATTCCTTTGCTCTTTCTTTTACTATACACGTTTCTGCCTTTTTCACTCTCTCTTACAACTCTCTCCCTCCCACTCCATTTACTTACACAAATCTCGCCGATACCCCGAGCAGCAGTGCCCACAATACCGAGCGTTCTGTTATGCCACATCTCTCAGCTTACAGATTCCTTCGCTCTTTCTTTTACTCTCCACGTTTCTGCCTCTTTCACTCTCTCTTCCAACTCTCTCCCTCCCTCTCCATTTACTTACACAAATCTCGGCGATACCCCGAGCAGCAGTGCCCGCACTACCGAGCGTTCTGTTATGCCACATCTCTCAGGTTACAGATCCCTTCGCTCTTCCTATTCCTCTCCACGTTTCTGCAAATTTCACTCTCTCTTCCAACTCTCTCCCTCCCTCTCCAATTACTTACACAAATCTCGCCGTTAGCCCGAGCAGTAGTGCCCGCACTAGCGAGCGTTCTGTTATGCCACATCTCTCAACTTACAGATCCCTTCACTCTTTCTTTTACTATACACGTTTCTGCCTCTTTCACTCTCTCTTACAACTCTCTCCCTCCCGCTCCATTTACTTACGCAAATCTTGCAGATACCCCGAGCAGCAGTGCCCACACTACCGAGCGTTCTGTTATGCCACATCTCTCAGCTTACAGATCCCTTCGCTCTCTTTTCCTCTCCACGTTTCTGCCTCTTTCACTCTCTCTTCCAACTCTCTCCCTCACTCTACATTTCCTTACACAAATCTCACAGATACCCCGAGCAGCACTGCCCGCACTACCGAGCGTTCTGTTATGCCACATCTCTCAGCTTACAGATCCCTTCGCTCTTTCTTTTCCTCTCAACGTTTCTGCCTCTTTCACTCTCTCTTCCAACTCTCTCCCTCCCTCTACATTTACTTACACAAATCGCGCAGATACCCCGAGCAGCAGTGCCCGCACTAGCGAGCGTGCTGTTATGCCACATCTCTCAACTTACAGATCCCTTTGCTCTTTCTTTTACTATACACGTTACTGCCTCTTTCACTCTCTCTTACAACTCTCTCCCTCCCGCTCCATTTACTTACACAAATCTCGCAGATACCCTGAGCAGCAGTGCCCGCACTACCAAGCGTTCTGTTATGCCACATCTCTCAGCTTACAGATTCCTTCGCTCTTTCTTTTACTCTCCACGTTTCTGCCTCTTTCACTCTCTCTTCCAACTCTCTCCCTCCATCTCCATTTACTTACACAAATCTCGGCGATACCCCGAGCAGCAGTGCCCGCACTACCGAGCGTTCTGTTATGCCACATCTCTCAGGTTACAGATCCCTTCGCTCTTTCTATTCCTCTCCACGTTTCTGCAAATTTCACTCTCTCTTCCACCTCTCTCCCTCCCTCTCCAATTACTTACACAAATCTCGCCGATACCCCGAGCAGCAGTGCCCGCACTAGCGAGCGTTCTGTTATGCCACATCTCTCAACTTACAGATCCCTTTGCTCTTTCTTTTACTATACATGTTTCTGCCTCTTTCACTCTCTCTTACAACTCTCTCCCTCCCGCTCCATTTACTTACACAAATCTCGCCAATACCCCAAGCAGCAGTGCCCGCACTACCAAGCGTTCTGTTATGCCACATCTCTCAGCTTACAGATTCCTTTGCTCTTTCTTTTACTCTCCACGTTTCTGCCTCTTTCACTCTCTCTTCCAACTCTCTCCCTCCCTCTCCATTTACTTACACAAATCTCGGCGATACACCGAGCAGCAGTGCCCGCACTACCGAGCGTTCTGTTATGCCACATCGCTCAGGTTACAGATCCCTTCGCTCTTTCTTTTCCTCTCCACGTTTCTGCAAATTTCACTCATTCTTCCAACTCTCTCCCTCCCTCTACATTTACTTACACAAAGCTCGCAGATACCCCAAGCAGCAGTGCACGCACTACCGAGCGTTCTGTTATGCCACATATCTCAGCTTACAGATCCCTTCACACTTTCTTTTCATCTCCACGTTTCTGCCTCTTTCACTCTCTCTTCCAACTCTCTCCCTCCCTCTCCATTTACTTACACAAATCTCGCCGATACCCCGAGCAGCAGTGCCCGCACTAACAACACCACAGCACCAACACAGCACCGCTCTGCGCCACCACATTATCACTAGGCAGCAACACATTAACACTCAGCGCAACACCAGCAACACCACAGCACCACTCTACACCACAACAACACAAATCAACACCACCACAGCAACACTCAAAGCAAAGTCCAAAGCCATTGGAATTTGTAATATCAATACATGTAAGTTAGGGGAAAACTAAACATGTAGCTTTACTAATGCTATAGGTGTCACATTAGCTAATTTTATAACTGTTGGCATTTCAAAGAACAATATTAATAGTTTTAATATTTTAAAAACATAAAAAGAACTTAAGAAGGAATTATATTTACAATACCAATAGCTCCAACTTTTCTAATGCGAGACCTATTGCATTTCCAATGGTTGTTAAATCTAATCCTCAGTTTTGGGTACCCGTCCTGGCGGCCGTGATCAATGCTGCGGCTAGGGTCGGGTGCCCGGAGTCCCGGGGTACATCTACAATTGTACCGGTTTTCAAGAAGGGGACCGAAATAGCAATTTGTGCTATAGACCGATCTCCTTTCTTGATTCTGTGGTTAAGGTCGTCGGTGGGATAATCTTGAGAAGATTAGCCTCCTGGGCGGAGGAGAATACGATAATTACAGACATCCAGTATGGGTTCCGCTCGGGGCATTACACCTTATCCCAATGCCTTAATTTATATCTGATCCAGGGGAAATATACAATCTCCCGTCAGGGTACGCTCTACATGGCCTTCATGGATATATCCTCCGCTTTTGATTGTGTCTACCGGGGGAAATTGTGGCAATCCATGAGAGCCATGGGGGTGGAGGATAACTTGGTTGGATTTCTCAAGGACCTGCATAGGGATACTAGGGCTAACGTCAGATACGCCGATGATCTTCGGGTTTCTAGGGACTTTAAGATAGGGAGGGGTGTTCGGCAGGGATGTATTCTGGCCTCGTTTTTATTCAATCTTTATATAAATGACCTACATAAGACGCTGGTATCAACAGGGGCTGATTTTCCTAATGTGGGAAGCCGGTGTCTGCCCGTCCTGCTTTACGTGGACGATGCTGTCCTCATTGCTAGAACTGCAAAGGGTTTGCAGACCCTGCTTGATTCCTTTCGGAGTTTTATGGAGAATCGCGACCTAGCAATTAATAACTCCAAATCATATTTCATGCTGATTGAGTCCCGTCCCAAGAAAGTGTATCCTTTTAAAGTAAGCCTTGAAAGGGTGCCCCTGACAACGACATTTCCCTATTTGGGCGTTGTGGCCGCGTGGGCGGTTGTGAGGTTATGGGGCGCTAAAAATAACAGGAAAACAAGGGGGATAGGTGGGTTTTCTTAGCTTCTATAGCTTTTTATTGTTCAAGCTCGGGGCTGTGTACCAACTATTTGGTTACGATTGCTATCAAAGTTCAAGTTCAAGTTCATAATCAAAAATAAAAAAAACGTTAAATCAGGCTTCTTCTTCATGGACTGTCCGAGTCTTCTGTGGCTCTCCCGGGGTCTGCTTTTCCCTCAGGCCATCGGGTAAGGAAGGAAGAAAGAACAAACAAAGGTCGGGTAAATGTCCGTGTATCAGGGGTTTTTCTCTGTGCTACCGTCACCAGTTTTACTTGGCATGTGATAGGGGAAGAGTGTAGGGACCTTTCCTAGTATACCCGAGTGCCCTATTTCCCCAAACCTCCCCACCACCCCCACCAAAAGGACCCCCTAACGGTACTCGCCTCAGGCCACGACCCGTCTCCAGGGCCGCGGCGTCAGAACCCGGGGCGTTTTCTCCCTTCGCTGGCCCGCCGGGTATGGTTGCAGTGTATAATGCTCCTGCACCTCGGGTAGCGTCTTCCTCCGCCTTGCTCCGATCCTGCTCTGTCTCCCGCACGCCGTCTCCTAATCCGCTCCACTCCTGGACCGTCTCCCTCACGCCGTCTCCTAGTCCGCTCCACTCCCGGACCATCTCCCGCACGCCGTCTCCTCCGAAGCTGCTTCTACTGCCGCTGCCAGGCAAATCGTAGTCCGTCCTCTCTTTTTGTTCGTCCTCCGTCGACGTTGACGTCACAGGACGCTCCTCTGCCTGCCCAATCACTAGACTGCTGGCTGCCTCCGTAGCCGTCGAGGGTGTCGTCTCGACGTACCGCTTCCGGTCCTCCCCTGGCGAGTCCTCCTAACAGGCGTCCTGATGGATGATAAACTGAACTGGGGGCCCCTCATTCAGAGGACTAAGGGGGAGGTTATACGGGCCAATACAGCAATCTTCAACTTTGCCACCAAAATGGGTAAGCACCCTGTAGCGGCAATGTTGAAGTTATACCAGGCGAAAAGTGTTGCGATTGCGAGCTATGGGAGTGGACTATGGGACTAGGCTACAACTGATGCCATACAGGTGGTGGTAAAATGCCTCCTTGGAGTGCCAAGTGGTACATCTAATTTGGTGGTCCACGAAGAAGTGGGGCTGCCTTATATTAGTGACAACTTGGCTATGTACCCCTTGTTGCTCTGGCTCAATTGTTGGCTGAATGATGAGTTAGCTCTTAACCACCAGATTTTAAGGGATGTTTTAAGTCTGGAATTCATGCTATGAATTCCATGGTTAAAATATATTAAGAGCTGTTTTGAGGAGCTAGGGCGGCCTGACTTATTTTTAAAACCTGATCTTATTACCTTGGAGGATGTGGGCTATGTCAAAAAGACTTTTATAATAATTAAAAAGCTTGAGAGAGACCGCATTGAACTGGAGAAACACAGTGTTCGCAAATATATGATGCGCAACACCATCTCTACCATGGAACCATATCTTCTGTGGCCATTATCCACCCATGAGCGTTTTTTATTGATCAGGTTTCATTTGGATTATTATCATTTGCTTATAGCGATTCCAAAGGGGAGCTGCAGGGGACAAGTGCTAGCACCCTGTGGCTGCGACGGAGTGTCTCCACAGGATTTGCTGCACTTTGTGTTTTTCTGTACTTTTTACACTGTCCCTCGTAGATATTTTTTAATTCCTCTACTAAAGAAGCTGAATTTTATCCAGGTCCGCCCTGCTCTATTTTATCTACAACTGCTGAAACCAGACTGCATCCCATTTGTAGCAGGTTTTTTAAAGTGTGCCTTGCGATCTAGAATATGTACGGAGTATTGATAGTCACTTTCTGTTTTATCACTTTTCGCCTTTTGAGTCTGTATTTCGTACATTGTTTGTTTGGCCCTGTATATCCTCTATAATCATGTGTCAGATGCCTATATTTTAATCCTATTGTATTGCAATTGAATTTATTACTATTTTTAAAAATATGTCCTGTATTTTATAAACTGTTTTATGGTGCTGTGTAACTTTTATGGTTTTATTCATAAAACCGAATAAAGTATTTTGAAAGAAAGATTAAAGAGTCTCTAAGTGCCTCCCTGATGTCTTGGGAGACTTTAGAAGTGTACTCCTATGGTGGACTGAGATTTACAATTAAAACACTAACAGGCTGATTTAGAGTTTGGGGGGTTGGAGTTTACTCCATCAAGGCAACAGAGTAAATGACTAGGTTGCCGTGACAAAGCTGCTTCTTGCAAAATCCTGCGATTTTCGCTAGCCCAGCATTAGCAGGAACCACCGTCATGTCGGTTCCTGTCAACGTATTTTACGTTTGACAGAAAGCTCAGTTACAATGTGGTTTTTTTTCAAAAGAAAACCAAAAATATGATTTTGTTTTGGGAAAATAAAGAAAAATGCTCCCTTTACCATGAGGGTTTTCACCTGTGACAAGGGAGGGAATTTTTCAGTTTCGCCCTGCCCCTTACTGCCAGGTTTTTCCTAGTGGTGATGGACAGTGAAAACTCGCCATGTGTTTTCCAACTCTAAATTGGGTGGGCAGACACATAGCCAAAGCTCCGACTGTCCTAACTTCGTCAGCCCATCGGAGGTTTACGTTGTCAGGAGACTTGGAGTAGTCTCTGCTGTCAACAATCTGAAGGTCCACCAATCTCTAAATGAGGTGGGCGGACCTTCAGTTTGGCAGAGAGGGTACTGCCACAGAGTACCTTCCCTGCCAAACTCTAAATCATCTCCTAAATCAGAAGGTAACATTTTACACCAGAGCAAACCTAGTTTGTCTATTCGACCCGCACCCTATTGCAGTCGGCCACAAATTGAGCCCAAGTCCGGATCTACCCTGACCATTGGCTATCTGGAGCTATTTCTACTCAAAACTTTAAACATTCATATTTGTGGTCATCCTTAGTGGATTTTTGCCATTTTTTTTATTACTCAGTTTTGGGATTCTTATTATTTAGCATTTTGACTATGTTACCGTTTTGGTACTGCATAAACAATTCACTGATTGCCCTAAGTTAAGTTTGTCTGTTCTGTGCCATAAAGTTGAGCTCTGGTTAATTTAGTGGCTTTGAAGGTTCACTCTGACTCTGGTTGTGATTATTTTCTGGGGTGGATAGTCACTCATCACCAATACTAATCCAGTTTCTTACGTGTATGTAATGAAACTGTAACTGTAACAATGAAATGACCAGAAGTCTGAATTCAAGGTCCAGACAGAGAAGTGTAAATGATTGATTTGATTTGATTGATTTGATTTGATTTGATTTGTGAATTTATAAAGCACACGATTGCCCGTGGGCGTCTTGGCGCTAAGTTGATGGACTGCCGGGTAACGAGCACTACCTAAGCGGTGAACAACCAGGTTTTTACCTCTTTCCTAAATGTTAGCAGAGATTTGCTGTTTTTAATTGTAATGGGGAGAAGGTTCCAGGTCTTGGCCGCCTGGAGCAGGAAGCTTCTTCCTCCCCATCTAACTTGCCTACATTTCGGAACTTGGATCAGCTTTGCCTGGCTCGATCTCATGCTAAACTGCATGTAATGATGGGACAAACCTTTGTCATTTTAGGATTATCCAGGTGAAGCTGTTGCACGTGGGATGTCCTTCAAGCTGCATATTTTAAAGGCAACCTTGTCAAAAAAATGTGAAGGTCCTGCTAGGCTTTGGAGTTGATGCAGAGCTGGTCCGCCTAATTCATACAGGAAATGTATTAGAGTATCAGCATCAAGCCAGAAACTTGGACTCAATCCTTGAATTAAGTAAAATAAAGGCCTGTTCATTGAGGGCCCTTTGAGGGTTAGAAGAAAATATATGCCTTTCGAGTTTCTCATCAACAAAGAAAAAGGTGAGACGCCTCGGATGCAAAGAGCTGAAAGTTCCAGTTAGACTCAATTCACGCGTTCTCCACACCTACTGGCCTACACAGGGCTTTAAGTGGGCTGGGTCTCACCGGTGCTAAGCACCTGGCAGTAGTTTAAAGGGGGCCTCGAAACCGGTCTCTATCGGGCTCTGTTTTGTGCCCTGGCATAGGCATTCTTTTTTCCCCCAGACTGCAGTGACAACAGGCACATCCATGTGCGCATGCTCACACTGCTCACTTCTCACTAGTGGTGATGTTACGACATGACGCCATGCCAGGTGAGCGTTGTAGGGGAAGGGAAATCCTTTAACCCCTTCGCTGCTAGGCCTTTTCCCCCTCCTGTGCTAAGGCTTTTTTTGGTGTTTTGGGGTAGTGCGCGCTTAGGCCCTTGTAACTTTTTGACCACATAAGGTATCCACGCCAAATTTGCGTCCTTTTCTTCCAACATCATGTGGATTCTAAAGGCGCCCAGGGTTTGTGGATTCCCTTGGAGGGGTCCCAGAAATTAACCAAAATATAGTGATTTTTTTGTTTTTTTCAGAAAAATGGGAAAAACGGGCTGCAAATGAAAGCCTCTGGGTTTTTTCCTGAAAATGGTATCAAAAAAGGGTTTGTGGGGCTGAATTCTCCATTTTCTCAGCTTTTAGGGAATGACAGTCTTTTGTCAGAGAGCCGAAATTTTTCACTCAGTTTTGGCATTTTTCTGGGACATAGCCTATTTTTGCTATTTTTAGAGCTTTCCACCTCCTTCCAGTTAATGGTAGAAATGAGTTTGAAAGCAATAATGGATCCTGGAAAGCTTTACATTTTCGGAAAGTAGACAAAATTCTGAATTGAGAAAGGGGTCATTTGTCTAAATCCATGAAGGTTTCGTTATAGAAACTAACAGTTAGATATTGGAATATTTGAAAATTTGTTGAAAAAAAACAGCCTTTTGTCTCAACGTTTTCACCTATAACTTTTTGTAATTTTGACAGCTCTTGGAAAGCAATATACCGTTACATCCGTTAGACCTTCCTGGTTGTGGGGATATATAGGACTTGTAGTTTCACCAAGAACCCGACGAACCCAGATCCAAAAACTGAGCAGCAACTTGCAATGGTATTATTTCATTTACTGGGTATAGTGCACTTTGTCTTGGAAAATGTATACATGGAATAATCTGTATGAAAGACACCTATGTATTTATGAATTGGGTACAAATTATAGAGTTCAGAAACAGTATATAATTGGACATTTTCAAAGTTGGGAATACTCATACTAGCATGAGAATTATTGGTCATTTTTCATAAAGTTTTTTTTTTTACACAATGTCTTTCATTCAAAGGGAGAAATGCAAGAAAGCTCAATTGGTAATAACAGTTGATTTACAAATCTGAATTACCCCAAGTGTCCCGATAAAAACGGTACCTCACTTGTGTGGGTCGGCCTTGTGCCTGCGACAGGAAACGGCGCAAAATGCAACGTGGTCACACCTAAATTTTGCAGTTACAAATTGATCCTTTTTTGGCAAAGTGCCTACCTGTAGTTTTTGCACCCTAGTTCTTCCGGCACCTAGGGAAACCTAGCAAACCTATACATTTTTGAAAAGTAGACACCCAGGGGAATTCAGGATGGGATGACTCGACTGCCTACCACCAGGTTTTGTTACCCAGAATCCCTTGCAAAGCTAAGATTTTGACAAAAAAAACACATTTTCCTCACATTTCTGTGGTGGAAAGTTCTGGAATCTGCGTGGATCAACAAATTTCCACCCACCCAGCGTGCCCCCAGGTCTTCCGAAAAAAATGGCACCTCACTTGTGTGGGTCGGCCTTGTGCCTACGACGGGAAACGGCACAAAATGCAACGTGGTTGCACCTCAATTTCCCAGTGAAATCTTAAGCTCTTTGGAAAAAGAAGAGACTACCTTTTGTTTTTGAGCCGTAGCTCAGCCAGCACCTAGGGAAACCTAGCAAACCTATACATTTTTGAAAACTAGACACCCAGGGAAATTCAGGATGGGGTGACTTGTCTGCCTACCCCCAGCGTGCCCCCAGGTCTCCCGAAAAAAATAGTACCTCACTTGCGTGGCTGCGACATGAAACAGCGCAAAACGCAGCATGGTCGCACCTCAATTTCCCAGTGAAATTTAGCACGATTCGGACAAAAAGACTAACTTTTGTTTTTGCGCCGTAGCTCTGCCAGCACCTAAGGAAACCTAGCAAACCTATACATTTTTGAAAACTAGACACCCAGGGCAATTCAGGATTGGGTGACTCGTCTGCCTACCCCCAGGTTTTGTTACCCAGAATCCCTTGCAAACATAAAAATTTGACCAAAAAAACACATTTTCCTCACATTTCTGTGGTGGAATGTTCTGGAATCTGCGTGGATCAACAAACTTCCACCCATCCAGCGTGCCCCCAGGTCTCCCGAAAAAAATGGTACCTCACTTGCGTGGGTAGGCATAGTGGCTGCGACATGAAACAGTGCAAAACGCAGCATGGTCGCACCTCAATTTCCCAGTGAAATTTAGCACGATTCGGACAAAAAGACTACCTTTTGTTTTTGCGCCGTAGCTCTGCCAGCACCTAGGGAAACCTAGCAAACCTATACATTTTTTAAAACTAGACACCCAGGGCAATTCAGGATGGGGTGACTCGTCTGCCTACCCCCAGGTTTTGTTACCCAGAATCCCTTGCAAACATAAAAATTTGACCAAAAAAACACATTTTCCTCACATTTCTGTGGTGGAAAGTTCTGGAATCTGCGTGGATCAACAAACTTCCACCCACCCAGCGTGCCCCCAGGTCTCCCGAAAAAAATGGTACCTCACTTGCGTGGGTAGGCATAGTGGCTGCGACATGAAACAGCGCAAAACGCAGCATGGTCGCACCTCAATTTCCCAGTGAAATTTAGCACGATTCGGACAAAAAGACTACCTTTTGTTTTTGCGCCGTAGCTCTGCCAGCACCTAGGGAAACCTAGCAAACCTATACATTTTTGAAAACTAGATACCCAGGGCAATTCAGGATGGGGTGACTCGTCTGCCTACCCCCAGGTTTTGTTACCCAGAATCCCTTGCAAACATAAACATTTGACCAAAAAAATACATTTTCCTCACATTTCTGTGGTGGAAAGTTCTGGAATCTGCGTGGATCAACAAATTTCCACCCACCCAGCGTGCCCCCAGGTCTCCCGAAAAAAAATGGTACCTCACTTGCGTGGGTAGGCATAGTGGCTGCAACATGAAACAGCGCAAAACGCAGCATGGTCGCACCTCAATTTCCCAGTGAAATTTAGCACGATTCGGACAAAAAGACTACCTTTTGTTTTTGCGCCGTAACTCTGCCAGCACCTAGGGAAACCTAGCAAACCTATACATTTTTGAAAACTAGACACCCGGGGCAATTCAGGATGGGGTGACTCGTCTGCCTACCCCCAGGTTTTGTTACCCAGAATCCCTTGCAAACATAAAAATTTGACCAAAAAAACACATTTTCCTCACATTTCTGTGGTGGAAAGTTCTGGAATCTGCGTGGATCAACAAATTTCCACCACCCCAGCGTGCCCCCAGGTCTCTCGAAAAAATTGGTACCTCACTTGCGTGGGTAGGCATAGTGGCTGCGACATGAAACAGCGCAAAACGCAGCATGGTCGCACCTCAATTTCCCAGTGAAATTTAGCAAGATTCGGACAAAAAGACTACCTTTTGTTTTTGCGCCGTAGCTCTGCCAGCACCTAGGGAAACCTAGCAAACCTATAAATTTTTGAAAACTAGACACCCAGGGCAATTTAGGATGGGGTGACTCGTCTGCCTACCCCCAGGTTTTGTTACCCAGAATCCCTTGCAAACATAAAAATTTGACCAAAAAAACACATTTTCCTCACATTTCTGTGGTGGAAAGTTCTGGAATCTGCGTGGATCAACAAATTTCCACCCACCCAGCGTGCCCCCAGGTCTCCCGAAAAAAATGGTACCTCACTTGCGTGGGTAGGCATAGTGGCTGCGACATGAAACAGTGCAAAACGCAGCATGGTCGCACCTCAATTTCCCAGTGAAATTTAGCACCTTTCGGACAAAAAGACTACCTTTTGTTTTTGCGCCGTAGCTCTGCCAGCACCTAGGGAAATCTAGAAAACCTATACATTTTTGAAAACTAGACACCCAGGGCAATTCAGGATGGGGTGACTCGTCTGCCTACCCCCAGGTTTTGTTACCCAGAATCCCTTGCAAACATAAACATTTGAGAAAAAAAACACATTTTCCTCACATTTCTGTGGTGGAAAGTTCTGGAATCTGTGTGGATCAACAAATTTCCACCCACCCAGCGTACCCACAGGTCTCCTGAAAACAATGGTACCTCACTTGCGTGGATAGACATAGTGGCTGCAACAGGAAACGGTTCAAATCGTACGGTGGTGAATTTACATTACCTTATTGCAAAACTACCTTGATTTTGGGGGGGGGGATCTGAGTTTGTGGCTCGGGGCTTGGCGGGCATCTCCCACCCAGCGTTCCCCAAGGTCTCCCGATACAAATGGTACCTCACTTGCGAGGGTAGGCATAGTGGCTGCTTTAGGAAAAGGCCCAATTCATACTGTGGAGACCAAAACATTACCTTTAGCCAAATAATCTTATTTTTTGAGGGGGGTCACCTGAGCTTTTGCCCCGGGGCTTGGCGGGCATCTTTGGAAACTACCAAACCCAAACAGTTCTGAAAACTCGACACCCGGGGGAGTCCAGGGAGGTATGGCATGCATGGGTCCCCCAATGTTTTCCTACCCAGAACTCCTTGCAAACCTTAAAATTAGGTAAAAATAGCACTTTTCCAAAATTTTGGGCGTGGGATCGCCGTGCCGGCAAAAATGTCCTACCACCCAGCGTTCCCCTTGTTCTCCCGAGTAAAAGGATACCTCACCTTAACAGAGTTACTCAAAAGTCAAACATTCAAGCACGGCTATCTATTCCTCAAAGACACACACATACAGGTTGGATTTGGCACGAGGGCGAGTGATGGTTCAGTATATAAAATTTTATTAACAAGATATTTCAAAAAAATGAAATGCTCTGTCAATAAATAAATGCATAAAAACCGAACCAGTGACTCGCAACTCGTGAGCTGTAAAGCCACGACAAGGCACCAACCGTTTTACAGGCCATTCACGCACCTTTCATACCTGATACAAACAAGACCACTGACACCATCTGGAATAAAAGCAACACATTACAACAATCACAATAAGGGACAAGGTACACCCTAATGCAGAAAGAGAAAAAAACCAATTATTACTGCACACCCATCTAATCCGCAAGCACACACACATACTGGTTGGATTTGGCACGAGGGTGAGTGATGATTCAGTACATACAATTGTATACGCAAGTAATTTCACAAAAATGAAATACACTGTGTATAATTGAAAGTATGATAAACTGAACCACTGACTCACAGCTCGTGAGCTGTAAAGCCACGTCAAGGCACCAACCTCTTTACAGGCCATTCATACACCTTTCGTACGTGTGACACATTTAAAACATTCACACCGCCAGCCGCGGACCCATCACATTTCAACACTCACACCAGCAAACAGCGCCATTCAAGGGCCCATCACTTTCACACGCCCACATTTCTGACACTGCAACTACACAAATTGATGGACTGCGTGGAGTGTCACTCAACTAGCAGTGTGTGTAGTGACCAACAGAAAGTAACTACTCACACACCGCCAGCCGAGCGCCAGTCCACCCACACCACCAGCCAAGCACCAGACCATGCACACCGCCAGCCAAACACTCAGCGCACACCACCAGCCAAGCGCCTCTCCACGCACACCACCAGCCAAGCACCACTCCGTGCACAGACAGCTAAACACCGCTCCACGCACACCCTCCAGCCAAGTACCACTCCGCACAAACCGACAGCCAAACACCACTCCACACACACCAACAGCCAAACACCACTCCATGCACAGACAGCCAAGTACCACTCCACAAACACCACCAGCCAAGCGCCACTCCACACACACTGCCAGCCAAGCACCACTCCGTGCACAGACAGCCAAGTACTACTCCACAAACACCACCAGCCAAGCGCAACTCCACACACTCCGCCAGCCAGGCACCACTCCACACACACCGCCAGCCAAGCACCACTCCACACACACCGCCAGCCAAGCACCACTCCACACACACCATCAGCCAAACACCACTCCATGCACAGACAGCCAAGTACCACTCCACGAACACCCCCAGCCAAGCGCCACTCCACACACACCGCCAGCAAAGCACCACTCCGTGCACAGACAGCCAAGTACCACTCCACGCACACCACCAGCCAAGCGCAACACCACACACACCGCCAGCCAAGCACCAGCCGGCACACACCACAAACACATTTAGAATTCTTTTTTTGAAAATAACACTAAACAAATGGAAATACCTACAAATCAGGTAACACAAATTCTTAAAATAAAAACTTTGCACTAATGCCAATCCTTGAAACAAACTAAAAATGTTTTACAGAATGCAGACCAGGCAATTCACTTTACAGCTCATTAAAACTCCCAAAGCTTCTTTTGCGTGTGGTACGATTTAAAACAAGCTGACAGACACAATCCAGGCTTAGAAGGACAGTCAGGACAGTATATACGAGACTCCTTCCGCACGCCTCTTCGCCAACAGACTCTGCATCTTTTAGTCGGAAAGTCTCTTCCAGTAGTGGAAGGAATAGATTCAGGAAAGTGGCGATCTTGCAATCTAGCCACTTCCTCCACCACTCCAAATCTAGGAACACTTGCCTGCTGCACAAGTACAAGGCTGCCTATTATAGACTCCTGAAACTTAAGAAAAGGCATCTTATTCTCAGGACAAGACTTCTGGTACACAACGAAAGCATTAAATGATGCCAAGTGGAACAGATGGATAGCCAACTTCTTGTACCAAACGTAAGCCTTTCGAAGAGCAGCATAAGGTTCCAACCTCTGATCTACTCTGTCAACACCACCCATGAACTTATTGTAAGCTAGAATGCACACAGGTTTGCGCACTTCAGCACCCTGACCCCAAACAGGCACAGGTTCTGTACTTTCATCGTGGATAGTAGTCAGCATGTACACATCTCTCTTGTCTGAATACTTCACAGCTAAAAGCTCCCCACATCGCAATGCCGTAGACTGTCCCCGCACAAGCCTTTTGCAAACAAGTTCCTTTGGGAAACCTTTACGGTTACTGCGCATTGTGCCACAAGCAACAGTGCCCACTTTGGCCAACTCCTTGAACAACTGCACACCAGTGTAGAAGTTATCTACATATAAATGATGGCCTTTGTTAAATAATCCTCTACCTAGTTCCCACACAATTTTCTCAGTTACTCCAAAAGTAGAAGGACAACCAGGAGGGTTAATGCGGGACTCCTTACCAGTGTACACCCTGAAATTGTAGACATATCCAGTCTCACTGTCACACAGCATATACAGTTTGATTCCATAGCGTGACCTCTTACTAGGAATGTATTGCCTAAAAACCAAGCGGCCCTTGAACAACACCAAAGACTCATCCACTGCAATTTCTTTACCAGGGACAAAAATCTCAGAACAACGATCAACAAAGTGATCAAGGACAGGCCGAATTTTAAACAAACGGTCACAATCAGGGTGATCGCGTGACAACGCTAAACTATTATCAACAAAATGCATCATCCGAAGAAGAAGCGTATACTGATCACGACTTATGACTGCTGGAAATATAGCTGTTGCCATCAAGGGACTAGTGGACCAATATGAAGTAATTGATGACTTCCTTAGCAAGCCCATCAAAAAAGGTAATCCCAGAAACTTCTTCATCTCTTCAACATTTGTGGGAGTCCACCGGATTGCTCTAGAATAGGGCTTAAGGCTGGCACTGTTGGCCCTCAAATATTGTTCTGCATACAAATTGGTTTGCTCAACAATCTCTTGCAAAAACACATCGTCAAAAAACAACTGAAAAAAATTAATTGGCAGAAAATTCTCTGTATTCACTCTACACCCAGGAACACCAGTGAACTCTGGCAATGCCGGCTGCACCAAGCCAGGGGGAACCCAGAGGCCATCCCTATCAACGGGGGGAGCAGCCACCCCAGCCTGCAGCACCGAAACATCTTGCTGCTGTTCTCCAACGGGAAGCCTAACAGCCACAGATACTTCTGGCTGCACAACACCAACAGAAGACATAGCATCCCCAGAGGGCTCTTCCTGCACTATACCAACGGGAAGCCCAGCAGCCTGAGATGCTTCCTGCTGCACTACACCACCGGGAAACCAAGCAGGCCCAGATGCCTCTTGTCCCTCTTCACCAATGGGAAGCCTAACAGCCCCAGATGCCTCTTGCTGCACTACACCAGCAGGAAGACGAAAAGCACCAGATGCCCCTTTGCGCACCACAGCAATGTGAAGCCTTTTGGGTGCAGGCTCCAGCCCACATGCCTCTTGCCGACGTAAAAAGAAAGGAAACCTTGCGGCCCTAGGCAGCAGCACAGGTGCCTCTTGGCCCACTACCGGCAACACAATGTCCTCCTGTACCATAGGCCCTTCATCAGCACTAGAAGAAGAGTCATCATCCGATGATGATGATTCCATGCGAAGAGAAAACTCACTGCCTGAATCTTCTGCCGCTTCCTGGGAGTCCGAATCGGACTCAGACTCTGAACCATGGTCCGAGGAAGACTCAAAAAGCAAACCAAGAACCTGCTGAGCAGTAATCCTGCGACTAGCCATTATCCTTACAAAGCAAGAAGACTGCACACACAAGTGAACAACAACCTACACTGTGCAAAGTAAGAAGTAAACAAGGTAAGGCTTTCACTAAAAGATAAATACAATCCAAAACAATTTCACTCTTACAAAATATAGCTACACTCACCAGCACCTACTCTGTTGAGACACAGCGAAAAGAAATGATATCCCACTAGAAAGAAAAAAAGAAATGACAGATTAGAAAACAAAGTGCACATCAAACACTAATGCTGAAAAAAAAAACACAGAGCCACACAAACTGCTAGAAGAACAACCTTTTTCAAAAAGACAAACATCAAGGGGAAGTAGTACAAAATACATTCACTTACCAAGCACAAGCAACTACACAAGCTGCAAACAGACACGCAACCTACAACAATCCAAACAGCAAAAGCCTGGAACAAGACAAAAATAGAGAAGAAAAAAAAATTACTACCACATTTCACAAACAATATAACAATTAAAACAACAACACACAAATTTGCCCCCCAAATTAAAATTCGGCCAGATGGGCCATCAAATAGGGCTTAGACCAAATGAGATTAGATGAGGTTTAACATCAAGACACTGGATAATTTTTTGAATTTTTTTAAACTGCCTGCCCACTTTGGTGCCAGTCAGTCTTTTGCTACTACCAGTACCCACATCACACAGGGGCAGTAAGGACATTCATACACCTTTTGTACGTGTGACACATACAAAACATTCACACCGCCAGCCGCCCATCACTTTCACACGCCCACATATCTGACACAGCAACTACAGAAAATGATGGACTGCGTAGAGTGTCACTCAACTAGCAGTGTGTGTAGTGACCAACAGAAAGTAACTACTCACACACCGCCAGCAGAGTTCCAGTCCACCCACACCACCATCCAAGCACCAGACCATGCACACCGCCAGCCAAACCCCACTCAGCGCACACCGACAGCCAAGTACCACTCCACGCACACCATCCAGCCAAGTACCACTCCCCACACACCGCCAGCCAAACACCACTCCACACACACCACCAGCCAAACACCACTCCGTGCACAGACAACCAAGCAGCACTCCACGCACACCACCAGCCATGCGCCAGTCCACACACACCGCCAGCCAAGCAGCACTCCGTGCAGACAGCAAAGTAGCACTCCACGCACACCACCAGCCAAGCGCCACTCCACACACACCGCCAGCCAAGCAGCACTCCGTGCACAGACAGCAAAGTAGCACTCCACGCACACCACCAGCCAAGCGCCACTCCACACACACCGCCAGCCAAGCAGCACTCCGTGCACAGACAGCAAAGTAGCACTCCACGCACACCACCAGCCAAGCACCACTCCACACACACCGCCAGCCAAGCAGCACTCCGTGCACAGACAGCAAAGTAGCACTCCACGCACACTAACAGCCAAGCGCCACTCCACACACACCGCCAGCCAAGCACCACTCCGTGCACAGACAGCAAAGTAGCACTCCACGCACACCACCTGCCAAGCGCCACTCCACAAGCACCACCAGCCAAGCACCACTCACCGCCAGCCAAGCACCATCCAGCCAAGTACCACTCCACGCACACCATCCAGCCAAGCGCCACTCCACACACACCGCCAGCCAAGCGCCACTCCACACACACCGCCAGCCAAGCAGCACTCCGTGCACAGACAGCAAAGTAGCACTCCACGCACACCACCTGCCAAGCGCCACTCCACAAGCACCACCAGCCAAGCACCACTCACCGCCAGCCAAGCACCATCCATCCAAGTACCACTCCACGCACACCATCCAGCCAAGCGCCACTCCACACACACTGCCTGCCAAGCGCCACTCCACACACACCGCCAGCCAAGCAGCACTCCGTGCACAGACAGCAAAGTAGCACTCCACGCACACCACCAGCCAAGCGCCACTCCACACACACCGCCAGCCAAGCAGCACTCCGTGCACAGACAGCAAAGTAGCACTCCAAGCACACCACCAGCCAAGCGCCACTCCACACACACCGCCAGCCAAGCAGCACTCCGTGCACAGACAGCAAAGTAGCACTCCACGCACACCACCAGCCAAGCGCCACTCCACACACACCGCCAGCCAAGCAGCACTCCGTGCACAGACAGCAAAGTAGCACTCCACGCACACTAACAGCCAAGCGCCACTCCACACACACCGCCAGCCAAGCACCACTCCGTGCACAGACAGCAAAGTAGCACTCCACGCACACCACCTGCCAAGCGCCACTCCACAAGCACCACCAGCCAAGCACCACTCACCGCCAGCCAAGCACCATCCAGCCAAGTACCACTCCCCACACACCGCCAGCCAAACACCACTCCACACACACCGCCAGCCAAGCAGCACTCCGTGCACAGACAGCAAAGTAGCACTCCACGCACACCACCAGCCAAGCACCACTCCACACACACCGCCAGCCAAGCAGCACTCCGTGCACAGACAGCAAAGTAGCACTCCACGCACACCACCAGCCAAGCGCCACTCCACACACACCGCCAGCCAAGCAGCACTCCGTGCACAGACAGCAAAGTAGCACTCCACGCACACCACCAGCCAAGCGCCACTCCACACACACCGCCAGCCAAGCACCACTCCGTGCACAGACAGCCAAGTACCACTCTACACACACCACCAGCCAAGCGCCACTCCACACACACCGCCAGCCAAGCACCACTCCGTGCATAGATAGCCAAGTACCCCTCCACGCACACCGCCAGCCAAACACCACTCAGCGCACACCGACAGCCAAGTACCACTCCACACACACCGCCAGCCAAGCACCGCTCCACGCACACCATCCAGCCAAGTACCACTCCCCACACACACCACCAGCAAACATGCCCAAGGGGTCGCTTCCTAAAAACTAAATATTCCTTGGTGTTAGTGGGCATTTTCCGCCCCCCTGGGGGCAAAACGGCAAAAAAATGGGCCGATTTGCCCCCAGGGTGGACAGAAAAACAAAAACACAATCATGTCCACCTGGAAGCGACCCTTACCCAAGGGGTCGCTTCCCAAAACAAACACATTGCCCCAACAAAAATCCCTGGTGCTAGTGGGTAATTTCTGCCCCCCCTGGGGGCAAAACAGCCGGAAAACGGGCCGATTGCCCCCCAGGGGGGGCAGAAAAACGAAAACATACTCAGACCCCGCCTGGAAGCGACCCTTGCCCAAGGGGTCGCGTCCTAAAAACTAAAATTACATCCCTGGTGTCTAGTGGGCATTTTCTGTCCCCCCTGGGGGCAAAACGGCAAAAAAAAACGGGCCGATTTGCCCCCAGGGGGGACAGAAAAACGTAAACAAAAGCTATGGCCGCCATCTTGGCAATAATAAATATCCCTGGTGCTAGTGGGGAATTTCTGCCCCTCCTGGGGGCAAAACGGCCGAAAAAACGGGCCGATTTCCCCCAGGGGGGGCAGAAAAATGAAAACATACTCAGACCCCGCCTGGAAGCGACCCTTGCCCAAGGGGTCGCTTCCTAAAAACTAAAATTACATCCCTGGTGTCTAGTGGGGGCATTTCCGCCGCACAATCGCGACGCTGTGCGCGATCGTGAGGCAGAAATGCCCTGCAAAGAGACATCAGGGGAAAGGAAAATCTCTTTCCTCTCCCCCGATGCCTCTTCGCTGCCCCAAACCCCCACCGGAGTCCAGAAAACCTACCTTTGTGCTCGGTGCTCAGGAAGCAAATGGCTTCCCGAGCGCTGGGAATCCCTGATGATGTCAGCGCGCGCTGTGCGCGCTGACGTCATCAGGGATTACCATGGGGGGGGGGGCGGGGGCGGCAGCGGAAGCTCTTCCGCTGCCGCCCCCATTGAAAAAACGAAGATCAGAGAGCCTCGGGGGGAGCGCCAGCGCTTCCCCCGAGGGTGGGGCTGATAACGAGCTGGCCTTGTCATCAGCGCACGACAGGTAAGCGCGATGACGAGCCCAGCTCGTCATTAGCCCCGAAGGGGTTAAAGAGAGTAATTTTCTCTCTGGATTTCCCTTTTCTTTTTGAAATGCAGGAGCAGCAATATTGTCGTGGTGACACCAGGGCTTTAAGTGGAAGCTTTTTCAATATTATATACAAGCCATAGTTGCTGCTAATTGATCTTATGCAACTAACAACCATTGACAAAGCCAATAGTCCTGACTTGTTGTAGGTATGATGTTACTTGTTGTATCATATCTGGATGCAATGACAGAAACAGCAAAATACAAGTCAGGTGGCACACTATGCTAAACATTGATTTTTAGCTTATGTGTTTTAAACCACGCCCCTTTATGAGACCCCCAAGTTTTTTCATACCACTTAAAGCCCTTGGCCTACAGTCTGCTTCCGGTCTGGGGCAGCGACAGGATTAACTCAAACAAGTGCAGATTGACACATTTTAGTACTACGTCATTTAAAAAAAAATTGAGACAAATAAGGACAAATACCCGCAGCTAGGATGTATGCCTTAGTGGGCAGCGGCCGGCGGCCGGCACAGGTAAACGCAGCGAGAAGTCAACAGACGACGGAATAGGTATAATTAAAACATAAATAATACCTATTCCGTCGTCTGACCGCTTCCCCCCCTGCCGCGCCCAGCCCTGCACCACCGCTTACCTGAGCCGGCCGCCGCTGGTTCACTGGCGAACAAGGACAGTGGCCAAGGCGGCCATTTCTGGATTCCTAGGATTCCGCCTTAGAACGAGGACATGCCCAAAACAGTGGCACCGCATACGAAGAACAGCGGGAACTGGAGACAGGCAGTCTCTTCCACTGAAATAACTGTAACCCAATTACCACACGGAGTTCATTCCCTGTGTATCGCGGATGCCATCTCAGTCGTTAAGCGTCAGCCCAGGAATGGCGACAAAGGCAACCCATGCGAACATTTTGTTTTTGTGGTACATATCTTCGTGATCGTGTTATTAAAGACCTCGTGCTACTTTATCCTTGAAATGTGTAGTTATTGTTTACTTTCTTCTTTGTGTCTCTGAAATGTTGCTTTTAGGTCGGAAATAATAAAACGCAGAGGCCCCTCACGAAACCACAAACCCCCCTCGAAAACAGAACAATATGTTGTTACTGTGCATTTTTTTGGTTAGGGTTTCGAGCTTGAAAAACAAACTGTGCTGCGTCTGCCAGACGGATGGGATGACCCGAGTTTGGCAAGGCCACCAAAAGCCATTATTTTTTAAGGAAACTGTTTTCCGGTGTGGGTCAGAGAACCATCCTTTTGTATTCGGAATAGTCAGAGGTATGACAGATTTTTATGGCACAAAATACTCGTAAAACGAAGCCCAGTTTATATGTTGGAGCTGTCAATAAATCATACGTAGCTCTACGTCACCATGGTCTGTTTTTGCTAAAGGTGTCAACTATATTCTAGGAGATCGCACACTTAACACGTCCAAAGCCATAAATACAGGAGAAGAAACTTGCAGTTACTGACATTATCTACCTAGCTGAAGTTTACTACCACACAATGCTTAATCTGTAAAAGAATAAGTGGTTGGAGCCCACGTTTTGTTCAAAAGCTTGCGGTGGGAGCGAGCGCAGCCTTGATTCCAAATCAGGCCTCTTTAACCCACCTCCAAGTATTCAAATTCAAATTCAAAATTCTTTATTCGGTTATTAAAACACAATAACCATAAAAGATCAAATAAAATCACAGTCAATAACAGTTACATCATAAGCACCACGGTCAGTTCATCATAGTTCAGGATACAATTGATTTACGTGATTTAAAAGCATTTTAAAAAACGAGGAAATAAATACAACAGTTAAAATGTTGTCAGGTTTCTGTACAGCTAAAAAGGCAGGGCGACAGCGATTTACATCCATGATCTTCAATAGCGGAATAACCCACCTTTGTCTGGGGTTTGTATAAAATTTACAAAAGAAAAGGATGTGCATATCTGATTGTTCTGACAAATCGTCACAAGGACACTTAATCAAAATTTTCGACCAGTCGTTCATGTTGGGGAATCTAAATAACCTAAACAATAAGTTAAATCTAAAACGAGTTACTAAAAACCTCTCATAATCACTCATAGGTAATTTAACATATGGCTGCATTTGACTTGAAATCACAATTTGCTCATGGGCAACCACCGTTATCTTTTTCATTTCTATTAACGTTCTACGCTCGTGCAGGTAGGTCATACACTTTTCCTTTAGAGCTTTCCTCGAAATGTTGCACAAAGAGTGTGGGTCGTTAAAATAATATACACTGCCCAAATCCGCGAAGAATCTCTTCACGTACGACGGCCAGCCAATTTTACCCCTCTTTTCGAGGCCTAGGACGTTATTCAGAATCAAGCGGTTTAACCCACATTCATTAGTTGTCCAGACTCTATGCCATAGCAGTACCGGTGCTGTTTTTATGATGTCTTCCAAATATCGTTTCCCTAGTTCTGCGTGGCAAACATATGTGGAGACACTTTTTGGGACAGCTAGAAGGTATTTCATAAAACGGTTTTCCACCACCTGTAAAGATGTTACAGTAGCATGCCCCCACAAGCCTGCGCCATATGTCGCTATTGCTACACAAGTAGCCTTATACACAATTAACATTTCCCCTATAGGCCTCCTGCCCATTTTATGACTGAAATTTTTTAAGGCCATTATGGATTTGGAGTACAATAACTTTCTTGTCTTAATCGTAGTATTCCATTGACCAGTATAATCAAACAAAACTCCTAAATAAGAAAAAGTTTAAGTAAAATCAACTGGAGATTAACCAATAAAAACTGCTTTTCTTTTTAGGTTTCGCCTATTATCATTCGCTTGCGAATGTAATAGGCGAAAATTCAAGGGCTTGATCCGACTCGTGAAACCACTGGCGTTTCTTCACAGTGCATGTGAGTCACGGCGGGTCACGTGACCACACAAGCACGCGCACCTCAGGCCGGCATTTCTCCTCCCCTAATTACCGGCCGGCACATCAAAGGCTGCTGCTCCCCATGCGTCTTGTCACCCGCCTAATTACCGGCCGGCACATCAAAGGCTGTTGCTCCCCATGCGTCTTGTCACCCGCCTCCGCAATGCCGAGAAAACACAAACCCAGTGGAGTGGTCAGTGTTCGCATGAGAACCGACTAGAGTAGCAATAACAGGCCTAAGCAGTGACGTATGCAGCATGCACAAACAGGAAACAGCTGCTCACAGGCTTCTCTTTCACGCAATCTGAACACTGGTCCCTAAAATGAAAACCTTCACCATCTCGAAGCCTGGCACTGCAAAACGTACATTTCTGAAGGCACTGATTTGACGATTTAGACTAGAGTTAAACTCTTGAGGAAATCACATTTTCATTCATTCACTGCATAGTCACAAACCCAGTGGAGTGGTCAGTGTTCGCATGAGAACCGACTAGAGTAGTAATAACAGGCCTAAGCAGGGACGTATGCAGCATGCACAAACAGGAAACAGCTGCTCACAGGCTTCTCTTTCACGCAATCTGAACACTGGTCCCTAAAATGAAAACCTTCACCATCTCGAAGCCTGGCACTGCAAAACTTACATTTCTAAAGGCACTGATTTGACGATTTAGACTAGAGTTAAACTCTCGAGGAAATCACATTTTCATTCATTCGCTGCATAGTCACAAACCCAGTGGAGTGGTCAGTGTTCGCATGAGAACCGACTAGAGTAGTAATAACAGGCCTAAGCAGTGACGTATGCAGCATGCACAAACAGAAACAGCTGCTCACAGGCTTCTCTTTCACGCAATCTGAACACTGGTCCCTAAAATGAAAACCTTCACCATTTCGAAGCCTGGCACTGCAAAACTTACATTTCTAAAGGCACTGATTTGACGATTTAGACTAGAGTTAAACTCTCGAGGAAATCACATTTTCATTCATTCGGTGCATAGTATGGCATGCCTATTGTATGGTATGGCAATGTTTCTTACAATGTACACAAATTAGCTAACAAGCAAAAACAAAAGTGATTCACATTATGTTATTTTCATGTTAGAATGTTCTAGCCAAACTGCAATCATGCTAACAAACCAATCTAAAACAAAACTCTGTTTTTGAATAAAACATTTTAATCAAGCGCAAGACATCAGATAAATCATGAAACGCATACAAAAAAAACACTGTTACAAACTCAACAAGTGATTACCTAATAGTAATGCTGCAAAGCCAAAAATACATGTTAAAATTATTCTTAAAAGTGCCACTAACTCTGGCTGCTGGTTCTGTTATGCTGCACCAAAGTGTAGAAGGGGAATGGATAACAAGCACTGGCGTTGCCAATAGGTTTCGCATTTGGAAAGTTGGAGCTATTGGTTTTGTAAATGACATTTTATATTTATATATTGGAATTGACAATGCCAATAACGATATATAAATATAAAATGTCATTTACAAAACCAATAGCTCCAACTTTCCAAATACGAAACCTATTGGCAACGCCAGTGCTTGTTTTGTGTGCGCCTAAACCACAAATCATGGTGAAGGTCTTTGAGCAGTTAATCTTTAGGTTTAACCCTGTCATGAAATCTGTCATGAAAACTAAGTCTTGCATGGCCTTTGGAGTTCTGGCCATCAAGACTGCGTCATCGGCATACAACAATGCAGGCACAGATCTTTTCCTTACCATTGGCATATCCCTGCACTCCTTCAATAAGGTATTCTCCACATCATTGATGTAAAGTGTGAAGAGAAATGGAGCCAGGACGCTGTCGTGTAGAGCTGGTCACGATTCGTGTAAGGAAACACAGGACACCAGGTTCGTGATCAGACCTTCTTTATTCTGTTTGTGGAGCGTGTCACGGCACGTCTGTCCTCGTCCTCGTCCCGGGGTTTACTGTCCACTTCCTGTCTCTACAGGATGTGGTGTCCAGTGACCTGGTGACTGCCCTGTGACCCACAGGGTCCTAGTGCCCTACGTCTCTGTGGTCACCCCTCTGTCAAGCTACTACATCTCCCCCTTTGTCACAAACAAGTTTTTTTTTTTTTTTTAACATGTATAAAAACATCAGTGTTCTTTATCTTCGTCCCCTTCTTGAGAGAGAGAGAGAGAGAGAGAGAGAGAGAGAGAGAGAGAGAGAGAGAGAGAGATTCTTTGTTCTACATCTCTTCAATTAGTCTTTGTGGCTTCCTGCACATTCTGCTTGGTCTTGTCTCTCTGCTGATTTCTTGCTTGCTGTTTTCCACTTTCGGTGGTGTTTCCACTGGCCTTTCATCTTCTACCTTGAGCTCCTTGAAATGGGAGCTATTTCTCGTTATTCTTTGATGATCAGATTCTGCCATCACCATTGATCCTTTTACTTTGGTCACTACTAGCGGATCTTTTGAAAATGGGCTGTCCGACTTCCGTTGTTGTCACTGTTTCACCAACACCAGGTCTCCTTCCTGTAACTGACGTTCTGATGCGTGTCTCCTCTTGTCAGCATATTCTTCCATTTTTCTCTTAGCTTCTTGATCTCTTTCCACTATGTCACTTCGATCCGTGCTCCCCTTTGCATCTATTTGGGGCAGTCTTGTTTTGCTTGATCTTCCCAACACTAATTCCGCTGGACACTGACCTGTGGAGCTGTGGGGCGTATTTCTGTAGTCTCTCAGCACTTGACATAGTGCTTGTGCAATCGATATCTGTGTCAGTTTTGCTCGCTGGATGGCTTTCTTTATTGTTCCCATGAATCGTTCTGCCATTCCGTTGGCCTGCGGCCACAGGGGTGTTATCTTCCGATGCTTGATCCTCAGATATTCTATGAATCGACGGAATTCTTCTCCAGAAAATAGAGGCCCATTGTCCGTTTTTAGTGTTTGTGGGGAGCCCCTGGCAGCAAATATATCGTCTAACGCTGGCAATGTGGCGCTGGCTGAGGTTGATGGTATTTCTCTCACGATTGGGAATCTTGAGAATTCATCAATGACCACTAACAGGTACCTCCCGCTCTCTAGTGGTCCATAAAAGCCTGCTGCCAATTCAGTCCATACCGCTGGTGGCAGTTCTGACATTTGCAACGGTGCTAGTTTGGAAGACGGTCCCGTTACCTGACAGACATGACAGTGTGCTACTTCTTCTTCCACCATATTGTCTAATCCTGGGAACCACACTTTTTCTCTCAACATCTTCTTTGTCGCTACAATGCCTCAATGCGATTCGTGTGCTAGTTCAATTGCTTTTTTTCTTAGTAGGTGAGGTATCACTATTCTTGATCCTCTCATTAGGATTCCGTTCTCAGTTTCAGATAGTTCTTCACTTATCTTTTTGAAGCCCAGTAGTTCTTCTTTTATGACCCCTTCTCCTGCGGGGTTGTTGTTGTTGATGTGTCTCCATCTCTGCTGCCGCACTACGTTCCCGATTGCCTTCATTGTCGGGTCTCTTTTTGTTTCTCGCTCTAATTCTGCAATCGTTATTGACACCGGAGTGTTTTGTTTTAGGATGAAATTTAGGTATTCTTCTGCCATGGTGGTGCCATTTTCTCAATGTGGTAGTGGGTGTCGTGACATATAGTCAGCTGGGTTTTGTTCCTTTCCGGGCTTGTGGACAATTTTAAAGTTGTAGTCCATCAGTCTGATCCCCCATCGCTCGATCCTTGGTGGTATTTTGGTATTTGGATTTCCATATATGGTAACTAGTGGTTGGTGGTCTGTAACAATCGTGAATGGTTTCCCATAGATGAACATGTGGTAGTGCTCACATGCCCAGACTACTGCCAGACTCTCCTTTTCTGGTTGAGAGTATCCTCTCTCGATGTCCGACAGGCCCTTGCTTCCATATGCTACGATCCTCCGTGGCGAGTCTCTTCCAGGCTCGTGCTGCGCCAGTATTGCGCCCAGACCTACTGGGCTGGCATCCACTGTCAACTCGGTGCATAAGTTAGGGTCAAAATATGCCAGGTGATCTACTGCCGTTACTGACGCCCTTATCTCTTCGAATGCCTTGCTGCATTCTGTGGTCCATTCGAATGTTTGGCCCTGCTTCGTGAGTTCTCGTAGAGGGGTGCTTACTGTTGCGAAGTCCTTATATATCTCGCACAGTAACTGGTAAGACCGAGGAATGAGCTCACTTCAGCTACATCTTTTGGTTCTTTTGCCTTTTCTAGGGTGACTACTTTGCTGCGGTCAGGTCTCATTCCTTTTTCCGAGAATATGTGTCCAAAAAACACCAGTTCTTCTCTCCCCAATTCACATTTCTTTTCATTTACTGTCAGGCCCACTTCCTCTAACTGCGAGCATACGTTTCTCAATGCTTTGTCATGTTCCTCATCTGACTTGCCAAACACCAGGATATCGTCGCTGTAGTTCAGGCTGTTTTTGTTATTGGTCTAATGATCTGTCTGATTGTTTCCTGGAAAATCTCAGCTACCGACGATATTCCAAAGCTTAACCGCTTGTAGCGAAACAGACCTAGGTGTGCTGAGAATGTCGTTATGTATCTTGACTGTTGGTCCAGCTCTAGTTGATGATACCCTTTATATAGGTCTAGCTTGGAAAATCTTCTCTTTCCCGTCAAGCAGCTGATCATGTCATCTAGATGTGGCCCCGGATGTCGTTCTCTTTCGATGGCTGTGTTGGGGATTCTCATGTCCTCACATATTCTTATTTGTGCACTGTCCTTTTTTGGTACAGCAACTATTGGGGACACCCATGGCGTGGGCCCTTCTGCCGGTTCTATGATGTCTTGTTCTAGCAGTGCCTTTATTTCTTCTTCTACTTGCGGTTGTAGGTGAATGGGTACCCTTCTGTGGTGCTGGGCGACAGGTCTGACTGACTCATTTATGTGCAGGGTGATCTGTCGTCCTTTCAGCTTTCCAAGTACTTTCGTTAACTTCGGGTATTCCTCTAAGATGTTTCTTTTGTCAGATACGTGATATGTCATCTGTAATAGGCCCATGACCTTCGCTGTGACATTGCTTAGTAAACATGGTGCGGGGATGTCTCCTCGTAGTACATGAATTTCTTCTGTGACTGTCTTGCCCTTGTGCGTCATAGTGTCCGTGAATTTTCCCATGTTTGTTACTGGATTTTGTGCACCCCAAGTGAACACTCTTACACTTGATGGTTGCAGATGTGGTTTTCTCTTCATTTTTTCGTATTCAGTGGTGCACATGATGTTGCACGTGGCCCCGCTGTCTAGCACAAATTCCGCTTGGTGTGGCCCTACTTCAATGGTCACCCAGTCTGTCTTCTTTATTGACTGCTTATTCACCAGTCTGATGTGTTCTTCCCTGTGTCCTTCGTCCGTGGACATGAGGTATAGGCATTCCACTTTCTCTGCTGTTTCTTCTTCTTCATCTCCCGATTCCAGCGACGAGCTCCTTGTGCTTGCTTCCATGTGTTGCACATGTCGGTTTGTTGTTGTTCTTTGTCTCCCTGGCCTGCCTCTTTCATTTTTGAATTGCATTCCTTGGCACATGGTGGCAAAATGGTTGCTTCTGTTGCATTTTCGACATATCTGACCAAATGCTGGGCATGTTCCTCGATGTGGAAATTCTAAACCGCACCTGTAGCACTGGGACTCTTGTTTTCTTGTCGCCTGGTCCTTTGACCCTTTCTTCCAGTTTCCAGTTCTACTCTTGTCTGTCATTCTGTGGACTTTCTCCTCTCTTCGGTCCATCTGTCTTGCATGCGCCATCGCCCTTACCTTTGCTCTCGCTAGATCCAGAATCCTTTCTAGTATGGTCGGTTCCTTCAGTATTCTCGTACGAAAGTCTGTGTCGCGACAGCCTTCTATCAGCCTTAGGCGGATGGCCTGTTCATTATCGTGCTTCTCAAATTCGCAATGTGCTACTAGTTTCCTTAGTCTCGTTGCAAAATCATCCATTGACTCCTCCAGCTGTTGAAAAGCTATGTTGAAGCTATATCTTTCAAAATCAATGTTTCTTTGAGGGTCGAATTTATTTGTTAGACACTTTATTAGTCCTTTGTATGTGCTTCTCTCGCTCTTTGGGAGTGCTATCAGAAGGTCATCTATGTCATCTCCTGCCAGATTCAGGAATAGTCCTAGTTTTTTACCTTCGACTACATCTGTCGCTTCCATGTATCGCTCTACCTTCACAATCCACTTTTCCCATCGTATTCCCACTTGTGGCTCAGATACGCTGAATGGCATTGGTCTGCGATATTGTGCACTTTGTTTTGTTTCAGGCATCTTTGGTTTCTTTTACTTTGTTGCCCCTTTTCTTCTTTTATTTGTCTGAGGTGTGTTCTTCACAGTCCGCCTACCAAATTTAATTGTGGGCGGACTTTAAGTTTCAGAGACTACTCTGTCTCCACCGTGGCCAAACTTCTCAGATGGCCTAAATAGATACATGTCCATCTGACCCACTTTAGATGGGCGGACATGTACAAATATTTTACTGCTCCTTACCGTCACGTAAAGCCTGGCAGTAAGGAAGAGCAAAAACATTCAAATCCTTCCCCTGTCATCGGAGATGCCTCCCATGGCTCGGGGAGCAATTTTGGGATTTCCTTTTTGGAAAGAAAAAAGAATATTGTTTGCTGCGAGGCTGCGTCCTCTGACGCAACCCTGCACTTTGTTTTGTTTCAGGCATCTTTGGTTTCTTTTACTTTATTGCCCCTTTTCTTCTTTTATTTGTCTGAGGTGTGTTCTTCTCACTTTCTACTTTTATTTCCTTCTTTACTCTTTGCTACTCCTTTTGTAGTGGTCCTTTTGTGCCTCTTGTTCTTTCTCTTCTTTATTTTCTCTTGTTTCCTGTTTGTTCTTCGTTTTTTGCCTGCCCCTAAAATGGCTGCCAGGCACTTTCCAATGTTAAATTCCTTGTTGTCCCCAAAACAAAATGGCTGCCTTGTTCACGTGAGATTTCGCGATCGAAATCTCGCATTGCCTGGCTTCAAAATGGCCGCCGCGTTATTGATGTGCTCTGATTGGCCTTCTTTGCCTGACTTCCTTATGGCCGCCGAGATGTTCAGTTCTCGCGAGACCTCGCGGTTTGATTTTTGAGCGCGAGGACCTCGCGCTTCTGTCTCTTGCACTCGCGCTGCTAGCTGAGCGCCTCCTTACCGCTGTTGCTGGCACTTTGTTGGACGCTGTCGGGGTGGGCTCCCGTGTAGCTCCTGCGTTGTTTTTCCACCACAGCAGTCCTTCTTCTGGTCAATGCTCGGCAAATTCTTCACGCCTGGGCTTCAATCTCCTTCGTCGCCAGATGTCGTGTAGAGCTGGTCACGATTCGTGTAAGGAAACACAGGACACCAGGTTCGTGATCAGACCTTCTTTATTCTGTTTGTGGAGCGTGTCACGGCACGTCTGTCCTCGTCCTCATCCCGGGGTTTACTGTCCACTTCCTGTCTCTACAGGATGTGGTGTCCAGTGACCTGGTCACTGCCCTGTGACCCACAGGGTCCTAGTGCCCTATGTCTCTGTGGTCACCCCTCTGTCAAGCTACTACAGACGCAGCCTTGTTGTACACCCCTAGCAATGCCAAAGGATTCGGTACATTCACCATTTTTTCCAAATCTAACTCTAGCGGATGCATCCTCATTCAGTTCCCGTAAAAAGTTAATAATTGATGTATCTACCCCCACTCTATCCATAACCAGCCACAGTTTACTATGTGAAACACAGTCGAATGCAGAAGTTAAAACTATAAAAGTTAAAAACATTCGACCCTCCTTGGCTTTTGTGTATTGTGTAAATTCAGACACTGGTCAATTGTACTAAGCCCTTTTCTAAACCCATATTGTAAGTCGCTGATTATCCTGTTTGCATCAGCCCATGATTGAAGCCTATTTAAAATTACCCTTCCAAAAACTTTAATGGTGGAGTCCAGAAGTGAAATCGGACGATAGCATTGACAGCTAACTCTGTCCCCTTTTTTAAAAATGGGTACTATCAGTGATTCGCGCCATGATGGTAGAAGACCATTTCGAAACATAGAATTAAAAACTCTAGCGAGAATCGGAGCCCATAAATCAGTGTTACCTTTATACAGATCTACCAAGTAATAACTAACTATGGGCTTGATACTCTGTCACAATGGCGATGAAGTTTCCCCCGCTAATATAGTGGACCGCCTACCAAATTTAATTGTGGGTGGACTTTAAGTTTCAGAGACTACTCTGTCTCCACCGTGGCCAAACTTCTCAGATGGCCTAAATAGATACATGTCCATCTGACCCACTTTAGATGGGCGGACATGTACAAATATTTTACTGCTCCTTACCGTCACGTAAAGCCTGGCAGTAAGGAAGAGCAAAAACATTCAAATCCTTCCCCTGTCATCGGAGATGCCTCCCATGGCCCGGGGAGCAATTTTGGGATTTCCTTTTGGAAAGAAAAAAGAATATTGTTTGCTGCGAGGCTGCGTCCTCTGACGCAACCCTGCAACAAACATTAAAATGAAAGACAGGAACCTCCGCGGAGACGCTTTCTGCCTTTAAAAATGACTATCAGCCTGCCGCCGTCTCCAACACCGCAGAACGGCCGCCGCAGGGGGAGACTACAGCTCCCAGGCATCAACACTACACCGCCCACTTCCGCCCTGCAACGCGCCCGGAGGAGCTTAAACAACGGAAACTTCCTCCACGTCGCGGACGCGCGCGGGCGGCGCCGGGCGGAGCCCGGGCAGAGGGCGGGCAGTCTGTGGCCGTCCGGGGCCGGAGGAGGCCGGGCCACTTCCCTAACCTGCAAGTATGGGTAAGCAAAAACTGATGGGCTTGGAGGGTCCTGGTGCTAAAAATGCTAAAATCCCACGTAAGGCTGACACCATCATCTCCTATCTAACTTCAGCAGTGGGGGCAATAAATGAAAAGATCGCAAACGCTGAAAAGGTTTTGGAACTGGAAAGGTCAAATGGCACTACCAACAAGACTTCTACCCCCTCTGTCTTTTCAGAGTCTCAACGTGAGCACACAATCCCTGTCTCTGATATACACCAAGATATTGTCACTAATACATGTGCATCATTACCGGAGAAGGAGATTAGTCATGGGAATTCTTCAGCTTCGGAACAGTCAAAACCCCAAAAATGCGCTTGCAAAACAAAACATTTGCAAGTAGATCAAGAATAAATTATGAACGCATTTTTTGGGGGATAAACTGGAGGATTTGATCAATTCACGAATAGAACGTGAGCATTGCTAAAGATATTGTGGATTCTCTAAACACTTGTGTAGCTGGTCTATTAAAAAGGTGCGAAACTATTGACGTTTTTATAAAAGACTATCTATCGCACCCTCGGGAGGGGAACATTATCCCTAAGCTTGCACCCCCCATAGTTTTGGAGGCAATGGAATGTTCAGGACCAAGTAAAATCACAACTGACACACGAGCAAAAGCAAATGTTAAACATGTAGGTGAACCTAAAAACCTGACCCATAGTAAAGAAATCACCTTCACCGGTGCATTCGCCATTAATTCCACCACCCAGAAGCATACAACATCTCAGTCAAACGTCACTACTAACACTCATAAACCCAGTAACTTTAGGCTGCATCTACCCCAGTTGCCGCCCCTTTTGTAGCTGTATTAACCGGGATCCCACCCCTAGCACAAGAGGCCACTGAGTCTACAGCGGATCTCTTAGGCAAAACAAGAGAGTGGTGTAGACACTACTCTAGCGGGGATCACGACTTACCTGCCTCCATTAGCATGGTTAGGAGAGTGGGGTGGGTAGGTAAAGGCCCAAAGTCAATTCTAGGGGACTGCATCGTTGTGAATTTCGCAGAGAAAAATGCCGCTGATAGACTGTTTTGGGACGGTTCTGAGATCACTAAAACTGGGGTTAGACCTTATCCTTTGGGTTTTTTCTATCCACCTTTAAATGCCCAGAACGGTAGACGGCCTGTATCTTTATTACACAGCCGACCCCAACTGGGAATACCTGCTCACGATGCAACCTCTAGATCTAGGGCATCTTGTACCCCACCTCAGCAACTTATCACATCATCTAAGGTCCCCAAGAATAAGGTTAACACTTCACGTGAGGGTATACCTCTATCAAACCGTTTTTTGCCACTTGTTGGGATGGAGGAGCTAGATTGACAACCAAACCAATGTGGCAAAAAAGACGTGATTGTTGCTACGTCACTCCCAAAAAACATATGTAGTATTCTGAGCTGGAATATAGCCGGTATTAGATCCAAAAGCAAGGATGAAAATTGGCTGGGTATGATTAGAGCCCATGAAATTCTAGCATTGCAAGAAACATGGGACACGAGAAATAGCCTGGCTGTGGATGGGTATATACATTTTAGTATTCCAGCCGAATCTAGTACGGCTGGCAGAGCGAAGGGAGGATTAGCCACATTCATCTCATTAAACTTGAAAGGTAGAGCAAAACAGATTGATTCTGGTTCTAGAAATTGTTTAGTTGTTGAACTAGAGATCACTAATTCCCCCACCCTATTATTGATAAACTTTTATAATTCTCCAGTCAGTCATACCCCAAATGAGCATCTAGACTCTCTAGGGGAGTTCTTGAACAAGTATAGGGAGTCCAGTAAACATGAGTTTGAGGTCATACTTATGGGAGACTTTAACATTCGCCCATGTAGTTTAGAGTGCCTTCGGGAAGATAGCGAGGGTTTTCCCCACTCGCTCCCGACACATTTTGAACATACAAAACAGGGGGAGGCTTTGGAGCTTCTCCTGGCATCAATGAACCTCTACGAATCTGGATGCTGCGAGATTGGGCATAGGTTGAACACATATGTAGGAAATAATACAGGCACGGTTATTGATTTTATTTTTCTATCCACTTACATTTTGTCGCAGGTCATAAACTACAGGGTAGAATATTCTGTTTTTAGTGACCATAATCCTGGAGGTTGCCCGAGGGGGACCACTGGGATGTATTGAGACGCAGGATCCTTGTGCCACTGAGCTGGTCCCTAAAGACCAGAACCGGAGGCTAAAATGGGACAAAGAAATCCCAATGACCTTCTTACAAGATACCCTGGCTAAGGTCCAGGTAGAGGTGGGCATTTGCCTGGATAATATCGACTCAAATGCAATATTAATTGAGGCTTTTAATGTCATATGCCATCAAGTTAATTCCGAGTTAACAGTTAAAATAAAACCAGGTTTGAAATTGAGGTCAAAATGGTTTGACTCCAATTGCACAAAAGCTCACTCAGTTCTTCTTATAGCGTTAAAGGAAACACCAAGGGACAGAGCAGTTATTGCATCCCTTAGAAAACAATATAAACAGGCCATCCAGGCCCGTAAATTAGAGATCAAAGATAAGGCCTGGAATGATTTACTATCGGTTGAGGCACAGCGGGATAGCGCCAAATTCTGGTCAATTATAAACCATCCCTACTTCTCGGGTATAGAGAACCATGGAGTAGAATGTATTATTCCGGATGAACAGTGGGTGGCCCATTTTGGAAACATATATAGTCATCCAGCCTACACTACCGCACATGAGATAACGCCTCCCGGAAATGTAGAAATGGTCCCACCTTTCAGGGCTGAGGAAGTGGAGAAAGCCATAAATAACACACTTAAGAATAAAGCCCCGGGCCCAGATGGGGTACCCGCTGATCTCTTCAAGTGTGCACCGATTTTCTGGGCTAAAATCCTCAGCAATGTTTTTAACGCCACAAGAGACCACAACTTTCCCGAGTCTTGGGCAAAATCTATAATTATCCCAATTTTTAAAAAAGGTCTGAGGGGAGATCCAGCCTGTTATAGGCCGATCTCGCTAATAGATTCTAGTGTAAAAATCCTGGGCAGAGTGTTATTGGGGAGACTGACAACATGGCTTGATGGGAGAGGGAATTTGTCAAACGCACAATATGGCTTCAGGGCAAACAGGAGTAGACTGGACCAGTGTCTTAACCTCTAACTCCTTATAAGCAAGTATTCGATTGCCAGGGGGGGTCTCTGTACATGGCCTTTATGGACCTCTCCTCAGCCTTCGACCTTGTTAACAGGGCGAGGCTGTGGGGGGTCCTTTTGGACATGGGCTTTGATCCCCCATTGGTTAGCTACATAGCCGAACTTCACCGCGACCTTTCGGCCTCGGTTAGAGTCACCAAGGAAGGGAGGTGCACCTGTCATTTCAAATCAGAGAGGGGGGGTCAGGCAAGGTTGTATCCTTGCCCCCCTCCTCTTTACACTTTATATCAACGCCCTTGAGCCAGCTTTGGCGGATGCATCCTTGGATATCCCGCGTGCAGGAGAGACAAAGATCCCGGTCCTCCTGTACGCGGATGACGCCGTTCTTTTGGCACGTTCTGGGGTGGCCCTTAACCGACTATTGGCCTCTTTTGGTAATTTTATGGCCTCCCTAGACCTGAAAATTAACACTCAGAAATCACAGATTATGATTACTGGAGTTGCAGGTAGGAAAAAGAAAACTAAAACTTTTTTCTGTACTGGGCAGGAGATAAAGAGAGTTCCATCCTTTCCATACCTAGGGGTTTTATTTCATGACAGAGGAACCTGGGGCCCCTAGCAACTTTCCAAAAGTAATGCTGTAGCAAGAGCGGCTGCAGCATTGCTTGGATTTACAAAAAGGCTGGGAGCACGCCCCATGGAAGCTATTATAAAAGTATATAAAGCCAAATGTTTGTCTATAGCCTATTATGGCTTCGCTGGGGTCACGTGAACCACGACAAGATTCAAAAGGTGGAAAACAAATTTTTTAGATCATTGCTCTCTGTCCCCCATTCTACCCCTATATACTCACTACACGCAGAATTGGGCTTGGGATACGTAACAGATGTATTAAAGTTATCCCCAGTCACTTGCTGGCTTAAAACCTGGCTCAATAAGGAGATATCATTAAATCATATAATCCTTAAAGACTGTTTAGCGCTGGATAGAGCCCTAAATATCCCGTGGGTGAGATACGTTAAGTCACAACTTACACAAGCGGGTCGTCCTGAGCTTTTACTCTCCCCAGAATGTATTACAAAAGAGGATCTTAACACAGTAAAAAGTAACTTGATTAATATGTATACATCAGAAAGGGACGAAATTGAACTAAAGAAGCCACTTGTCAGAAAGAATTTTACGCTAATGACTGCCCCGGGTATTGAACCATATCTTATCTTAGTAACCAGACCATTTCACCGATTTCTTTTAATCAGATTTCGTTTTAATCTTATTCATTTAATGCTCGGTCATTATCCTAATTGGGACACACCAGAGAATGCAAAACCCTGTTAATGTGATGATTTTTCTCTTCAGGACACGTTACATTTCATTATGTTCTGTGATCACGATACTAAGATCAGGAAAAAATACTTGCTACCAATTTTGCGCGAGGCAGGCTTTGTACAGGTCAGGCCAGCACTCATGTTCTTGCAACTCTTACCTAGGGCAAGAGTAACATTTCACGTAGCAAATTGTTTAGTCGCAGGAGTTCGCATTAATAAGAATTGCCTAAACTCAAAGTCTACACTAACTAACACCTGATCATTTTTAGTATATATGATGTTTTTATAACTTTTTATAACTTTTAGATACTTTCCATATGTATTAACCCCATGAAATATGGCCGTATGAATTTCTTACTTTTTAAATTTGTAACTAATAGATTAATGTACTGTGCTTGTAATGATGAAATGTATTATGTGTCCACCCTTTTTTGATTTTTATTAATCAAATAAAGAAATTTGACTGACTGACTGACTATCAGCTAGGAGGTCATTTATAATCTGGTTTGAGAACCTTCCACCAGGGCAACAAAGTCATTTACTCCGTTGCCCTGGGGACCCACAGGCCGTACATTGGGATTTTAAATCAGGCCCTATCTGTTTCACTCTTGCAGATTCTTTTTCAGCCCCGCTTTCTTCCTTTGTCACAGTTTTTTCCTTCTATCTCTTCCTCCTCCCACATTTTGAGTTTTTCTCCCTTTTTCTCTGGATCAGAGTTTGCCAGTCACCAAAAATGAATGCCAGTGAGCCCCACCTGCAGCCAATAGCTCTAACTAAGCATTGCTACATGTCTGCAACATCCGGATTACAAGGAAAATCTCTCAGTTCCTTTCATTTGATGCCCGTAAAAGGGTGGTTGTTGCATTAATATTGCCCAGATTAGATTATTACAACGCCCTTCATCTAGGTATCAATAAAGGGCAACTGCGTCGATTGCAGCTGGTGCAGAATGCCGCTGAAAGGCTAGTGATGGATCTACCCAAACATCACTCAGTTTCGGCCTCTCTTCTTTTGCAGTATTGGCTCCCGGTGGATCACAGAATTATGTTTAAGACCCTCTGCCTCACTCATAATGCCTACTACTGCCTGGGCCCATTGGGCATCAAGACTTTATTCCAACATTATGTGCCATTGAGAAACCTTAGGTCAGCAAAAAAAAATCTCCTCATGGTGCCTAGGTTCAAAAGGATGAGATGGGGCGGGAGAGCTTTCTCATTTACTGCCACCAACGTTTGGAACTCTATCCCGGTTGATCTTTCGGGGCAACAATCACACACAATTTTTCGAAAGAAGTTAAAGTCGTGGCTGTTCCCTGTGAGGCGGGTCTGAGGGGGCATCTGTCTGCCTGCATTCTGGTCTGTACTCACCGCCTTGATGCCCTCGGACTAAGTCTGCGCTTTATAAATCTGCTATTCATTCATTCATGCAACAAACATGGAAATTACAGCGGTCGTTGTATAAAATGTCAGCCTCACTGATGAAGCTCAGAAATGGCCGAAACTGGTCTGCAGTTTCTTGTGTTCTTATCAAAGGGAAACATGGACTGGTCATTCAGGCTAGACTGCACTAAGACTAAGCCTAACCATATTTCTAGTCTCTATCTGGAATAGGATAGTGGGGAAAAAACGGTGGACAGGAATGTGGCCCCAAAACTCATCAGTGACAGAGATTAATTCTGTCATTTCACCCTGTCAGATGCCTCTGGGAAGAAGGGGACAGAATACATAGATCGCGGACATCGTGACCCACCCCACATCCCCCACTCACTTTAACAGCTTGAGCGGAGGTTGCCACTAGGCAGTTCTGTTTAATATAAAATATCAAATTTTTTGTGTATTGCTCCTTTGACTTTGATTGGAGATAGCTGATCTCCTAGTGGAAGCTCATGAATACTACTGGACAATGGTAGTATGATGTAACAGTTTGCTAAAGTAACAAATGGAACAATAGAGCATGAAAAGAAGGAAGGAGTGGGTGGGAGCAATGAGAGGGCCGAGAGAAGGATGGATTGAGGCCAGGGTGGATGGCTGGAGGGATAGATTAATGGATCCGAGATGGTTGGAGACGCGGATAGAGGGATGGATGGATAGAAGGGTGGATAGGTAATGTTTGAATGCAGAGAAGGATAGGTAGAACGAAGTTTAAATGGGTGAACAGTGGATGGGTGAACAGGTGAAGAGAAGGACAAATGGATGGGTTTAACGATAAAAGCAAGGAGGAAGGAAAGGTAGATGGTTGGACAGATGGAGTGATGGATAGAAGGATGATGCATGCTTGGGTGGATGGATAAATGGAAGTATGATTGGATGTATGAGCAATAGATGAATGTATGGATGAATAAACACAAGGACTGAAGTATGGATGGAGAGAAGAAGGAGGGAAAGACATAAATGTAAATATACAACAAAAATGTGAAGGAAAGAATGAAAGACAAAGTAAAGTAGGATGGAGAGAAGGAAGGAAATTTCATAATCCTACTGGGGAAGAAATACCCTGACCTACTTTTTAACTCATTCACTCACATTTGAGATCTGGTTCAAAGAGTGTGTGTGTGTGGGGGGGGTATTTTTTGGCTACTCTCCTGAAAAGGAGCCAGATTTGATATCTATACTATTCTTTATCACATAATCCTTTCTTGTGTACTTGTTTCTCTACTCCAGGGGGAAATTATATCTTCCAACACAATACTCCTCACTGATCCTCTCGGACCCCTGTCTTTTCACCTCCTGTCCAGCTTTGGGTAGAAAGCGGCATCCTGTGTCCTCACCCAGTCACCAGGTGTGGTCCTAGCTGCAGCCACTGCCCATGATGGTTTTTATTTTTTGCCATTTGCCAGGCACTATAAGACCAGAAAAATAATGTGTTGTTCTCATGGCAGATAGCAAAAAATATTTACTGGTACCAGTTAACAAAAATAAACATTCACCATTGGGGAACAGTAAAGAATGATTAGTTTACTTTGCAAACTCACCAGGATACATGGGGGGAGGGGGGAGTGACAGCAGATAGCTGGTGGCTATTGAAAAGATGGGTCGGTGGGGGATGAGGTGGGTTGTTGAAGGTGGTGTGGATATGGTGAGCCAGGTTGGTTTGGCAAGGCCAGAGTTGTGTTGTGAAAATAGGATGGATTTGTTGGGATTTGGGAGTGATTTTAGGTGGTATGGGTTGGCACTACGCGACGGAAGAATTGGATTTCTTGTCAGTGAAGTTTGGTGGTTTTAGAGAGTGAATGGTCAATGACTGAAAGAGGTTGGAGGATAGCCTAAAAGGGGTTTGTTTGATGGAAGGTTGGGGAACCTTTTCTCAAGACATGCAGCATATTGTAATATCAAACCAATATGACCACTAGGCCTAGTAAAGCAAATGGAGGAAGGCAGAGCCAATATGGCAAACATCTTCAGGAAAGCTTTGTAAACCCTCACTAAAATGAAAAGGCTATGTAGGAAAACCTTTGCAACTTCTTCAGGAACAAGTATTACCGCTGCCTTTTGTTTACTGCTGCAGTGATGTTAGTGGTACAAAGGTTTCGGATCCAGTGATTTCTAGATCCTGACCACTGCCTTCAGTTATTTTTGGTCATTTAAGAATATCATAGGGAATGAGTAAACAGGTTTATGTTTTTTTTATGCTACATACTGTAAAGTTTGCTCTTCTATCTATCATCCTGAGAGAGTTGTTTTGACCTCAACTTCGAATCACACAGGATGGGTACCTTTTGGCGACATTGATCTCCTTGTTTGCCCATCTGCTGTATATAACATTGTCAATGTATTAAAAGAATAAAGAAACCATACATTCAATATGGGACCTGCAGAGTAAACTCTAGCTTCTAGCTAACTACAGTCATAATCTGAGGGTGCATGTCACTCATTTATCCTAATCATCACATTACGTCCCGAAGCAGGATAAACGCACTGCTTTGGACACCCACACATGACGTCGAAACACTTACCAACCAGATCTCTCTGCAGTTGCAACACTCTTCCATCCAAGCCTTCCCACACCACAGAGTAGCATGTTAATTGTTAGATAATGCATTTTGATGGCTCACAATGGAGTGTGAAACTTCATAATGTAACAATACAATCAAGTTTATTCAGCCGGGAGGATCAAATTATGCGGCAGGATTGACTAAATTATGAGAATTATTAGAGAAGACTAAGTTTATGGTTCTTCATGGGGCTAGGCCCGTAACTTCAAGAGTTTTCATGAGCGGGAAGCTCTTGGAGCAGACTAATGTCTTCACTTACCTGGGGTTTACCTTTGGCGAAAAATTGAGCTGGGCGCCGCAATTGAAGGTATTGGTGCTAAAACACTCGCAGCTTGCGGGAGCTTTGATAAGGGAACATAGGCAGTCTATTACTAAGCCCATAGTCCCTGTTGTGAAAATGTACTCCACGAAAATAATTCCCGCAATCCTATACGGGGCTGAGATATGGGGAGCATCTCATTTGTACCACCTAGCTCTGGCACAGAATACATTTCTGAGATCAATTGTGGGCCTCCCCAAATCCACTCTGCGTATCCCCCTCCTGTTGGATCTTGGTTGCCAGGCAATAGAGGACATAGCACGGTATAGGATGCTGGCCTTTTGGAGAAGGTTTTGGATTACCCCAGAATTAAACTTATTTTCCAAGGGTTTGACAGAAGTCAGGGGACTGGACAGTGCTGTTGAAATTCAACAGGAATCAAAGTAGGATAAACAGAAGATTTAATGTCCAGCACAGCATTAACAACTTCTCTGCTACAGGTCCAGATCAGAACTGCCTTCAGCCTTTTACACCTTCTAGAATACAGAGTCCTATTAGAATCATAACATGGTGTGAAGGCAGGCATCTGAAGAACCTCATGATGTAATGCAAGCAGATATAAATAAATAAATGGGAGTCAAGATACAGAATGTAACACATCCATAAAACAAACATAAGATTTAAATATAGTCTCTTAACTTGGTTGGTCTATTTTTAACACGAACATTTTGTTTGATCCTTGAGGCAACAGTGTCATAATCACTCTGTCCTGAAATATCAGGAATAGGTTTATATCTAGAATCAACATCATGGACAAAATTATTACACTTGGCAATTCTCCTTACATTCCACAATTTACCATCCTGAGTAATTACAGAATTGCTAAAAACTTTTTTGATCTGAATAGGTCTGCCAAACTTACATGACCCTTTAGTCATCAAACCTGGTCTCATAATTCTCACCCAATCCCCTTCAACAAAATTTTGCATTTTGACCTTCCATTTCTTATTATACCAACAGATAGTCTTATTTTGCTTTTCATTAACTCTTCTAGCAGTGTCATGTACACATTCCTTAGTATCCAATTTATCTTGACATTTATTCTTAAACCACCATGGACAAATTTTAGACGCAGGATCTCTTCCCTTTAGTAACTTGAAAGGACTAAGTCCAGTTGTCGAATGAGGCGTGATCCGATAAACCCACAACCTCTCTCTTAACTCATTCATCCATTCTCCATGTGTATTAATAACATCTGTAACATAAGACTTCAACATTCTGTTAAACCTTTCTACTTGTCCGTTTTCGTGTGGTTCGTACAATGATGTGCACTTGTGTATAATACCATGTCCCTTTAAAAAATTCTCCATCTCTATAGATTTCAATTGGACACCATTGTCTGTAACCAAGACAGAAGGACAGCCCTCACGAGCAAAAATCTCTTTAAAAAATATGATCACAGAATTAGTGGTGGCACTAGATACAAACTTTACTTCTGGCCATTTTGAGTGGAAATCAATCAACACTAATGCAAACCGTGAATTCTCTGGTAAGTTCTTGAATGGCCCCGCAATATCAAAGGCTAACTTTTGCCATGGCCTTTCTGGCCACTTTACCACCTTTAAAGGTGGAACATTGGTTCTAAGCATCTTTTCACTCGACACACATTCTGCACACTCCCTTACTGTTCTATCAATGTACGCATCCATTCCTGGCCACCAAAAGAAACTCCTAATCAACCTCTTCAAAGAAGATATGCCTGGATGTGTCCTATGAACCAATTTAAGAATCATGTCTTGTATTCCTTGTGGTGGAACACATTTGCCTGATTTAAACAAAAAATCATTCTCCATTTCCAATTCATCTGCTACCTTAGCAAACGGTAAAAGCTCTTCTCTAATAAGATTTTTCTTTGGCCATCCCTCCATCACATATTTTTTAAGGATGCTCCACTTATCATCTTCACCAATACAACTGTCCCACTTCTCCTCTGTGATCTCTTGAAATTGATCACCTAACACATCAGCTATTGTTAGAGCAAAATCTTCCTCTCTAACCACATACACTTTATCCTGTTCACACGGTAATCAAGAAAGAAAGTCAGCTGTGACGTTTTTCTTCCCTGGAACATATTCCGTACTAAAATTGTACTCCTGCAATCTGGATGACAATCTGACAATCCTGGCTGTAGAATGCCAACCACCACCTGTAGACAAGATATTAACTAGTGGCTTATGATCTGTTCTCAGAACAAACCTACAACCCCAGACATACAATCTAAAATGTTCAACGGCCCACACACACGCGAGTAACTCTCTCTCTCAATCGCTGCATATTTCCTCTCACAATCATTCAAGGTGCGTGAAGCGAAAGCTACATTCCACTCTTCTTTTCCTTCCCTTTGAGACAACACTCCACCTAACCCATATAAACTAGCATCAACTGTGATAATACACTCCTTCATCCTGAAAGGTTTCAATGTGGGAGCATTAACAATATCATTCTTTATCAACTCAAAAGCTTCCTGTTGTTCTTTTGACCATATATATTTCACATTCTGTTTTAACAAAACCCGCAGAGGTTCCATTTTGGTCGCGAATCCTTCAACAAATTTACTGTAATATTCACACATACCTGTGAATGATAACAATTGATCCCTGTTGACAGGTGATGGTGCTTTAACTATAGCATCAACATTGGTTTTTTTAGGAATAATGCCATCTCCAGAAAGAGTGTGTCCTAAATATTCTACAGTATGTTGGAAAAGTTTGCATTTATGAGCTTTTAATGTGAGCCCATGACTTTCTAATCTTTTGCATACCTCATACAGATGACCCACATGTTCATTTTTATTCCTTGAGAAAATCAAAATGTCATCCTGGAAACACTTGACATATTCGTCCAAATCTCTAAAAATTAAAAACATAACTCTTTGAAAAACTGACGCAGCTGACGCCAGGCCAAAAGGCATCCTCGTATACTGATATAAACCAAAAGGCGTGATAAACGCCGTGAGTTTTTTAGATTCCTCCTTAAGTTCAATTTGGTGATATGCTGAACGTAAATCCAGCGTAGAAAAGATTTAGCTCCTTCAAACATTGATACCACCTCATTGATATTTGGCAACGGGTGACAATCTATGACTATATTGGAGTTGAGAGCCCTGAGATCAACACACACTCTTAACTTTTGATCAGGTTTGCGGACCAAAACTATGGGAGAAACCCACTCAGCAGATTCAATGGTTTCAATTATACCCTCATCTGATAATTCTTTCAACATATCTTTAAGTTCTTGCCTTACACTAATAGGTACACCCCTTATTTTTTGTTTTACCGGTGTGGCATTTTCTTTCAGAACAATTTTGTGTGAAAAACTCTTCAGTTTTCCTAACCTGTCGCAAAAAACATTTTTGAAGTAGTTTATAAGTTTCTGTTCTTCACCATCCTTCTTGACATTATCATCCACAGTAGCAACTTGACAATATTGTGCATCATCACATAACATAACTGGTTCTTTAGCTCTAGGATTTAATATAATGCCTAACTTATATTGGTCACGCCATCCTAGTACATTACCACCTTTTTTAGCAATGTAAAGTTTAATGTCAGCACATCTGTGCTTGAAATGAACGGAGACCTGTAAAAAAACCTTCAACTTCAATTTGATTCCCT